>NC_140049.1:3723676-4436176 GCF_963513975.1 Fringilla coelebs
AGGATCTCCAGAGGTCCCTTGCAACCCCAAAAAGATTCTGGGAAAAGGAGCAAGTGCTGCTGTTAAATCTGAGCTGATCCTGATCCTTGGCCCTTCCCTGGAGCTGAAAATGCTGAATTAGGTTTAATATTAAGTACAAGTAGGAGATCTGTTAGATTTCCTAGATGTGAGTAGGAAACCTGTTAGATTTCCTGAATGTGAGTAGGAAACCTACCAGGTTTGCTTCAACCCCAAGACAACCTCTGAATTTTGAGATTGGAGAGGTCAATATAAGAAACCTTTTAAATGCTGGTTTTTTTGCAGCATCTGAGTGTGCAAAAATGCTGCTTTTTGCATCCTCCCTGTGAGCCAGGGCTCTCAGAGGACTCCTCATTTTTGGCAGGGCAAACCCCTCTCTTTGATGGGTTTATCAAGATGTGCTTGCTCAGCTGGGAGCTGCTGAAAGTCCCACAAGCTGAAACTGCTTCTGGGTGGGAGCACATGCACAGTGTGACAATTTAGGTCAGTTGGTTCCATTTCCAGACTGTCCCCTGAGCAGGCAGCCTCTTCTTCTGGGCTGGGAATTGCAGCCCCTGCTCCAGGCTCTTTTTTGTCTCTTCCATTTGAAGTGAAACCTTCAGACTGCAAATGACCTTCCCTGGATTTTTATTTTTTTTTTTTTGGTGCTTGTGGTGCTGTGAGATCGTGGGAAGAAAAGGAATTACCTGCAGAGTGTCATTCATTCATTCACTCACTGAATCATTCATCTGGCTGCTCCTCAAGGCTGGAGGAGTGTTTGGAAATGCAGCTGAGGCTCTTGTTGCAATGGTGCAGCAGATTAAACCAGAACATCTGATCCTCTGTGTGCATGGGTGGGATAAAACCCCCAATTTCAATTCTGTCTCTAAAGAAACAGCCTCAGGCAGTGAGGTCAGTGTTTTATGTAGAAAAGCCACACAAAACCCAGAACAAACCTACAGGGAAAAGCTGTCTCAGGCTGTGGAGTGAGAGCATTTCTGAGCAGCTCAGGGAGCCTCGGTGTTCTGTGTCTGTGGCAGGTCCCCAGCCTGAGCTTTTTCATCTCAGCTGCCCTGGGTTCATCCAGGAGTGCCCTGAGCCTGTGCTTGTGCTGTGCAGGTGGTTCAGCTCAGCCACCCCAGCCCCTCCTGCCCCTACCCCAGGATGCCTGGCTGAAGCACTGACCCAAATTCTTGATTTTTTCCATGTGATTTACCCAAATATGTGGCATAAAGCACCTCCAGACTTCCAAAGCACACTTTGAGCTGACACCCCTGAAAGCAGCTGATGTTTTTTAGTTCATCTTTGATGTTGCCATCATCTGCTTGCTGTTCTTCCTCTCAGGGAGGGAGCTGCACTTCTCCTCTGGTTGAAATCCAACTTCCAACCTGGATTTTAAAACCAGATTCAGTTTTAAAGCTCAGCACAAGCACTGAGCTTGTGCTTGTGCTGTGCAGGTGGTTCAGCTGAGCCACCCCAGCCCCTCCTGCCCCTACCCCAGGATGCCTGGCTGAAGCACTGACCCAAATTCTTGATTTTTTCGATGTGATTTACCCAAATACGTGGCATAAAGCACCTCCAGACTTCCAAAGCACACTTTGAGCTGACACCCCTGAAAGCAGCTGATGTTTTTTAGCTCTTCTTTGATGTTGCCATCATCTGCTTGCTGTTCTTCCTCTCAGGGAGGGAGTTGCACTTCTCCTCTGGTTGAAATCCAATTTCCAACCTGGATTTTAAAACCAGATTCAGTTTTAAAGCTCAGCACTTCAGAGAAAATTAGTGTCTGATAAATAAAGGAGTGATTGCAATGCTCTGCTGTGCTGTCTCTCCTGCAGGAGTCTCAGCTCTGTGCCCAGCAGCCAGTCCAGAGCGAGCTGGTGCAGAGGTGTCAGCAGCTGCAGTCCCGCTTGTCCACGCTGAAGATTGAAAATGAAGAGGTCAGTTAAAAAACCCAAAATCAACAACCCCCCTCAGCCACTGCCAGTGGTTGTTGGGCACTGATTGTGGAAGAATCCTCTTGTTGTGATCCTTTTGTGTTGACATTTGTGGTGAAATTCAAGGCTGAAGCGTTTTGTGCGTGAATTGCGGTGTGATCTCACAGGGAAGTTGGGTGTGTGGAGAGAATCTTTTTAAACACCCCCATATCTCTCTTCCCATCCCTACCTTGATAAGACTGGCTGTGTTGCCAGAGTTGAACTTGGATAGCAAAGGGAAAAGGAGGAATTTAATGTTTTGAAGTGAGTTTGCATAAGCTGAGTTAAAGTGATTTTTGTTTGATTGGCTATCCAACATGAGAAGTCAGGAATGGGGATCTGATCTCTGCACCTCTGTGTTCAGGAGCTTTGAGGCAAAATTTGCAACCCCTTTTATGTCCAGAAAGTTAATTCTGGCCTTCAATAAAAATGCAGAGTGCAGCAGAGCCCTGTTTGTAATTAACATTTGATGCCCAGTAGATGCAGTTGCAAAGACAATTAGGGAATCTTGGTTCCAGCTTTCTTTGCTTTGAGGTTAAATTTCTTTCCATCTCCTCCTGAGATCACAACTGAGATCTTGGCAGGTTCAGGGTGCTGCCAGCTCTGTGCTTGCATGGACTGTGCTGCTAATGAGCCAGAATTAATTACAGCACCCAGGGTGTGAAACCAGTAATATCTGTTTATTAGCAAAGTGCTCCGGGGCACTCCCCTACCTCTGTTGTTTACTCACAACATCAAACCTGGAGGTTTTGAGTTCTCTCCTCCTTGCTGGGCAGGTGAAGAAGACCATGGAGGCCACGCTGCAGACAATCCAGGACATTGTCACCATCGAGGACTTTGATGTCTCTGACTGCTTCCAGTACAGCAACTCCATGGAGTCGGTGAAATCCACGGTGTCAGAGACGTTCATGAGCAAACCCAGCATTGCCAAGAGAAGGGCGAACCAGCAGGAGACTGAGCAGTTCTACTTCACTGTAAGGACCTGATTCCTCAGGGTTTAAGAGGGTTTTTTATTCTCTTTTGGGAAATTCTCCCCTGGGAGGGTGGTGAGACCCTGGTACAGCTGTGGCTGCCCTGTTGCTGGAAGTTTCCAAGGCCAGGAGAGGTTTGAACAGCCTGGGATGCCCTGCCCATCCCCTGGGTGATCTTTAGGATCCTTCCCAACCCAGCCCTTTCCATGATTCTGTCATTTTCAGTGAGATCTACTGGGAATTATCCTCACAGCAGAGTGCAAAGTGATGCTCTTTAACAAAAACGCCTCTCTCACTGATTTTGGGCAAGCAGAGGAGGCATGTTGGGGTTTAGAAATGTGTGCTCTCAATTATATGGAAATATTTTGGGATTTCTCTGTTGATTCCAATGTAGTCTGTGGGTAAATTGTGTCAAATTTGATTCCTTCTGCATCTGAAAAGGAGTTTTCTGAGACAGAACTTAATGGCTTGTAAACATGAAATTTCAAAACTAGTGCAAACTGAAAGAATGTTTAGCTCTTGCATTTTTTGTTATCATCTTGCAATTTCAGCCTGCTTAAGCTTTTCATTGAGTCAGTTTTTTTTTTTACAAGATGCTTTTTGCTATTGAATTTCATGCCAGACTGGGTGTCTTTTTCCTACATCAGATTTATGTTAAGCCATTGAATTTGTTTCCAGTTTCAAAATATTTCAGAGTAGTAGATGAAAATCATGGCTCTTACCCTGGTTAATTTGTCATTCCTTCAGTCATCCTTCACCTTCTTCTTCCCAGAGGGGTGTTGCTTGTTAAAAATCTGAATTTTCAGTGCAAATGGCACTAACTTGGCAGGATGGATCATTAGAAAAATCCAGAATTGGATTGAAGGTGAAGGTGAAAGTGGCTGTTGAGAGAAGTGGGTGGAGGAGCTGCTCCAGTTAAGGCAGGATTGACCACCCTGCCCAGGGTTATGGAATTGGGAAAGTGATTTTTAATTGAACTCTGGGCATTTCCTCTCTGGAGAGAGCTGCTCTGAGTTCAGACAGGAGGAGTAATCCAGGGCTGACTTTGGAGGGATATTTCTCCATTTCATGCTGTTGGTGTGGTGTTAGACAGAGACCCTCTTTAAGCAGCCTGATCAGATGCTGGATTGATCTGCTATTGACCAGGCTTATAAATAGCCTTGAGAAGGATTTCCAGCTCTGAATCTCCCAGGAGCAGCTTTTCCAGTGTCTCACAAACCCCTCTGATGGGTATTAATGAGGCTTGAGGGCAGAGCTTTGTGCAGGGGATAAAAAACAAAGTGCAGGACAGAACTGAGGTTTAATTCCCTTTTACCTCGTGATGTGCTGAGTGCTGGGGGTTAGGAACTTCCAGAAAAATGCTGATTTAAAAGAATATTCCATATTAATGTGATTCAAGGAGGAAATTCCATGGGCTGCATTCCTAGGCAGAGCTCTTGGGGTAAGTACAGGGATGGGAATTTAGTGGAAGGATGCTCACTGGAGTGAGTATTTTATTTTTATTATTCCAGTCTGGAGATTATTCCATCTCCAGACTGGAATAATCTGCATTTCCACTGGAAGCACATCCCAGTCCTTGAAGGGAGATGTGAATTCAGGGGAATTTAATTTGTATTCAGGTCCCACTGTGCAGGGGAGGATGGCCCCAGCCCTGAGCTGCTGCAGGTGGCTGAGGCAGGGAAGCAGCAGCGACTTCAGGGAGCCAAAATCCGACCAAAATCCAGCCAAAATCCAGGGATGTGCTGCTGCTGCCATGGTTACAGCCCTGCTTCCCCAGCCAGGGACCCTGGCACTGCCCAGCAGGGCACAGCTGGCACCAGCCCCACCTGGCCACTGGCAAGGGGGGGAATGGTTCCATTCTTCCACCTCCAAACCAGCAGGATTTGAATTTTTAGGCAAAATGTTGGGGTTTTATCTCTGGGAAGAGGAGGAAGCAGAGCAGTGCTGGTTGGGTGAAGTGATTTAGGATTAATGAGGGTTTAATTTTGCCTTAAGACTGGGGGAAATGGGGGATAAAATCCTGCTGCTCCTGAGCCCTGCAGCTGGCTGCTGATCCTGTGAATCTTGAATTGGGATTCAGCTGAATGCCTGGTATGGAATTATTCTTGGAGAGGGGAGAGAGAGAGGAAAAACTGCAGGAAAATCATTTCATTTTCCTGACTGGAGATGGATCAGCATGTGGAGCAGGGGCAGAAATATTTTTTTTCTGTGTCCCAGACAGGGAGGAAGGCTTGGTCTGGTTGGGTTCTGCTTCATCCCACGTGCAGCTGGTTCTGCCTGGGAATCCTGCAGGATTTGGGCTCAGGGATGCCAAATTTCTGGGATTTGGGCTCAGGGATGCCAAATTGCTGGGATTTGGGCTCAGGGATCCCCACCTTGCTGGGGTTTGGGTTCAGGGATCCCCAGTTTGCTGGGGTTTGGTTCTGCCTGGGAATCCTTCAGGATTTGGGCTCAGGGATGCCCAATTTGCTGGAGTTTGAGTTCAGGGATGCCAAATTTCTGGGATTTGGGCTCAGGGAAGCCAAATTTGCTGGGATTTGAGCTCAGGGGTGCCCAGTTTGCTGGGATTTGGTTCTGCCAGGGAATCCTGCAGGATTTGGGCTCGGGGATCCCCAGTTTGCTGGGATTTGGGCTCAGGGATGCCAAATTTGCAGAGATTTGAGCTCAGGGATGCCAAATTTCTGGGATTTGGGCTCAGGGATGCTCAGCCTGCTGGGTTTGGGCTCAGGGATCCCCAATTTGCTGGGATCTGGGCTCAGGGATGCTCAACCTGCCGGGATTTGGGCTCAGGGATGCTCAACCTGCTGGGGTTTGGGCTCAGGGATCCCCAATTTGCTGGGGTTTGGGCTCGGGGATGCCAAATTTGCTGGGATTTGGTTCTGCCTGGGAATCCTGCAGGATTTGGGTTCAGGGATCCCAAATTTGCTGGGATTTGGGCTCAGGGATCCCCACCTTGCTGGGATTTGGGGGTGCAGAATGCTCCTGGCTCTGCCTCCCAGCTGATCTTCCCCTCTGAATTGTCACCCTGCCCAAGTGAGGGGACTCAGATGTTTCTGCTCCTTTGTTCTGGCTGCTTTTAACTCCAGCTGTGCTCTGCCCCAAATGAAATCCTCAGGAGTTCTCCTGTAGTTTGATGATTTCATTTTCCCCTTTGTCTGTTTTTATTACACCAAAAATCCAGGGTTAATGGATCTTTGTCATTCACTGAGAAAAGCCTGAAGCTTTATTTTGTAATTAATTTTTTTTTTTTGTTCATCAGCATCCTTGCAACAGGCAGGGAACAGAATGTTAGGCATGAGGAAACAGTAAAAAAAAATTAAATTCTGCAGTGGATGGGAACATTTTTTCTGCTTTAAAGCAACCCCTGGTACCTGTTGATGTTTTTAATGACCTCAAAGCTTGCAAGTCCCAGCAGGTGCCTCTGCCCTGCCCTGCCTGACCCACCTTAGGCTGGGCTTAAGTGTTTAGATCTGCTTCAAAGGGGAGCTTAACTCTGCCAGGAGGAGCTGATCTGCTGATCTTGAAGCTTCTGTTTGCAGCTGAGCCTTCCAACCCTCCTGTCCTCTAACCTGTGACTCTGAGGCTCCCCAGAACCAAATTTATCCTCAACTCCCCCCTTCAGACTGGTTATTTTTGCAGCAATATTATTATTATTATTATTATTATTATTATTATTATTATTATTATTATTATTATTATTATTATTATTATTACTACTACTACTACTATTATTACTATTATTACTATTATTACTATTACTATTATTATTATATTTACATTACAGCTTCTATTTATATAGTTCATATTATATTACTATAGTTATATTATTTATTACTGTTTTATTTTATTTTTTTAAATTTTCTTCATATTTTCTTCTCCAAAAATTGAACTGATTGAGCAAAACACAGTCAGGTCTTGGCAAACAAACTCTGCAGGGAAATTCCCCCCCAAAAAAATGCAATTCATTTTTTGAGGGCGCTTCCTGTTTTCATCCAAAACAACAACAAAAAAATTGAAATATTAATAAAGGAAGCAGGAAATGCTGAGACTTTCCAAAGGGACTTAATTCTTGTGAAATGTTTCTTTCCTTGTTGTCAAGCCAGGGGACATAAAACACAGGATTTTGGCAGTTAATTAAAGCCATTTTTGTTTGTTGTGTCAGGGCTGGGCAGCCCTCAGGGGGAGCTTCCTTAGTTCCTGGAAGGTTTTCCCTCACCCTCACTACTGCTTATATATATATATTAAAAAAACCCCAAAAAACTCAAAAAAAAACCCAACCAAACAAACAAATAAAATATATAAAATAAAAATGAAAATAATTTATATAAAATATAAAAATTCGATTTAATATATATTTAATATATATTAATATAATATATATTTTATATTTTAATATAATAATATATTGTTGTTTTATATTATTTAGTATTGTTATGAATAGATTTTTATTTATATATAGCTATAATAAATGTCATATATTATACATGTAAAATATGATATATTATATTTATATAGAGAATGTATTATATAATATATTTATAAATAGAATCAATATTTATGTACATATTTATATATTGATAATATATATTACATATTTTTATTTTTAAATTATTTATTTATTTTATATATATTTTTATATATTTTTTAATATATTTTTATTTTTTATATATATTTTTAATATATATATTTATTTGTTTATATATTTATTTATATATTTATATATATTTATATTTATAGTATAGATATTATATATTTTAATATCATAATATATTATTTCGTATTGTTATGAATAGATTTTTATTTACATATAGCTATAATAAATGTCATATATTATACATGTAAAATATAATACATTTTATTTATATAGAGAATATATTATATAATATATTTATAAATAGAATCAATATTTATGTACATATTTATATATTGATGATATATATTACATATTTTTATTTTAAAAATTATTTATTTATTTTATATATTTATATATATATTTTATATATTTTTATTTTTTATATATATTTTTATATATATTTATTTATATATTTATATATTTATATTTATAGTATAGATATTATATATTTTAATATCATACTATATTATTTAGTATTGTTATTAATAGATTTTTATTTATATATAGCTATAATAAATGTCATATATCATACATGTAAAATATAATATATTATATTTATATAGAGAATATATTATATAATATATTTATAAATAGAATCAATATTTATGTACATATTTATATATTGATGATATATATTATATATTTTTATTTTTAAAATTATTTATTTATTTATGTATTTTTATATATATAAATATTTCTCTCTCTCTATATATATATATATATATATTTCTCTCTATATATATATATGGCTGAGCTCTGAAGATCTCTCAGGATTCTCTGTGATATTTGCAGTTTGTGGTTTTAAATGCAAGCATGTCCCATTTCTGATGTGGATAGCAGAGTACTTCACGTGCTGCAGCTCGGTGAAGATAAATAAAACTGCTCTGAGCTGCAAGATAAGAGATGAAAGAACTAAATAAAAAATAAAAACCAGCATTTTCAAAGCTGTGGGAAATCAGGGAGCAGTGGGGAAAACCTTTGTGGCTGTGCAATATCCCAGTGCCAGAGCAAAGGTGAACTTCAATAATATCTTTATTTATTTTGTCCTGTGGATCATCCAGCACACAGGGTTTGACAAGTAAAGTGGGGTGAGAGAGGTTAAGTGAGAGAATAAGCACGGGAGCAGCCTTTGAGCTGGTTCAGACAGACTGAGTGCATCCCACCCTGCCTGCCCAGGGAGCAGGGCAGCTCCTCTGGTGGCTCCAGAGATGCCAAACATTCCCTGATCCCAGGGAGCAGCAATGGAAATGGCCCTGCAGGTGGAGAATAAACAGAATTGCAGAATTGTGGAGGTTGGAAAAGGCTGGGCTCAAATATGAGTGGCCTGAGCTTTGGACTTGCCCAGATACTTAAGCCAGGACTTAGTTCATGCTTTAACCAGTTATTGTCATGGTAAATTCAGTGTCACATTAAATTCAGTGTCATTTTGTAAATTCAGTGTCATTCAAGAACTGTCAATTCAGTGTCACACTAAATTCAGTGTCATTTCTATAACTGAAATTCAGTGTCATTCTATAAATTCAGTGTCACACTAAATTCAGTGTCATTTCTATAACTGTAAATTTGGTATTACTCTTTAAATTCAGTGTCATTCTCTAACTGCAAATTCAGTGTCACTCTGTAAATTCAGTGTCCCTCTAACTGTAAATTCAGTGTCACTCTGTAAATTCAGTGTCCCTCTAACTGTAAATTCAGTGTCACTCTGTAAATTCAGTGTCACTGTAAATTCAGTGTCACACTAAATTCAGTGTCACACTAAATTCAGTGTCCCTCTAACTGTAAATTCACTGTCATTCAGTAACTGTAAATTCAGTGTTACACTAAATTCAGTGTCATTCTTTAACTGTAAATTTGGTATCACTCTGTAAATTCAGTGTCATTCAATAACTATAAATTCAGTGTCACTCTGTAAATTCAGTGTCATTCAATAACTATAAATTCAGTGACACATTAAATTCAATATCACACTAAATTCAGTGTCATTCAATAACTGTAAATTCAGTGTCACTCTAAATTCAGTGTCACTCTATAACTGTAAATTCAGTGTCACTCTGTAAATTCAGTGTCATTCTGTCACTGTAAATTCAGTGTCACACTAAATTCAGTGTCACTGTAAATTCAGTATCCCTCTAACTGTAAATTCAGTGTCACAGTAAATTCAGTGTCATTCCATAACTGTAAATTCAGTGTCACTCTAAATTCAGTGTCATTCTAAATTCAGCATCTTTCTATAACTGTAAATTCAGTGTCACTGTAAATTCAGTGTCACTCTGTGAATTCAGTGTCATTCAGTAACTGTAAATTCAGTGTCACTCTAAATTCAGTGTCATTCTAAATTCAGTATCTTTAACTGTAAATTCAGTGTCACACTAAATTCAGTGTCACTCTGTAAATTCAGTGTCACTCTAAATTCAGCATCATTCTATAACTGTAAATTCAGTGTCATTCTAAATTCAGCATCATTCTATAACTGTAAATTCAGTGTCACACTAAATTCAGTGTCCCTCTAAATGTAAATTCAGTGTCACTCTGTAAATTCAGTGTCACTCTAAATTCAGTGTCACTCTAAATTCAGTGTCACTCTAAATTCAGTGTCACTCTGTAAATTCAGTGTCACTCTGTAAATTCAGTATCCCTGTAAATTCAGTGTCACTGTAAATTCAGTGTCACACTAAATTCAGTGTCACTCTATAAATTCAGTGTCACTCTATAAATTCAGTGTCACTCTAAATTCAGTGTCACTGTAAATTCAGTATCCCTGTAAATTCAGTGTCCCTGTGAATTCAGTGTCACACTAAATTCAGTGTCACTCTATAAATTCAGTGTCCCTGTGAATTCAGTGTCACTCTGTAAATTCAGTGTCACTCTATAAATTCAGTGTCCCTGTGAATTCAGTGTCCCTGTAAATTCAGTATCCCTGTAAATTCAGTGTCCCTGTCCCCAAGTTCACAGCCCAGCCCCCCAGCCTTGCTCAGAGAGCAGATTATCCCTCACCATCCTCTTTTCTCCACAGAAAATGAAGGAGTACCTGGAGGGCAGGAACCTCATCACCAAGCTCCAGGCCAAGCACGACCTCCTGCAGAAGACCCTGGGAGAAAGTGAGTGTGCATCCCCCCAGGAGCAGAGCTCTGCCCAGCCTGGGCTCCCTCTGAGCTCCTCAGCCTGGATTAGTGATGCCCTGGCCATGCTGATGGTTTATTCATTCATTAATTCCTCTAATCTGCATCAGGGAGATGAGTGCTGGGCACCAAAATGCTGAATGAGGCGTTGGTGTGCATTTGTGTGCTGCTCCCTCCTTCTCACCCATCCTGGGGGGGCCAAACCTGCTGATCTTTTCATCAATTCAGAATTTTTAGCCTTCATTTGTCTTCCTCTCCTCCTTCACACCCATCCTGGTGGGCTCTGAAGGGCTAAACCTGCTGATTTACTGATCAATTCAGAATTTTTAGCCTTTATTTGTGTTCTTCTCCTCCACATCCATCCTGGTGAGCTCTGAAAGGCCAAACCTGCTGATTTCCCCAGCAATTCAGAATTTTTTGCCTTCATTTGTGTTCCCCTCCTTCACACCCATCCTTGTGGGCTCCTCATGATCCCTCTGGGGCCAAACCTGATTTACTCAGCAATTCAGAATTTTTAGCCTTTATTTGTGTTCCTCTCCTTCACACCCATCCTGGTGGGCTCTGAAGGGCCAAACCTGCTGATTTTTTCATCAATTCAGAATTTTTTGCCTTCATGTTCTTCTCCTCCACACCCATCCTGGTGAGCTCCTCATGATCCTTCTTAGGCCAAACCTGCTGATTTACTGATCAATTCAGAATTTTTAGCCTTTATTTATGTTCTTCTCCTTCACTCCCATCCTGGTGGGCTCTGAAAAGCCAAACCTGCTGATTTACTCAGCAATTCAGAATTTTTAGCCTTTATTTGTGTTCCTCTCCTTCTCACCTGTCCTGGTGGGCTCTGAAAGGCCAAACCTGTTGATTTTTTCATCAATTCAGAATTTCTTGCCTTTATTTGGCTTCCTCTCCTTCTCACTCATCCTGGTGGGCTCTGAAAAGCCAAACCTGCTGATTTTACTCAGCAATTCAGAATTTTAAGCCTTTACTTGTCTTCCTCTCCTCCACACCCATCCTTGTGAGCTCTGAAGGGCCAAACCTGCTGATTTACTGATCAATTCAGAATTTTTAGCCTTCATTTCTCTGGCAGTTTGGCTGCTCCTCACCCCTGTGGCTTCAACCCAATGTTGAGCCCAGGCTTTTGTCAGAAGAAGCACAAACAAATTTCAGAGCATGTGAAATATGTTGCCTGTCCAGAGGGCATCACTCAGGGGGCAGCAGCCAGAACTGAATATTCAGAAGCAGAACAAAGGCAGATTTCTTTCCCTTCATGGCATGGGCAAATCCTGTTGGCCAAAAACCACTTCAACTTTCCCAAGTTTCCATAGAAACCTGCCTGCCTTGTGTTTGCAGCTGGGCAGCCCAAATGTCAGGTCAGGAGTGGCTCAGCTCAGCCCTGGCTCGTGTCAGAGCAGAGCTGTGGGGCTGAGCTGGACTCCCCACAGCTCCTGGGGTGCAAATCTGGGTGGAAACTCAGTTTTGAAATCCTCTGCTCCCAGTTTGAGAATGTGCTGGAAAAGTGAAATACTCCTTGCTGCAGGAATTGAGAGTTTTGTGTTTATCTGAGGTGAGGGGAGGATGTGTTTTAGTTTAGTCTGATTAAATTTGCTCATCTCCTCGGCTCTCCTGTAGGAAAGGGTGGCTGGAGGCAAAGTTTGGTGTCCTCAGGGCATTTTTGTTGTGCCTCTGAGGATCTGTGAGTGGCAGAGTGATGGCATTCCTGGATCCTGGCTGACCCCTGCATTCCTGCCCTGTTCCCTCTTAACCTGCCTGCCCCCTGCACCCAGCTCGAGCTGTGCTGGGGGGGAAAAGAGAGGAAATTAAATGTGATTTCTGTATTGCTGGGTGGATTTAAAGGCTGCTTCTGTTTTCTTGATTTGTTTTTTGCAAACAGAGCTTTGGCAGTGGCTCTGTGACCCTGTGAGCGCCCAGAAAAACTCCTCCTGTCATCTGTGAGATCAGAAGGAGCTGGGAAAGGCAGGAACATCCCATTTCCCAACCCACAGGAGCAGGTTAATGCTACAAAGTGGGGACTGTGCCTAGATTTATCCATAAAATGTCACTTCATTGGGAAATGGGCAAATAAAATTCCCTCCACACGTCCCCAGAGCAGGGTCAGGAGCTCTGCAGGAAAATGTGTCTCCAGCTGTGTGCCTTCAGTGCCTGGGAGCTTCAGGGGGTTGTTCTTTTTTATTCCCCTCCCTGCCCCATCCTCAGGTGATGTTTTTTAGTCCTGGTGGTGCAAATTGCCTTAATCTGAAGATGACAAGTTCCAGCAATAAAAGTAGCAGCAAGTCCTCCTCTCTGCCAGTAATGATGTCCCTGCCTCCTGTCCCCATTTGTCACCCTAATGCAGGAGCCCCTTGATGCTGCCACAGTCATTTCTCTGTGTGAAAATTCCATGATGAAAAAGGGGACAGATGGCTGGAAATTCTGCTGCAGAATAACATTTTCATGTAAATTATGCACTGTTTTGGCTTTTACAGTGGGGAGAGCAAAAGTGGCTATCAAGATGTGCTCAGCTAATTGTCAGCCATCAGCAATTAGCTGCTTCCCTCTCTCCTCCTTCCACCTCCCCTGGAGCAGGAAGACAACGGGAGGGAAGGTGGATTTTCAGCTGGTGTGCTTTGCTTTCACTGGTTTTCTTCCACCAAAAAAAAAATCCTCCTGTCCCACTCCCAGCAGCGCATCTTCCTCTCTTCTGCCTCTTCTGTTGTGATGTTTTAGGTGATGCTGAATTAGCAAGTCCCTGAGTTTGGCTGCTGCTTCCTTGAAAACTCAGCTCAAGTTAACGGAGTGTTTTTGATAAATATGTTTGTAAAAACACCACTGAACGTCTGTCTCTGAAAATAGCTCTGGTGCCAGCACGTCCAGGCTGTGGGCTGACAAATCTGGGAATGTTTGCACTCTTCCTCAGGGGCTGGGGGGAAGGAGAATCCCCTGCCCCACCAGTTCCCCTGGGAAGAGGGAGGGAGGGACTGACAAGCCCAGGTTTTTTTTTGGGGGGCAGAAATCAACAATTAAAATGCTCAGGGAGGTGATTTCTATTTCAAATCAAGAATTCACATGGAGAGAGGAGTGCTTGGACAGCCTGAGCTGGCAGGGATGGCTTTGGTGCTGTCCTTGGGGCTTCCCCTCCTCTCTCCTCTGCTTTCCTCCATCTCCTTCCAGAATTCTCTGTGCAGAAGGCATTTCCCCATCCCTCCCTCCTCTGCTTTCCTCCATCTCCTTCCAGAATTCTCTGTGCAGAAGGCATTTCCCATCCATCCCTCCTCTGCTTTCCTCCATCTCCTTCCAGAATTCTCTGTGCAGAAGGCATTTCCCATTCCTTTCTCCTCTGTTTCCTCCATCTCCTTCCAGAATTCTCTGTACAGAAGGCATTTCCCTATCCCTCTCTCCTCTGCTTTCCTCCATCTCCTTCCAGAATTTTCTGTACAGAAGGCATTCCCCATCCCTCTCTCCTCTGCTTTCCTCCATCTCCTTCCAGAATTTTCTGTGCAGAAGGCATTTCCCATTCCTCCCTCCTCACTCTGCATCTCTTTCTCTCCACAGGTCAGCGGACAGACTGTGCCCTGGCCAGGTAGGTGTGGCTGGGGGAATTGGGGTTTTTTAGGAAAATCTGATGCAAATTGGTGATTCCAGATCAGTTCCCAGCCCAGGATGTGTGTCTGTTAGAAAAATAAACTGATTTAGAGCCACAGAATGGGATCATGGAGTGGATTGGGTGGGAAGGGACATTAAAGCTCAGCCAGTGCCACCTTCCAGTGTGCCAGGTGCTCCAAATCCCATCCAGCCTGGCCTGGAACACTTCCAGAGATGGGGCAGGAGTTTAATACATTTAATTAAGTGTATTAATCTATTATAAATTCAATTTCTACATACTAAATTTTTATAATTTTTATAATATTTTTACATATTATATTTTCTATACATTTATTCATTTATTATAATTTAAATTTGATATGACATATATATATAGATATAGTATTTGTTTCTATTAATTAAATTTATAATAAATTTAATCTTTATAAATATAATGTGTAAAATAATAATAATAATACTGATAATAACAATAATAATAATAATAATAATAATAATAATAATAATAATAATAATAATAATAATAATAATAATAATAATAATTTATATAATTAGCTAATAGAAACAAGTTCCTTTTCTTGCCTTGGTGTATTTAGAGCATTGTTTCCATTTCATTTCTGAGGCCTCTCAGCTTCTCAGGAGGAAAGATCCTAGCAAAATGATTTTTCATAAAATATGTCTGTGACAGGCCATACCATTGTTTCCCAAACCTTTCATTTCAATCTCACTTATAAATTCTATATTCTCAAGATCTTTTGCCAAGCAAAAGATTTCCTGTTTCATCCCCCCCATTTTGATGAACAACTAAAACATCAGACACTGTTTTACTCACCATTTACTGAAGCAGACAAAATACTGCTATTTAAATGACAATTATCACTATCAGAATAATCAAACCTATTTTACAAAGTTCCTTTAGCCACTCTGACCATCAAACAAACTGTGTGAGTGAGAAATCTCCAGAGTGATGGATTCAGGGGGCTCTGGGGCTCTGCATCATCCTGCCTCGTTAACAAAAGCAAGGTGATTAGCAGCAGCATGCACTCATTACTGCTGTCCCCATTCCTCACTGCCAGGCAAAACTGACAGCTCCTAATTAGACCCTGACATCTGTAATAATCAAATATTCTTCATCATGAAACAATTTTAAAATATCAAAGAATCCTGCTGGCTAACAGTTTTAAACCCACCTCGTTGTCTCTGACATCCCATAGAATCAGATTATTTTTTAATTTTTTTTTTCATTCAGTGTTTTTTATTTTTTTTTTTTTTACAAAAGGAATTTCCTCCAAATTAACACATTTAAAAAAAAAAAATCACATTTATAATCCTCTTATTTATAATTCAGCAGCCATCTGCCCTGGCAGGGAATTGGCTGGAGTGATACATTAGGGCCTCTCTGCCATTATCTCAAGAAACTAAAGGAATTTTAAACCCCAGCAATAAATTTTGAGGGGGAAACCCTGGCAGAAAAAAGCTTTTTTCCTATTTTTCTGCCATTAATATCAACCAACACCAACAAATGAGAGTAGACAGACAAAGCTTAGCCTGGCTGCTGGGTGCTGCTGGATTTCTGGCTCTGGAATTTTGGTTTACTGGGATTTTTTTGCTCTGGAATTTTGCTTTACTGGAATTTCAGGCTCTGGAATTATAATTCACTGGGACTTCAGGCTCTGGAATTTTGGTTTACTGGGATTTTTGGCTCTGGAATTATGATTGACTGGGATTTTTGGCTCTGAAATTATGGTTTACTAAAATTTTCAGCTCTGGAATTATGATTGACTGGGATTTTTTTGCTCTGGAATTCTGGTTCACTGGGATTTCTGGCTCTGGAATTATATTTTACTGGGATTTCAGGCTCTGAAATTATGGTTTACTGGATTTTTTGTCTCTGGAATTTTGGTTTACTGGGAATTTTGGCTCTGGAATTATATTTTACTGGGATTTCTGGCTCTGAAATTATGGTTTACTGGGATTTTTTTGCTCTGGAATTTTGGTTTACTGGGAATTTTGGCTTTGAAATTATGATTGACTGGGATTTCAGGCTCTGGAATTTTGGTTTACTGGGACTTCAGGCTCTGGAATTTTGGCTCTGGAATTATGATTGACTGGGATTTCTGGCTCTGGAATTTTGCTTTACTGGGATTTCTGCCTCTGGAATTTTGGTTTACTGGGATGTCAGGCTCTGGAATTATGGTTTACTGGGATTTTTTGCTCTGGAATTTTGGCTCACCGGGATTTTTGGATCCCTCCCTGCTCCAGCTCGTGGCTGGGAGCGCTGTAGGGCTGAGCTGGTGATGGGGGAGGATTATTCTGATTTTCTGCTCTTTTTTTTTCCCTCCTGCTCCCCTGGACCAGTGGCAGGCGCAGCTCCACCGTGAGGAAGCAGGTAATTATTAAAGCAATAATTAAAACAATTAACATTTCCCTCAGTAACGAGGCAGGGGTGTGGTGTGGGAAGAGGAGGAGTGGTGGAAAAACAATTTTCATCTGTCCCTCCCTGTCCTCCATGGACCTTTTCAGTCTTGTTGGAGAAATCCCTCAAACCTGGATCCAAAACCTTGTTAATTTTCTATAAAAAAATTAAAAATTGCTTTTACTTTGTGTTTTGAGAGACCTGGAATCAAAAATCAAAAAAAACCTTGTTTATTTTCCATGTTAAATATAAAAATTTAAAATTACTCTGTGTTCTCACAGACCTGGGATTAAAAAGTCCAAAACCTCATTCATTTTCTATGGCAAAATTTAAAATTTCCTGGAATCAAAAATCCAAAACCTTGTTCATTTCCATGACAAAAATTAAAATTACTCTAGGTTTTGAGAGACCTGGAATCTAAAATCCAAAACCTCATTCATTTTCCATGATAAAATTTAAAATTTCCTGGAATCAAAAATCCCAAACCTTGTTCATTTTCCATTGCAAAATTTAAAAGTGCTTTTACTTTGTGTTTTGAGAGACCTGGAATCAAAAATCCAAAACTCATTCATTTTCCATGGCAAAATTTAAAATTGCTTTTATATTGTGCTTTGAGAGACCTGGAATTAAAAATCATAAAAACCCTTGTTTATTTTCCATGTTAAAATTTAAAATTTAAAATTACTCTTTGTTCTGACAGACCTGGGATCAAAAATCCAAAACCTTGTTCATTTCCATGACAAAAATTAAAATTACTCTGGGTTTTGAGAGACCTGGAATCAAAAATCAAAAAAAAACTTGTTTATTTTCCATGTTAAAATTTAAAATTTAAAATTACTCTGTGTTCTGACAGACCTGGGATCAAAAATCCAAATCCTTGTTCATTTTCCATGGCAAAATTTAAAATTTTAAATTTAAAATTCCAAACTGCTTTCTGGTTGTGCCTTCCTGTAATAAAGATTTGGGGATAATCTGTTGTTTTTTTGGTAGCCAAGTGAGCTAAAATGTGTTTCTGTGGGATAGGGGGACCCAAAAAGGAAAAAATTTGGGAATTCCAGTTCAGTGTTGGGACTTTGGAGTTTGGGATGAAGGGAGCCAGGTGTGATCTTGGTGTGCAGAGTCAAATCTTGCTCATTTTTTGTTGTTTTTTATTTCTTTTCTGCATCTGGGGTTCCCCTCTGGGCAGGATTCCTGCCAGGCCATTCCCCTGGTGGTGGAGAGCTGCATCCGCTTCATCAGCCGGCACGGTGAGTGCGGGAAATAAAATAAAATAAAATAAAATAAAATAAAATAAAATAAAATAAAATAAAATAAAATAAAATAAAATAAAATAAAATAAAATAAAATAAAATAAAATATAATAAAATATAATATAATAAAATATAATATAAAATAAAGTAATATAAAATAATAATAAAATAAAATAAAATATAAAATATAGTAATATAAAATAATATAAAATAAAATAAAATAAAATAAAATAAAATAAAATAAAATAAAATAAAATAAAATAAACCTATGCACGGTGAGTGCGGGACACTGCTGGGAAATAAATAAATTAAAATAAAATAAAATATAAAATAAAATAAAATAAAATAAAATAAAATAAAATAAAATAAAATAAAATAACCTATGCACGGTGAGTGCGGGGCACTGCTGGGAAAGAAATAAAACAAATAAAATAAATATATAAAATAAAATAAAATAAAATATAAAATAAAATAAAATATAAAATAAAATATAAAATAAAATAAAATAAAATAACCTATGCACGGTGAGTGCGGGACACTGCTGGGAAAGAAATAAAACAAATAAAATAAAATATAAAATAAAATGAAAAAAAATTATATAAAATAAAATAAAATAAAATAAAATAAAATAAAATAAAATAAAATAAAATAAAATAACCTATGCACGGTGAGTGGGGGACACTGCTGGGAAAGAAAGAAAGAAATAAAATATAAAATAAAATAAAATAATATAAAATAATCTATGCACAGTGAGTGTGGGGGACATTCCTATAAAATAAAATATAAATAGAATGAAATAAAATAACCTATGCACAGTGAGTTTGTGGGACATTCCTATAAAATATAAAATAAAATAAAATAAAATAAAATAAAATAAAATAAAATAAAATAAAATAAAATAAAATAAAATAAAATAAAATAAAATAAAATAAAATAAAATAACCTGATTTCACTCAGATTCCAAAGCTTCCTTTGATTTTCCAGCAGACTCAATTGAGTCCTTTATTTAAAGGTTTTAAACGTTTTCTTCTTGGTATTGGTCAAAATCCTGGTACCACATTGGAGTGGGAGCTGATGGGGGATAAATCCCTCAGGAGAAGCTGATTCCAGCACCAGGAGATGCTGATTTCACTCAGATTCCAGAACTGCCTTTGATTTTCCACCAGACTCAGCTGGGTCCTTTTTAAACTCAGTTTAGATGTTTTTCCTCCTGGCATTGGTCGTATTTTACTCCTGGCTGCTCCACTGCTGCTTTATGACTTCCTCTGGGTTGTAAAACCCTCTGGGGTGAGAGATAACATGAATGGCTGTCACTCCAGCAGTTTAGAAGGGTTAATAATTCTTCTGTCTGTGCTGAGTTCTGTTTTTTTCATATTCTGGACATCTCAGGGAAGAGTGCCTTTTGAGCAGCATCCTCTGCCTTTGTTCTTGTTTCTCCTTTCTTGCAGGAGTTGTGGCTGCTGGAGGTGCCATCTCCTTTTATCTCATCCATCTCTCCCTGTCATCAGCATCTCTTGTTTTCCTGCAGGTTTGCAGCACGAAGGGATTTTCAGAGTGTCTGGCTCCCAGGTCGAAGTGAATGACATCAAAAATGCATTTGAGAGAGGTAAGGAGCAGCTCTCCCAACAGCCCAGGAATTGCTGCCAAGTGTGGGGATTTCTGTGAGCTCTCAGAGCTGCCCTGGGTGCAGCTCACTCCTTTTTTTCCTTTTGATTTTTGGTGTTTCCTGAGTGAGGCTCTCCCAAACACCTCCCTGGTGCTCATTAACCTTGAATTCTCACTTGTTTGCTGTTGTGCTTTGTACCCCGTGGAGTGCCTGTGTAATAAATATTCTGAATTCAATCTCCTCTCATGCCTGATAGCTTATTGATTGTTTGCAACACTAAAGGACGTGGAGGATTTCATTATGAGGTGGAACTGCAGTTTCCTCCCCTCTCCCCAGCTCTTTGTGTGCTGGAGGATGAATTTCAGAGGTTTTTTTTCTGTCTTGTTGAGGCACAGCTTGGCTACATTTATTCAAAATACCAGCAAGGGAGAGAGGGAAATTTCAAGAGAGTCTTAATTTGAGGTAGCTTTTAATAGATTGGATATTTTTTCTCTTTTTCCCTTTTCCATACAAAGGCAGGGAGCAGTTGGGAGCCTCCTGACTCATCAGCTCCTCGCTGGGCTGTTCTCCCTGGCAGGGCAGGTTCAGAGGAGCTGCTCCTCAGGCAGTCCCTGGGAACAACAGGGCTTCTGTTCATCCCTGGAATCTGTGCTCCCAAAGAATAGGATCAGTGTTTTTCCCTGCTTGCTGCTGCAGGAGAAGGGCAGACATTAATTAGCTTTATTTTGCTTTTGGGGGAGAGGGAATTTTAATGAGCGACGTGTGCTGGGTGATGTCACCTGTCCTCAGCTCCATCTACCTGAGAGTGAAAACCCTCACAGCAGAGGAGGCAGGAATGTGTGTCACAGCCAGGAAAAGCATCAGAATCAGATTTTTATCTAAAAAAGTTTTTATATAAAGAAATAGCAGCTTGGAGAAATACCCACTTTATCAGAATCAGATTTTTATATAAATTTTTTTTTATATAAAGAAATACCAGCTTGGGGAAATACCCACTTTTATCAGTATCAGATTTTTAGCTAAAGAAGTTTTTGTATAAGGAAATACCAGCTTGGGGAAATACCCACTTCTATCAGAATCAGATTTTTATATAAAGAAGTTTTTGTATAAGGAAATACCAGCTTGGGGTAATACCCACTTTATCAGAATCAGATTTTTATATAAAATTTTTTTTATATAAAGAAATACTAGCTTGGGGAAAAACCCACTTTAGCAGAATCAGATTTTTATATAAAAAATTTTTTATATAAAGAAATAGCAGCTTGGGCAAATACCCACTTTAGCAGAATCAGATTTTTATATAAAAAATCTTTTATATAAAGAAATAGCAGCTTGGAGAAATACCCACTTTTATCAGAATCAGATTTTTATATAAAGAAGTTTTTATATAAAGAAATACCAGCTTGGGGAAATACCCACTTTATCAGAATCAGATTTTTTTTTTTTTTTTTATATAAAGAAATACCAGCTTGGGGAAATACCCACTTTATCAGAATCAGATTTTTATCTAAAAAAGTTTTTATATAAAGAAATAGCAGCTTGGGGAAATACCCACTTTTATCAGAATCAGATTTTTATCTAAAGAAGTTTTTATATAAAGAAATAGCAGCTTGGAGAAATACCCACTTTTATCAGAATCAGATTTTTAGCTAAAGAAGTTTTTGTATAAGGAAATACCAGCTTGGGGAAATACCCACTTCTATCAGAATCAGATTTTTATATAAAGAAGTTTTTGTATAAGGAAATACCAGCTTGGGGTAATACCCACTTTATCAGAATCAGATTTTTATATAAAATTTTTTTTATATAAAGAAATACTAGCTTGGGGAAAAACCCACTTTAGCAGAATCAGATTTTTATATAAAAAATTTTTTATATAAAGAAATAGCAGCTTGGGCAAATACCCACTTTAGCAGAATCAGATTTTTATATAAAAAATCTTTTATATAAAGAAATAGCAGCTTGGAGAAATACCCACTTTTATCAGAATCAGATTTTTATATAAAGAAGTTTTTATATAAAGAAATACCAGCTTGGGGAAATACCCACTTTATCAGAATCAGATTTTTTTTTTTTTTTTTATATAAAGAAATACCAGCTTGGGGAAATACCCACTTTATCAGAATCAGATTTTTATATAAAGAAGTTTTTAAATAAAGAAATAGCAGCTTGGGGAAATACCCACTTTTATCAGAATCAGATTTTTATATAAAGAAGTTTTTGTATAAAGAAATAGCAGCTTGGGCAAATACGCACTTTTATCAGAATCAGATTTTTATATAAAAAATTTTTTATATAAAGAAATACCAGCTTGGAGAAATGCCCACTTTAGCAGAATCAGATTTTTATATAAAAAATCTTTTATATAAAGAAATAGCAGCTTGGGGAAATACCCACTTTTATCAGAATCAGATTTTTAGCTAAAGAAGTTTTTGTATAAGGAAATACCAGCTTGGGGAAATACCCACTTTATCAGAATCAGATTTTTATATAAAATTTTTTTAATATGAAGAAATACCAGCTTGGGGAAATACCCACTTGTTCCATGCAGAAATAAAAAAGAGGATTTTTTTCCCCCCTCATCTCACTTGTCTCTGTAAATCTGTGATGTAGAGCACTGCCAAAGTTAACAATAAGGTCCCTGCAGTTTATTACTCCATGCAGAGCCCTTGGTGGCAGTTAATATCAGGGACAGTGCTCAGGTTTGGAGTGGCCCATTTATTATCCTGGGTGTTATTAAGATAATAGGCAAGCTTTGGTAATTTCAGTCCCATAATGGATATATATAGCTTCAATTTGAGGGTTGCCCCATCATTAAATCTAATTATGGCTGGTAGGGTTTTCCCCAGGGAGCAGCTCCTTGAGTGAGCATCCTCCCTGTGGTGGGGCAGGCTGACCCTGCTGGATCTGCAGCAACAAATTGTCCCAGAAACAATTCCCCCACCTCTTCCCTGGGCCTGCACCCACCTGGCCAGGTGTGAGATGTTTCTGTGTCCCCTGTGATGTTTGTGTGTCCTCTATGTCATCTGGGCCAGGTGTGTGATGCTCAGTGTCCCCTGTGTCCCCTGGGCCAGGTGTGTGATGTTTGTGTGTCACTTGAGCCAGGTGTGTGATGCTCCTGGGCCACCTGGGCCAGGTGTGTGGTGTTTCTGTGTCCCCTGGGTCACCTAGGCCAGGTGTGTGATGCTCCTGGGCCACCTGAGCCAGGTGTGTGATGTCTGTGTGTCTCCTGTACCACCTGGGCCAGGTGTGTGATGTTTGTGTGTCCCCTATGTCCCCTGGGCCAAGTGTGTGATGCTCAGTGTCCCCTGTGCCACCTGGGCCAGGTGGGTGATGCTCCTGTGTCCCCTGGGCCAGGTGGGTGATGTTTGTGTGTCCCCTGTGATGTCTGTGTGTCCCCTGTGTCCCCTGGGCCAGGTGGGTGATGTTTGTATGTCCTCTGGACCAGGTGTGTGATGTCTGTGTGTCCCCTGTGTCCCCTGGGCCAGGTGTGTGATGCTCAGTGTCCCCAGGGTCACCTGAGCTGCAGTTTTGGGTCACCTAAAGCCCCAAAGCTGTGCTGTGCTCCCCTGCCCAGAACACCTGGAGCATCCCTGCAGCAGGAGCACTGCCACACCCCGTGGGTGCCAGGGGGACACCTGGGTGACAGAGCTGCCCTGGCATTCCTGGCAGAGCTTCCCACCTGGGCACCTCTCTGTGCCTCACTCTGCAGTGCAGCTGGGGTGGCTGGGATGAACACAAACCCTTTTCTCCCAGTGTTTGATTTCCTCCAGGATTCTGATTTTTCCCTCCTTGCTCCTAAGGGGAGGATCCCTTGGCTGGGGACCAGAACGACCACGACATGGATTCCATAGCAGGAGTCCTCAAGCTCTATTTCCGAGGCCTGGAGCACCCCCTCTTCCCCAAGGACATCTTCCATGACCTGATTGCCTGTGTCAGTAAGTACATCAAGAACTGGGAGGAAATAGGATTCATTTTCCTCATCCTCCCACTTGTCTTCTTTCCCTTTCCCCTTTTTTTCCTGACTCCAGGGTGAGATTTTGGGGTTCCTCTGGCTGGGTTTGTGCTGCTGGGCTGGTCTCTGTTATCCAGTCACCTTTTCACAGCCATCCTTGCTCTGACATGAATGAACAAGGAGATAAAAATTCACAGATTTTAAGGGCTGTGTGAGCCAGGATTCTT
This sequence comes from Fringilla coelebs, assembly GCF_963513975.1. Classification (NCBI taxonomy): domain Eukaryota; kingdom Metazoa; phylum Chordata; class Aves; order Passeriformes; family Fringillidae; genus Fringilla; species Fringilla coelebs. Next base: position 3,747,418 of record NC_140049.1, read on the forward strand.
TTAAAAAAGAGAATAAAGCAAAAAAAACTCTCTTTTGTGTAAAATAATCCTGATGAGCTGTCATCAGAGGATGGCAGGGATCACCAGCAGGGTTCCCTAGATATCTGCATTCCCTGGGTGTCTGCTGCCATGCTCCTGTGTGCTGGCCTCAGCTGACAAGGTAGTTTTTATTCATAGAGTTTTTATTCATAGAGTTTTTATTCATATTCCTTTTAGCTTCACACCCACAAGGGACCATCCACTGCCTCCTGCTCCAGCACATCAACCATCAGGGCTCTCCCTGCTAACATTTTTCATGGTTGCTGAAGGTGTTTCTGCCAGCCAGAGGGTTGGTGGTGGTTTCTGTGTTGTTTTTAAGTGGCCTGGCTCTTGCTGCATCCCCCCAGAATTGAAGAATGGTTCCATTGTCCGAGCAGAGAAATGGCCTTTGCAGGGGCAGCCTCTGAGGATCCCTGAGCAGGCAGCTTCAGACGTGGCCTGTGCTTTTCTGCTCCTGATAAATGCATTTCCAGACTGGGATTTGTGCAATGTTGAGAAGCAAAACCCTCTCTCCCCCTCGGAGCTGATTTATGCTGCCCACTTCTTTCTCAGCAGGCTGCTGCACACAGAGCCCTTTGCCTCACCCTTTAACTGTGCTCATTCCAGCTTCTCCTTCCAAACACCCACTGAAGGAGCCCTTGTGGCAGAGCCCCTGGAGCAGGGGACACCCAGAGCTCCCACGCTGGCAGGGTGGAGGAGGCACAGGGGGTGGGATGGAGGGAGATGGGAAATCTCTGGAGCCAGGGCTTGGAATTTGGGGTTTATTGCAAAGGGCCCTGCCTGGAGCTGCCAGCCACAGCTCTGAGAGAAGTAAAGAGAGTGGTGAACATGAGAGAGAGAGTGTGGTGCTGTTCACAGGGGTTCCAGGACGAGGGAAGAGATGAGAATCTTGACTCCATGCTTCAGAAGGCTGATTTATTATTTTATGCTATATATTATATTCAAAGAAAATTATCCATTAAAATTATACTAAAAGAATAGAAGAAAGGATTTCATCAGAAGGCTTGGAAGGAAAAGAATGGGATGGTAGTAAAATGTTGTGACTGACCAGAGAGTCCGAGACAGCTGGACTGGGATTGGCCATGAATTAAAAACAACCACATGAGGCCAATCAAAGCTGCTCCTGTTGCATTCCACAGCAGCAGAGAATCATTGTTCACATTTCATTTATGAGACCTCTCAGCTTCTCAGGAGAAAAAAATCCTAGCAAAAAGATTTTTCATAAAATATGTCTGTGACAAGAGAGGATGAGAGGATAAGAGAGTAAGAGAGAGGTTCCTGTTACAATACCATAAATCTCCTTCTGTGCTGAATATTCTAATTCTCACCAACCAACCTAGCCCAAGATACAAATCCTACAGCATTTACATACAGCCCATAAGAATCATTACATTCCCACACTGTGTTACATTTTAAACCCTAAAAACTCCTCTTTGGCCCCTTCTGCCAGGCTGGCAGGGTCTGCTCTGCCCCTTGGAGCTGCCTGCAAGCAGAGGGTGTTGTTCCATCCAAAGGGGATCCCCTTCAGCTGGCCACACCATTGTTTTCCAGTTGTTCAGTAACTGAGGCATCTCAAAGCTGCTTTCATTTCAATCTCACTTTTAGTTTCCATCTTCTCAAAACCATTTGCCAGGCAATCATATTTATAAAGCTTTCCTGTCTCATCTCCCCCAACAGCAGGGAGGTGTTTGGGGATCCTCTCTGGCAGAGGCTTTGCCAGCAGGTTCTGCAGCAAATCCCCTCCTGCAGGAGCAGGGCAGGGCTCCTGGTGGCCCTGGGGGGAGCAGGGCAGGGCTCCTGGTGGCCCTGGGGCCGTGGCAGCAGGGGTGACTCTGGTCTCTCTCTCTTCCAGCCATGGATAACTTGCAGGAGCGAGCGCTGCACGTGCGGAAGGTGCTGCTGAACCTGCCCAAGACCACCCTGATTGTCATGAGATACCTCTTTGCATTCCTCAATCAGTGAGTACCCCTGGGAGCACCTTCTGACCCTTTGATTGCAGCTCTGGAAGTTCTGGGGTGGTTTTGCTTGGAGGGTCTCAGTTGCAGAGGTGGGCAGCAGCATTCCCTTGAAATTGGGCATCCTCCTTGTGCAGCAATGTGCTCAGGGGCCCTGCCAGGAGCTCCTGTGCTGCCTCCCTGCTCCAGCAGCTGCCTCCAAACCCTGCCCTGGCATCCCTGGCTGCCAGGGCTCTGCTGCAGGGCCTGGGAGAAACATGGAATTATTGAGGATGGACAGGGCAGGGACACCTTCCTCCATCCCAGGCTGCTCCCAGCCCTGTCCAGCCTGGCCTTGGGCACTGCCAGGGATCCAGGGGCAGCCCCAGCTGCTCTGGGCACCCTGTGCCAGGGCCTGCCCACCCTCCCAGGGAGGAATTCCTTCCCAATATCTCATTTAGCCTCCTCTCTTTCAGTTTAGATCAGTGGCAGGGGGGTCCTGCTGTAACACCAGTCTTGAGCTGGGCTGCAGGTGGGCTCTGAACAATAACAAAGAAATAAAGTCAAATATTAAATTCAGCACCCAGAGCTTTCCCTTTGCGGTTTCTATCTCATTTCTCACTAAATACCATGATTGTTTCACTTTTTATGTGGATCCAGAATATTTGTATCTCATGAAGCCCAAAAGTGAGCTCAGCTGTGTTCTGAGCAGAGGATGGTGATGGTGTGGGTTATTTTCAGGACAAAGGAGGAATTGAGAATCTGACTCCATGTTCTTAGAAGGCTAATTTATTATTTTATGATATATTAAAGAATGCTATACTAAACTAAAGAATAGAGACAGGATCCAGACAGAAGGCTACAAAGATAATAATGAAAACTTGTGACTCCTTCCAGAGCCCTGGACATTGATTGGTGACTAAGTCAAAACAATTCACATGAAACCAGTGACACAATCACATGTTGGAAAAACAATCTCCAAACACATTCCAAAGCAGCCAAACACAGGAGAAACAACTCAGATCATTATTGTTTTCATTTTTCTCTGAGGCTTCTCAGCTTCCCAGCAGAAGTCCTGGTGAGGGGATTTTTCAGTGACAATGCTGATGATGATTTCTGCTGTTCACCCTCTTTCCCACCTCTGTTTTTTTTGCAGTTTGTCCCAGTTCAGTGAAGAGAACATGATGGATCCCTACAACCTGGCCATCTGCTTTGGGCCCACGCTGATGTCTGTGCCTGAGGGCCATGACCAGGTCTCCTGCCAGGCTCATGTCAATGAACTGATCAAAACCATCATCATCCAGCACGAGAACATCTTCCCAGGGCCCAGGGAGCTGGAGGGCCCAGTCTACAGCAGAGGGGGCAACACAGAGGATTACTGGTATGATGGATCCATGAGCAGGGCCATGCTGGATGTTTACCCATGGGTTGGGATGCTGAAGCTGTGTTGGTTAATTCAGGATTGCAGCAGTTCAAAAATCTGTTTTATAGCAGCAAAGATGGCTCTGGTCTCTCTGGAGAGCTTTAAAGGAATAAGCTGGTATAAAGTAGCTGTGCAGTTGTCAAACCTCACTCACTTATCTTGAAGGGCAAGGCTGTGGAGGGATTTTCTTGGATGTTCTGGTTTGGTTGCTGCCAAAATCAATCTCTTTTTGTTGTTTTTATTTTTTCCTTTTATTTTTTTTCTTCCTCTCCTGCTTTTGCCTTTTCTCTGTGCCTGTCTGGAGCGCCTTTGCTTCAGACACAGGGGTCACTCACAGCTGAACCTCCAAGGCTGTGGCACAGCTGAATTTCCAGGGCTGCAGGGGGAGGGAAGAGGCAGGAATGCAAAATCACCATTTCCATGCAGCCCCAGCTCCAGAGGGCCGGCCACGTGCTCGGGCTCAGAGCACATCTGGAAGCAATTCAGGCAGAGCAGCTCCTGTCAAATGGGCAGTGGGGGAGGAAAGGAAAAGGGGAAAGGAAAGGAGAAAGGAGAGAAGGAAAGGAGAAAGGAGGAAAGGGGAAAGGAAAGGGGAAAGGAGGAAAGGGGAAAGGAAAGGGGAAAGGAGGAAAGGGGAAAGGAAAGGGGAAAGGAGGAAAGGGGAAAGGAAAGGAAAGGGGAAAGGAAAGGAGAGGGGAAAGGAAAGGGGAAAGGAAAGGAAAGGAAAGGGGAGAGGAAAGGAAAGAAAAGGAGGAAAGGAGAGAGGAAAGAAAAGGAGGAAAGGAGAGAGGAAAGGAAAGGAGAGAGGAGAGGAAAGGAAAGAGGAAAGGAGAAGAGAAAAGGAGAAGAGGAGGAAAGGAAAGGAGAAAAGAAGAGGAGGAAAGGAGAAAGAAGAGGAGGAAAGGAGGAAAGGAGAAAGAAGAGGAGGAAAGGAGGAAAGGAGAAAGAAGAGGAGGAAAGGAGGAAAGGAGAAAGAAGAGGAGGAAAGGAGGAAAGGAGAAAGAAGAGGAGGAAAGGAGGAAAGGAGAAAGAAGAGGAGGAAAGGAGGAAAGGAGAAAGAAGAGGAGGAAAGGAGAAAGAAGAGGAGGAAAGGAGGAAAGGAGAAAGAAGAGGAGGAAAGGAGAAAGAAGAGGAGGAGAGGAGGAAAGGAGAAAGAAGAGGAGGAAAGGAGGAAAGGAGAAAGAAGAGGAGGAAAGGAGGAAAGGAGAAAGAAGAGGAGGAAAGGAGGAAAGGAGAAAGAAGAGGAGGAAAGGAGGAAAGGAGAAAGAAGAGGAGGAAAGGAGGAAAGGAGAAAGAAGAGGAGGAAAGGAGGAAAGGAGAAAGAAGAGGAGGAAAGGAGGAAAGGAGAAAGAAGAGGAGGAAAGGAGGAAAGGAGAAAGAAGAGGAGGAAAGGAGGAAAGGAGAAAGAAGAGGAGGAAAGGAGGAAAGGAGAAAGAAGAGGAGGAAAGGAGGAAAGGAGAAAGAAGAGGAGGAAAGGAGGAAAGGGGAAAGAAGAGGAGGAAAGGAGGAAAGGGGAAAGAAGAGGAGGAAAGGAGAAAGAAGAGGAGGAAAGGAGGAAAGGAGAAAGAAGAGGAGGAAAGGAGGAAAGGAGAAAGAAGAGGAGGAAAGGAGGAAAGGAGAAAGAAGAGGAGGAAAGGAGGAAAGGAGAAAGAAGAGGAGGAAAGGAGGAAAGGAGAAAGAAGAGGAGGAAAGGAGGAAAGGAGAAGAGGAGGAAAGGAGGAAAGGAGAAGAGGAGGAAAGGAGGAAAGGAGAAAAGGAGAAGAGGAGGAAAGGAGAAAAGGAGAAGAGGAGGAAAGGAGAAAGAAGAGGAGGAAAGGAGAAAGGAAAGGAGGAAAGGAGAAAGGAAAGGAGAAGAGGAGGAAAGGAGAGGAAAGGAAGGCTTTGCTTCCCCCTGAGCATCAGGAATGTTCATTTGTGTCCCTTCTCCCCCCCCATTGCTCCTGCTCCCCTTCAGCCCCACAGCAGTGGGATTGGTTATTTTCCTGGCTAAAATAAATAGGTTTTTTCAGTGCAGCCACTGTGGGGACAGAGCAGCCTTGTTCCCCTGGCTCGTCTCAGAGCTGTGGGATCACTCCTCCAAACTCACCGCTGTGTGCACAGCACTTGCCAAAACCTTCTGGAAATTCTCTTCATTTCACCCCCTCTCTGATGTTTTTAGCTGATGTTTTATATGAAGGAATTGCAGGGGGAAAAAAAAAAACCAAAAAAACAACTTAATAATAAAAAAACCAACTTAATAATATTTATGGCCTTGAGGAAACACATTAATTTGGACAAGAGGTTTTGTGCCGTGAGGTGAAGGGAATAAAAGCGTGCTGAGTACCCTCAGTGTGGGTGTTCATTTGTTCAAATTATACTTTTAAAGGAATTTTTTAAAGTAGGAAACGCAGCAAGGACAATTTTTTAGGTGGAAAAGTGTAACTTTAATGAATTTCATTTGTTAAAATGATACTTATAAAGGAAGGGATTTTGGTGGGAAAATCAACAGGGACAATTTTTAGGTGGGAAATGCAGCAAGAACAGATTTTCTCCAAATTAAAAATGAAGAGGTTTTTTTTTTTTTTAGGTTCCATCATGATGATCTAGGAAGGTTACCAAAATGTAACTTAAATAAATTTCATTTGTTAAAATTATATTTATAAAGGACAGGATTTTGGTGGGAAATGCAGCAAGGACAATTTTTTTGGGAGGAAAATGCATCAGGGACAATTTTTTAAGTGGGAAATGCAACAAGAACAGATTTTTCTCCAAATTGAAAATGAAGAGTTTTTTTTTAGGTTCCATCAGTAATTTTATGATCTAGGATGGTTACCAAAATGTAACTTTTATTCAATTTCATTTGTTAAAATTATACTTATAAAGGACAATATTTTTAGGTGGGAAATGCAGCAAGGACAATATTTTAGGTGGGAAATTTTGCTTTTTGGCTGGGAAATTTTGCTTTTTGGCTGGGAAATTTTGCTTTTTAGGTGGGAAACTCTGCTTTTTGAGTGGAATATTCTGCTTTTTAGGTGGGAAATTTTGCTTTTTAGGTGGGAAATTTTGCTTTTTAGGTGGGAAATGCTGCTTTTCAGGAGGCATGGCTGGGGAGAGGCGCGTGGCCCCTGTGCAGGGCTTGGAGCTGCAGCTGTGCTCAACGTGACTTCACAGTCTGGGTGAAACTTTAGCCCTCGGTGCTGCTTCCTCCTGGGGCCTCCAGCTGGCTTCAGAGGCTTCTGTAAACTTTATTAAAGAGCAGAAAGGCTCAGGAGAGGGTGGGCAGCCTGCTGTGCTGTGGATTAAGCAGAATAAGGAGCCAGAATTGTTCAGACATTGCAGCCCTTTCTGTTTTCCTCATATTTAAAAGGTTAGATGGCCAAAAATAAAATTATTTCAACCACTGCAGGGCCAGAATGAGGGGATGAAGTTGCTCCTGTGTGAAGAAGATTTAAAAATCACCTTTAAGGAGTCACAAAAGGCAGCAAAGGAATTTTTTGGTGTAAGATGAAGAGCCAGCACTGGTTTTTTAGCCCTTTTTTTTCCTCCTGAGCGAGGCAGGCAGGGCTGCCAGCTGGCAGCAGCTCTGTGGAGCTGCTTGGGACAGGCAGTGGATCCTCTTCCAGTTTCCTTTCTGCTCCTGTCCAGAGGGAGCTGCTTACAAAAACATCACCTTTGCTTGCCACTTGTTGTCTGTTGATGCTTTCAAAGCTTTTCTCCATGCTGAACATAAATGAGTCCTCTTGGTGGTTTGGGTGCTGTGGAATCTTTATTTACAGCTAATTGGGCTGGGGGAGTTGTTGAGGGAAATGGATGGGACATTTTAAGGTGGTGATGAAAGGGATGGAGGGAGATGGCAGACACAGACCTGGAAATATCAGGTTATAAATCCAGGAGTGATTTCCCCCAGGAAGTTGCAGCTTTCTCATCAGCCAGCTAATGAGCTAATTAGAGCAGTGAGGAGTGCAGGCAGGGGAGGGAGGAGCTGGACCCAGCCTGGCACTGCTGAGTGAGTGCTCAGCATCTCCTGTCAGAGGTGAGCTTGGACTTTGCTGAGAGCACTCAGAAAGAGTCAGCAAAGATCAACAAAGAATTCAGCTTGATTTTCACCCACAGCCACTTCAGCACAGGCATCTACAAAGTGTCTGTAGCAGCAAAAAATCTAAATATTGATCCCTGATGGGGATTCCCAGGTTTGGCTGGTTGCTCTCCAGGATGTTCCCAGTTCTGTCTGGTTATTTTCCAGGATGTTCTGTCTGCTTGCTGGCCATGAGGGCACCTCCATCCCCAGCAGTTACAGCTGTCCCTGTTTCCTTCTGTTGCAGTGAAAGCCCTCATGGAGAGAGAGCCCTGGCAGAAGATTCAGTGCAGGATGTCACAGCTGAGCACCACACCAGTGATGATGGTATGGGAAGTCTGCTCTTTACTGGGGAAACTGGTGCAGCCTGCCCTGGGGGAGGCAGGGAGGGCTGGGCTTGTTTGAAGGTGCAAAGTGGGGTTTAAATCAGAGCAAGCCCTGGAAGCATCACGTGGCAGGAGGGACAAAGGTGTGGGATCAGTGGGAATATCCAGAATTACCTGACAATTTTGGACAATGCCTGGGAATGTGTCCTGGAGCTTGGATCTCTCTGGGAAGGAGGAATTTAGGGGCTCTAAGGACAGGGCACCTCATAACAGAGATGGAGCTTGGATCTCTCTGGGAAAGAGGAATTTGGTGGCTGTAAAGAAGGACAGGCCATGTCACCCTTTAGTTTGGATCTCTGAGAAAAAGGAATTTAATGTCTGTGAGGAAGGACAGGGCAGCTGGTAACAGAGCTGAAGCTTGGATCTCTCTGAGGAAGAGGAGTTTAGGGCCTGTGAGGAAGGACAGCCACCTACCTGATCCTACAGCTGGAGTTTGGATCTCTGAGAAAAAGGAATTTAGGGGCTGTGAGGAAGGACAGGCACCTGATCCCACAGCTGGAGTTTGGATCTCTCTGAGGAAGAGGAGTTTAGGGGCTGTGAGGAAGGACAGCCAGCTCATCCTACAGCTGGAGTTTGGATCTCTCTGAGGAAGAGGAGTTTAGGGGCTCTAAGGAAGGACAGCCAGCTCATCCTACAGCAGGATCTTGGATAACTGAGGAAGAGGAGTTTAGGGGCTGTGAGGAAGGACAGCCTCCTGATCCTACAGCTGGAGTTTGGATCTCTCTGAGGAAGAGGAGTTCAGGGGCTGTGAGGAAGGACAGGCACCTGATCCTACAGCAGGAGCTTGGATCTCTCTGGGGAAGAGAAGTTCAGGGGCTGTGAGGAAGGACAGGCACCTGATCCTACAGCAGGAGCTTGGATTTCTGAGAAAAAGGAGTTTAGGGGCTGTGAGGAAGGACAGCCAGCTGATCCTACAGCTGGAGTTTGGATCCCTGAGGAAGAGGAATTCAGGGGCTGTGAGGAAGGACAGGCACCTCCTCCTGCAGCAGGAGTTTGGATCTCTCTGAGGAAGAGGAGTTTAGGGGCTGTGAGGAAGGACAGGCACCTCCTCCTGCAGCTAGGAGGGAATCCTGGCACCCAGCCTGCAGCCAGCCCGTGCCCTTTGTGGCTGTTGTGGTTTCTGGATCTTGTTGGTGGCTGGGAGGGCACAAAGGAGCAGAGAGCAGAGGAGGACAAGGACAAGAGCTGAGCCAGGGGAGGCTGGGAGGTGTTTTGGATGGAGCCTCTGTGGAATATTCCCTGGGAAGCTTTTGGGAGGGAGCACTTGGCACTGAGGAGCTGGGGCTGGGTTCATTAAGGAGTCTGGTGCTAATTGGGCTGGGCAGTGTCACACCCTGGTCACAGCTCCACCACTGATCTCCCTGGGGTTTGTTCCTCCCCCTGCCTTCAGATGGGACCAAATCTCCTAAAACTCTTTGGGGAGGATGGGATTAACTTCCCAAATAACACTGTCAGCCCAGGCACCTCCACTGCAGGGAGGAATTTGGGGCTGAGGGGAGAGTTTGTGTTTGGCAGAGCATCTGTGCACTTCACCAGCCTCCCTGAGCTGATTTGAGACAGGTATGGGAGGTCAGGAGTGCTGCAAGACGAGCAGATTGTGTGTTTGTTGAGTTATAAATACCAGTGGAAATGTTTTAATCTGCTGCTTGTCTGCCCAAGCTGTCAGACTGGCAGGGGGAATTGTTTGGTTCAGCCTTATTGCTCTTCATTCACACAGTTTTCTTCTCTGAGCATCAGTGCAAGTAGGAAAAAGCTACTGGAAATTAAAGTCTAAAATCAGTGCTCTGGAGAAGAGCCAGAGTCCTAAAAACAAATTGGAACCATGAGAGACCTGAGTGCCACACTCATCTGGACCAACAAACACTTCCAGTGCAGCAGATGGAATTCTCCAAAGCACTCCCATCCCCTCCCTCAGTGCAGGGGACACCAAAAACCACCAGGATTGGGGCTTTTGTGTCAGCACAGGCTGGCAGAGCAGGCAGGAGGGAGGAAGGAGCCAAACCCAGATCCCCACGTGCTCGGGCCAGGCTGTTCCCACCCTTCCCAGTGCCTGGGAGCTGATAACTGGGATTTGTGTGGGGCTGAGCTGGAGTGGGTGGTGGGAGAGTGCTGAGGGGTCAGGTGGGCAGTGGGGGTTGTTGGGTGGGTCAGGTGGGCAGTGGAGGTTGTTGGGGTGGGTCAGGAGGGCAGTGGGGGTTGTTGGGGTGGGTCAGGTGGGCAGTGGAGGTGGTTGGGGTGGGTCAGGTGGGCAGTGGAGGTTGTTGGGGTGGGTCAGGTGGGCAGTGGAGGTTGTTGGATGGGTCAGGTGGGCAGTGGAGGTTGTTGGGGTGGGTCAGGAGGGCAGTGGAGGTTGTTGGGGTGGGTCAGGAGGGCAGTGGAGGTTGTTGGGGTGGGTCTCAGATCCCAGATCCTGCTGCTGGTTGCCCTGAGATGCTCCTGCTCTGCTCCCTCCACCTGGCTGAGCAGCTGCAGCTGGCTCTGATGCATTTACAGCATTATTTTTTCAAGCCCTGCTACCTCCTTGCAGCCTAGAGGCAGCTCCAGACCCAGTTCTGGAGCAAATCCTCTCCCAAGGAGTAAGTGGAAAGGCTGTGCCTCATGTTTGGCCTCTCAGCCCCTCTGAGTTTCCTCCTGTGGTGTGGAGTGGCAGATCTCTCTTTGATCAGGGCAGAGGAACCACAAATCTCTTTCTCCAGGAAAGAACTCAATTTCCATGGATTGCTTGGCTGCATTAAAGCTCCTTTAAAGTAATTAGAGGGAGCCCACTGGGGCTGTGTGGTTGAGCTCATCTCCATTCCCCTGATCCCTGCCCAGAACCAGGAGCTGCCTGAATACACATTTACACTCAAACAGTGGCAGATTTTATTTTTTTTATTTCAGAGCCTTAAAAATAATCCAGGGGAATTCCACATTGATTTTCCTGAGTGTCTTAAATGCCCTTATTGTGCCTGTGTATAATATCAGAGTCCTGCAGGGAGCTGGATTAGTGGCAGGGCATGGCTGGAGCTGCTGTGTGAGCTCTGCAGGAGTGGGCACAGAGCATCCTCTGTGTCCTCAGCCCTGCACCAAGCCCAGCTCTGGGGGCACTGGGTGTTTTCCTTTGCCTCCATCACACTTGGATGAAGAGCAGGGCCTCCCACCAGGGGAATTCCTCTCTCCTGGCTCAGGTGAGCCTCACAGGCAGCAGAAATTTCCTTCTGAATTGGTGCTTTATTTCTGAAGCAGCCTGGAGTGAGAGGCTCTGGAATGATGTTTCCCTCCCCTGCCTGCCCAGGGGATTCACTTCAGCTGCTCTTCAGGAAGAGAACCCTGGGTAGATTTTTGTCTGGAACCCACCTCTGAAAGCCTTTTGATTTTAATGAAACCCTAATTCTGCCCTTGCCACTTCCATTATCGTTGGCTTGAATTGCTGTGAGGGGATTTAGGGCTTAAAAAATACAAATGTGCTCTCTGATTTCCCAAAAGTGACCCTGGATTGGAAGGTGGCAGTGCCACCTCTGCAGTGACACTGGACAAACCAACAGCCCATCAGATTTCTCCTCCATAAAAGAATGCAAAACAATCAGTTATGTACAGAAGGTGTGTGAGAAAGTTCGTTACAGGAATGCAAACATCAGAAAGCTTAAAAGAACTTTAAAAATTAATAAATAAGTAATAAATAAATAATAAATAAATAAATAGGGCAACAGGGTCTTTGGGGGATCAGCTGTGGGGTCTTTGGAGGATCAGCTCTGGGCTCCTGTTGCTTTAGGACACGAAATAAAACCACGTGGACACTGCAATCCCCAAGGTAAAAAAGAAAGAGGTTCAATCTCTGACTCTTAACATTTATGGATTTCCAAAGGTGACAGTGCCACCTCTGCAATGACACTGGACAAACCCATCAGATTTCTCCTCCTCCATAAAACAATGCCAGACAATCAGTTACGTGCAGAAAGTTCGTTACAGGAACGCAAACATCAGAAAGCTTTAAAAGAACTTTAAAAATTAATAAATAATAAATAAATAAATAAACAGGGCAACAGGGTCTTGGGGGGATCAGCTGTGGGGTCTTGGGGGTATCAGCTGTGGGGTCTTGGGGGTATCAGCTGTGGGGTCTTTGGGGGTATCATCTGTGGGGTCTTTGGGAGATCAGCTGTGGGGTCTTTGGGGGATCAGCTCTGGGCTCCTGTTGCTTTAGGACACGAAATAAAACCACGTGGACACTGGAGTCCCCAAGGTAAAAAAGAAAGAGGTTCAATTTCTGACTCCAAATTTATAGATTTCCAAAGGTGACAGTGCCACCTCTGCAATGACACTGGACAAACCCATCAAATCTCTCCTCCTCCATAAATCAATGCCAAACAATCAGTTACGTGCAGAAAGTTCGTTACAGGAGCGCAAACATCAAAAAGCTTAAAAGAACTGTAAAAATTAATAAATAAATAAATAAACAGGGCGACAGGGTCTTTGGGGGATCAGCTGTGGGGTCTTTGGGGGATCAGCTGTGGGGTCTTGGGGGTATCAGCTGTGGGGTCTATGGGGGATCAGCTGTGGGGTCTTTGGGGGATCAGCTCTGGGCTCCTGTTGCTTTAGGACACGAAATAAAACCACGTGGACACTGGAGTCCCCAAGGTAAAAGAGAAAGAGGTTCAATTTCTGACTCTGGCACTTATAGATTTCTGAAGGTGACAGTGCCACCTCTGCAATGACACTGGACAAGCCCATCAGATTTCTCCTCCTCCATAAAAGAATGCCAAACAATCAGTTATGTGCAGAAAGTTTGTTACAGGAGCGCAAACATCAAAAAGCTTAAAAGAACTTTTAAAATTAATAAATAAGTAATAAATAAATAATAAATAAATAATAAATAAATAATAAATAAATAAATAGGGCAACAGGTTCTTTGGGGGATCTGTGGGGTCTTTGGGAGATCAGCTCTGGGCTCCTGTTGCTTTAGGACACGAAATAAAACCACGTGGACACTGCAATCCCCAAGGTAAAAGAGAAAGAGGTTCAATTTCTGACTCTGGCACTTATAGATTTCCAAAAGTGGCCCTGGATTGGAGGGTGCCACCTCTGCAGTGACACTGGACAAACCCATCAGATTTCTCCTCCTCCATAAAACAATGCCAAACAATCAGTTATGTACAGAAAGCTCATTACAGGAGTGCAAACATCAAAAGGCTTAGAAAACCTTAACACAGCAGTGCAGCACAGGTGCTGAGTGAAAGGTTCTGTGTCCCTGCTGTCTCCTAGAGTGCGAGCCCATCGAGGCCATCGCCAGGTTCGACTACGCGGGCCGCACGGCGCGGGAGCTGTCCTTCAAGAAGGGAGCCTCGCTGCTGCTCTACCAGCGCGCCTCCGACGACTGGTGGGAGGGACGGCACAACGGCGTCGACGGCCTCATCCCCCACCAGTACATCGTGGTGCAGGACACGTAGGTGCCACCCTGGCCTGGCTGCCTCCTGCAGGGGCAGGAGGCTGGTGTTGGCTTGTTATTGCCCTGTCTGGGGTAGTAAGGGAGATGTCTGGGTGTGGTCGGTAATTGTTGTGGTGTTGTGGGGGTCCCCAGGGCGAGGGGAGAGGTGAGAATGGAGTCCCAGGTTCTCAGAAGGCTGATTTGGTATGGTATGATATGATATTATAATGATATATTTAATCTATACTAAAGAAAGAGAAAGGATATAGAGATGAGAATGGAGTCCCAGGTTCTCAGAAGGCTGATTTGGTATGATATGTTATGTTATGTTATGATATTATATGATATGATATTATAATGATATACTTAATCTATACTAAAGAAAGAGAAAGGATATAGAGATGAGAATTGCGTCTCAGGTTCTCAGAAGGCTGATTTGATATGATATTATAGTGATATACTAAATCTAGACTAAAGAAAGAGAAAGGATATAGAGATGAGAATTGACTCCCAAGTTCTCAGAAGGCTGATTTATTATTTTATGATATTATATATGATATGATATTATAATGATATACTAAAACTATACTAAAGAAGGAGAAAGGATATAGAGATGAGAATCAAGTCCCAGGTTCTCAGAAGGCTGATTTGGTATGATATGATATGTTATGTTATGATATTATATGATATTATAATGATATACTTAATCTATACTAAAGAAAGAGAAGGGATATAGAGATGAGAATCGAGTCCCAGGTTCTCAGAAGGCTGATTTGATATGATATGTTATGATATTATATGATATTATAATGATATACTTAATCTATACTAAAGAAAGAGAAGGGATATAGAGATGAGAATTGCGTCTCAGGTTCTCAGAAGGCTGATTTGATATGATAATATAATGATATACTTAATCTATACTAAAGAAAGAGAAAGGATATAGAGAGATGAGAATTGAGTCCCAAGTTCTCAGAAGGCTGATTTATTATTTTATGATATTATATTATATATGATATGATATTATATTATAATGATATACTAAATCTATACTAAAGAAAGAGAAAGGATATAGAGATGAGAATTGAGTCCCAGGTTCTCAGAAGGCTGATATATTATATTATATTATATTATATTATATTATATTATATTATATTATATTATATTATATTATATTATATTATATTATATTATATTATATTATATTATATTATATTATATTATATTATATTATATTATATTATATTATATTGATATACTAAATCTATACTAAAGAAAGAGAAAGGATATAGAGAGCTGAGAATTGACTCCAAGTTCTCAGAAGGCTGATTTATTATGATATGATATTATATGATATGAAAATTATATACTAAATCTATACTAAAGACAGAGAAAGGATACAGAGAGATGGGAATTCACTCTAAGTTCTCAGAATGCTGATTTATTATTTTATGATATGATATTATATATGATATGATATATTATAATGATATACTAAATCTATACTAAAGAAAGAAAGGATACAGAGAGATGGGAATTCACTCTTAAGTTCTCAGAATGCTGATTTATTATTTTATGATATGATATGATATGAAAATGGTAGACTAAATCTATACTAAAGAAAGGATAGAGCTGAGAATTCACTCCCAAGTTCTCAGAAGGCTGATATATTATATTATAATATATTATATCATATCATATGAAAAGGATATACTAAAACTATAGTAAAGAAAGAGAAAGGATGCATCAGAAGGCCAGAGAAGAATGAATAATAAAATCCCGTGACAGACTCAGAGTCTGACACAGCTGGCTGTGATTGGCCATTAATTAAAAACAATTCACCTGCTGGGTAAACAATTCTCCAAATCCCATTCTGAAGAAGCAAAGCATGGAGAAGCTGAGGCTTCTCATCTTGCCAGGAGAAGAAATCCTGGTGAAGGGATTTTTCATAAAATATCACGGTGACATCTTGGTTTGGAAAGGCAGGTGTCTGCTGAGGAAGGCAGGAGCCTCCCCTGAAACGGAAAATGTGGAAAACCCCCCTCCCCCCTTGAATTGCTGTAAATTTGAAATTAAGGGGCTCTCAGGCAAAAAGTATGGGAACAGGAATAACAGTTCTTTAATAGGGAAGGAAATAAAAAGATAAAATAAACAATGCAGTGAACCAAACCAGCACTGCCAGAGCCAGAGCACAGCCTGACACCCTGTGGGTCAGGGTGCTGCAGCAGGGCCATTGGAATTGTGGCTGCAGCCCTCCTGCATTGCCAGGGGTGGTTCTGCTGGAGCAGGGATCCTGGAGAAAGGTGCAGAATCCTCTGGAGATCCAGGGGCAGAGGCAGCTGCTGCTCCTCTGGGAAATCCAGTGGAGAAGCCGTGCTGGTGTTCCAGAATCTCCAGATTATATCTGGGTAGGAATGCTTGGCTCCTCCCTCTGGGCTCACATCTCCCAGTGGGATGCTGTGGCTCTTATCAGCCATGCAGTGACATTCAATGGCCTCTTATCAGCAGGTGTCTGCCCAGAGGGAGGAGTGGGTGTGGAAGAGATAAGGAAAAACTGCCCACTGAACAGAAGGGAGCTGCCATACAGATGACAAATAGAATACATCTTGCCTTGCAAGCTGGGACACCAACTGAGAACCCACAGTGGGATACAGGAGGTGTTTGAGTGCAAGGTGGGATTGAATCTCCTGTGGCTCTGCAGGGCAGCTCTGGATGAGGAGAGACTCTGGGAGCTGGGCCTGGTCAGTCTGGAGAGAGGAGGGCTGAGAGGGCACCCCAGTAATCCACACAAATGTCCCCAGGGAGTGTCAGGACGGTGCCACCCTGGCACGGGCTCTGTGGCCATGGAGAGTTCAGGTTTTCACACAGGGCAGCTCGCAGAGGTGGGGGGTGATGAAAGAATTGTTCTGGTGTCTGGCACAGCTGGGAACCAGGTGCTCAGGAGGAGGGGGATGAGCTGCAGGATGCAGGATTAGAAGGTTAGATTAGAAGGAATTGTTCCCTGGGAGGGTGGGCAGGCCCTGGCACAGAGACCCAGAGTAGCTGTGGCTGCCCCTGCATCCCTGGCAGTGCCCAGGGACAGGGTTGGGAGCACCTTATGTAGCAGAAGATGTCCCTGCCCATGGCAGGGGGGTGGAAGATGATGAAGATCCCTTCCAGCCAAACCATTCAGTGATTTGAAGGACGCTGGTGATCCTCAGGACCTCACCCCGTGCTGCTGTACACTTGCACAGTGCTGGGCTGCAAACCCAGCATTGCTGCTGCTGCTGTGGTTGTGACACCCTGCCCTGCTCCTTCCTAGTGAGGATGGGATGTCGGAAAGGTCCAGCCCCAAGTCGGAGATAGAAATAAACTCGGAGCCACCGGAGGAGAAGGTGACAGCCAGAGCTGGTGCCAGCTGCCCGAGCGGGGGCCACGTCGCCGACATTTACCTTGCCAACATCAACAAGTAAGAGCAGCCTTGCACTGTTTCCCCTGCCTGTCAAGAGCTTGGTGATGAGTCCAGTGAAATGCTTCCTTCCCTGGGAACCATTCATTAACCAGCACTGCCACCCTTTTTCTCTGCTTCCCCCTCTTTTAACTCACTCGCTGTCCCCTCTCCGTCACCAGCGTGGCCGTCGCTCATTTGAAACCCCACTGGCTTCTCCTCCCTGTCTCCAAGGTGCCATCTGGTCCTGTTTTCCCAAATATCTCCTGTTTTATGCCTTGAGCAGACACAGGAAGGGAGGGGAGTGCTGGGCTGAGATCTGGTGTCGTTGTCCCCGTCCCTCCTCGTGTTGTGTGATCTGTCACGTCTCCTCCGCGTTTGCCACGTCCTGTTTGATGGGCTGGGGGGACAGTTCCTCCAGGGAGCCGTGTCCCAGTTTGTGATAAATGCCATACCTGCAGTCCCAACCATCTGGCACTGCCTGGAGCTCTCCTTTGTTTCTGCAGCACTCCTCACCTCGGGTTACTAACCATATGCTTGCAGTGGAACAGCACAACCCCCTGTTGCTCTAACCTTGCCTCCTCCACCAGAAATTGTTGCTTTAGCCAACACTCAACATAACAAAAAGCTGGAAAATCAAGCTAGTAGCAGGCTAAATTCCATGATCTGTTAAATAGTTTTTCTAGACAGATTTATCCCCTGTATATTTCTGATTATTTCCTTTGTGTTAAAAGCCCCCACCTCTCTCCATTGTGCAGCGAAGGTTTTATGTGATAATTACAGTTTGATGGGAGGGGATGTTCTTAACCTTCAGCTAATTTAACACAGTGTAGTCTATAAAGGCATTAGCACAAATGCATCCTTTTAAAAGGTTTGGACCCTGCTGATGGCCTAGAGAGCCTGGGCCTTCCTTGTGGGATTCAGCAGAGCTCCTGTGATAGCTGGGAAGCTGTGTTAATCTGCATCAGCTTGGGATCTGGGCTTTCTTTTATGATATTTGCTGTCTGAGCCACTGGAGTGGCCATTCTGCCAGTTATGGAGAGATTTGTGTAATAACAGACCTGTGCTGGAGCTTCACCATCTGCTGCCTTTGGTAGAGTTGTGTCTAGTGGTTTTTAGAAGCCTGGGGCATGTCCACCCTAGTTTTTGGGGCTTTTTTTTTTTTGTTTTCCCTTTACTAGGGAACCTGATATTTAGCAATAAGTAGCATAAGACTCATTTTGTTGTTTTTTCTTTAGGAATGAATCTTCTGACCTATGTGTGAACAGACTTGAGCAAAATTAAATCAGATGGTTTCGCAATGACAGTTGTGCCACCCACTGAATTATTATTTGGATGCCAAAATCCTACTGGAGTTAACACTTTCTTGCAGTTATTCATGGGGCTGGTGCTATATATAAATGGATCCTTCCCTGTATAATGGATGCCAAGCTTCAGACCTATGGCATAAAGTATTCTGCTGCATTGGCCTTCCCATGATTTGAGTGGAATCGTGCTGTCAGACCTCATGGTGCTGGGGTAGAAACTAAATTCTTTGGACCAGTTCATCCATTTGACATCATCCCTTTGGTTTATCTGTAGCCCATGCCTTGTGGTCCTGCCAAAGCCTTGAAAAAGAACCATCTCCTACCACCAGCAAACATTGGAAATGATCATTAACCCCAAACTGGGGGTCTTTGCTTGCTGATCTCTGAAAATCATAACTTGATGCCTTGGGCCAGGAGCTTAGTAGACTTATACTGTGTCCTCCAGTCAAAGATTGTAGCTCTGCTCTTGGAATGTAATAAAAACACATCATCAAAACCTGTCGATGGCACAGAGGGTTTTTTTATCTTTTTTTTTTGTTCCAGCATAAGTTCTTCTCCTCTTGACCAAGTTAATCACCTTCCACCCAAGTTTTCTGGTTTTGCTATGAATGTGCACAGCTGCCAGGACTCAGCCTTGTCGTTAGAAGTGTGAAACTGGAATGATTTATAACTTATAATTTACGATTATTTCACTGTACCGCAATCACTCCTCAACCCCCTGGGTCCGTTTGTAATCTGGGTGCCTCTGTGTCTCTCCCCGTTGTCCTGTGTGTTGTTTTTGGGGGGATATCTTCAAATGACAGCCCTGTACCTGCTTGTATTGACTTGTTTTGCTTTTGTGACTGAAGGCAAAGAAAGAAACCAGAGTCAGGCAGCATCAGAAGAGCGTTCCGCCAAAGTGACGGCCACGGCCTAGGTAGTTCCCTGGCAGAACCCGCCTCCCCCGGGGCCATAGCCGGTTCCAGGCCCTCATCTCAGCCCATAATGAGCCAAAGCCTTCCCAAGGAGGTTCCAGACAAATGCTCCATCAGTGGCCACGGCAGCCTCAACTCCATCAGCCGGCACTCGTCGCTCAAGAGCAGGATGGAGAGCCCGCAGGTGCGCAAGGCGCTCGCCGCCGGCCGCTCCAAGAGCTTCAACAACCACCGGCCCATGGACCCCGAGGTCATCGCCCAGGTGAGCACCAGGGGGGTGCCTGGGGCTCCCCGTGGCAGGAGGGGAGTTGTGGAAACCCAGGGCACAGAGGGAATATTGCTCTGTCTGCTGTGGGGTGCCCTGACCCCAGGGGAGCTCTGACTGTGACCCTCACTGATGGAGAAAGAATCCCCAAAAGTGTGAAATAGATTCTAGAGAGCAGTGTGGGTGCATCACTTAGGTGGGAAATTGAGGGTTTGGGATTTTTAGGGTGTTGTGGATGGAAGCAAGATGGAGGGCACAGGGTGTCAGTCTGGGTTTTCTTCTTCCTCCTCCTTCTTCACCCCGAGGTCATCGCTCAGGTGAGCACCAGGCTGGTGTTTTCGGGGCTCCCCGTGGCAGGAGGGGAGTTGTGCAAACCCAGGGCACACAGGGGATATTCTTCTGTCTGCTTGGGGTGTCCTCACCCCAGGGGAGCTCTGACTGTGACCCTCATCCATGGGGAAAGAACCCACAGAAGTGTGAAATAGATTCTAGAGAGCAGTGTAGGTGCATCACTTGGTGAGAAATTGAGGGTTTGGGATTTTTAGTGTGTTGTGGATGGAAGCCAGATGGAGGGCACAGGGTGCTGTCCTGGGTTTCTTCTTCTTGATTCTTCTTCTTCCTCCTTCACCCCGAGGTCATTGCTCAGGTGAGCACCAGGGTGGTGTTTTCGGGGTTCCCCGTGGCAGGAGGGAGTTGTGCAAACCCAGGGCACACAGGGGATATTCCTCTGTCTGCTTGGGGTGTCCTCACCCCAGGGGAGCCCTGACTTTGACCCTCACTGATGGAGAAAGTTTCCCAGACTTCAAGATAGACTGGAATCCAGTGTGAAATACAGAGAGCAGTGTAGGTGTATCTCTTGGTGAGAAGGCTGAGAGGGGATCCCACAAATCCACACAGATGTCCCCAGGGAGTGTCAGGATGGTGCCAGGCTCTGTTCAGCAGCAGCACAAGGAGCCATAGATTAAAATAAAAAGTTCAGCCTCAACGTGAGGAAGAGCTTCTGTCCCTGAGGGTGCAGGGCCCTGAACTGCTGCCCAGGGAGGGAGTGGAGTCTCCTCTCTGCAGCCACCCCAAAGCCACCTGGATGACTGTCTGTGTCACCTCCAGGTGACCCTGCCTGGACAGTGGGGTGGACCCCAGAGGTCCCTTCAAGCCCAGCAGTCTGTGATCCTCTCAGTGCAGTATCAGCTCAGGACACAGCCCCAGCCTGGCTTTCATCCTCCCTGGGGCTGCTCTCCTGAGGGAGCATCAACAGCCAGGTCCTTCCTCCATAAGAACTTGGCCCTGTTGGGTACCCACAATTTCATCTCAGCACTAAAACACCCATTTCAGAAAGTGGCACAGATTCCAAAGCTGCCAGCAGAGAATTAAGCAACCATAACTCCGAGACATGAGAGAAATGAAGTTTTTCTTGTGGATTTAACACTCTCCTGTCAGTGGTGCAGGCTTGCCTGTGGTGTGACATCTCTGTCTGTGCTTTCATCTTGAGAACTTTCTGCAAATCTGTTTCCTACCTCCCTCTCTTGAAACTTTTGAAAGATGGAAACTTTTCTGGTAGTTTTGTCTGTGATTTGTTGTACACACTGCAGCGTGCAAGGTATCACCACTAAAACCCTCAGCAGACACAAACCCACAGCTTGGGAAGCACATGGAGCAGCACAGCCCCAATCAAAGCAGGAGCAGATCCCTGCAGGGCTCCAGGGGCATCCTCACCTTCCTGCAGGGCTCAGAGTGGGATCAGCAACCAGCCCTGCTGCTTCTCAGGAGCTGGTTATTGACACAGAGGCATTGAAATTACAATATCTGTGAATTTACAGATTTGCCTCTTGCAGAGGGCTCTTCAAGGGTGGATGTGCCTGCACTTGCATCTGTCTGTACCCACTGTTTGCAGGGTGGATGGATGGCCCTGCCTGCAGCCAAGGAATGCTCCAGGCTCAGGTTACAAGGGAGACCTGAGTGCTCTGCCTGGCTCTGGGCTGTGCAGGTTCCTGAGGAGCTGGGGGGAAATGCGTGAGAAATAAATTGAATTTTTATTGACAAAACAGCAGCTCCACATAATAAATAAGGGGCACATTAAAACTCAGTGGGTTTAATGCTGATGGGAATTTGTGTTTTGCCATTTTGAGTACCCCAAGCCCATTTGTTGAAGTGGAAATGTGGTGTACAGCTCCTGCTGTCTTCGTGCTTCCCTGTCCTTCTGAGGCTTTGGTTGATATAAATCAGATTCTTTGTTTTTTCAATTAGGCTCTGACTGAAGTTGTTCTGTCTCCTCTCCCTGCCAGAACCTTCACTCCATTGTTTCACTGGAGAAGAGTCTGGGGACAAAAAGGAAAGAGGAGGGGAAAATAAATAGAAAAGAAGAGGGAGGAAAACCCAAGCTGTGTTAAATCAATGTTTTTCTCTGTAGTATCTGCTCCAGCACCACCCAATAACCATCTCACATATTTCCCCAACTTCATAATGAAAATCTGCCTGGCCCCAAGATAGAGTGGGAGGCGTCAGATTTCTGCCTCTGCTTTCTTCCACCATTCCTTGACTGATTTACCTTCCCCACCCCCTGGAAAAGCTCTGAGGAGGCTGGAAAGCTGCAGCCAGAAGTGTGAGTCACAGCCAGGCTGAGCCCTCCTGCTCCCCAGGGTGTTCTGTGCACCACTGCACTCCCCAGCAGGTCCTGAGACAAAACCCCCGTGGTTTTAGCTCAGAAGTTCTCCTTTTATTTATTTGTTAATAGCTGTAATGGTTTTTAAGAGGAAGGAGAAGGGCCAGTTTTGGTTGCCACACGTGTTTCTGACATCTTCTGTGTTTTCTAAAATTGTGAGTCCTGTGAAATACATTTCTGGGAACAGCTCAGCAGGAAAACCAGTGAGGCAGGAGCAGGAGCCCGGGAGGATTTCAGCATTCAGTGTGTGGCCCAGTATCCGAGCCATGAGTGCTCCCTTCAGGAATTGACTCTCCTGAACCCCGTGTGCCAAATAAACTGCCAGAATGGGCACCAGTGCTTTGGTTTCTGTTCCTTGCTGCCATTTGGGGCTTTCCTTTGAAGTCTGGGCAGCATCAGGAGCAGTGAAGAGCCAGGTTAGCATTGAGGCAGTGCTAGCAATTATTTTGCTGGAAAGTTTTGGTGATTATTGGCTGCGGGACGCGGCGCCGCACGGTTTGGTCATTGATGCAAGACTGGTGTTTAGAAAACAAAAACTCTGCTCAAAACCTTTTCCCTGGTGATTTGTGTGTCTGGGCCTTGTCCTCACCGAGCTCCTCTGCTGTGCTTGCAGGACATTGAAGCCACCATGAACTCAGCCCTGAACGAGCTGCGGGAGCTGGAGCGGCAGAGCAGCGTCAAGCACGCGCCCGACGTCGTCCTCGACACGCTGGAGCCGCTGAAAACCTCGCCGGTGGTGGCGCCCACCTCGGAGCCCTCCAGCCCCCTGCACGCCCAGCTCCTCAAGGACAGCGAGCCCCCCTTCCAGCGCAGCGCCAGCACCGCCGGGGACATCCCCTGCACCTTCAGGCCCGTCAAATCCGTCAAGGTGGCCTCGCAGGTGAAGCCGCCGGCCACGCGCCCCAAGCCCGCCGTGTTCCCCAAAACCGGCGCCGGCGCCCCCGGCGTGGCCGCCTCCGCAGCCCAGCAGCCCCCAGACAAGTCCTGTACTGTCTGATGCTCCCCCTGCCGCTCTCTGGGTACAATCCACACGGACAGACTCTGGCAAAGACGTTAAAATTCTGATTTAATGAACGCTCGGGTGGAAGGGGAGCTGCTGGGAGCTCCCGGGCAGCCGCAGCCTCGTCCCGCGTGCCCAGCACAGCTCCTGCCACGCTTGGGAAATCCACAACCCACGATCCACTGTGAAGCCGGGCAGGAAAACACCGAGGGATGAGTTGGATTTTGGTTTTGATGCCTCGTTCGAGCGTTGGGCCGCTGGAAGGAACATTTGGTGGCGTCCTGTTTTGGGATGCTGGTGTAGTGACTTCTGTATTCTGTGTTTCATTTACCACAGGGAAACAATAGGATAGATTTTAGTCTATTGCATGTTTTGGTGCCACTGGTTACGTGGAGCTTGGACATGCCTGTTTCTTGTGCATTATTATTATTATAATTATAATTATTATTATTATAATTATTCCGTCGCCCGCTGGTGCCACGGTGGTTAAGGGTCTGTCTCGACTTCATCATCACATCCTCTGCTTTTGTTTGTTTGCTCCCCATTCCTCCCCCTCAGGGCCAAAGCCTTTGGCCATCCAGCCTCATGCTTTATTTGTCATGGAAAAATCAGTTTACCCTGGAACACTCGTAGATTTTGTGGAGTTCTACGTAAGACGTGTCTGTGCAAATATAAACAAACATTTTTTTCCTGAGCTCTGGGAGCACAAGGAAGAGCCCAGCCGTTGCTTATGGACAATCCTCACCGCTTTCCCCCTTTATTTAAAAGCAGCTTTATTGTTTCCAGTGGCATTTTCAGCCCGTGGGCTCTGATGTGGTGTTTGCTCTCGGGAGACTGAATGTAAAACAAAACGAGATAATTTTAAAAACAAGCATCCTCTGCTGGGAGCCCGTCCCCAAGCCACACTCTGCTGTTCCTCAGGACAGATCCTGACCCCCATCCCAGCGCCAAGCACTGTAAAAACCTCGCTCAGGAGTTCTCAGCTCCCTCCTCACCCCTCTCTGCTCTCATAGAGCAGGGCTGCTGGGGACAGGGACGTGACAGGGACATGACAGCACCCTGCAGTGGCTGCCCCCATGCAGGGCTGACCTGTGAACCAACCTTTGCTGGTATTTGTATTTATCCTCATCCAGCAGCATCCACAGACTCTTTTGTACTCCCCTGGGAATTCTGCACGGTGCCCACAGTGATTTAATTTAATTTAATGATTTAAAGCTTTGTGCTGCTCTGCAGTGGAGTCTGGCTGGCCCTGAGCTCGCCCC
This sequence comes from Fringilla coelebs, assembly GCF_963513975.1. NCBI lineage: Eukaryota > Metazoa > Chordata > Aves > Passeriformes > Fringillidae > Fringilla > Fringilla coelebs. Next base: position 3,771,489 of record NC_140049.1, read on the forward strand.
GTTCCTCAGCTCGTCCGGGATTTCAAACAGGCTGCACATCTTCCATCAAACCACAGATCCAGGACAAGAGGAGAAAAGGCATTTTCCTCACCCCTTTAAGCTGAGTTTCCCTGCAGTTTGTGAGCTCCTGGTGGCTGCAAAGCCAGTTTAAAAAAGAAGAGTTGCTGAAATGTCCTTTTCTCGTGCATTTAGGATGACACTTGGGAAGATGGAGCAGGGTCTCCCTGCATCCCTGTCCATCCCCACACGCACAGCAATCAATCCATAATCAATGACTTTCCAAAAAGCCATTCTGGGCCCTGACTGAAGGAGGTGCAGGAGCTGGGGAGCGTTGGGAAGGTTTTGGTGAGAGCTCTCCTCATTTCCCATTTCCCCTGGGCTGTGCTGGGGGAGCCCAAGGTACGAGTGTGACTGTCCCTGCCCCTCCAGGAGATGCCACCAGTGCCACCTTTGCTCTCAGGTTCTGATGGACTTCTACCACCAAGGAATCACTTGTTCTTTTGGGGAAAAGAAAATAAAAATAATAAATGGAATTATTAAACTTGTGATTTTTTGCTCAGGCAGAACTTTCTGGCATTTCCTTTTTAGTAAGAATTTTTTGGGTTTTTTTGATTTCTTCTTTTTTTTTTTTTTAATTTTTAATTTTGGTCTCAAATGACCAAAGTTGATCTGTGTCAAGAGCAGGATCTCTGTAAAATTGACTCTGCCTCATTTTAATGCCTTATTTTCTTTTTTATATTTTTATGCCTAGCATTCAATATTCCTAAGAATAAGTGTTCAGCCACGCACAGCACGTTGGAGGAGCTGCTCTTTTCCAGCTTCAAGGTCTTGAAGTGTGGAATAAGAAGGAAAATAAAACAAAAAAAAAAAATTTAAAAAAAGACTTCAGGTTACTGTAACAGCAACTGTCTGTATCTGAATTATTACTGTGCTTCTCTAGCATCCACAGCTCTGGGACAATCCTGCTGCCAAGGGCAAGGTGCTTGGCAGGATCACCTGGATATGGAGCAACTCAACTGGAATTCTGGTGTGCACTGTGATTGACACAAGCAATAGGACAGGCTGAAGCTGCTCCTTCCTCTTCCTCAAAAATCACACGCTGAGGGGATGAAACAAGAAAATCACACACGAAATCATGGGGGAAAAGGAGATTTTTTGCTTCTCCTCCTCGCTCTGAACACGCAAGGCTGAGAGGACGTTTGCCACGAGTGTTTTATGAGCAGAAATCATGGAAATCATGGGGAAAAAAGGAGATTTTCAGCTTGTCCTCCTCACTCTGAACACACAAAGAGGATGTTTGCCACGAGTGTTTTATGAGCAGTGGCTGCCAGAAAGGTGGGAAGGAGGAACTGGAAATGTTCCCTCCCTGAGGACAGGTCTGACTCAGTGGTTTGCTTGGGGAGGTACCAATGTCACTCCACATCTTCATATCCCGAAGGAATTTTAGCTCTTCCAAGGAAATTCCTCTTTTTGTGACTTTTCCTGTAACATTTGTGTGGAATATGAAGACAAAAGAAGTGTTTGATAACTGGAATGACGTCTGTCTGTTGGATAGTGCTTTGTATGAACCTTGTTCATCAGGTGTTGGATTGAAATAATCCAAAGAAAAAAAAAAAAAGGCAAAAAAAAAAAAAAACTTTAAAAAAAAACCTAAAAACTTTTCAAATGAAACACGGTTTTAGGTGATCAATCTGAATGGTTTCTGAAGCTCAGACCTTTTCTGGGTTATTTCCCTAGTTGGGAATGGAGCAGTGTGCTTTAACCATTGCTTAATTTCTGCCTCTCTGAGGTTGTCCAAAGTTTATGAATTGTAAATTTGTCCTTCACGTCCGAGCAGTGGGACACAATCAGACCCTCTCATTTTATCTGTGCTGGGTATTTTATTGCAACAAAAAGGAGTAAATAATTAGAGTGCACTGTGACAGCAGAACAAAAACAAAACAAAACAAAAGTTGTTGTATATGTCTGTATTTTGATACCTGTTCAAAAGGAGTCTTTGGGTTTCCTGTGCTGAATACCTCATGTGTTGGGTTTTGGGAGTTTTTGTTGATTTTTTTTTTTTTTCTTTTGAGGTTTTTTTTTTTAATTTCTTCTTTTTTAAGGCAAGATTGTTCTTGCACAAAAGTAGGTTAAGATAACCGAGTTCTCATAAATTTATTTACTGAATCAAAACACTTCAGCTTGGCAAGAAATCCCATCTGTTGTGGTTCCCCACCATGCACTTGGTACGGGCGTTTGGAGGAGCTCCAGGGGACAGGAGGAGTTCGCTGCAGGTGGAGTTTGCTGCCTTATTTCTCTCCTTCTCTGTGTCCAAAACCTCACATTCAGCGGAGCAGGGCGTGGGTGTGGGGATTTCTGGAGCTTTTGGGAGATGTTCTTCTGCAGAAATCAACACCTCTGGTTCTCAGCGCTTCAGCTCCTTCCTGGGGGGGTGGAAGGGACACTCCCAGGAGGGGATGCTCTCAGTGAGCAATCAGGAATGGTGGGAAAAGCCCCAAAAATCCCCGTTGGGACAGCTGGATGGATTCCATCAGAGGCTGAGCTCACCCCCTTGTCCAGCACATCCGTGAGCACAGGAGGGGAGGGAGGTGTCCCTGTCCCCCCAGGTGAGGGGCACCTGTGCTTGGCAGGACCAAGCCCTGGCTGCAGAGGGATGTGCAAACACACTGAGCTGCCCTGGGCAGGGAGCTGCTTCCAAAAGTGCTTCAAAACCCACAGGAAAGCAGGAGCACCGGGGCATTTCCATCGGAAATTGACTTTAACAAGCTGGGGATTTATTTATTTTGAGATTTTTAGCTTTCACAAAAAAAAACCCAGCCCTTTTTGGGGCTTATCTAGCCTTGGCTAACACCCCACAAAGGCAGCTGGGGACATCAAGCTGTTCCTTCAGTGGGCTGGTGGCACAGGAGGTGGAAAGGAGGGAACGTCCTTCCCCAGCACCAGCTCTGGGGAATCACCCAGCCCTTCATGGCCTGAACTTCGGGGTTTGAGCTCCTTCCACATCGGCTCCCTGCGTGTCTCTGTGTCTGTGTGACAACCTGGTACTTGAAAATAAGAAATAAAACCAGAAATACTTGACCCTCTCTGCCTGTGCCTGCGGGGCCGGGGCGGTCCCGGCTGCTTTGCCCACCACAAGGCAGACAAGAATTCTTTTCCAGGCTGTTCCAGCAGCAAACCATCTGTTTGGGTGGCTCTGGAGATGCCAAAACAGCAGTTCAAAGCCTGGAAAATGCAAGGGTTCTGTTGGTTTGGTTTTTTTTTTTTTCCTGTTAAATTTTGTGCTTCCTCTAACGTAGTTTGGGATGAAAGCGTCTCTCAACGATGGGCCAAAAAGAGGGGAAGGTGGAGAGGGAAGGCCGTGCTAATACTTGATCTGCCAAGCTTCACACAGGGTAAATATTCAGCAGTTTGCAGCAGGAATTGTAGGTGGGCCTGTCCTTTTTGAGGCACTTGCTCCTGAAGTGGACTTCACCAGCCTTCCCTCCAGGCACAGCCCTGAGGTGTGAAGAAAACCCTGGGTTGGACTCTGAGCGTGCCAAACTGCTGGAGCAATACTTGTGAGCAGCAGCTTCTCTGCAAGCCCAGCTCAATGTAGCTCAGACAGGGCAATTGCTGAAATCCATCTCTGGTTTCCTGTAAAAGCAGGGAAATCGGGTTGCAAAGTGTAGGAATTGTGTTTTTCTGTCTGAACCCGGGGTCGTCAGCAGCCGTTGTTTCGTGGTGGGATGGAATGTTCTTGCTCAAACAAGTTTTCCACTGTTTCATGTCTTCTACACCAATATATATATGGTGTATATATTAAACTGTGTAAAATTGTACTTTGTACATAGAACTCTGTACAATATGGAGGTACAGCCTTTTTTTGTTTTGGTTTTTTTTCCCCCTCCCCACTCCCTTTTGGTACAGTCTTGTACAGTATTAGGAGTCGATGTGTTGGAAGTGTTAAATCCATACTGGGGCAACAAAATGTATCCATTGTCATTAGCAATAGTTTTGGAGAAATAAATGTTTTGGGTATGGTGGAAACACTGACCTGAGGGTGCTGGTGTGTGATATCCTGGGCTGGAGGGGGAGAGCCTGGGGGGCTCCTGGGATGCTCAGGGATGCTGTGGAGGTGCTGCTGAGGGGGTGAGGAAGGATCTGCAGGAGCTCCTGGTGCCATCCTGGGCGTGGGGACACTCGGTGGCAGCGGGGCAGGAGCAGCGTGGTGGCACAGAGAGAGAGAAGGGGACACTGGGGATGTGGGGATAGGACAGGGGAATGGCCTGAAGCTGGAGGAGAGCAGGTTGGGATGGGATGTTGGGCAGGAATTGTTCCCTGGGAGGGTGGGCAGGTGCTGGCACAGAGTGCCCAGAGCAGCTGGGGCTGCCCCTGCATCCCTGGCAGTGCCCAAGCCAGGCTGGAGCACCCTGAGATAATGGAAGGTGTCCCTGCTGTGGAATGACAAGATTTTCAAGGTCTCTCCCAACCCAAACCATTCTTCCTGTGACCCCCCTGATTCCTGATCCCACGCAGCCCCCACTGCAGGATTCCCCGGGGCAAACGCTTCCCTGGCAGTGACCTGATTTAAAAATGCTTAATCTTCATCATTTTCCTGTGCAGGATGGACCCCCAACTGGCTCAGGAAAGAGGATTTGAGATTGGGATTATGGATTGGATCATTATTTCATCATTACCAGCTTTTCCCCATCTCGGTTTTTCCACAGGCCTTTTTCAGAGCGTGGAGGGGGAACACGGCAGGGCTGTTCATTTCTGAAGATTTGAAGGAATTTGAGGTTTGATGTTTCACTGAGGCATTTTGGCCCCTCCTGTCCATGGGGTGAACATCCCTGTGCTCCCTGTCCCACATCTCTTGTAGGGATCAGCTGGAAATCCAGGATGTTTTAATTCCAAAATCACAGCAGCCTCTGTGGCACCACCCCAGAGCCAGCTGGGCACGCTGCTGGCGGCTTTTTGTTTTTAAAACATGAAAGAGGAGTCAGGGAGCAATGGGGTGGTGTGGATAACAAGGGAATTTTGATTTTCCCCTGGTCACCATCCAGCAGAAGACGCTGTCATTATCTCTTAAACCCTCATCAAACCACAGGTGGGGTCAACCCTCCCTCACAAACCCCATTCTGGTGGTTTTTAACAAAGAAATGGGTTTGGGTGGTTTTTAACAAAGAAACGCCGTGGTGAGTGCTGGGAGGGTTGAGCTCTCAGGGACACGTCCCAGGTTTGTCACAGTGACACCGGGGACACCACCGGGCTCGTGGCATCCCTGGGTTCCCTGACCCCAAGGACGAGGTCCCTGCCGCACACAGAGCTTGCTGTTTGTCCTTTATTCTTCGGGCTTTGCTGCCACCAGCTGGAACAGTTCGTTCTTGTCACAAATTGGGTTTTTTCCTCTCCCAGCCTGTCCCACCACACCAGGGTTTATCCCCTGTGAGCACATCCGTGTCTGGAGTTCAGATGGGACTGGGGAGGAAAATCCTGCTGATGGGGCAACCGGGGAGAGGAAACGAGCTGGGAATTTTAAAAGGATAGCAGAAGGAAGCATAAGAGGGCTGGAAGAAGCCAGGCAGGTGTTGGGGGCACTCCCAGCCACGGGCTTGGCCAGAGACAGACGGATGCTCCTGTTTCACATGCACAGAAAATAAAACCAGACACAATTTCAAGAAGTCACCCCGGCCCTTTCTCTTCCTGTCGGCTGAGCTGCAGCACAATGACTTCACCCAAAGGGATTTCAGGTTTCGTGTGGTTCAACCGAGACTCTGCCACCCCCTCCCAGCCCCGGGCAGCCCTGGATCACCTCAGGGAAGGGCCAGGCTGTGCCCTCTGCCAGCCCTCTGGAGGCTGCTCCAGGCACTCACCCCCGGATGGGAAAATGAAGCTCAGCAGGAATTAAGGCATTAATTAGGGGTGGGGTTTGTGTGCAGGCTGGTGAAGCGATGCCAAAGATGGGATGGCCCACATGCTGATGAGCTCTCAGACCTTTGGAGGCTTTTTTGGTGAGGATGGAGCCTTTAGAGACATCCACACCAGCCTGGAATAATTCCTGACAGTGGGACCCTCATGCTGAGCTGGTCGTGGTGGAAACAGAGTGAGCAGGGACAGGAGCAGCCCTGCTCTGCCCTGTGCAGGCAGCAGAGTGCCCCGAATCCCACATCCTGCCCTGCATCCCACCCTGAACCCCACATCCTGCATCCCACCCTGTCCTGCATCCCATCCTGAACCCCACATCCTGCATCCCACCCTGAACCCCACATCCTGCATCCCACCCTGTCCTGCATCCCATCCTGCATCCCACATCCTGCATCCCACCCTGTCCTACATCCCATCCTGCATCCCACATCCTGCATCCCACCCTGTCCTGCATCCCACATCCTGCTCTGCACCCTGTATGTCACCTGCATCCCACATCCCCGACAAGGAGCCCCAGCAGTGCCAGCCTTGCCAGGCGATGCTGTGTCTGTGCCAGTACTCGAGCACTGACCCCGTGCTGGCACAGATAACAAGGGCAGGACACCGACCCTGGGCACGGATCCTGAGCCAGCTCTGCTTCCCAAATCCCCACCCGGCAATGCCGATGGCAGCCGGAGCTCAGCAACTTCTGTCGCCACCGGAGCTGTCCCGGGGCAGCCCGGGTGCTCCAGGGGACGGCAGCCCGGGTGTCGGGGGATGGCAGCCCGGGTGCTCCGGGGGATGGCAGCGCGGGGGTCGGGGGATGGCAGCCCGGGTGTCGGGGGATGGTAGCCCGGTGTATCCGGGGATGGCAGCCCGGGTGTTGGGGGAGGCAGCCCGGTGTACCCGGGGGATGGCACCCCGGGTGCTCAGGGGGAGGGCAGCCCGGGTGTTGGAGGATGGCAGCCCGGGTCCAGGGGATGGCAGCCCGGTGTACCCGGGGATGGCAGCGCGGGTGTCGGGGGATGGCAGCCCGGTGTACCCGGGGATGGCAGCCCGGCTGGGAAGTTTTCTCTCGAGCAGGAAGCTGAGGCGTTTCCTCCTGCAGCGTGGCCGTGCTCGCCGGGCGGGTTTTGCAATCCGCGGGTTTCAGTTCCCGGGCGGGGAGGCGCCTCTCGCCCCGCGCTGCTCCGCTCCCGAGCTCTGGCATCTGCCGGGCTCTGCTGCCAGCCCCGGCCCGGCCCGGCCCGGCCCGGCGGCTCCTGGCAGCGCTGGGGCTCGGTCCATGCTCAGCCTCGGCCCTGTATCCTGCATCCCACCCTGCATCCAGCGGAGCGGCCGCGATTCCCGGAGGGGTAAAGGCTGGGGCTCGGTGGGATAAATCTCACCCGCTTCCCGCCGGACATGCAGAGCACCCCCAACTACCTGTGGAGCACCGAGGACCTCCTGGGCCAGGGGGCCACGGCCTCTGTCTACAAAGCCCGCAACAAGGTGAGCGGGGCAGCTGGGGGGGCAGGAACCCCCGAAGTGCGGAGCCCCGGTGCCCCCATCCCCGCCGCCCCGCGGGATGCCCGGGCTCCGCTCCGCTCGCTCTCCCCGGAGGTCCCTGCCTCTGGAGCAGCTCAGGCGCTGCTTTGCGTTTCATTTTCACTTTCATTTTCCTCGGGGCTCCTTCCCCTGCTCTGCGGGTCGAGGGCGGCTTTTGGGGCGCTCGCAGGCTCCTTTCGGCGGCTCCCGAGCGGCGCGGGGGGAAGGAGCTGCTGTTTCCCGGGGAATGCCCAGAGGTTTTGAAAACCCCATCCATGGCCATTTGCATACTTCATGCAAACACTTGCCGGGCTTGGAGCGGGCTCTCCTCCTCAGCAGCCTTTGAAGTTTATTGAGCAAACTGCGGGAGGGGGCTGGGAACATCCCCATCCCTCGGGGAGCCGCCAGCCCGGGCTGCAGACGGGAACTTTCCGTGGGGCCGGATAAACACAGCGACACTCAGCACGTGTGTGCCGGGACAGGAAGGGCAGGGAGGTGAACACCAGCCGTGTGTTTGTGCAGCCCAGCAGACGCCGTGCAGAGGCATCGTTTCATCATTTACATCCCGAGTGGGGTGTGGGAGCCGGGCCAGAGCTCCTGGAGCTGCTTTGCACGCGAATGGCATCACCTGGTGTTTTCATTCCCTCTTTTTGCTCTTTTCCCAGAAATCGGGGGAGCTGGTTGCTGTGAAGGTGTTTAACAGTGCCAGCTACCTGCGGCCCCAGGAGGTGCAGGTGAGGGAGTTCGAGATGCTGCGGAAGCTGAACCACAAAAACATCGTCAAATTATTCGCCGTGGAGGAGACAGTGAGTGGGAACCCCTCTGGGAAACCCTGGGGCTCACCAGCCGAGGGAGGGGACCTGGGGGGGACACGGGGCTGGCTGAGCCCTCCCCATGTCCCCCCGCAGGGCAGCAGCAAGCAGAAGGTGCTGGTGATGGAATATTGCTCCAGTGGCAGCCTGCTGAACGTGCTGGAAGACCCAGCCAATGCCTTTGGCCTGGCTGAGTCCGAGTTCCTCATCGTGCTGCAGTGTGTGGGTGAGTGTGGGGGAGCTGAGACCCTCCAGCTGGGGACCCCACGGTGCTGGGGGTCCCTGCAGGCACCAGCCCTGGGCAGTGGAGTGAGGGGTCAGGAGCTGCACCCCTGAGCTGGGTGGGGTTGAGCTCCGTGTTGAGGGATTCTCCTTGCTCTGGGAAGCTGCTGTGGCAAAGGGGCTGTGCCCTGCCATGTGCTCATCCCCTCCATCCCCCCAGTCACGCTGATCCCCATCCAAGTGCAACCACCATGGGATTTATCCCCTCTCCAGTCATACTGCTCCCCATCCAAGTGCAACCACCGTGGGATTTATCCCCTCTCCAGTCACACTGATCCCCATCCAAGTGCCACCACCATGGGATTTATCCCCTCTCCAGTCACACTGCTCCCCATCCAAGTGCCACCACCATGGGATTTATCCCCTCTCCAGTCACACTGATCCTCATCCAAGTGCAATCACCGTGGGATTTATCCCCTCTCCAGTGCCACTGATCCCCATCCAAGTGTGACCACCATGGGATTTATCCTCTCTCCAGTCCCACTGATCCCCATCCAAGTGTGACCACCATGGGATTTATCCTCTCTCCAGTCCCACTGCTCCCCATCCAAGTGCCACCACCGTGGGATTTATCCCCTCTCCGGCTCTTTTCTCATTCCTAAACCCAAACTGGTCCCCCTGGAGCCCAGCCCCACACAGGAATTCTGCCTCCCCCTTGTGCCAGTGGCGGGGATGAACCACCTCCGTGAGAACGGCGTCGTGCACAGGGACATCAAGCCCGGCAACATCATGAGGCTGGTGGGGGAGGACGGGCAGAGCATTTACAAACTGACGGATTTCGGAGCCGCCCGAGAGCTGGAGGATGATGAAAAGTTCGTGTCTGTCTATGGGACAGAGGAGTACCTGGTGAGCAGGGCATGTGCCAGGCTGGGAGTCCTGGGGGAGGCTGGCTCTGTCCCTCAGTCCTGCCCCTCAGCCACCTGGACAGCCTGATCCTGTTTTTGGAAGGGAGGGGCTCGGTGCGTTGTGGCAGGGCTGCAGGTGATGGTTTTTTAGAGGACCCAGAGCTGTGTTGCAAGAGATGTGTTTTTGAGGATCCAGAGCTCTGTTAGAAGTGATTTTTTTTTGGGGGGGGGAGGGGGGGAGGACCTAGAGCTCTGTTAGAGGTGATGGTTTTGGGGGAAGACCCAGCGCTCTATTCCAGGTGATGTTTTTCAGCCAGGACCCAGAGCTCTGTTAGAAGTTTTTGGGAGGACCCAGAACTGTGTTAGAGGTTTTTGGGAAGGACCCAGAGCTGTGTTCCAGGTGATGTTTTTCAGCCAGGACCCAGAGTTGTGTTCTAGGTGATGGTTTTTGGGGAGGGCCCAGAGCTTTGTTAGAGGTTTTGGGGAGGACCGAGAGCTCTGTTGCAAGTGATGATTTTTGGGAGGACTGAGAGCCATGTTCCAGGTGATGGGTTTTTTGGGAGGACCCAGAGCTGTGTTAGAGGTTTTTGGGGAGGACCCAGAGCCGTATTCCAGGTGATGTTTTTTTGTGGAGGACCCAGAGCTTTGTTAGAGGTTTTGGGGAGGACCCAGAGCTGTGTTAGAGGTTTTTGGGAGGATCCAGAGCTCTGTTGCAAGTGATGATTTTTGGGAGGCCCCAGAGCCGTGTTCCAGGTGATGTTTTTCAGCCAGGACCCAGAGCTGTGTTCCAGCTGATGTTTTCCAGCCAGGACCCGGAGTTGGGTTCCAGGTGATCCAGAGCTCTGTTAGAGGTTTTGGGAGAACCCAGAGCTTTGTTAGAGATTTTTGGGAGGACCCAGAGTTGTGTTCTAGGTGATGGTTTTTGGGGAGGGCCCAGAGCTTTGTTACAGGTTTTGGGGAGGACCCAGAGCTCTGTTGCAAGTGATGATTTTTGGGAGGACTGAGAGCCATGTTCCAGGTGATGGGTTTTTAGGGAGGACCCAGAGCTGTGTTAGAGGTTTTTAAGAGAACCCAGAGCTTTGTTAGAAGTTTTTGGGAGGACCCAGAGCTCTGTTAGAGGTTTTTTGGAGGACCCAGAGCCGTGTTCCAGTTGATGTTTTCCAGCCAAGACCCAGAGCTCTGTTAGAGGTTTTGGGGAGGACCCAGATCTGTTTTCCAGGTGATGTTTTTCAGCCAGGACCTAGAGCTGTGTCAGAGGTTTTTGGGGAGGACCCAGAGCTGTGTTCCAGGTGATCCAGAGCTCTGTTAGAGGTTTTGGGAGGCCCCAGAGCCATGTTCCAGTTGACATTTTTCAGCCAGGACCCAGAGCTGTGTTGGAGATTTTTGGGAGGCCCCAGATGTGTTTTCCAGCTGGTATTCCCCAGCCAGGACCCCTTCCCTGTGCTCCCCCAGCACCCTGACGTGTACGAGCGCGCCGTGCTGCGCAAGCCGCCGCAGAAAGCCTTCGGTGTCACCGTGGACCTGTGGAGCATCGGTGTCACCTTCTACCACGCTGCCACGGGCAGCCTGCCCTTCCTGCCCTTCGGGGGACCCCGCAGGAACAAGGAGATCATGTGGGTGCTGTGGGGGGCTGGGGCTGTGCTGGGCTCACTCTGCTGGCCTCAAACCCTGGGGAGTGCTGTGTGTGCAGTGTGGGGGAGAATCCCTGTCCCCTTTCCCTTGAAACAGGGGGCTTGGGTGGGGCACTGAGCATCTCTGCCCATAGCAGGGGGTTGGAACCCAATTTTCCCTTGAAATGGGGGGTTTGGGTGGGGCACTGAGCATCCCTGCCCATAGCAGGGGGTTGGAACCCAATTTTCCCTTGAAATGAGGGGCTTGGGTGGGGCACTGAGCATCCCTGCCCATAGCAGGGGGTTGGAACCCACATTTTCCTTTGAAATGAGGGGCTTGGGTAGGGCACTGAGCATCCCTGCCCATAGCAGGGGGTTGGAACCCACATTTACCTTTGAAATGGGGGGCTTGGGTAGGGCACTGAGCATCCCTGCCCATAGCAGGGGGTTGGAACCAGGTGGTCTTTAAGGTCCCTTCCTGTCACAGACATATTTTCTGAAAAATCCTTTCACTAGGGTTGTTCTCAGGAAATAAATGTAAACCATAAGCATCTGATGGCTGGGGAGTGTGGTCTGGAGATGGTTTACCAACAGTGCACCTTTGATTGGTCTCATGTGGTTGTTTTTAATTAATGGCCAATCTCAGTCCAGATGTGTCAGACCCTCTGGTCAGTCACAAGATTTTATTATGCATTCTGATGTCTCCTTTCTCTTTCTTTACTATAGTTTTAGCATATAATTTTCTTTGAATATGATATATATCATAAAATAATAAATCAGCCTTCTGAAACATGGAGTCAAGATTCTCATCTCTCCCCTCGTCCTGGGGACCCTCAAACCCCACCACACCTTCCAACCCAGATAATTCTGGGATTCTGTAAAATGCATTCCCACCACCTCCTGGCTGAACAGCTGGAAGGGGAGGCAGGGTCAATGCTCACTTGGGAGGTTCTGACTGTTCCTTGCAGTATTTTCCCTCTGGGCACTCCCTTTGCCCTCAGTGAATCGTGTTTTCCCAGCCCATCCATGCTCTGCCCTTTCCCTCCACCTGAGGGACTCAGTGCCCAGACAGAGCTGCCTTGGCTCGAGTCAGCAGCAACAATTCCCTCCCCACAGGTACAGAATCACCACGGAGAAGCCTCCTGGGGCCATTGCAGGGGTCCAGAGGCAGGAGAACGGGAGCATCGAGTGGAGCTACGAGCTGCCCATCACCTGCCGCCTCTCCACGTGAGTGTCCCTCGCGGGGCTGGGTGTCCCCAGCCAGCACAGCAGGGGTTAACAAGGCACAGGAACTTTTCTTCTTCAGCTCTCACAGCTTTCAGAGCAGATCTCTACTTTCCAGACAGGAAAAGGGGGTGCAGGGCAGTGTTTGTGATTCAGGGTTACACCAGCCCATGCAAAGCTCTCTTCTTTCCTGTTGCATTCATATTTTCTGGAAAAATCCCTTTGCTCAGGATTTTGCTCCTGGGAAGCTGAGAAGCCTCAGAGAAAAGGAAAACAATAATTATCTGATTTGCTTCTCCTGTGTTTTGCTGGTCTGGAATGTGTTTGGAGACTGTTTACCCACAGGAGATTGTTTCAGTGGTTTCATGTGAATTGTTTTCACTCTTTGGCCAGTCAGGGTCAAGCTGTGTCAGGGCTCTGGAAGGAGTCAGGATACAGACAGAAGACTAAAAGATAATAATGAAAACTCCTTTCTGTATTCTTTAGTATAGTTTAGTTTAGCATTCTTTAATATAATACAGTATCACAAAATAATAAATCAGCCTTCTGAGCACACGGAGTCAGAGCCATCATCCCTTCCTTCATCTGGGGGCAACCCAAACACAAAACTTCCCTTGCTGCTGCAGGGGGCTGAAGGACCAGCTGATCCCCATCTTGGCGAATATCCTGGAGGTGGACCAGGAGAAGTGCTGGGGATTCGACCAGTTCTTTGCAGGAACCAACGACATTTTGCACAGGATGGTGGTGGACGTGTTCTCCCTGCAGCAGGCGTCCTCCCACCGCATCTACATCCACTCCTACAACACGTAAGGCTGGCTCACGGGGGGATTTGGGGTTTGGGAATGGAGCTGTGAGCTCCCCTCGCTTCATCAGGGGAACCTGGGGGCAGCACCCTGCCCTTTGCACTGCTCCCAAGCCAGGTTAAAACACGCCAGGCTCAAATCAGCCTTTGCTGGGAGTGCCCTGACAGAGCTCTGGGCGCACAGAGAGGCGCAGGGGGCTCTGCTGACCTTGCCTGATATTTTGCTAAGGGAAAACATCAACATCTTGGTATTTTGAGGGCAGCAGGCTGCTAAAGGGATGGAAATCTGCGTGCTCACCTCATTGCTAATCCCCATCCTCTCCCTTCTTTCTCCATTTCAGTACCACCAAGTTTTTAGACGCCGTCTTCAAACAGACGAACATAGTCCCTCACCATCAGGAATATTTTTTTGAAGGACACCTGTATGAGCTGGATCCCAATCTACAAGCTCATCATTTCTGCAAAACCACAGAGAGCAGCCCCCTGACTCTGCTGAGCACCTCAGAGCAGCCCGAGGACGTGGTGGGGCTCCGGTACCGAGACCGTGAGTGTGGCTGGTGGGAGATGTGTCACAGCAGGACAGTGGCTGCTGCAAGAGGGATTTGTTCCAGTTATTACCCTGAGAGATTTTCCATTTCCTGCATGATCCCAGCTCCTGGGACCTGGGGCAGTGTTTCACCTGGATCCCAGTTCCCACTGGGGTTCCCAGTTGTCCAGACTGGTCGCTTTTCCCACTGCCAGGTTGTGCCAGTCCCCATTCCCAGCAGTGACCCCAGTTCCAGCAGCAGGAGTGCTGGTTCCCAGTGCCAGCTCCCAGTCCTGATGCCAGTTCCCAGTCCTGATGCCGGTTCCCAGTGCCAACTCCCAGTCCTGATGCCAGTTCCCAGTGCCACTTCCCAGTCCTGATGGCAGTTCCCAGTGCCACTTCCCAGTCCTGATGGCAGTTCCCAGTGCCAGCTCCCAGTCCTGATGGCAGTTCCCAGTGCCAGCTCCCAGTCCTGATGCCAGTTCCCAGTGCCAGTTCCCAGTCCTGTTTCTGGGCCCTGCAGCAGGATTAGGGGATTTCAGGCTCAGTTCCCCCCGCCGTGTGCTGCTGCTGCACGGCCACACTGAGCTTTGCAGGGAATTCCCGCCTTCATCCACGCTCCCAAAACACCTTGGCGAGCCTCACTGAGCCTCCACCACTGAGGCTGAAATCCTGAGTGGCCCCAGGCTTTATTTGGCGGGTGGGAGCTGCCCACAGCCCCCAGCAGGTGACAAACCCCCCGACCCTGCCCGTCTTTGCAGCGGCGCTGGAATTCCCCAAGCTCGCGCCCAGGGTGGACGTGGTGGCCGACTGCAGCGCAGCCAAGGTGGGTGTGTGTGGGCGTGCCAGGGCAGCGTGCTGGCAGTGCCCTGCTCCTGGCACAGGTCCTGGCAGCGCCCTGAGCCTGGCACAGGTCCTGGCAGCGCCCTTTGCCTTGCAGAGCGCCGTGGGCGCTGCTCACCAGACCCTGCGCGTGGGGCAGGCGCTGCGGAGGGGCCGCGAGCTGCTGGCCAGGGGCCTGCACTGGGTGATGTGAGTGACAGAGCCACTGCTGGGCAGGGCACAGGGGGACAGAGCCTGCCAGGCTCGGGGCTCGGCTGGGATCAGGGGTTCCAGCCCCTTCCTGCTGGTGCAGAGCAGTGGGGATGGTGGGGAGCGTCCTGGGGGCTTGGAGGGAGCGGGGCAGGAGGGGCACCGTGTCCCCATGGGGCTGCACCTGCAGGAAAATCTCCTCGGTGCTGGGAGGATGCTCCTGTCCTCTTTTGTTCCTTTTGGGTCACTTTTTTCAGTTTAGGAGAGGCTGAGGAAAAAAACAGAATTATTATTTCCTTTCCTTTCCCCTTTCCTTTCCCCTTTCCTTTCCTTTCCTTTCCTTTCCTTTCCTTTCCTTTCCTTTCCTTTCCTTTCCTTTCCTTTCCTTTCCTTTCCTTTCCTTTCCTTTCCTTTCCTTTCCTTTCCTTTCCTTTCCTTTCCTTTCCTTTCCTTTCCCCTTCCCCCTTCCCCCTTCCCCCTTCCCCCTTCCCCCTTCCCCCTTCCCCCTTCTCTTCTCTTTCCTTTCCTTTCCCCTTTCCTTTCCCCTTTCCTTTCCCCTTTCCTCCCCACTGTGTGCACCCATTGCAAGTGTTCCTCCCCAGGGCAGGGATTTGGAATTTAAGCTTTAAAGTCCCACCCAAACCATTCCATGCTGAATTTCGCCGCCCTTCCCACTCCGTTTTGGGCGGGACAGAGGGTGGGACACCCTAAAAGCAGCAGCCACACCCAATTTTGGGTTCAGCCAGCCCCCAGTGCCCGAGAGCAGCCTGAGGGGAGCCAGCAGCTCCCTCCCCACCCCGGGGGGCTCTGTGCTTCCAGGGGCACACCTTGGAGGGGCTGTTTTCTCTCTTGGCAGTGGGAACCTGAGGACAGAGTGCTGCAGGATCCTGGAGCAGAGGAGGGGGGCTCACTCCGTGCTCACCTGCCTGCAGCTCACCCAGGGGAAGACACACGTGCTGTAAGTGAGCTGGGGGATGTGGGGCTCTCCAAGGATAATCAGGAATAAAGAAAATGCCAGGGAGAAGCTGATATTGTGGAGGCAGGAGGATTTTTGCTGTCTGGGAAATGAGCCACCCTGGCTGTTTCTCCCTCTTTGCTTCAGTTTTTAATGATTGCACAGGAGCCAGGGTTAGTCCTGACTCTGGCTCCTGCTCTGGGGTTTTCTGGCTCTTCCAGCCCTCGAGCAGGAAGGAGCCAGGGAAAGGCAAACTGAGGAAATTGGGATAAAATACAGAACAGGATGGCACCAGCTCCACAGCCCCATGGGGGTCTGGCCCTTGTCACCAACTCTGGAGAGCTGGGCTGCATTCCCAGGGATCCAGCATCCCACCAGCCATGGGGGGAGATCCCATTTCCTTCCAAGAGTCTCCACTGAATTGTGGAGAAACCCTGGGCTGCCCTCAGCCTTGCCCTGCCCCACACCCCCTTTCCCACCCTGGGCCAAGCTGAACCCCTTTCATCACACTGATATTTTACTTTTCTGCTGCTTTTTTGTTGTTGTTGTCGTTGTAGCAGAAAATTCTTTGCCTCTGGGTTGCTGTTCTTTCATTCTTTGCCATTTAGCCAAGTCTCTTAATTTCCATTTCATCTGAAAAAATAAATAAAAAATAAAAATAAAAATAAAAACAGGGGCACGTGGTTCCCACTGAGTGCAGCCCTCAGGGCTGCAGTGCCAAGAGCAGCAGAGCTGCAGCTGGGGGCTCTGGCTCTCCCAGCCCTCCCTGCTCAGAGCAGGAACATTTCTGCTGCCTGAGCCCCTGTGCCACGCTCAGCCTGGCACTCCTGTGCCAGCTGCAGGCACACAGCCGCCCTCCCAGCTGGCCTGAAGCCAGTGGGTGTAAAACCAACAATTTGGGAACAAATCGGACTCAGCAGGGCGAGTTTTTCACCAGCTCAGCACTTGGCACCTGGTGGCTCTGAAATCTGGGTTGCTGCCCAAGGAAATCCCCTTGCAGCCCCCCCAGGAGCCCAGCACGAGGTGGATTCCTGTGCCAACAATAATCCTCCTCCTGGATTCCTTCTGGAACCTTCTTTTTCTGCCTCCCCCAGGTGCGAGGCGGTTCCTGCAGGCAGCAGGGCCCCAGCTGGGCTGGATGTGGTGAAGGCAAGGCTGCAGAGGGTGAGGAGCATCCCCAGCCCCAGGAGCCCCCACGGCTCTCAGAGCAGCTGCTCCCAACCTCTGCCCTCCTCTGCAGGTGGATGAGGAGCTCTCCCAGTGCTCCCACAGCATCTTCGACTTCCAGGGGGCCCTGGATGGGATTTTGGCCGAGCTGGTGAAGGACAGGCAGCAAGTGCACGAGGACAAGAGGTGAGTGGGGCAGTCCCTGGTGCCACCTGGCTGTCCCCACCAGGAGCCCTGGGCTGGGTTTGCAATGGAGGGGATTTTCAGGCTGGAGGTTTGATTTGGATGCTCAGGATTTCTCCAGGGGCTGAGGGCAGGGTCTGTCCCTGTGCCCTCCTTGCGTTTTCCCTGCCCTATCCCAGTTTTTTCCCAGACTTTTCCCATCCTTCTCCCATTCTTAGCTTGTCCCACCAGGGCTTTCCCTGCTGCCAGCCCTCACCCAGGGGCAGTTTCACTCTGAGGACAGGAGCTGTGTCCTGCAGTCCCCTGGCAATGAAATCTCCCTCAGTTTCTGTGGGAATTCTTGGGTTGGGATTCCCCCCTGGATGTGGAGCCCTGTAAGAGCTGAAATGAGGGATGTGGCACTCCAGGCAGCTCTCCAAAATGCAGTTTATCCCATCCAAGAGGTTACAGCAGTGCAGGGTGGTGGGTGACAGAGCTGTGCCCACAGCTGTCAGCTCCAGCTGCAGGCAGGCCTGGAGACCCTTTGGTTTTGTTACAATGCATTATAGACTTTTCTTTGCTGAGCCTCTTAATGCACTAGAAACGATCTATACCTTAACTTTTACCTATAGCCCATCATAACTGCTGTCATTACCATATTCATGTTACTATACTCCAAATACTGAAAGTCAGTACATTACAGTTTAAGCCAGAAGTTGTTTTTCAGTTTTCTTGCAGTGGAAAATTCTGAGACCTTTTTTCTGCTTGCCACATTTGCTGACTTGTTTACCTGTGCTCTCTTCCTGCTTGGTAAAAACATCTTCTTGTTTAAAATTTTTCCTTTGTTCTAAGCCATAAAATCCCCTTCTAACAAACATACCCTTTGCCTCCTTGGTTACCCAGCAAGACTGGCTCAGCAATTCTTTTCTTCTATATCAAAACTTGCTTCCATCTCTATTCCTCCATCAGACTCCACATTTAAAAATCTTTCTGCCAAGCACCCACATCTGTGAGAATTCCTTGTCAAGCTCTCACCCTTCCACAGAAGGGAGCAGGCACAGCCCCTGGTGCCCCCAACCCACAGGGGTGATGTCCCTGCTCACAGACAGCAGCAGCTTCACACCCCACCCCAAAGGGTTAAATTCCCCCCAAAATGCTGATTTCAGCCCAAAATGCTGATTTCAGCCCCAATGCTGATCCCACCCTTCCTGCCCCCTGCAGCATCCAGCAGATGGAGTGCTGCCTGGAGAAGATGCAGATGATCCACAAGCAGTTCAGGAAGGCCAGGACGAGTCTGAGTGAGTGCTGGGGACACTGGGGACACGGGGCAGGAATGTCCCTGTGCTGGAAAATGGGGGAAAATGGGGAATTGGGGTTTGCTGGGACCAGCAGGGACTGCTTGGAACCCCCAGAATGGTTTGGGCTGGGAGGGACCATGCAGAGAGCCCCCCTATTTCTGGGGGCTGAGCCAGGAGATGTGGCAGCAGCGCCCAGAAATCAGCTGCCACCATAATTATTAGCATTGACTCTATGATGCAAAGGCTCTGAAAAGCCACTTTATTGTTAGAAATTCACAGTTCTTACAGAAACAATGGTGGGCTGAAGACCTGGTCTTTATTGTTAGAAATTCACAGTTTTTACAGAAACAATGGTGGGGTCTTTATTGTTAGAAATTCACAGTTCTTACAGAAATATTGGTGGGCTGAAGACCTGGTTGGTCTCCAAGTGAAAACCTCTCATGCTGTTGGTGAATTATCGATAGCACCCTCTGGAGAACTCTATTTATAAACAATGCTGATAGAAAGAGAAATAATAATTGTTGGAATTCTCTCCTCTAAGATTCCCAGGCTCAGAAATTCTCTCTGTTCTTTCCTCAACTGAACTGCAAATATCCACAAGGAAAATCCCCTGCAGCCAGCTCTGTGCCTCTGAAATTGCCCATTTTTTGGGCTGCCAGCAGCAGCTGTGGGGTGACACGTTTGTTTTTCCTCCCCAGGGCTGGGCTACAACGAGGAGCAAATCCACAAGCTGGATAAGTGAGTCCCCCCTGTCCCCTCCCCAGGCTGGCACTGGGTGGCTCTGACTGGGTCCCAAAGGGTTAAAAATGTCCCTGATGGTGTCAGAGGGCACTGGGGGAACTCCCTGTGTGGATCCTCCTTGCAGGAGCTCTCCCAGAGAGAGATGTCATATGTCATAATATCAAATTACATTAAATATTAATATTTTATATTAAAATAATAACATTAATTTATATTAAGGTAATATTTTATATTAAATTAATAATTTTCTATTCGAATAATATAATTTTATTACAATGTTTTCTGTTAAAATAAGGGAAGGTTTCAAGCCCTGAGCTCTGCAGAGGTGGGACAGGGAGTGCTCTGGGGCCACGTCTGCAATGGATCGAGGGTGGGGATGGAAATGGGGGTTTTGGGAAATGCCCTTTGTATTTTTTATATTTTTGTATCAAATGCATTTGTATCCCCTAAAACCCCCTAAACCTCCAAACCAAAGTTATCTCTGTATTTTTCTTTTTTTATCAAATACTTTTTGTATCCCCTCAAAACCTCCGAACCAAAATCCTCTTTGTATTTTTATTTTTGTATCGAATACTTTTTGTATCCCCCAAAACCTTCAAACCCAAAATGCTCTTTGTATTTTTTATATTTTTGTACCCCCCAAAACCTCCCTCTCCATCCCAGCCAGGGTTGGTTTTCCCTGTAATTAATTTGTGATCATCCAGGAATTCCAGCTGCTCTCTGCAATGGATCGAGGGTGGAGATGGAAATGGGGATTTTGGGAAATGCTCTTTGTGTTTTTTATATTTTGTATTTTTATATTTTGTATTTTTTTTATATTTTTATATTTTTATATTTTTTATATTTTTGTACCCCCCAAAACTCCTCCATCCCAGCCAGGGTTTGTTTTCCCTGTAATTCATTTGTGATCATCCAGGAATTCCAGCTGCTCTCTGCAATGGATCGAGGGTGGAGGTGGAAATGGGGATTTTGGGAAATGCTTTTTGTGGTTTTTATATTTTGTATTTTTATATTTTTTTATATTTTTTATATTTGTATGTTTTTTATATTTTTGTACCCCCCAAACCCCTCCATTCCAGCCAGGGTTTGTTTTCCCTGTAATTAATTTGTGATCATCCAGGAATTCCAGCTGCTGTCTGCAATGGATCAAGGGTGGAGATGGAAATGGGGATTTTGGGAAATTCTCTTTGTGTTTTTTATATTTTGTATTTTTATATTCTTTTATATTTTTTATATTTTTATGTTTTTTATATTTTTGTACCCCCCAAAACCCCTCCATCCCAGCCAGGGTTTGTTTCCCTGTAACTCCTTTCCTTCTCCATCCAGGAGGCAGCTTTGGGCCTCCTGTGCTGCTCCTTTCACACCTTGAAGGAAATCACGGCGTTTTCTCTCTTATTCTGGATTTAGGCTGAATTTGGGGAACCTGGCCAGGAGGGTTGTGTCCATTTTCCAGAACGATTGTGTCCAGCAGTACCAGGAGGCCCTGGCCCTGCACAGCAGCAGGATGAGGTACAGCCCCACAGGGATTTGGGACAGGCCACTTTCTGGTGGAAAAAACCAGAAATATTATTATTATTATTATTATTATTATTATTATTATTATTATTATTATTATTATTATTATTATTATTATTATTATTATTATTATTATCATCATCATCATTATCATCATCATTATCATCATCATTATCATCATCATTATTATTATCATTATTATCATTATCATCATTATCATCATTATTTATATGATATTATGTAAATTATACAATTTATAAATTTAAATAGATATATTATATTATATTATATTATATTATATTATATTATATTATATTATATTATATTATATTATATTACTATATTATATTACTATATTATATTACTATATTATATTACTATATTATATTATATTACTATATTATGTTACTATATTATTATATTATATTACTATATTATTATATTATGTTACTATATTATTATATTATGTTACTATATTATATTATATTACTATATTTTACTATATTACACTACATTATATATTTATAATTTCTATTAAAATAAGAATTTTGTATCAGAATAATAGAATTTTATTAACGTATTTAATGTTTAATAGCAATTTTAATATCAACATTATTTCTATTAAAATAATAATATTTTCTATTGAAATTATTTTATAGTAAAAATAATTATTATATTTTTGTGTTGCAATAATAATAACATAATAAAAATAACATAATTATAATAATCATTATTATAATCATAATATATGTTATTATAATTTATACATTAATATAGTCATAATATATTATATATTAATATGATTACATATTAATATTATATATAATATATTAACATTATTATATATTAACAATATATAATGATATAATATATATTAATATGATTATATATTAATATGATTATATATTAATATAATAATATATTAAATATAATTTATATAATATTGTACAAAGTATGTAATATTGAAATTTATATAATTTATAATGCATAATATTATAATTTATATAATCTATATTATATAAATATACACAATACATTATATTACCTATTTATATTTTACATTACCATAATATTATTAATTTTCTATTGAACAATGCTTTATATTAAATTAATAATTTTCTATTTAAATAGTATGCTTTTATTAAAAGATTTTTCTATTTAAATAATAATTTATGTCAAAATTATTTTATAATGATAATTATTATTGATTTTTAAAAATAATAGTAATCGTAATAATGATGATAATGAAAATGATGATAATGATGATGATGATAATGATGACCATGATAATAATATAATAATATAATAATGTGATAATGATAATGATAATAATAATAATAATAATAATAATAATAATAATAATAATAATAATAATAATAATAATAATAATAATAAAAATAAAAATAATAATAATAATAATAATAATAATCTGATAGCTCTCCCCCAAGGATCAGGGCTTCCAGCTGCTCCCTGCCCTGGATCCAGCGTGGGGATTTTGGGAAGTGCTGAGGCTCTGCCCAGGGGTGCCAAACCCTCCAGCAGCCCTGGAAATCCCAGCTGCCTCCTGTCCCAAATTCTGCCCTGCTATTTTAAATTTATATTTTAAAAAAGCCCCCAAAATCTGGAGTGGAAGCAGCTCTGGCCTGGGGGGCGAGGTTATTTTCTGTTATTTATCGGGACAGAATTGCCATTGAGACAGAGACAAACAGGAACGATTTTCCCTCTATTTGGGAAGGATTTTCTGCTAAATGGTGCTGGGGGAAAATGCAAAGAGCAAATTACCCCGGGGGCTTGGGGCAATCCAGAGCCTGGCAAAAATTGGATTTTCATGGCAAGGAGAGGAGCTGCACCCCTGGGCTGCCCTGGCTGGAGGGAGGAGGAGTTTCTGCAATTCCTTACAATTAATCCCAATTTTTGATCCTGGTTCTGCTGGGGAGCAGCCCTGGGCTGGGTTTACAGTGGAGGGGATTTTTAGGCTGGGAGTTTGTTTTGGATGCTCTGAATTTCTCCAGGGGCTGAGGGCAGGGTCTGCCCTGTCCTTGTGCCCTCCTTGCCTTTTCCCTGCCTGTCCCAGTTTTTTATTTCTTTCCCCAGTTTTTTTCTTTTCCCCATTTTTTCTTTCCCCAGTTTTTTATTTCTTTCCCCAGTTTTTTATTTCTTTCCCCAGTTTTTTGTTTCTTTTCCCAGTTTTTTATTTCTTTCCCCATTTTTTTCTCCTTTCCCCATTTTTTTTCTCCTTTCCCCATTTTTTCCTCCTTTCCCCATTTTTTTCCTCCTTTCCCCATTTTTTTTCTCCTTTCCCCATTTTTTTTCTCCTTTCCCCATTTTTTTCTCCTTTCCCCATTTTTTTCTCCTTTCCCCATTTTTTTCTCCTTTCCCCATTTCTTTTCCTTTCCCCATTTCTTTTCCTTTCCCCATTTTTTCCTTTCCCCAGTTCTTTTTCTTTCCTCATTTTTTCTTTCCCCATTTTTTTTCCTTTCCCCAGTTCTTTCTCTTTCCCCAGTTTTTTACCTCTGCTCACAGGGAGGAAAAATCCTTCTCCACATTTTCCTGGGGTATTTCTGTGCCTCTTTTCCTGTCCTTATGCAGAAAACACCATGAGTCACAGCTGGATATTTTTAATTTCTCCTTACTTCATTTTAAATTGCCCTGTTTTGTTTCCTGCCAGGGTTTGTGGGGTGGTGGTTGTTTTTCTGGGGACTTGAGGTGGATCATTCACCTGAAATATTCTTTCCTTTGTTTTTATAAACCCAAACCAAACATTTTTATTTTTTTTATACAACTCCTGATGTTCCTGCTGGGTGTGTGGAGCCTTTTTTGGGTAGGAACAAGAGGCCCAGCCTGTGCTGGGTGCAGTGACAAGCCTGAGCTGCCTCATTTACAATCAGCTTTCCCTGATTAATTAGCTCTTGGTGCTGTTTGGATAACCTGTGGCTGCAATTACAACAAGCCCTGACTCATTTGCTTCCCTTCAGGATTTTCAATCCAGACACCTCTGCAGAAAGCAGAATGCAATTAATACACCAAAAAAAAAATAAAAAAAATAAATTAACGACTCCAAGCGTTGCCTGGGAGTTCTGACATCATTTTCTCCTCTCTCCAGGAAGGTTTGTGAGATCAAGAAGCACCTGAAGAGGCTCAGCAACCGCATCAGTGCCTGCAGCGTGGAGATGATGGAGTGCCAGGACTGCCTGCAGGGCGTGGGTGTCCCTGCTCCTCCTGCAGCACCTGGGCTCCTCAGGGCAGCCCTGCAGGCTTTTAACCCCTTGCTGAAGGGTTTTGTGGGTGATCCAGGCTGGGGTGGTGTTTTGTCCTGCTGTGTGAGCAGGGAAAGCTTTGGCAAAGGTGCTGGTGCCAAGGATTGCCTGGTGCGGGCATCCCCGTGTTCCAGCAGCACTTGGGTTTGTCAGGGGAGCCCTGCAGAGCTTTTCACCCCTTGCTGCAGATTTTTGAGGCTGATCCAAGCTGGAGTTCGTGTTTTGTGCTGCTGTGTGAGCAGGGAAACCTTTGGCAAAGGCACTGGTGCCAAGGATTGCCTGGCATGGGGATCCCCAGCAGCACCTGGGCTCCTCAGGGCAGCCCTGCAGGGTTTTAACCCCTTGCTGCAGATTTTTGTGGCTGATCCAGGCTGGGGTGGTGTTTTCTCCTGCTGTGTGAGCAGGGAGACCTTTGGCAAGGGTACTGCTGGTGCCAAGGATTGCCTGGCACAGAGGTCCCCAGGCTCCTGCAGCACCTGGGCTCATCAGGAGAGCCCTGCAGGGTTTTTAACCCCTTGCTGCAGGTTTTTGTGTTTCTGTGGCTGATCCAAGCTGGAATTTGTGTTTTGTCCTCCTGTGTGAGCAGGGAGACCTTTGGCAAAGGCACTGCTGGTGCCAAGGATAAGGATTGCCAGGCACAGAGTTCCCCAGGCTCCAGCAGCACCTGGGTTCATCAGGGGAGCCCTGCAGGGTTTTTAACCCCTTCCTGCAGGTTTTCCTGGGTGATTCAAGCTGGAGGTGGTGTTTTGTCCTGCTGTGTGAGCAGGGAAATCTTTGGCAAAGGCGCTGCTGGTGCCAAGGATTGCCTGGCATGGGGATCCCCAGCAGCACTTGGGTTCATCAGGAGAGCCCTGCAGGGTTTTTAACCCCTTCCTGCAGGTTTTCCTGGGTGATTCAAGCTGGAGGTGGTGTTTTGTCCTGCTGTGTGAGCAGGGAGATCTTTGGCAAAGGCGCTGGTGCCAAGGATTGCCTGGCATGGGCATCCCTGTGTTCCAGCAGCACCTGGGTTCATCAGGAGAGCCCTGCAGGGTTTTTAACCCCTTGCTGCAGGTTTCTGTGGCTGATCCAGGCTGGAGTTCGTGTTTTCTCCTGCTGTGTGAGCAGGGAAAGCTTTGGCAAGGGCACTGCTGGTGCCAAGGATTGCCTGGCCCGGGGGAGCTGTGCCCAATAAATGGGAATCACAGCAGGAGGAAAATGCTGCTTCACCTGCAGCTGCCTCAGCAAAGCTGCTGAGCTTGGCACAGCCCCTGGGAGTGTGCTGCTGCTTGGGTTGGTTCATTGAGTGGTTTGTGCTGGCTGTGGGTGCTGCTGGGTGGCTCTGGGGCAGCCCCTGCTGTGGGCACTGCCAGGACACTGCTCCTCCCTCTCCACAGGCTCTGGACAGGCTTCTCCAGGTGGAGCAATGGAATTTGGCCCCTCCTGTGCCTTCCCCTGTCCCCCTGAGCCAGGAGATGGCTCTGAGGTGAGTCCTTGGCTGGGATAATTCCTTTGTGATGGCCAAACTGAGAGTTAAAAAAGTTTTATTCCATTTTCAGTCTCATGAGAAGGGTGAGACAATGCAGGTGTTGCAATTGACACCACCACAATCAGAAGCTGTTTCCTGATTACAGAACACTCTGAGCATTTCTTAGCTCATTAACTTTTTGTCACACCATGCTGTAAATGCCTTTAAACCAATCACCTAAAACTGCCCCTCGTGGCTCCCACTGTAACACATCTTTCATTGTTCTATTTCTCCAAACTATTCAGTCTTATTTGCAAGGCCATCTCTTGAAACTTTTTTCCTAGCTCCATTTCTCTCTCAACAACCTCTGTCCTATTCCACAACATTGCTAAATGAGTATTTATTTTCTCAAAATTTGCACATTCTGTGGGCCTTCTATCAGACCCTAAGAACTCTGCACAAATCCATTTCCCAGGATTGGAAACGGGGTCTGGGGACAGCCCAGCTCCTCAGGGGGGGACAGAACCTCCTGCTGCTGCTCCTTGGGAATGGGGTGAGGGTTCTGTGTCTGCAGGGCTGGAAGGGGCTGACCCTGCTGGGGGTGACCCTGCTGGGGTGACCCTGCTGGGGGTGACCCTGCTCAGTGTCCTGTGGGGCATCCCAGCCCTTCTGCAGGAGCTGCTCCCGTGGGAGGCAGGGGCTGAGCAGTGCAGGAATGAGGGGCTGGATCTGCCCCTGCAGGAATTGGGGCTGGATCTGCCCCTGCAGGAATTGGGGCTGGATGAGCCCCTAAAGGATGCAGGAGTTAGGGCTGGATCTGCCCCTAAAGGGTGCAGGAATTAGGGTTGGATTTGCCCCTGCAGGATGCAGGAATTAGGGCTGGATTTGCCCCTAAAGGATGCAGGAATTAGGGTTGGATTTGCCCCTAAAGGATGCAGGAATTGGGGCTGGATTTGCCCCTAAAGAATGCAGGAATTGGGGCTGGATGAGCCCCTAAAGGATGCAGGAGTTAGGGCTGGCTGTGCCCCTGCAGGAGTTAGGGCTGGCTGCAGGAATTGGGGCTGGATTTTCCCCCAAAGGATGCAGGAATTAGGGCTGGATCTGCTCCTAAAGAATGCAGGAATGAGGGACTGGATCAGCCCCTAAAGGATCCAGGAGTTAGGGCTGGATTTGCCCTTGCAGGATGCAGGAATTGGGGCTGGATTTGCCCCAGCAGGATGCAGAAATTAGGGCTGGATTTGCCCCTAAAGGATGCAGTAATTTGGGCTGGATTTGCCCCAGCAGGATGCAGAAATTAGGGCTGGATTTGCCCCTAAAGGATGCAGGAATTGGGGCTGGATTTGCCCCTGCAGGATGCAGGAATTGGGGCTGGATTTGCCCCTAAAGGATGCAGAAATTAGGGCTGGATCTGCCCCTAAAGGATGCAGGAATTGGGGCTGGATTTGCCCCTAAAGGATGCAGGAATTAGGGTTGGATTTGCCCCTAAAGGATGCAGGAATTGGGGTTGGATTTGCCCCTAAAGGATTCAGGAATTGGGGCTGGATGAGCCCCTAAAGGATGCAGGAATTGGGGCTGGATTTGCCCCTAAAGGATGCAGGAATTGGGGCTGGATTTGCCCCTGCAGGATGCAGGAATTGGGGCTGGATTTGCCCCTAAAGGCTGTGTCCCTGCAGGATGCAGGAGCTGCTGGAGCAGATGAGGTCGGTCGCCTGCGATCTGCAGTTCAACAACAGCATCATCGAGCGGTGAGTGAGTGAGAGAGAGCGCCCCGGGCTGCTGCTCCGAGCGGGATCCGGGCTCCTCTCCCTGCTCCGAGCGGGATCCGGGCTCCTCTCCCTGCTCCGAGCGGGATCCGAGCTCCTCTCCCTGCTCCGAGCAGGATCCCTTTTCCTCTCCTTTTTCCTCTCCCTTTTCCTCTCCCTTTTCCTCTCCCTTTTCCTCTCCCTTTTCCTCTCCCTTTTCCTCTCCCTTTTCCTCTCCCTTTTCCTCTCCCTTTTCCTCTCCCTTCTCCTCTCCCTTCTCCTCTCCCTTCTCCTCTCCCTTCTCCTCTCCCTTCTCCTCTCCCTTCTCCTCTCCCTTCTCCTCTCCCTTCTCCTCTCCCTTCTCCTCTCCCTTCTCCTCTCCCTTCTCCTCTCCCTTCTCCTCTCCCTTCTCCTCTCCCTTCTCCTCTCCCTTCTCCTCTCCCTTCTCCTCTCCCTTCTCCTCTCCCTTCTCTCCCTCCTCCTCACACCGGGCCGTGCTGCAGGTTCTGGCTGGGCTCCCTGGGACCCACCAGGCACAGCCACAGTCACTGCTGGGGTGGCTCCAGTGGGGTTTTTTTACTTCCCAGTGGTTGCATCATGGGCTGGCAGCAGCAGAATTTCTCTTTCTTGGGAGTTTTAGCCAAGAATTTCTCCATCATTTCATCCCCCTCTTTCCAGCCATTTCCCTGCTGCTCACTGCTATGGGGAACTAGATACAGATTTTCTGTCTGAAAATCTCTGCTAAACCCACAGTCTGTGATTATTTTTTTTCTCCCTAATATCCAATTTAAACCTCCCCTGGTGCAACCTGAGGCCTCTCATCCTGTCACTTGTTACCTGGGAGAAGAGACCAACCCCCCCTGACCACAGCCTCCTTCCAGGGAGTTGTAGGGAGCAATAAGGTTCCCCCTGAGCCTCCTTTTGTGGTATTCACATCCTCTGAACAGAGAGACAATTCCCTCTCCCAGGATTTTTCCTGGGGAAGGCAGTGAGAAAGCTCAGAGAGAGAAGAGAAAACAATTCTTATCTCTATTTGATTTCTCACTGCCTTCCCCAGGAAAAATCCTGGGAGGGAGAATTGTCTCTCTCTGTTCAGAGGATGTGAATGCCACATCCTTTTCTCCAGGGTAAACACCTCCAGCTCCTTCAGTTGCTCCTCACAGGACAAGTTTTCCAACCCCCAAATTAAAGATGACCCTGGGTTTGCAGGCAGAAGAGGTGTTGGTGTGGTTGTCCATTTATTCAGGCTGAGAAAAGCTGGGAATCACCCCCTGTGATTTTCCTCCTCTGCATCCTTTCCTTGAGGCTCTGAATGCAAATGGACAATAGGAGTTTGTGCAGTACCTTCCCAATATCTCATCTAAACCTCTCCTCTTTTAGTTCAGAGCCACCTCCCTTCTCCTATCACTAAAAAGTCACTCTCCCTCTTCTTCAAAATCCTGATTTTCATGAATCAGCACATCCAGAAGTTCTAAAAGACAACACCCAAGGAATTGGGAATCCAGCCGTGTTTTTAGGACCACATCTGCCCTAAATCCTTTTGTCCCTGCAGGTTGGGTGGGGCTGCTCCTGCTCCCAGCGTTTGAGGGACGCGGTGAAGGTGCAGCTGCTGAACCAAAACTTCCCAGCAGAGGGAATTCCCGGCCCCTGGAGCGACAGAGCTGTTGGATTGCCGAGCCCTGGGAGCTCTCCGTGTCCTACCTCTGTGCCCCAGCACTTTGCACCTTCTCCCCCATCAGCCCCGAGCACCCTGAGCCTCTGCAAGTTTGGCCAGAAAATCGAGTGGGGTTTTATATTTTTCTTTTTTTTTTTTTTTAAAAAAATGTTTGAAGAACTTGGTGTTTTCAGTTTCTGTTTCAGATGAAGAAGAGCTTTAATCTTTCATCCTCTTATTTTTTTAGGAATTATTCCCACTTTTAACGTGCTGGGGGTGCTGGTGGCTGTGGGAAGGCATTTCCAGCCCTTCCCTGCTGCAGAGGAAGAGGATGGAGGGGGAACACATCCCTGCCACCTTGCTGTCCCTCGGGAATCACACAGAGCTGCGGGAGGGTCCTGGTGCCCCAGCCCTTTGTTAAGGACAATCTGCTCCTTTCCTGGCTGTTCTGTGACCTGGGGGTTGATGAGGAGCCGAAATTCCCTGATGATCAGCCAGGGCAGGTGTGGAGCAGCGATAGGGATTAGTGGGAGATGGGAGCAGGAGATGTTTGTGGGAAGGCTCAGCCACGCTGCCCCTCAGCCACCCCCCCTGCCTGTCCCCAGAGTGATTTATGGGCTGTCCTCACATCCCCATCCCAGGAGCAGCAGGACAGGGTGACAGATCCCATCCTGATGGGTTTATCCTGCCTCTCCATTCCACATCCTCATCCCAGGAGCAGCAAGGTGACAGATCCCACCCTGCTGGGCCCATTCCACATCCTCATCCCAGGAGCAGCAGGGTGACAGATCCCACCCTGCTGGGCCCATTCCACATCCTCATCCCAGGGAGTAGCAGGACAGGGTGACAAATCCCACCCTGATGTGCCCACCCCACCCATCCTGGCACATCCCAGGGAGCAGCACAGTGACAAATCCCACCCTGCTGGGTTTATCCCACCTCCCCATTCCACATGTCCATCCCAGGGAGCAGCAGGGTGACAAATCCCACCCTGCTGAGCTCATCCCAACCTTCTGGGCCCATCCCACATCCCCATTCCCACATCCTCATCCCAGGGAGCAGCAGGGTGACAGATCCCACCTTGCTATGCCCATCCCACTTCCCCATCACAGGGAGGAGCAGCAAGGTGACAGATCCCACCTTGCTGGGCTCATCCCACACCCCCATCCCAGGGAGCAGCAGGACAGGGGGGTGACAAATCCCATCCTGCTGTGCCCACCCCACCCATCCTGGCATATCCCAGGGAGCAGCAGGGTGACAAATCCCACCCTGCTGAGCTCATCCCATCCTTCTGGACCCATCCCACCTCCCCATTCCACATCCTCATCCCAGGGAGCAGCAGGGTGACAGATCCCACCCTGCTATGCCCATCCCACTTCCCCATCGCAGGGAGGAGCAGGGCTGGGTGACAGATCCCACCCTGCTGTGCCCACCCCACCCATCCTGGCACCTCCCAGGGAGCAGCACAGTGACAAATCCCACCCTGCTGTGCCCATCCCACCTCCACATCCCAGGGAGGAGCAGGGCAGGGTGACAGATCCCACTCTGCTGTGTTTATCCCACTTCCCCATCCCACATCCTCATCCCAGGGAGCAGCAGGGTGACAAATCCCACCCTGCTGGGTTTATCCCACCTCCCCATCCCAGGAAGGAGCAGGGCAGGGTCTCAGATCCCACCCTGCTATGCCCATCCCACCCATCCTGGCACATCCCAGGGAGCAGCACAGTGACAGATCCCACCCTGCTATGCCCATCCCATCTCCCCATCCCAGGAGCAGCAGGGCAGGGTGACAAATCCCACCCTGCTGTGCCCATCCCACCCCCCATCCCAGGGAGGAGCAGGGCAGGGTGACAAATCCCACCTTGCTGGGTTTATCCCACATCTCCATCCCAGAGAGCAGCAGGGCAGGGTGACAGATCCCACATCCCCATCCCAGGGAGGAACAGGGCAGGGTCTCAGATCCCACCCTGTGCCCACCCCACCCACCCTGGCACATCCCAGTGCCAGGACACATCCCTCCCTCCCTCCCTCCCTCCCTGCAGAAGGAAGGAGGAGCAGCAGCTGCAGGGCTGTGCCCAGCCTGACTTTCTTGTAGGAACACGCCCAGGGTGCCCAGGAGCCTCCCCCGCCCAGGAAACCTTTCCCTGGTGGAATTTGGCACCAGAGCTCCCCATTCATTTTAATTACAAAAACCAACATCCTGAATGTCAAACCCACTGTTTGCTGTGCAGAGGTGGAGCTGATCCATCCCCTCAGAGTTTTTCTCCTAAGAATTATTTTCTGGGATTTGCTGGAGGTTATTTTGAATCCACCAGAAGTTTCTGATATTCCCACAGGAGCAGGGCAGGGAGCCCAGGCAGGGTCCCTGCTGCACCTCCTGGCACTCAGTGGAGCTGCACTGACTCGCACCAGCTGAGCATTTGACCTGGAACATGTTTGGCTTCCACTAAAAGGGATTTATTTCTTGGCAAACAGAAAAAAGAGTTTTTCCTAATAGCCCTTGTCATGCTTTAGCTGCTGTAACACAGCAGCTGCAGAGGGGACTTCTGGAATCCAAATGAAACAAAAATTTTCCTGCCAATGTTAATTACTTGGGGTTTTCTTTTTCCCCAAAAAATATTTTAACCTGTGGCCTAAATATTTTAACCTGCTGTCAGCTCTGAATACCTGAAGGGACAGCTGGGAAGGGTAATGACTGTCATGAGCCTCCTGTGCAGGCTGTGCTTGCTGTGGGGACAGAAAATATTCCATTTATTTAGTATTTTTATGCCCTGAGGATGCAGAGCAGAGACTGGAGGTGTCTCTTGGGATGTTATTGGGAAATGAAAGTCCAGAATGGTTTTGGGAGATTCCCAGTCAGGTGCCACGTAGACCCTCACCCTCAGAAATTTCCTTCCTTGTAGGAGATTCCTGATACAATTAACAGTTTGTGGAGGACATAGGACAAAACACCAAACTTTTGTGGAACAATTTACTGAGGAATAAATCTGCTGCTGTTTTCAAGCAGAAGCAGAGGAAGTGTGAAAGCAAAGCAGGATCCTGAATGGGGAAGGAAAAGACCTTCCAAAAATTAATCTTGCTGCTTAGCACAGAACAAAACTCCAATTTTCCCAGCTGCATTATTCCTCCTTTGGTCTGAAGCTGTTATTAGGGGCTGCTCATGGCACCAGGCTGCTGTGATGCAGAGCCAGTGTTTTAATCCATCCTTCAAATTAGAATCCTTGAAAAGGATTTGGGTATTTTCAGCTTATCCTGTCCTCAGGAGTACATGGGAGACGTCAAATTCAGCTTCCCATAAGCCTGGATTCACCCAGCCCAGCTCTGCCTCTCCCCTCCCTTCTCTCCCAAAAACCTGAATGCAAATGGACAATGGGAATATCTACAATTCCTTCCCAATATCTCATCTGAATCTCTCCTCTCTTAGTTTTAAGCCACCTCCCTTGTCCAATCACTGAAAAGTCACTCTCCCTCTTCTTTAAAATCCTGATTTTCATGGAGCTGTCTCCCGGGGTGGTATTGGGAAAATGAAAGTCCAGAATGGTTTCAGGATGTTCCCAGCCAGGTGCCAGCTTTATCTTCACCCTCAGAAATTCCCTTTATTGTAGGTGATTCCTGATACAATTAACCGTTTGTGGAGGACATTCCCGGCTGAAAATCGGGGATAATTCTGCCCGAACGAACGCGTTTCACAGCAGGAGTGAGAGCAGCAGAGCAGGGCCGGCGGTGTCCCGCACGGCCCAGGGCTGTGTCACCCTCCAGCCACGCACACCACGGCAGCAATCGCCCTCGGGCCGGCAGGGAGGGGTGACAGGGACCGTGCCACCCCTGTGACACCCCCGGCGCAGGAAGGAGGGGCAGTGGCAGTGGCAGGGGAAGGTGTGCCCGCAGCGCCCCCGGCACCGCTGTCCCCCGAGCTGCTGCGATATTTTCGCTTTCACCTTTTCTCCAAGCACGGCAGCCGCAGCTGGGGAGGGAATTCCTGCGTGTCGCAGCCCTCGGATGCCGGCTGTCCCTGCAGAGGGGACAGGGGCTTTTTCCCACGGGTGGCCGTGCTGCTCCCGCGGGGACACAGCCGCGACAAAGCGCCGGGGATGCGGCTGCGCTGCCGCAGAGAGAAAGCGCTGGGGAAAACCTCTGGCTGTGCTTCGTGGGACCCCCGGGGGATGCAGGGACCCTCCCCGGGGAACCCCAGCCCCGCGGGGCGTCTGTCCGGCGGGGAGACCCCCCCCCTTCCTCCGCAGAACGGGGATTCCCGGCGACAGAGCGGCGGGGACATTCCGGGGCGCGGACGGGGAATGCCGGGGCGAGCAGCGCGAACCCCGCGGGGGCTGCGAGCGCGGAGCGTCCTCGGGGGGATCCCACGGGAGGGGCGCCCGGGGGCCGCTCCCGGTGCCACCCCCGCCGTGTCTCCTCCCTCCCGGCCGGCCCGAGGCGCCTGCGCTGCCCCTGCCCGCCGCTCCGAGCCCATGGCATCGCCGGCCGTGGGGCCGTGCCCCCCGTGCCCGCTGCCGCCCGCCCTGCCCTGCTCCATGCGCCGCCGCCCGCCGGGCCCCGCCGCGACCCCCGCCCCTCCCGAGGGGAGCCCCGGCGGGGCCAGGGCTGCGCGGCGGCTGCGGAGACGCGGGGGAGCCCCGCGGCTGCTGCCCGACGTGCGGAGCATCTTCGGGGCGCCGCGGGATCCCCCCGAGCGCGGCCGCGGCCACCGCTTCGCCCCGCGCCTGCCGCGCCGGGGATGGTGCGACCTGTGCGGGGAGGCGGTGCGGGAGCGAGCCCTGCGCTGCGACTGTGAGTGCTGTCCCCTGCCTGTCCCCTGCCAGCCCCTCTCTGTCTCCTGCTTGTCCCCTGTCAGCCCCTCGCTGTCCCCTGCCTGCCCCTGCTTGTTCCCTGCCAGCCCCTCTCTGTCCCTTGTTTGTCGCCTGCCTGCCCCTGCCTATCCCCTGCCAGCCCCTCTGTCCCCTGCCAGCCCCTCGCTGTCCCTTGCCTGCCCCTGCCTGTCACCTGCCTGCCCCTCTCTGTCCCCTGCCTGCCCCTCGCTGTCCCCTGCCAGCCCCTCTCTGTCCCGCACCCCTGCCCTCCCCGCATCCCTTACCCTGCCCGGACTCTCCCCCGGATCCTCTCCCTCTCCTCGCCCCAGCTCTGCACCCCTCGGGTCCAGTTTGGGCCCTGCCGGGAGGGACCGGGCCGGGGTCTCCGGGTGAGGATGCGGTGCTGCCGGGCGGGTTTGGAAAATGAAGCTTTTCCAGGAAAGAGGAGATGGTCGGCTCAGGGCGGGGTTGGCATCAGCAGCTCGCGGTGAGCAGGGAGGGTTCGGTATGTAAAGCTTTGCAGCGAGGGGTAAAGTCCTCTCGAATTTGTGCCTGAAGCTCTGGCCGAGCCCCTGGGTGAGGGAATTTGTGCCAGTGCTCCTGCTGTGGTGCCGCTGGTGCTCTGCAGGAGAGGTTCATCCTTCCCCTGGCTGGGAAGGGGCACGGAGGGGCCCGAGGGGATCCCACCGGGGCTGTGCGGTGACACCCGCGCCCTGTCCCCTGTCCCGGGTGCTGCTCCCCCTCCCTGGCGAGGAGTGACCCGTGTCAGGTGCGGCGGGAGGGGAAACGAAGAGATTTTAGCAAAGCTGTGTCGCTGAAAACTTTGGGATCTGAGCCCTGCTGGCTCAAAAATGAAACCGCTGAGTCCCTCAGGCTGGGGGAAAACTTTTGGGATGCAGCTGCTGGGGCTTGAGGGACTTGAAAATTTCCTGGTGGGGATCAGCTGAGCCTCTTGATTTTTGGTGCTCACGGTGATGCCGTTCCCTGCAGCTTGGTGCCCGCAGCATCACCTGTACCTGCGCGGGTCCCTCGGTGCGGAGGGCAGCGAGGCGGCGCCGCTGCTGATTTGGGGCTGAGCCGTCCCATTGCGGGTGGGGGAATGGTCCCCGCTCATTTTTGGGGGTGTTTAGGGGGGCTCAGCCCAGCGGGGCACTCAGTGCCTGGCTCGGGCAGTCCTGGTGCCCAGCTTGGCTTTCCTCAGGTCACGAACCCATTCAGGGTTTCTGGGGGGGTTTGCGGGGCTCCCTCCGGTGCCGTTTGGGATGAAGGGGGAGGCAGCAGCACCATCTGGCCCTGCTGCAGCGAATTAGGGTTTAGCCCTAATGACTGCTGGTAATTAAATGTAACCCAGCCGCCACCACGGCGTGACGCGGGGACACGGCGGGGCTGGCACCTGGCTGGAAGGAGGGGGATGTAAATCTGATTTTTAGGTAAATCTGATTTTTTGCTTTCTGCCCGGCATTCCCGATTCATTCCCTCAAAAGCTGCTGGTGATTCCCCGGGGCTGGGAGCTGCCGGCATGAATGAGTGTGCTTAAAGGAATATTGAGTTTAGGAAAAATTGTTTGAGGGAAAAATCTTTGTCGAGGCTTTTTCAAGCTGGGGAGAGGCGCGAGGTGAGGCTTTTGTGCTTTGAAATCCTGACTTGAAGTGGAAACTCACAGAATTTTGTGACTGTTGCGAAACGCTGCATAAATAGCTGTTTTGAGGGACTTCTCCTCTGGCAGGAAGTTTTCCATACTTATATTGAAACAGATTTTAAATAACTCCATTTCCCTTTTCATTTCAGAGAATTATGCAGACTGTGGGAGTAGTTCTGCCTCAAAAACTCCCCAAACAACCGGGATGGGGGGGAGGGACACTCCAATCTGCATTCCCTGTCATCCCAATAGTGATTCCCATTAAAAATGCCTGAGAGCTGCAGACGGGGCGTGCTCTCCCCCTCCAGTGAACATTTCTTTTTTTTCTTTCTGATGCAGAGCTGCTGCCTGTTTGCATTTGACTTGCAGCCCTGAGGATACTCAGGTTTTTGTTTGTGCAGTTCTGGCCTATTTTTATTTACGTCAGATCTGGCTGTATTTAGTAAAATAGGAGAGTGCCATTTATTCATTCATTTATGTATTTTATTTATTTATTTGTTGTGATTATTTACAGTTCACCCTGGAGAAAAGGAGGCTCAGGGGGACCTTTTCTGATTTTAACCCAAGTCCTGCCTGTGGGTGCTGCTGCACCTGGGGCTGATGCAGATGTTGCCTGAGGCATGGGAGCCTTTTTTCCCTGCTTTTATTCGGAATTTTCCAGGCTCTGTGCAGGACGAACATCCAGCATCCTGCTCCCACTGGTGTCAGCATGAAAGGATGGGGAGGTGGGAGCAAATCCTGCTGGAATTCCCTGGAAATCCTCATTTCCATCCTTGGAGGGAATGGTTTGGGCAGGGGGAGTAGCTGTGCCTTGAATATCTCCTGTCTAATGTGTGTGGCTTTGTGAGTGCTGTCAGCAGTAAATCATCCTGTGTGGGGTGTGGATGTCTGTCTGTCCTGCTGCTGGGGGACAGACAGCTTTTCCTGCCAGCAGGGAGGAGCAGGGTGCAGAGGTGCTCTGGGGTGTTTGGGTGTCCTGGTGACTCACCCAGCTTCAAAGCCCTCGGTGTGTCCCCCTGGCCTTTGGGGCAGCACAGAAACCAGGCTGGGCTCGGAGCTGCAGCAGCTTCCTGCTGGGAAGGGTTGGGTGGGAAGGGCTCAGCTGCTTCCCTGGGTGTCTCTGATAACCAGAAATCAAGGATTTTGAGATTTCTGTTGATAAAATAGCACGTGACTGGCTGAAAGGTTGCTTTGCAAGGAAACCACCCCTGACTGCTTCCCTGTGGGCAGGGCTGGCGTGGGGCAGCCCTGGAGGGAAACCTCAGAGCGTGTCCAGCACCTCTGCCAAGCTGGAGGCAGCTTTTGATCTGCAGCTCTTGCCACACAGAGCCAGCCCAGCAAAGCACCTCAACATCCAAATGGGGTTTGTGCCTCTGCTCTGCTCAGCCCAGCAAAGCATCTGAGTGTCCAGATGGGGTTTGTGCCTCTGCTCAGCCCAACAAATCACCTGAGCATCCAAATGGGGTTTGTGCCTCTGCTCTGCTCAGCCCAACAATGGACCTGAGTGTCCAGGTGGGGTTTGTGCCTCTGCCCTCCCCAACAAATCACCTCAACATCCAAATGGGGTTTGTGCCTCTGCTCTGCTCAGCCCAGCAAAGCACCTGAGTGTCCAGGTGGGGTTTGTGCCTCTGCTCTGCAAAGCACCTGAGCATCCAGGTGGGGTTTGTGCCTCTGCCTAGCCCAACAAATCATCTGAGCATCCAAATGGGGTTTGTGCCTCTGCTCTGCAGAGCACCTGAGTGTCCAGGTGGGCTTTGTGCCTCTGCTCAGCAAATCATCCTAACATCCAAATGGGGTTTGTGCCTCTGCTCTGCCCAGCCCAGCAAAGCACCTGAGTGTCCAAATGGGCTTTGTGCCTCTGCTCTGCAAACCACCTGAGCATCCAGATGGGTTTTGTGCCCCTGCCCAGCCCAGTGAAGCCCCTCAGCGTCCAAATGGGGTTTGTGCCTCTGCTCTGCAGAGCACCTGAGCATCCAGGTGGGGTTTGTGCCTCTGCTTTGCAGAGCACCTGAGTGTCCAGATGGGGTTTGTGCCCCTGCTCTGCCCAGCCCAGCGAAGCCCCTCAGCGTCCAGATGGGGTTTGTGCCTCTGCCCTGATCTCCCTGAGCAGCTCCTGCTGTGTTCAGGCTCTGTGCTGAATCAGCCCCTGTTTCCTTAAGCTGGTAAAACACCTTTTCTCTTTCTGATTTGTAGAGCAAACTTCAGTCCTAACGCTGCTGGTTCTCAGTTTGTTTAAGATAACGAGCTCTTTACCTGCTCACACTCTGCTGCTCCTGTGGCTTTTGTGTCTCTCCTCCCACCCTCAGTCTCACCGCTGTAAACAATAATCGCCGGCAGGACCCGCAGCACTTTGCATTTCTGTCCCGTTCAGCTGATCCAGGCGGATTCCTGCAGCTTTCCCTGCTGCCAGGTGGGGATGGCCGAGGGCAGGGTGGGGTCCGGGGGTGCCTCCCGCCCACCGCGGCTGCCCCAGGCAGGGTGTGCTCCTCCCCGGGAGGAGATGGAGCTGTGGGCAGGGACAGGGACCTGCCCAGAGCCGTGGGACAGGCTCAGGGACCTGCCCAGAGCCGTGGGACAGGCTCCTGGGGCGCCTCGGCTCTCCCGGGGGATGTTTCCTGCTGTGTTCCACCTGGGTGCCTTGGGAAGGCTGTATGGAGAGAGACGCCGGCCGAGGCTCCAGCTCTCACCCTGCAGGTTGGTGTTTGGGCTTCTCCCTCTGCTCCATCCCAGTGAAGCTCAGTAGAGTTTGCAGGGTTCCAGTTCTCCCCTTGCAGGTTGGGTTTTGGGTTTCTCCATCCCAGTGGAGTTTGCAGGGCTCTAGCTCTCCCCTTGCAGGTCAGTTTTTGGGTTTGTCCATCCCAGTGAAGCTCAGTGGAGTTTGCTGCACTCCAGCAACCTTGCAGGTTGGTTTTTGGGTTTCTCCATCCCAGTGAAGATCAGTGGAGTTTGTAGGGCTCCAACTCTCACCTTGCAGCTTGTTTTTTTGGGTTTCTCCATCCCAGTAAAGCTCACTGGAGTTTGCTGCACTCCAGCAACCTTGCAGGTCGGTTTTGGGGTTTCTCCATCCCAGTGAAGCTCAGTGGAGTTTGCAGGGCTCCAGCTCTCACCCTGCAGGTCGGTTTTTGGGTTTCTCCATCCCAGTGGAGTTTGCTGCACTCCAGCTCTCCCCTTGCAGGTTGGTGTTTGGGTTTCTCCATCCCAGTGAAGATCAGTGGAGTTTGCAGGGCTCCAACTCTCCCCTTGCAGCTTGGTTTTTTGGGTTTCTCCATCCCAGTGAAGATCAGCAGAATTTGCAGGGCTCCAGTTCTCCCCTTGCAGGTTGGTTTTTGGATTTCTCCCTCTGCTCCATCCCAGTGAAGCTCAGTGGAGTTTGCAGGGCTCCAGCTCTCACCCTGCAGGTTGGTTTTTGGGTTTGTCCATCCCAGTGGAGTTTGCAGGGCTCCAGCTCTCCCCTTGCAGGTTGGTTTTTGGGTTTCTCCATCCCAGTGAAGCTCACTGGAGTTTGCTGCACTCCAGCAACCTTGCAGGTTGGTTTTTGGGCTTCTCCATCCCAGTGAAGATCAGCAGAGTTTGCAGGGCTCCAGCTCTCCCCTTGCAGGTTGGTTTTTGGGTTTCTCCATCCCAGTGAAGCTCAGTGGAGTTTGCAGGTGTGGCTCTGGGATGGAGGGAGGTGACTGAAGAGCCCCCTGAGAGGACTCAGTGCTTTTGCTGCCCAGGGTGGGTTTGAATGGTTGAATCCCATCTTTGTCACTCCCTGTGTCGTGCAGGGTGCTGGGTGCTGTTTGTCCTGAGCAGGGGGGGCACGGGGAGCGGGGACAGAGTGGCAGATTTGATTTCAGGGCGTTGTTGAACTGGTGTTTGTGTCCCACCCCATCACTGGACACCTGGGAATGGTTTGGGTGGGAAGGACTCACAACTCATCCCACCCCACCAACCTTGCACTGTCCCAGGCTGCTCCCAGCCCTGGACATTGGATATTTCCAGGGATGCAGGGGCAGCCACAGCTGTGCCAGGGCCTCCCCACCCTCCCAGGGAGGAATTCCTTCCCAATATCCCATCTAAATCTCTCTATTTTAGTTTAAAGCCATCCTCCTTGTCCTGTCACTAAAAAGTCCCTCTCTAAAACACTGATCCTGATTTTATGGATGCTGTGAAAGGCTCTACGAGCCTCTCTTAACTATGTGCAGAGCTGAAATCAATATTATAAATATAATTAATCTCAGTCTGTTCCTTTAACCTCTGATTAAACACTGGGGACTTTTTTTATCCCTCAAACTCGAAAAGACTGTGCTGAAAAGCAGCAAAGAGAGAAGGGAGGATGGGGGGAAGAGACCTCCCAGCACACGGCCGAGTCCTGCGCTTTCTCTCCCTAATCTCTTCCGTTGGGTTATTTTATCTTATCAAGCAAAAAGCCCCAGAAATAGAAAGTTTTCCATGGCTTACAGGAGATGCACGAGCCCTGAGCTGCTCAGAAAAATAAATAAATAACCCCTCAGATGGCAGCAGGTTGTAAATGGCCAATGTCAGTGCTTTATCTCCGTGGGGGAAAAGGCCTCTGCTGGGAGCAGACACAACTTGCTCCAGAGCATTCGGGCTTGGGACGTGCCTGCAGAGCTCCTGGAGGATGACAGAGGGGAAGGAGGGAGCAGCCTCTTGTTTTGGGCTTGTAACAAAGAGAATCCGTCAAATCTTCAGGCATTTCCCCCAGGGCAAGCCCTGCTCCACATCCATGGGACTGCACCTGCCCAGGAGGCCCAGCAGGGAGGTGCTGCTGCTCCCAGGTAGGTGCTGCTGGGTTTTGGGGTTTGCTGCTGCTTTTTGGGGTGTGGGGTTTGCCTTGGCACTGCTGGGCCACAGGGATCCTGCCTGGGTGGGCACGGGGCTGGCAGCACACCTGTGGCACCAGGTGGCTTCACCCTCTCCTCTGGCACCTCTGCACCCTGGCAGGAGCACAGGGCATGGATGCTGTCCCTGCTGCCAGCCCAGAGGGGAATTTGGGGTTGGGTAAATCATGGCTCCAGAACCCCTGCCAGCAGCTGGGGTGACAGGTCTGTCACTGCTGCGGTGACACAGGGAGCTCACAGAGGGCTGGCTGGCACTGAGGGGCTCTGGACAGACAGACAGACAGAAACAGCCCCTGGGGCTCACCAGTGTTTGCCAAGAGATGAGCCCAAACCATCTGGTTTAGACCTGGAAGTGCCAAGGTGAGGCTGCAGTGATGGAGCTGCAGGGCTGGGGCAGTGCCCTGGGCTGGGCAGCAGGACTGAGACCTGCCCTGGGCTTGCTCTGTGGGTGCCACACATCCTGCCCCATCCCTTCAGAGCTTCCCACTGCCCTGCTGCCACAGGGCCACATCCTGCTGCCACCCCTGAGGTCACCCCAGTGACATCAGGAGCACCTCAGGCTTGCCAAATCCAACCTGCACCTGGAGCTGTGGGGGATCCCAGGGTTTGGGTGGAGCAAATCTCCCCTCTGCCACCTTGTCCCAGCTCTCAGACACCTGTGGAGCCTCCTCCTCCTCCTGTCCCCGTTCCCACCCGGCTCAGGTTGAGTTGGAAGATGTCCTGTGGGGTCTGGGGGTGGGAATGGGAGGATTGGGGTGGGAAAAATTACTGGAGAA
Organism: Fringilla coelebs; assembly: GCF_963513975.1. Lineage (NCBI taxonomy): Eukaryota > Metazoa > Chordata > Aves > Passeriformes > Fringillidae > Fringilla > Fringilla coelebs. The sequence continues at coordinate 3,812,031 of NC_140049.1, forward strand.
ACTCTTCCCTGCGAGGATGGGGAGGCCCTGGCACAGAGCAGCTGTGGCTGCCCTGTCCCTGGGAGTGTCCCAGGTCACCCTTGGCAGAGGAGCTTCGGGGTCCCTTCCCACCCAAACCCTTCTGTGGCTGCAGTTTTGTGTTTAGGCACTGAGCTGGGCATTTAAATTGCCCATTTTACCCCCCTGAGGGACTTTACCTGTGGAGAAAGAGAAATTCCCTTCAGCCACCAAAGCTTTTCACAGTATCACGACCTTTCTCTCTCTCTTTTTTTTTTGTTTTTAAAAAAAAACCCTCCATTTCCAAGTGCTCCATTGTTTGACTGGAATGGAAATTATCTTCAAGCCTAAGTGGAGGCATCCTGCTCCTCTTGGCAAACTGGTCATGTGGCTGCTTCCCAAAGCTGTGCAGGGTTTCTAAAATTAGTGTTCCCAGCAGATCCCCAGTGATTAGGTCTGTTAATAGGTGATGGTGACTAAGGAGGTGTCACCCTTTAATCCCACAAAGAAATGCCACAACGGGCCTGATCCGGGGGCAGTGCCTGGCAGTTGGCATTTCTGTGGTGCCAATTTCCTGTGCCACACCTTTGGCTGCCTTTGCCCCTCATGCTGGAGCTGCCCAAATGTGAAAATCTGGTCCCACAGGGCACAGGGGACGTTGTGGTGGTGGCAGATGTTCAGGTGAACCCACAGCTGGAGCATTCTCCAGCAGAGTCTTGGCCAATGTTCCCCATTGCGAGGCTGTTCCAGTTGCTGGAAAGGTCATGCATTAAATTATTGTGGAACTGCAGCTTATCTCTAATTAAAAATAAATAAATAAATAAATAAAGCCAAATCTCCCTGCTTTTCCCCCAGGCTTACTTGAGACAACTGGCTTGGAATAGGAGAATGATAGACAGCTCATGCCAGATGAATGTTAAATGATAAATGATTTCCCTGTTTCCCCTGAGATTGATGTTCCCCCCCCTTCAGGCACCAGCTCCCAGCACTGCTTCAGCTCCTCTCATTCATTCTCATTCTCAGGCACTGAGGATTCGCCAGAGCTGAGCAGAAATCAGTTTCAAGTGCAAACATGGGATATTCCTTTGCTTTCCTGCAAGCCTCAGACATTCAAAACCAATGACCCAAATGCTAAAGGGAAAAAAAATTAAAAAAAAAAAAGGAAAAAGAAAGAAGATATGTATTTAAAATAAGAGTTCAGTGGCTCTTAGCAAGGGCTGGTGCAGGGACAGGCACTCACAACCCCCTGTGGAATCAAATCTCTTGCCTTGCTTTTAGGATATAATTATTTTTTTCCAGATTGGTGACCGCTTTGGAATTTTGGGCAGTGTAAAAAGTAAATGTAAGGCTGTTTGTCTGGCAGTTAAAAATTAAAAGGCTCAGGTGGGCCATTAAAGTGGCAGCAGGTTGGTGACTGCAGTCAGGAGGGTTTGGAGGGGTTGGGGCTTGCAGGAGTGATGGCCCCAAATTTGGGATAACTGGAGCTGGCCGTGCCAAACGTGCCCCCTGCAGCTGGGGCTGAGCAGGACCCTGTGCCTGAAGGGGTTAAAGCTGCTCTGTGCAGATCCCCCGGGCACGAATGGGTTAATGTCTGCCATTGGGGCCGAAGGAAACAGCGACAGAGGTGCCTTGCTGCACCTGGGGGCAGGAGCTCAGCCCCTGCTGGCCTGGGACCTGGCCCTGCCCTCTGCAGGGTGACTGGGGCCGTGGTGGCACCGTGTCCCTGCTCTCTCTGGGGTGATTGGGGCCATGGTGGCACCGTGTCCCTGCCCTCTCTGGGGTGATTGGGGCCATGGTGGCACCGTGTCCCTGCTCTCTCTGGGGCCATGGTGGCACCGTGTCCCTGCCCTCTCTGGGGTGATTGGGGCCATGGTGGCACTGTGTCCCTGCCCTCTCTGGGGCCATGGTGGCACCGTGTCCCTGCCCTCTGCAGGGTGACTGGGGCTGTGGTGGCACCGTGTCCCTGCCCTCTGCAGCCATGGTGGCACCGTGTCCCTGCCCTCTGCAGCCATGGTGGCACTGTGTCCCTACCCTCTCTGAGGCCGTGGTGGCACCGTGTCCCTGCCCTCTCCAGGGTGATTTGGGGCCGTGGTGGCACTGTGTCCCTGCCCTCTCCAGGACTGGGTTTGGGGCCATGGTGGCACCGTGTCCCTGCCCTCTCTGGGGTGATTGGGGCTGTGGTGGCACCGTGTCCCTGCCCTCTCTGGGGCCATGGTGGCACCGTGTCCCTGCCCAGTCTGGGACCATGGTGGCACCGTGTGGTGGACATGTGTTAAAAGGGGCAGGTGTATTAAAAGGGACATGTGTTAAAGGGGACATGTGCCAGTATGGGGACATGTATGTTAAAAAGGACATGTGGCTGAACAGGGACATGTGTGCAAAAAAAGGGACATGTGTGTAAAAAAGGGACATATGCCTGAATGGGGACATGTGTTAAAGGGACATGTGTGTAAAAAAGGGACATGTGGCTGACCAGGGACATGTGTTAGAAGGGACATGTGGCTGACCAGGGACATGTGCCCGACCAGTGCCACGTGCCCTCTCCAGCTCTGAGCGTGCTGCAATCCCTCTGCTGCAATCCAGTCCCTTCCCGCTGTCCCCTGCTGTCCCCCGCTGTCCCCACCCCCAGGGCGGCTCTGGGTGCCTCACGCTGTCCCTTCTGTCCCCGCAGACTGCAGGTACACGTGTCACCAGGAGTGTCGCAGTCTCATCCAGCTGGATTGTCGCCGGCTGGGCCAGTGGCAGAGCCAGCTGTCCCCAGAGAGCACCCTGGTGCCAGCCTGCAGCCAGGTACGTGGGGAGGGGGCTCTGGGGGGGCACAGCCCGGGGGGACCCGCACACAGCTGACTTCCTGCTCCCGAGGGGCTCTCCAGGAGTGTCACTGAGGGGTCACCTGCATCCCAAGAATGTCACTGAGGTGTCACCTGCAGTCCAGGAGTGTCACTGACGTGTCCTCTGCACCCCAGCACTGTCACTGAGGTGTCCCCTGCATCCCAGGAGTGTCACTGAGGCATCCCCTGCACCCCAGGAGTGTCACTGAGGTGTCCCCTGCACCCCAGGAGGGTCACTGAGGTGTCCCCTGCATCCCAGGAATGTCACTGAGGTGTCCCCTGCATCCCAGGAATGTCACTGAGGTGTCCCCTGCACCCCAGGAGTGTCACTGAGGCGTCCCCTGCATCCCAGGAGTGTCACTGAGGTGTCCCCTGCACCCCAGGAGTGTCACTGAGGTGTCCCCTGCATCCCAGGAGTGTCACTGAGGTGTCCCCCTGCACCCCAGGAGTGTCACTGAGGTGTCCCCCTGCACCCCAGGAGTGTCACTGAGGTGTCCCCAGCATTCCAGGAGTGTCACTGAGGTGTCCCCAGCATTCCAGGAGTGTCACTGAGATGTCACCTGCATCCCAGGAGAGTCACTGAGGTGTCACCTGCACCCCAGGAGTGTCACTGAGGTGTCCCCTGCACCCCAGGAGTGTCACTGAGGTATCCCCTTCATGCCAGGAGTGTCACTGAGGTGTCCCCTGCATTCCAGGAGTGTCACTGAGGCATCCCCTGCACCCCAGGAGTGTCACTGAGGTGTCCCCAGCATTCCAGGAGTGTCACTGAGGTGTCACCTGGTACCTGCTGCCGATTCCCCAACTCTGAGCCTCAGGCTGGGCGCTCCCAGGGGGCTCCCCTGTCTGGGGAGACCCTTCTGGGGTGGTTTTGTGTCAGGAAAACGAGGCACACTGGATTTTTTCAGACTCCAGGTTCTTGTTTATCGTTATCTTATCTGGAGTTTTGCACACTGTCCACACCAGGCTCAGGAGCTGGAAAGGTGCCACAAAAATGGGCAACAATCTCTTGGTATGAGGTCTTTTAAAGCTAAACTGTCCAATTAAGTGCTGACACCTGGATTATGATACTTTATTATATTAAAGAATTCTAAACTAAACTATACTAAAGAATACAGAAAGGACACAGACAGAAGGCTAAAAGATAATAATGAAAACTCCTGACTCCTGCCAGAGCCTCGACATAGCTTGACCATAATTGGCCAATAAATCAAAACAATTCACATGAAACCAATGGAACAATCTCCTGTGGGTGAACAATCTCCAAACACATTCCAAAGCAGCAAAACACAGGAGAAGCAAATCAGATAATTGTTGTTCTCCTTTTTCTCTGAGACTTCTCAGCTTCCCAGGAGAAGAACCCTGGGCAAAGAGGATTTTTCCATAAAATATGACAGTGGCACCAGTGCCTGTGAGGGAGGATCAGTACTGGGATGGCGCTGGGGACTGTCCATCTCACACTCAGCAGCAGAGATGCATCTCCCAGGGCAGGAGCGTGGATCTCCCAGGAGTGCTGGCTGCCAGCCTTGTTCTGAGAGTTTCAGTGGTCCTGGGGGATGGAGACTCTTCAATCCCTGTTGGGATGTGCACTAATCCCAGGCTTACTCCGGAAGGCTCAGCTTTGCTGTAATCCTGCACTGTCTGGGGCTCCTGTGTGGGTGGCAGGGGCTGCAGGGCCAGGGAGGCTCTGACCAGGGAGGGGAGAAGCTTGAGGAGACCAGCCTGGAGTGGATGTGGCTGGGATGGAGCCTTTGCAGGCTCCGTCTGCTTTTGGGAAATGTTCGGAGCAGCTCTGCAGGGACGTGGTGGAGTCACCGTACCTCCAAGGGTTCAAAATGTGAGTGGATGTGGCACTTTGTGACCTGGCTGGAATCATCATGCCTCCAAGGGATCAAAATGTGAGTGGATGTGGCACTTTGTGACCTGGCTGGAGTCACCATGCCTCCAAGGGTTCAAAATGTGAGTGGATGTGGCTCTTTGTGACCTGGCTGGTGTCACCATGCCTCCAAGGGTTCAAAATGTGAGTGGATGTGGCTCTTTGTGACCTGGCTGGAATCACCATGCCTCCAAGGGTTCGAAATGTGAGTGGATGTGTCACTTTGTGACCTGGCTGGTGTCACCGTGCCTCCAAGGGTTCAAACATGAGTGGATGTGGCTCTTTGTGACCTGGATGGAGTCACCCTGCCTCCAAGTGCTCAGAACATGAGTGGATGTGGCTCTTTGTGACCTGTCTGGTGTCACCCTGCCTCCAAGGGTTCAAAATGTGAGTGGATGTGGCTCTTTGTGACCTGGCTGGTGTCACTATGCCTCCAGGGGTTCAAACACGAGTGGATGTGGCTCTTTGTGATCTGGCTGGTGTCACCACACCTCCAAGGGTTCAAAACACGAGTGGATGTGGCTCTTTGTGACCTGGCTGGTGTCACCATGCCTCCAAGGATTCAGAACATGAGTGGATGTGGCTCTTTGTGACCTGGCTTGGTGGGTGTGGTGGGATTCAGTCAAAGGGCTTTTCCAGCCCTGATGATTCCATGGTTCTGTGTCTCTCCCTCATTACACCCCCCTGTTCATACCCCTCTCTGTGGAGGACCCTGATGTGCTTGTGAAGAAATGGAGATGGAAATCTGCAAAAATTTCAATTTTTGTTATTTTTCTATGTAGAGCTGAGCATCTTCAAAGAGCTTTCCTTTCTTTAAACTGTACTGTCATTTGAGTAGCCCCACTTCTGAGTCAGTATATTTTTCTGTGTCAAGAGGACATTTTGGCAAATTCCAGGTTTTAAACATGGATTTGTTCATGTGTGTAACCTTGCTAGCACTTGTAAAATCTTCAGGATAAAATTTAGAGCCCTTTTGCACATAAGAGAAGGAAGAGGCTGGAAAAGATGCAAGTCTAAAGATACCAATCCAGACATTTCTCCAATCCAGAAATGGAGATGGAAATTTGCACTTTTCCAAAGGCAGTGTAGGGTTTCTGTTTGGTGTGTGGGGTTTGGTTTTCATCCATCCTTTGCTGGGCAGCTGCTGCTCAGAATAAAATGATCAGGAGGGATCTGGAGTGGGATGGGATTGATATTCATAAATCATGCATTCCAAAAGGGCTCAGAGCAGGTTCTCCACCCCAGGTGTCTGAAGGTAAATCTGTGTGTGCTTCCATCTCCTTTGGATGTCACTGGGCTTCCCCCAGCAATGCTGGGCTCTTGGAAAAAAATGAGAAAGGCTCTTTTCATCTTGAGGGCCATCACCCCAGCCAGGGTTATTGATGGGCCTAATAACAAACAGGGAGCCTGTGCTTTGTGGCCATCCATCACCCTTCCAGGACCCTGGTGTCACCCTGGGGAGGGGGAGCCATCCTGGGCCAAGGAAACAAAGGTGGCTCTGCAATTCCAGCAGCAGACAGAAATCCATCAGCCCGTGCCAAAGGCCTGGCTGGGGATTGCACCTCGGAATCCTCCAGCCCTGTCTGGGGTCTCTGGGCTGTGGGGGCTGATTTGAGGGTTAATGAGGGGAAATGGCTGCAGAAAAATTCCATTATTCATTGTGGATAATCAGGCAAAAATCATTGCCAGCTTTGCTTGATCTGAGCACACAGCCAGGCTCCTGGAGGGTTTCTGTTGGTCAGGCAGGTTTTGCTGCTGGAAAGGAGGAGGATGGAGGGAAAATAATGTCAATATTTCAGTAGGAGACTAACAGGATGCCTGAATACACCGGCAGGAGGGGAAGAGGCCTGAAAACACATTAAAAAATTAAATAGCTGGCATAATTGGAAGCCATTAAATCATATTATCAAAATTAAGCAAAGTGGAAGCACCAGAGAAATAACTATTTTAATATCACCTATTTAAAGACTGTTACCAGGTAATACCAGGCATTAATAATTTGGGCTTGGATCCAGTTCAGTATTGAGTGGTTTACATTTGGGTCCCAGCTCAGCCTCCCAGGGTGACATCCAGACTCTGCTGAAGCTGCCAGAAGCTTCTGCTGGTCTCCTCCCAGGAGCACCAGGACTCTGCTCCCTGGGCCTGGCTGTGTGCTGACCCTGAGAGCTGCTGCAGGGCACGGGGGGCACGGGGGATTTGGGGGGCTGATGTGCAGGGAACCATTCCATGGAGCTGCTGCTGAACAGAGGGGTCAGAGTCATTGGGTTTATTTGGCTTTGTTGTATTTTTGATGGAGCTGATGTCCCAGGCAGGGGGGACTGCAGGGAATAAATGAGGGATTCTTGGAGAATCCAGAGGTTTCACCCTGGTTCCACTGGGAAACTTTTGGGCTGAGGATTCATAGAAGACCCCAGTGCTGCTGCTCCCAAGCCTCACTTTCTGCTGGTGTTGCACATGCTCAATTTAAGCCTCTTTCTCCTCTAAATTTATCCCTGTGGAGCAGAGGGGGCTGTGCTGCTGCAGGGACACGCTGCTGCCATAAGAACGTGGTTGATTTATTCCCTCTGTAAATAAGGCACTTGGATCCTCGCCTTCCTCTCTCTGAGATGCAGATGTTGCCAGTCTTTCCATCCCCATTGGTATTCAGGGGATGCTGCTGTGGTGGGCACGGAGCTCTCAAAGCTTTGGAGCAATTGAAGTTCTCCAGCAGATACAGCTGGAAGGGTTTGGAGCAACATCTGCAATCTGTCAGGAGGAGAGGTTTTGGTGCTGGGTGGTGGCTTGTGGGAAGGTCTCGGAGCCCTGGAGGAGCAAGATGAGATATTGGGAAGAAATTATTCCCTGTGAGGGTGGGCAGGCCCTGGCACAGGGTCAGAGAAGCTGTGGCTGCCCCTGCATCCCTGGCAGGGCTGGGAGCAGCCTGGGACAGTGGAAGGTGTCCCTGCCTGGGGCATCCTGTGGGGAGCAGAGCCCTTCCCCTGCCCAGCCCCACAAACCCCTGTGATCTCCACCAAGCAGGAAGGTCACGGCTGCTGTAAAAGCAGCACCCAGGGGCTGAAGCTTTTTCCTGGGCTGCAGTCGAAGCTGCCTCAGGCTGGGTGCTGAAATTGCTCGAAATCAGCTGCAGGATGGAGAGGCACCCACTTGTGATGGCCGGGGGCTCCCGGCACCCCGAGGGGGTCTGATCTGCATCCCCACCGCCCCGACTCCCTCAGGCGGAGCCACGGCAGCTCCGGGGATGCTCTAGCAGGCACGGAGCATCCCGCAGCCCTCCGTGGCACCGCCTTTTGCCTCTCCAAGGTGCTGCCAGGGCTCCCCGGGGGTCAGGGCCGAGCGCAGCACCTCGGCTGCCAGCGGGGCCGCAAATTCTGCGAGAGGAAGTGGCCGGGCTGCGGCAGTGCGAGGCGAGGGCAGGAAGGGGAGGCGATGCTGCTGCCGCTGCCGCTGCTGCGCGGGCACCCCGGGAGCGGCGAGCGGAGCGAACCGAGCCGGGAGCGAAGCGGGAGCGAAGCGGGAGCTCTGCCCCTTCCATGCTGCGCAGGGAGGCGGGTGCAGGAGGCGAGGCGAGGCGAGGCGAGGGAAGGGTTACCCGGCACGGCTGCCTGGCAAGCAGGAAGAGCTGGGCAGGATGAGCAGAAGGAGCTGTGGCAGATAAGCGGCGAGCCGGGGATGTGAGCGCGGGGCTCGCAGCGCGGACCCCGATGGTCGCCGGACCCCCGAGCCCCCCGGCTCGCCCGCAGCCCCTCGCCTCTGCCCGGCTCCCACGACAGCAGCATGAGCAGCGGCTACTGCAGCTTGGATGAAGACCTCGAGGATTGCTTTTTCACGGCCAAAACCTCCTTCTTCCGCAGCGCGCAGAGCAAGGTCCCTGCCAAGGTAACGCAACTCGTGCGCAGGGCCGGGGGATGCCGGGGCTGCCGCACCTTTGGCTGCCAAAAATGAGCTGGGACGGGGGTCAGGGCACGGCTGCCGGCCAGGAGGGGGTTCTGCCCTCTCCTCTGCGGGGTCTGCACGCTGCGGGTTTTTCTCAGCCTTTTCCACGCCGGGTTTCCCCGTTTCCCGGGGATCCACGCTGCTCTCGGGGTGTTTTCTCAGCTTTAGGTGAAATAATTTTTAGGAGCTGTCAGCCACGGGTCAGGCTCCCCGGCGGGTGCAGAATCTGCACCGTGGGTGAAAATTGCACCTCTGGGAGGGATAGGAAAGTTCAGGGCAGAATTAATCTGTGAACTGATCAACACGGTGATGAATGTGGTCCCCTTCTGGGAGCCTGGGGCTGTGTGTGCCTGCCTTGGAGAAGGACAGAGGGTTTGGCTGGGCAGTGTTGCACCGAGGATGAGATTTGTGTCTCAGCAATGTTCACAATGCTGCTTCACAGTTTTTAAACGTCTGTTAAAAAAAGAAAAAATTAAAAATCCTTGCCGTGAACTTTGGGGCCCCAACTAGAGCTGAGCATAAAAGGAGAAGGTGCTGCTGCAGAAGTGGGAGTTTCACACAGGAACGAGAGCCCTGCAGCAGCCAGAGATCAAATCTGGCCCAGGGAGAAGCTTTTTCACTTAAAATCCTCCTGTAAACCACCAGAGCCAACCTGCTCCTGTTCAGCCTCTGCTGTTTTTGCACCTGAGGCTGCAGAGCTGCAACCCCCAGCAGGTGCTTTGGGGTTCAGCTTCCTGCAGCAGCTCCAGGGGCTCTGCTTGGGCAGAGGGGCTGCTCTGGAGGGGGAGCTTCAGGAATTTTATTGAATTTCTCTGCAGAAATGGTTTAAGATGGGATATTCCCCGCTAGCCAGCAGCTCCCTCTCACTATGATTAACTGACACGTACTGCTGGTTTTTAAATGTCATTTGATGATTCATTTGTGGAGGAGATGGAGGAGATTGGGGTGCTGGTGCAGCCAGAGCTGCTCTGTTTGAGCCAGGGCACTGCAGATCCTGGGGGACCTCTGGAAATCACCCTGGAGCTGTTGCTGCTTGGGATTTCTCCCTCCCAGAGGGATCAGGGGCTGCTGCAGCCCCTTTTTGCCCAGCTCCTCACCTGGATGTGAGCAGCGTGGGTGGCAGAGCTCAGGCTGCCAGAGAAGATGGAGCCTTTCAGGGGTTTGGTGTTGTGGGGAGGAAATGGTTCCTGTGCATGAAAAAACAGCCCCACGCTAAACTGAGCCCAACTGGTGTTGTGTAATGGGGCTGTGTGAGGAGGTGGATTCTCACAGAGGTGGAAACCACGCTCAGGCCTTGGTGGAGGGAGATTTTGGGGGGTTCATGGCTTGTTTGGGGTTGGTGGTGGTGCAGGTTCTGCAGGAGGAAGAGGTGGTGGTGGTTGACATCTCTCTTGGGCTTTGGTTCACTCCCTGTCCTCTCTTTTTAACTTGGCACCTAATTAAAGTGGTAATTATTGAATGTGGAACATTTCCACCCCTGCAAGAGCTGTGTGTGACAACAGCTCTGTTTTTCACCACCTGCTCCTGGCCACAGGGTGAAGACATCAGCTGAGACCCCAGAGAATTCTCCTGGTGGATGTGCTTGGGAATGGAGCTGATTGTCCATCCTGGGGTGCCCAGGAGTGATCCCTGAGCCCAGGGCAGGGCTGGCAGTGGGGCAGGAGGAAGATAAATTTGGATAACTTAGGGATACATGTCCTGAGAGACACAGGAAACGTCTCTGGGGAGGAAATGAGGTGTGAGTGGGTAGGAGGGGACACTCAGGGCACTTAAGGGAATGGGATTTGATCTGTAGGATTAAAGAAACCATTTTTCTGATTGAAACAACTGTATTAGTCTGAAGAGCCTCTTTCTAGGAATGCTGTAATTCCTTTTTATTTTCAGAACCATCAGCAAAATCACTCTTCATTAGCAGAGAGCTGGTTTAGATCTCAGATGTGACCCCATCCCTGCAGATCCATTACTTTGCATTTTTGGGCCTCTCCAGCTGAATGGCTTCAGTGGCTCCTGCCTGAAGTCTGATTGCTTTAAAAAACTCTGCAAAATTGCTCTTGGAGCTCTGCATCAGTGGCTGATGAGAGAGAGGGAAGGGGGCAGGGGAATGTCCAGGGATGGGGAGGACAGCAGGGGCAGAACCCAAGGAAAGGTTGGATGAAGGATCTCCAAGATCCCACCCCGCCTTGCCCCACAAGCCCAGAGCTGGCTGGTGCTCAGGGCAGGTTTGTGGGGTGCAGGGAGCCAGCTGGGGCTGGGTGGGCAGCCTGGGCATGGCCAGCCTGCTGCAATGCAGAGGAGCTCCAGCCTGGAGCCCCCTGAGATGCAGCTCCCTGGGAGGACCTTGTCAGCTCTCAGTGCTGAGCTGAGATGTGGCAGGAAAATCGGTTTCTAAGTGAAATCTCCATGGCAATCAAAACACTGAGCCCATCTTCACTTGCTGTAACCTCTCTGAAATGCAGCAGCCATCCCTCTCCCCTGCCTGCTGCCTTTTCCTCTGAAGCCCAAAGCAGACCACAGCACTTCATCTGAATTTCTCAATGGGAGGGAAATGTTGGGGGTATTTAAGGTTTTTTTGGGGATTTTTTTTCAGTCCAGATCTCTTGTGTGATTCTCCCCCCTGCCTGTCTGTGCTGGAGCAGTGGATCCTTTTCCAATTTCGTGCTGTGAACCCTGGGAGTGGGTGTTGAAGGGGAAGTGTTGTGCAGCATGGAGAGCTCTGTGAGAGCAGAGATGTCCCAGCTCTGGTGACAGCCCTGTCCCCAATGTCCCTGAGCTGCCACCACTCCCTGCTGCAGCTGGATTTACAGATCTGAGCTGTTGGTTCTCACATTTCTGACTCAAATCTGGAGCATTCCCATTTATTTCCAGTCCTTGTGCTGGGCTGTGTTTGTGGTCACAGGTGATGCTGCTCTGAGCTGCAGCTGCACAGCCAGGGACACTCAGATGTGCTTCTCCAGGCTTTGTTTTCTGATGTTTTGAGACAAATCTTTCCTTAATAAGCAGAAAAATTGAGATTGATGGCCCATCTCATAAAATCCCTTCAGAGGAGATCTCTGAAATGCTCCTGCAGTCTGAACAAGGAGCCAAAGGGAGAGCTTGGGTTTGGGAATGCCCTGTCCCAGCCTGGCTGGTGGGAAGGGGGATGGAGCTGTGCCCAGGCACACCAGGGAGGACTTGGCCACCCCTGCCTGAGATGAGACTGCCAAGAATGTGGTGAGGCTGGGCCAGATCCATCCCCAGAGCTCTGCTCTGCAAATTCATTAATGAGAGGGCTGGGGAGGAGAGCTGGCTGCGGGTGAAGGGCGGGGATGGCTCTGGGGCTGCAGGGATGGTGGCTCTGGGGCTGCAGGGATGGTGGCTCTAGGGATGCAGGGATGGTGGCTCTGGGGCTGCAGGGATGGTGGCCCTGGGGCTGCAGGGATGGTGGCTCTGGACCTGCAGGGATGGTGGCCCTGGGGCTGCAGGGATGGTGGCCCTGGGGCTGCAGGGATGGTGGCTCTGGGGCTGCAGGGATGGTGGCCCTGGGGCTGCAGGGATGGTGTCCTTTGGGCTCCAGGCATGGTGACCCAGGGGCTGCAGGGATGGTGGCTCTGGGGCTGCAGGGATGGTGGCTCTGGGGCTGCAGGGATGGTGTCCTTTTGGCTGCAGGGATGGTGGCTCTGCGGCTGCAGGGATGGTGGCTCTGCGGCTGCAGGGATGGTGGCCCTGGAGCTCCAGGGATGGTGGCCCTGGGGCTGCAGGGATGGTGGCTCTAGGGCTGCAGGGATGTGGCCCTGGGGCTGCAGGGATGGTGGCCCAGGGGCTGCAGGGATGTGGCCCTGGGGCTGCAGGGATGGTGGCTCTAGGGCTGCAGGGATGGTGGCCCTGGCTGCAGGGATGGTGTCCCTGGGGCTGCAGGGATGGTGGCTCTGGCTCCAGGGATGGTGGCTCTGGGGCTGCAGGGATGGTGGCCCTGGGGCTGCAGGGATGGTGGCTCTAGGGCTGCAGGGATGGTGGCTCTGGGGCTTCAGGGATGGTGGCCCTGGGGCTGCAGGGATGGTGGCCCTGGGGCTGCAGGGATGGTGGCCCTGGCTCCAGGGAGTGTCCACCACACTCAGACTTTCTGCCTCTGCTGCTTTCCCATGCCTTTGCTGGTGAAGCCCCAGCTCCTGAGCTGCTGGTCCTCCAGGCTGAGACCACACAGCAGCCCCTGGAGTGGGGCTGTGGTGGGACAGCTCCTGGGTCCCACCTGGAGCTGTTGTTCCCAAAACCAGGGGCCCAGTGGGGTGCAGAGCTGCTGCCTCAGCTGCTTTTAAAAGGTTTTTAACTTGGGAGTGGCCTTAAGAAGGTGAGAGGTTGTAGGGAGGGTGCTCTTTGACTGTGGGGTGTGTTTCCCCTGGCATCCTTGTAAATGGCAGTATCTGTCACGGGAGGTTTCCTTGTTGCCTCTCTTGGCTTAGAACTCCCTTGAGAGCTGTCACCATCACCTGGATGGCCCCTGGGCTGTCCATAAAGCCTGGCAGGAGTTTACAGCTCATCAGCTGAGTGCTGGCTTGCACAGAGGGGGGTGGGTGGTGAACCCTGCCCAGCCCCAGCCCATGGGCTTTGTGTGCCAGGTCGGGGCAGCCTTTGTCCCGTGGATCATCAGCCCCAGTGCCAGCAGCGACTCCATCCCTCCTTGCAGCCGGGATTTCTTACAGCTGAGCAGCAGTGTGGGCTGTGGAGGGCTGGGGAGGGCCCTGTGCTGCTCTGGATCCCCTTTCCTCTGCCACACCAATGTCCTGTGTCCATCCCTCTGGCTGTCACACCAATGTCCTGTGTCCATCCCTCTGGCTGCCACACCAATGTCCTGTGCTGAGGCCACTGCCCAGGTGTCCCCAAGGCTGCCTGAGCTGGCCCATCCCTGCTTTCCAGGCAGGAAAGCTGCAGGCCCAGCAGGGCTGAGGTGCAGATCAGAGATGAGATTTTGTTACCAGCTCGTCTCTTCCTGTCCCCAGTACAACAGGAAATGTGGCAACGGTTTATGGTTAAAAACTTCTGTTTTTCTTCCTTCGGCAGAATTGCAGATTCTGCACCAGAAACTTTGCACAACAGGAGGTTGGAGTTGATTTGTGAGGAGCAACAAGTGGCTGATCTGATCAAGCACTGCTTCTCTTCCCAGGCTGTGGCTGCTCTTCCCAGGGCTCCTGCACCACAGGACTGGTGGGCTGCTTTGGGTCTGGGAGCAGAAAAGCAGAATATTTAGGTGTGCAGGATTGGGATGGATGGGTGGTCCCTGCTTGGGGGACTCGTGGTGTTGCCTGCCCTGAGCATCACATGAGTGGCAAGAAGAAGTGAAGGGTTGAGCCCTTGGATCCCCAGTGCCCTTAAGGGCTCCCTCATCCCTAAACAGCTCCTGGAGCTGGCGTGGCCCCACTCTGGATCCTCTGGGACAGCTGGCTGCAGTTTGCCTTCATTTATTTCCCATGACTTCACTGTGTGTGCCCAGGTTTCATCAGGACACCGTGTCCATGGTGGGAGGGATGCATGAGAGAAATTACCAGAACTTTCTTTCCCTGGAGTGGGAGGGTGTGGGAGGAGGGGGAGCTGGCAGGGGGCTGGGCAGGGTGCAGGTACCCCTGGGCTGCCCAGTGTGGGGAAGGCAGGATGGCACAGCTGGGCAGAGCTGGAGCGTGCGGTGACATCAGTGACACAGTGACATTGTGTGACACTGGTGACGCGCTCCTGAGCCAGGCCCCCTCCTGCTGGGAGTGCTTTGGGTTTCTTGGAAGCCAAACCCTCCTCATGTGCTGTGTGCCTGCTGAGAGGCCCTGCTGTGCCCTGTCCCTCCATGGGAACCGAGCTGCTCTTCACTGCTGGCACTGTCCCTGAGCTGGGAATGTCACCAGGGGAGGGACCTGCCCTCCTGGGGGAGAAAAACTGCAGTGACAGGGACAGACAGACAGCTGGGCTTGCTTTGGCCATGGAGGGAGGGAGGGATGGAGGGATGGATGGATGGATGGATGGATGGATCCATGGATGGATGGCTCCATGGATCCATGGATGGATGGATGCTCTCCGTGCTGGGCTGTGTTTGTGCCATGGATGGATGATGGATCGATGGATCAATGGATGGATGGATGATGGATGGATGGATGGATGGATGGATGGATGGATGGATGGATGGATCCATGGATTGATGGATGGATGATGGATGGATCCATGGATGGATGGATGATGGATGGATGATGGATGGAGGGATCCATGGATGAATGGATGGATGGATGGATCCATGGATGGATGCTCTCCATGCTGGGCTGTTTGTGCCATGGATGGATGGATGGATGGATCAATGGATGGATGGATCCATGGATGGATGGATGATGGATGGAGGGATGGATGATGGATGGATCCATGGATGGATGGCTCCATGGATCAATGGATGGATGGATGCTCTCCGTGCTGGGCTGTGTTTGTGCCATGGATGGATGGATGGATGGATGGATGATGGATGGATCCATGCTGGGCTGTGTTTGTGCCGTGGATGATGCTGTGGTGCCCTCAGCTCTGCAGCTCCCACTCTCTGTGTGCAGGAGGGGACAGTCCCAGGGGTCCCCTGCCCTCCCTCCCTGCGTGGTTGGGGTGGGGGCAGCCCTGGTGAGGGGCAGCACAGCTGTGCCTGTCTCCGTGCTGTGACATGGGTGACATGAGGAAGTGCTGGCTTTCTGAGAGTTCATCTTCTGTTAACTTATAGGGAAGGGGTGTGGAGTTTTGTTGCTTTTCTTTTTTTTTTTTTTCCTTTGCCGTCATGCTACTTTCAAAATCTCAACCCTTGGCATAGTTTCTAAAGATGATTTTTAAAGACTCCCCTGCCAGCCTAGCACCTGTGTGTGGCCAAGACTTGGTGCAGCATGAGTCAAAGGACTCTGACAGACTGAGGAGCCCTGATAAAAGGATATTTCACAGAATTACTGGGCTGGGAGAGACCTTAGAGATCATCCAGTGCAACCCAGCCCCAACCCCTCAACTAAACCCTGGCACCCGGTGCCACATCCAGTCTGTGGGTGACTCCACCACTTCCCCAGGCAGAACATTCCAGAACTTTATCACTCTTTCTGTAAAAAACTTTATGTGCAGATTTCAAATAACCCAGGAAAGCTCTGCTTTTATTGTCATTGAATGCTTTGGATTGGAAAGAACCTTAAATGCTTAGGGGGAAGGGACCTCATCCAGTCCCTCCCCTGCCATGGCCAGGGACACCTTCCACTGTCCCAGGCTGCTCCAACCTGGGCTTGGATATTTCCAGGCTCTGGACACCCCATGCCAGGGCCTGCCCACCCTCCCAGGGAGGGATTTCTCCCCCATATCTCATGTAAATCTCCCTTCTTTTGGTTCAAAGCCATCACCCCTTGTCCTGTCACTCCATGCCCCTGTTTAAAGCCCATCTCCCTCTCTTGGGGTGACCCCAGTGTCACTGCTGTCCCCTGGGTGCCTGCTCCACAGGGGATCCCAGAGGTTTTGGTGTGTTTGCTGTTCTGGGGTGGAAATGCAGCAATCCTGAGCTGTCACTGGGGAATGGCCTCAGGGAATCCAGGGCTGCCCAGGCACAGCAGTGCAGCCTTTCCTGCCTTGCCAGATTGCAGCCAGGCTGGCAGTTTGTCCTCTGCTTGATTCTCCTCCTGAAAGAAATACCACGGGTAGCCTTGGGCAATATTGGCTTGTTCACAGCTTGCTGTGTCCTTGTCCTGTGTGCTCTGGAGCTGCCTGGGAAGAGTCAAGCTCCCCAAGCTGCCTTTTTTCCCCTTTTTTTTATCCTTCTCAGAGGTTAGGGTTTTCATTCTGAGCCTTTCCAGCCTTGATGGCACATCCCTTCACGCTTCCTGCTCCCTGCTAATGCCAACTTCTGAGCAAGCCCACATAAAATCTGGGCAAAACGCATTTCCAGGCTGTCACCAGGGAAGGTGGTGAGTTCTGGGGAGGCAGCAGAGCTCTGAGCAGGGAGATCCAGCCCACTGAGCATTGCCCAAGACACACAGAGGCTTGTTTGCTGCAGATGGAGCAGATAAAGCAGGCAGTGCCCTGAGGAGGCCTGCCCTCCTGGCTGGAGGGGAGCCAGGGGAGGGTTGGACTGGACAGGAGTGAAAATTTCTTCATGAAAGGGAGAAATGGTGGAATCACCATCCCTGGAAGTGTTCAAAGGGCTGTGGATGTGACACTTGGGGACATGGTTTCATGGTGCTGTGTTGACAGCTGGATTTGATCTCAGAGATCTTTTCTGACCTTAATGATTCTGTGATTATTCATTAGTGACATTTCCATGGCTGCCCTTCAGGCAGAGCCCACCTACAGGTCAGACCCGTTGGTTTTGGAGGAAATTCCCCCAAACCTGGGTGAGCAGCAGCCTCTGTCCCCCTCTGGGGGAGCCCAGGCAGACACTGAGCAGTTCCTGCCATGGGCTGGGATTCCTGGACTGCTTATTTATTATCAGTCACACAGCCAGCCTGCTGCTTGTGTGCTTTTATTGCTCTGAGCTGTAATTTCCCAAGCTTTGGACAAGAGGCAGTGAGAGATTTAACTCCAGGTTCTGCCTGGGTGAACCCACTGGAAGCTGCTTGAGTTTTGGGGAGCCAGAGCTGTGAATACTGGAAATAGGATGGGATTTTTTTCCTTACATTGCAAAAAGGAAATAAATGCTTGCAGCTGGAGGTGGCTTTGCTTTCAAAGTGGGTTTGAAAGGTTGGATTTTTTTGCCCTGGTTTGTAGTGGGATGCTTTACTGCTCCGTGCCACCAACTGGGGCATTTTGTGTTACCCTCCACTGCCTGTCACTGGTGTCAGAGGTGGTGTGGGGTTGGGATGGGGCATCCTGCCCATTTGGGGACCGTCCCCACCTGCGTCATCAGTGCTCAGGATCTGAGCAGGATCTGTTCCTGCTTTCAGGAGCTGAACAGATGGAGCATTACCCAACCCACAAAGCAGCTAAAGCCCCACTCTTCTGATTGCAGAATGTGACACAAACAGTGGAAGAAGAAAAACCTGAGCCTCCAACCATCCAGGAGATCAAACAGAAGATTGAAAAGTACAATGCAAAGGTCACCAACTGCCTGCTGATGAAACTGGTACGTGCTGGGCTGGTTTCCCCTCACACACACAGACTGGGGCTGGTTCCTGTGGGCTCTGCACGGGGCCAGCCTATGGGGAAGGTGTCACTGGGGTGAGGGTGGCTGGCAAGCTGCTTTTCCTCCTGCTGGGCTTTCCCTGCCTCCATCCCTTCCTGCTGGCACTGATCTCTGGTAAGGAGTTGCCACAAAGCCTCGTCCCAGTGAGGAGGAGTCATGGTGGAACCAGGGCTGTGAGCTGCTGGAAGTGGCTTTAGGACCACAAAACCTTTCTAGAGAGAGAAGCTCTGCCCTCACCACTGCCAGGCTTCCTGGGTGCACTGTGCAGAACCGGGCTCTTCTCCTGATTCCTGCATTTTTGTGGGGTAAGACACCTGTGGTGGGATCAGCTGATGTCCAAGGATGATTCGTTACATGGAGATGTGAGAATCCCTTAAATGGGGCATAAAACATCAGGAATAAGTTTGGGAGATCCTGCTGAACCAGGGGTTTCAAATCCATATTAAGTGCAACTACAAATTCCATGCAATGGAATTTCCATAACTGCCTCGTAGCAGGGCTGGTTTGAAATAAAACAAGATCCCACAGGCGAGAGGAAGGGATGAGTCATTACCAAGAGAAAATCAGCAGTGACTGTCCCGAAATTACTGGGTATTTTTGACGTGATTAATGAGAAACGCTGGAACTCCCGGAGCGGGGGCAGCTCCTGCTGTCACCCCACGCTGCAGACCAGCCTGTTGTGGTGGAGAAGGGGCTGGAAAAGCTGCCTGGAGCCTGATCCCTGTGTGTGCTTTGCCCCAGAACGATGATGGGACCTACACAGGGTTCATCAAGGTGCACCTGAAGCTGCGGCGCCCGGTGACGGTGCCGGCCGGGATCCGGCCCCAGTCCATCTACGATGCCCTCAAGGAGGTGAACCTGGCTGAGATGACGGACAAGAGGACATCCTTCTACCTGCCCCTGGATGCCATCAAGCAGCTGCACATCAGCAGCACCACCACGGTGAGCGAGGTGATCCAGGGGCTGCTGAAGAAGTTCATGGTGGTGGATAACCCCCAGAAGTTTGCACTTTTCAAGGAGATGAGGAAAGAAGGGCAAGGTGAGTTCAGGGCCTGGCGGCTCTGCCTGGGGTGGGGAGTTTGGTTTCTGCTTGGTGTGGTCAGGCCTCCACAGGAGGTGATGCTGCTTAGGTTAACAGGGAATTATGATTTCTGAAGGGCTGAAAACACCTGAAACCTTACAGGGATCGTTGTGAATCTGTGATAGAGACTCAGCTCTGTGATCCTGAGCATCCTTTTCCATGCTCCAGCTGATCCCATGAGCTTCCCTCTGCCCTGGCAGCCCTGATCTCACTGGGGGTGTCTGCTGTCCTTGCAGTGCTCTTCCAGAAGCTTCCTCTCACCGAGTACCCCCTGTACCTGCGGCTGCTGGCGGGCCCTGACACCGATGCGCTGAGCTTTGTGCTGAAGGAAAACGAAACGGGGGAAGTTGAGGTAGGTTGGTGACTTTTCCTTGGTTTTCACACAAATATGGAGCACATGGCAGAGCTGGGAGATGTGTGGCAGAGGCAGCACAAAGAGAGCTGTCTGGGTTTTTAAAACAACTCAAACCTGAGCTGGGAAAATGCTGAGGCCAGTTTTGATGGCCACTCCATAATCTGTTTATGGAAGCCGGCAGTGCCACCCCAGGGTTAATCCTCACTAATTAGATTAGCTGAGCACTGTTATAAGTAATCCACTAATTTAAGTAAAAGCCAGGGACACTCAGGTAATAAATTCACAGCCAGTTTTTGGTTGACATCCTGCTCCCCACCACAGCGAAGCAAATGCTGGGAGCTGCTGCATCCTGCAGGATTCTGCTTCCCTTGTGGGGTGGCAGGATTGGGATGGTCCTTCATGCTGTAGCCCCTTATCCCATCCCTCTCACCACCTGAGGTTAAATCCCTGGAGATCAGATACATTTAAATGTATTTTATTGCTCCTCCTCACAGATTCAGAGGTAAGAACTCCCAAAGCCCAGCAGGTGTGTGCTCACTTTGCCTCTCTGCTGGTTTTGCAGTGGGACGCCTTCTCCATCCCAGAGCTGCAGAACTTCCTGATGATCCTGGACAAAGAGGAGAAGGACAAAATCCAGCAAGTGCACAAGAAGTACGAGAGGTTCAAACAGAGACTGCAACAGACCCTGAAAGAGGCCAGAGGCAAACCTGGATAACCTTCAGGAGGGACTGGACATCAGACTAAGCTAGAGACTGTTTTTAATGAAAAGACTTCTCAGGACACCTTAATAGTCATTCTCCCTCTTCAACCTTCCAGAAGGACTGGCTCCCAGCACCCCTAAAATGATCCTATTGCATTTTCTTCTTCTGAAACCTCTTCTCCCAGGACCAGAACCAGTCCAAGAACGGGAAGCCTGTTTTTAAAACAGCTTCAGCAAAGCAAACACAGCTGCTGGTTGGCTTTCCAGCCGTGCCATCCGCTGGAGAGGCCGCGTGGAAAATTCTCGGTGTGACACCCAACAGGACCCCTCTGCTGGCTGAAGTTTGGAGCAGGACAGTTCTTGCTGTTCCTGCTCCTCCCAGCGAGCTGCTTGTTCCTGTTTGGAGGTGCTGTGGCCCACAGTGCCCCCGTGGCCCAGTTCTGGTTTCGTAAGGAGAGCACAGGAAACAGCAGGAAAAGGGGAGGAGGTTGTTGCACCAAACCACGTGGGTGTTGCAGCTCTAACCAAGCCCTGGACTTGTTCAGGGCTAAGGCAGCCAGGGAAATGCCAGGTTAGGACACCAAGGCAGCTGCAACACCCCAACAGTCTGTTAGTAAATATTATTGCAACTTGGTGATAGTAATTCCCAGGAAAATCATTCATTTTTGATTCTGTTTGACTTCTAATTTTGGAAAGAGCTGAATTACAGTAACTGTCCCTGATGCTTAGCTAAGTTAGCCAGGGTTTCACCAGTTCTCTACTCTGTAGGAATTGGGACCTATGTTTCCAGAAATTCTGTTTGAAAAGTGTAAAGGTGATGGTTGGGGCACAGGTTGAGGGTTCAGTGTTGAAGGTTTAGCAATATCCATCAGAGGAACCCAGGAAAGCTCAAAACCCCTTCACAAATCAGATTTTGAGTTGTGAACGTGCCTGGCCCCGAGGGAGAGGAGCCCCATGCAGGGCTGGGGTGTGGAGGTGGCACCAAGGAAGGGAATTACTGTCCTTGGATGCTTTCTGCTCACCTCACCTGGGCTTCCTCCTGCTCCTGCTGTCCCTGTGCCCTGTTCTCCCTCCCCACTCTCAACTGGTGCTGTCCTGCGTGTCCAGGAAGCTTCCCAGGATTTTCTCTCTCTGTGGAACCAGAAGGGGACAGCAAGTCTCTCTCTGCCTGTCTCAGGGCTGCCACCACGCCATGCTGAGCATCCCTCGAGCTGCAGGCTGGGTCCCTGCCCTCACTCCTGGTGCTGAGGCCGTGCAGGGATCACTGCTGGGCTGGGAATGCTCCAGGGATCCCAGGGGAGAGGATGGGCCCCATGTTTACCCTCAGTGCTCCCTGCTGAGCACGCTGCACACACCCAGGGCCAGCCCTCCCTCTGCTCACAGCCCAGGGAGCAGGGAATGTCAGTGCTGGAGCTCCATGGAGCTCACCGTGGCTGCTGGGATCCCACTGCACCCCGTGGGAGGGGAGGCAGCAGGTTCTTGGGGAACAGGGAGGAGTTCAAATTTACCTCAGTGCCTTTTTTTTCCCTGAAGTGTGAAAACTTTGCATTTGGGCTAAGGAGGAAGCTGTGCAGAGGCCTTGTCCCTCCTGTCCCCACAGCACTGGTGTGACGAGGCCCTCGTGTCTGGGGAGGGATGAGGAACTGCTTTGTTTCTTTCTGGAAGGTGATTGCTTGGGATTTTTTTTTTCCAGATTTTGAGTATGTTTGTTTCTAAACCTTATGAGAGTAACTGCATTACTTGGAGCCCTTGGCTGGTTGAAAGCCACTTTCTGCCAAGCTCAGTTGCAGCTCCTGTTCTGGTCAGCAGTGAGGGTTTGCTCGCAGGGCTCTGGTGCAGAGGAGCCTCCAGCTGTACTGTACTCTACACCCAACGACCTTTAACAACTGCTGGCAGCCACAGAGCAGCACTTGCCGTGCTCTGGGGCTGTTTGTCCAGCTACAAGCAGACTTAGCACTTCACTGTTCACTTGTGGAGTCATTTAAATACCATTTATCTGGTGCTTTGAGCCTTGACAGCACCGTATAAATACTTCAGTTCCACCGTGGGGAAGAGCGCTGTAAAAACTGCCTGGTGGCTCTCAGAGGGAAGAGCCACACGCTTGGTTTGAAATCCCTTTTCTTTCTGGCTGAAAGTTGTGCAGGTTTCCTTTATTTTTATTTTTTTTTTGGTGAGTTTTGGTGAGTGTCCCCTCTCCCTTCCTGGCCCCAGCATGTCTTTGACAGTTTGTAGAAGGCATGGCTTCGTATGCAATCACTGTGGATGCTGCTGAAAACCTCCTGCCACCAGCAGGGCTCGTTCTTTTGGGTTTTTTTCAATGTGAGGGGCATTTGAAGAGTTGGTGGGTGTTGAAACTCAAATCCTCATGGGTCAGTTGAGCTGGTTGTAGAAGTATTTGCCCCTTCTTTAAGCGCAAAGCCTGTTGGCAGTGCCTTTGGTTAGCAATTGTCTCGCCTAGGTCGTGTGAGTTTATTTTCCATGGCTACTGTAAAACCTGTAAAATAATGTGTATAGGATGGAATAGTAGAGCTTCTATGGCAAAGTGAAATGCATTTTTGCAATGCTGTAATTTATTTTTACTACTCCCTAGTGATTCTATGGCATTTTTACAAAATGTCTCACTCTCAGCTTTTTTTGAAGGTTCTGGAACTATTTGTTCTTACGCAGACAGTGTTAAGAGACAATGATAATAAAGCTGTCAGTAATTAAAGAAATCTCTTGCCCTTCTTTTTCTGGTGCCCTCCTATGGAACTTCAATGGATTAGTCTAAAGGGAAATACAGGAATCCTTCCTTTAAATTTCCTAACTTACTGTTAAGGAGCTAAAGAACATCAACACCTGTAAGACCTGACCAAAGTGTTCCATTAATTTAATCTTTTAGCTGGGACTGACAGAACTGTTAGCTGTGATAAATTACAGCTCATGTCATACATTAAAATGCATTTTTATATATAAAAATAATATAAACTACAGAAGGCCAGCTAATGCAGTTAATTCTCAGTGCTGAAATGTCTGAATTCAATACCTGGAAATATTTTAAAAGATAGCATCTAGGCCACAGTGGGTTTTACTGAATGGCAGAACACATTGCACTGGCCCAGGATTGTGTTGGAATGGCTTTTTCTCATATTCCACATACTTGATCAAAGATGCAAAGCAAGAATGTTAAACCACCCAAAAACCACTGTAGCATCCAGTGCTTCAGTATCAATTTTCCATTTAAAAAAATCACAAGAGGATAATGCCAAAGGATTTATTGAGCTTTTTCTTTTTATGAAAAAGGAACACCTGGAGCACTATTATTATTTGGGTGAATTCCAGACCTTGTAAACATCCAGGACTCATTGTGGAATGAGTAGGGTCTGTGCATGATCCTTGATTTGCTGGCAGCAAACACTTCTATAAATAATGAAAATAATGAGGGCTGAGCAATCCTTACAGTTGATTTTTCTCCTACTTCTTGCGACCAAGCTTTGGAGCCTTCTCCAGGCCCTGGATGTATTTCCGAGGTAGCTGATATTCTTCTGCAACACAACCAAGAGCTCACTTCAGCTAAGGAAGAGTTAAAGAACAATTAAAATCTCAGTTTTGCTGCAACCAATCCAGTTCTAGAATCTTCTTACCGAGCAGCATCTTGGCCAGATGATGGATTTGGTTGCCTTGGATCTGGACCTGAACTCTGTCCTTTGTTCCTGGTGCTGGGCTGATGGTGGCACTGGCTTGGACCTTTTGTTGGAGAGTGTTGGCCACACACTGTGGGTCCAGACCATACAGCTCAAGGTTCTTGATAATTGTCACCTGTGGGGATTAATAATGATTGGAAACATCACTGCTGAGGGGTTAATAATGATTGGAAACTAGTAAGGACTGGAAATATCACTGCTGAGGGGTTAATAATGATTGGAAACTAGTAAGGACTGGAAATGTCACTGCTGAAGGTTTAATAATGATTGGAAACTAATAAGGACCAGTAAGGACTGGAAATATCACTGCTGAGGGATTAATAATGATTAGAAAGTAGTAAGGACTGGAAATACCACTGCTGAGGGGTTAATAATGATTGCCAAAGCTGCCCTCAGGATCTGGGATCTCATCTGTGCAACCCCCCTTATTTAATTGTCTTTTTTCACCTTCTTGTTTGATGATCTCTGTGCTATGCTGATGTCAATGGGCTCAATGTTTCCTTTCCTCACCACGGGTTCTTGTCCAGAAAATGTCACCTGGTGTAAGGGCTGCAGTCGTTCCAGGCACCTGACAAAGCAATAATCTGTGTCATTCTGGGAAGGGATATTGAGAACAAGCACCTGCTCAAAAGGTTGTCCCATTTAAAGTGTGAGATCTCATCTTGTTCCTATTTATCTCCAGGAAATTATAACTCAGGCAGCTCCCAGCATGGGGTTTGAGTTGCAGGCAATAAATCTGTGCAGTCTGGGGAAGGGATATTGAGAGAACAATCACCTGCTCAAGAGTTCATCCCATTTAAGGTGTGAGATCTCATCCTGTTCTGATTTATCCAACAGGCAGTCACACAGAATGGCATTCACCTTTACAAAGCTGCAAAACAAAAGCACACAGATGGATCAAACCAGGTCACTTTTATTCCTCCAATTTCAGCCTCTACTCTGGAAGCAGGGGAGGAAAAGTTCCAATTGTACTCACTTCTTGTTTGTTTCATCAACCAACTCATTACTCTTCACGTAGTTAATGATGATGTTTCTCACCTCACTGCTTGAGAGGATGCTGCCTTTTCTGAAGACAAAGAGAATTTTTAACTGAAAGTATTTGGGTGTTGGGTTCTGGCAGCAAGAGAGAAACAGCAACTACAGTTTTGTTGGTCTCTCTCTTCTTTTTTTTTTGTGCTTACCTGTGTCCAGATTCCTGAAAGAGTGGGATCATTTTTGTGGAGACCCCATAGAGTGGAATGATTTCAGGAGCATGGTACACTTGTTCTCTGTCTTCACTTTTGCTGTCTTGGGCAGCAGAGGCTGAGGAAAATCCTTCAGGCACTGCAAATGCTTTAATGCTGCCACAAGAATTGTTTGGTGTGAGTAGAAGGGATGGAAACAGAGCTGGAGGCAGCAGATTCCACTCCCTTCTTTCAGAGACTCCCAACTCCTTTAAGACTGTGATATTATTCTACGTACTCTGGGTGTTTCCAGTCCACGTCCACGATGCTCTCCACACCTTTGCTCAGCTCCTTCACTTGTAAGATCCTCTGGTGCTGCATGCATTGCAGGAATTTAGAGAACTGAAGGAAGCAACAATTAGAAATGTGGAGTCAAGCATTTTAAACTCCTGCTCTTGTGCTTTAAACTTTTTTTCTCTTCTTCTGTTACTTATTAAAATTAATTTAAAAAAAAAACCACCCAAACCAACAAAAAAATCTCACCTTCTTATAGCTTGATTTCTTTATGTCCAGTTGTTTTCCAGCAGGGCTATAAATGGATTTTTAAAAAGTTTTTTAGTTATAAATCACCCTTCATTTCTTCTTAAATCTTGCTGCTTATGCTAGAAGTTTCTTAACAGCAGGAATACAAATCACACAGAGGAAGAATTACTCCAAGGAAGCTGATAACCTGAATGTGATGAGTGAAATTAGTGCTGATGCTCCTGTGGGCAGGCAAGCTGCCACTCAGGTGACTAAACCATGGTGAAACCAATGTCAGCCAAGTCAAGTTGGCTTCCAAGTGCAAATCCAGGTCTGGACAATCCTTACATCCAAGTATTTAATATAAGGATTGTATTTGATCAAAGTATTTGCTGGCAGAATTGAAACCTTCTTTAAAAACTGGATTTTATTTTTACTCAAAACCTTCTTCCTAAATATCCCACACAATCTCCACATTTTAAAGACCAAATCCCAGCATGCAAATCCCAATTCCATCTCCTTCCCACATACCAGCATGAGACCATGTGGCTGCCTAGAAATGTGCTGGTGAGCAGAGGGAGATCTGACTTCTTTACTCTGCATTTTAAGGCATGGAAAAAGCACTGATTAAACAATGCATCCATTTGCTCTGCAGGGAGAAAAAAGGACAGGTAGGCAGTGAGTTGTCTGTGAGCTTCAGCAAACCAAAGGGGCATGGTTTGGTTTCACTGGGATCCAAAAATACCTTGTGGGGTCCTGCTGTCCCCAGCCTCCTGCTGGTCCTCTGTGCTGGCATCCTCAGCTGGTTCTGCAGCTCTGTTCTCATGGAGCTCCTCCTTCCCCAGCAGTTCTGCACAAGTGTCTCTGTCCCTCAGGCTCAAATCCCTGATGTCCACGTGCTGCTCTGGCTCAGGGGAGCAGCTGCTGCCAGGCTCCTTCCCCTGCAGCTCCTCCTTGTCTCCAGCATTCTCCATTGCAGCAGAATCTGTTACCAAGGGAGCTAAGGTAGGAGGAGAAGATTTGTCACCATATTCCCTACAAAAGGAAGAAAAAGCAGAACACAGCTTTCCTTTTGCTGCTTTGAACCACAGGACAGTGAACAGATGTCTCCCTAAATAAAGGCATTGTCACCTGCAGGGGTCTTTTTCTGCAATCTCTGAACTGTAAAATTTACTTTGAACTCATCTTCCTCCATAAATTCAAAACAAAGGTCCTATCTAAGCTGTACCCAAATAATTCACAAAGTTGCCCTGACAGATTAATCTTGGTGGGGCACAGATTTGGATTTCAGTAAACACATGAGACCTGTTGCACATTTTCCCCAAGGCCTGGCAGTTACCCACCAGAGGTGATCCAGGTGAGTGTGCAGCACAGCAAAGCCCTTCCCTTTCATTCCAGCAGCCAGCATCTCCTCCGTGGACACGGTGGCAACTCCAACTGCCACGGGAGCTCTGGGAAAAGAAAGGAATGTTGGAGCAGGACAGCACAAACACACTGTGCTACTGCACACAGGCTGTGCTAAAGTGTCAGACTGAATTTATTTTACAACCTCCCTGCTCTTTACAAATTTCCAAGCACCTACATATTTTCTGGTTATCCTTCTGGTATGTAAGGTTTTCCAAAGAATCCCGAGGGTAAGTAGAGCCTGGATGAAGTTAAGTTTGTGCAGTGACACATTCTTGCTTTTAATAAATTACAAGAAGCACATGCACTGCCAGAAGAGACCAGCAGTGAGAGAAAACCAATGGCTTTAGCACTCCCTCACTCAGAATTTCAACACAGACACAAAGACAATTGTGCAGAATACAGTCTTTTGTTAAAAATGTTGTCCAAAAGAACCAATTTACAAAGCTTCCCACTTCAGCTCAAACATATCCTAACCCATAAAATTAAGGCTTTTTTCCTGCTGTATCTTCCACTGCTGAGGCTCCTCGAAGATAACACTCCTGCTATGATTTCCTCAAAACCCTTCAGTTCATTTCTAGTTTCTGACAGGCTGTGGATTGGAGAATGCTCTGTACCTGTTTCCCAGCAGAGTGACAGCACAGAGCGTGCCCCGTTGCACTTGAGGGAGGCCGGAAGGTGGCACCACAACTCCTGGCAGCATCAGGTCTGCGGGAAGAATGAAGCGCATCCATTTCTCAATGAAACGCTCAGGAACCGCCTCCTCCGCCCCCCTCCCTCCCGTTACTCAGCAAAAACACGAGCTGAGCACACGCCAGGGAGAACAGGATTCTCTGTTTCTCCTCCTAAAGCACCGCTTTTCCCCGTGGAGTGCGGGATCCAATCCATAAGGCTGCTGGGCACATCCCAAAAAACTGCAGAGGAATGAAGCTTGCTGATCCCTGTCAGACCTGAGGGACGGTTTTTAACCAGCTCCCAGCAAAGCTCTTCCTTGATGGCATGAAAAGGGAAAGGAACAAGGAAAAGTACCAGGAATAATCTATTTACACTTCCCAAGGGAAGGTTACCCCAGCATCTTTTTCTCTGGAGAGAGAATTGTCTCAAAGTTGCCACTGCTGCCCCATCCCTCCCCAATGTGCCACATCAGCTGCAGCCAGCTGGGAATTCTCAGGGAGCTGCCTCCTTGCTGTTCTGGACAGAAATCACATCCCTGCTTCCTTCTGCTTCCCACACCTGGGCGAACCAGAGTGGGATGTGAGCAAAGCAGAGCTTTCCATGCTGCAGGTGTGGCACGATGCCCTCACCAAAGGATGGGAACAGCAGCTGCTCCCCCCCACTGCAGCTCTCTGCAGACTCCACTCTGAGCTGTTCCATGGCTTGGTTTTGCAGACATCTCACTTACATTTTTCTCAGCATCCCTGATTTAATGTGGAGGCTGAAGAAGCCAAGATTCTTCCCCCTGTTCATTGTCACAAGTATTTCAATCAAGTCTACAATGAACTCTGCAACTGCCACCAGAGCTTCACATGGCTGGGGACAGAAACTACATCAAGGTCTTAATGTGACCACATAAGCAGCATTAAATTATGCAAATTACCAGGGCAGACAGCAGGTATTTGAATTTATGGAAGAGATATCCCAAAACATACTGCTTTTAGGGACTGAATCTCCTCCAGTGCTCCAGTCTGCAGCACTGGAGAGCCTGGTGCCTTTCCTCTCCCTTCTGAGGACTGGCTCTACCTCTCCCCCTGCCTTTGTGGCCATTGTCTCCTGGCCAGCTCCTTATCTTTGGATCCTGCACAGAGGTAGCCTGGTTGCCAGGGGCGATGAATGACCCGCAGGCCTCTTTCATCAATGTCCTGCCCCATTAACAAGTCTTTTTCCCCAGAAACTGGGTCATTACAAGTCAGCAGCCAGGCTCTCTCAGATGTCTATCACAGCTCCACACTCGAGCACTTTATTTTCCCCAAAAGCAAACAAAGCAGAGAGACCTGAGTTCCACTTTGGATGCTGTGTCATGGAAAAAGACATCCCTTCCTACGTGATCACTTCCAGGCAGAGATCAAGGCTGCAGCAGCTCAAATTTAATCTTTTTCTGCTTGAGCAGTTCAGCAATTTAAAGTTTATAATGGGCTGATTCTCCTGAGTCTGAACTGCATCCAAAGCAGGTTCCAGAAAACAGAGTCCTTTCCTGTTAGTCTTGATCCATAATGAGGTGGTAGAGCCAGTAACCCAGGAATTCAGCTCCAACCCCACCTGCACAATCCACAGTCTGGCTGACAGTGATTGCATTGCAGCTTCCAAAATAAATTTCCTTCCTATCCACAGGACGAGCTTGTTCACCTGGGCACTGACAGAAAGCAGGGTGGCAGCAAAGGAACTTTCAAAAGGGACAGACAAATGGCACAGGCAGTGCCATTCAGTGCTGCTCATCACCCTGAGAAGGGATTTCCAAATCTCAGCCTCCCACACGGAGCAGGTTACTGCATTTAAACACCTTCACCTACTTTCCTTCGTTCACAAACTCTTTTTACAGCTGATTTATTTCCTTTCTAGGACACCACTACCACAAATTATTTTTGAGTATTCATTCCTTTTAATTGTCTCAGGTACATTTTTGCTACTGTGAAGGAAAACATCTAAAAAGCCCTGAAAGCAACTCCTTGCAATGCAAAGGGACAAAGTTCTGGTGCTCTTACCTGCCCCTCCTGCGAGTTTCTGTAGCACTGGGGGCCATGTTACAAAGGCAGGGAGAAGGTCTGGGTAGACCCACAGAGTGTACACTGTCCCAAAAGAGAAGCACAAATAAAAATGCATCATTAAGAACATTTCTAGATGCTGTTTCTTTTCATCTTTAAGATTAAATTCTCATTAGATAATCAAGGAGATTAAACTTAATTAGATAATAAAACACTTAATTGGATAATAAAGAAATGTGAAATCAAAACAATGCCACAATAAATAACTGGGAAGATAAGCAAAGAGGGAGGATTACTCCAAACCCCTCCCTCTACCTGTTGGATACAGAACTTTCTCAACTTCAAACAGTATTGGGTTCCTGTGGTTCATGTAAACAGTGATGGCCTCCCCTTTGTGAGAGTATATTTTGATGACATTGAGCTCTTCCTTGTTTGGAACCAACTCAGCCAGTTGTTCAGTGCTCAGGCTGGGAAAAGCTGCTGCCACATCACTTCGTAGCTTCCTCCTGCAATGACAAAATCCCAAATGTGTTACAAAGCTGCCTAGGCCACCCCACAAACTAATTCCTACATCTGCTGTTCTGTCTGTTGGCTGTTCCTGAGATTCCCACCTCTTCACAGGAGATAATTTCAAGCATTTGTGTGTAGGTTTAAAAACGATGTGAGAATACACTTGCCCTGCTCCTATCTTCTTTAAACATCTGCTTTCAGCTTCTCTGCTGCCCTTGCCTCTGTTTTGTGCTGTGATTTCAACCTGGGAGTGCCACACTCGCTCTGCCCAGCCTGTCACCCACAGCTGGAGCAGGGGACAGCCAGATTTGCCTGTCCCACAGTTTTAATTGAAATTTAAACCCCAGTGACCAACACGGGGGGGGTTGTGGTCATTCACAGCAGTGTTCGGTGAACCTGAACAATCAGGAGGTCAGCCCAGCAGTGCTGTTAAGGAACATAAAGAATTAGAGAATTACAGATGGTTCGGCTGAAAAGAGACTTTAAATCCCATCCAGCCATGGCAGGGACATCTTCCACTATCCAAGCAGCTCCAAGCCCTGTCCAGCCTGGCCTTGGACACTTCCAGGGATCCAGGGGCAGCCACAGCTGCTCTGGGCACCCTGTGCCAGCACCTTCCCACCCTCACAGGGAATAATTTCTTCCTAATGTCCAATATAAACCTGTCCTCCTCCAGTTTGAAGCCATTCCCTCTAGTCCTGTCACTCCACGTCCTTATCCAAACCCCCTCTTCATCTCACAGCCCCGTAAGACACTGAACGATGCTATAAATAAGCACAGAAGGCCTCATCCAGGCCTCGGCGTAACATTTCAATTAAACCTGGCTTAAATACGGCAACATCTTCAAGCGAAACGCACACTCCGTGCTCAGGCCGGGAGTGTATCACAAGCAGGGGGTGAAAGCAGCGACTCCCGGCGGCATCGCCGCCCGCGACCGCGACCCCGGGGCCGAACCCCGCGCGTCCCCCCGGCCCGGCGGGTGTCCCTGCGGGGTCCCGGCGCGGCACTCACCGGTCCGAGCCCTTGATGTTGGTGTTGGCCCTCACGCGGAACGCCCTGGCGAACATGGCGGGCCCGCGCTGTCCCCTCAGCCCGCGGCGGCCGCCATGGCGCCGTCCGCGCCCATAAACCGTCCGGCTGGAAACGGCGCCCGGCCGCGCCGAGCCCCCGCGACCCCCGCCCCGCCGCCCTCAGGGCTCCCGGGCCCCCTCGCCCGCGTTGGGGACCCCCTGCCCCAGCTCCCTGAGGGGCCCCAGTCCCCCTGCCCCGGCTCCTTGAGGGGTCCCGGTCCGCCTGCCCCGACTCCTTGAGCGGCTCCCTGAAGGGTCCCGGTCCCCCTCGCCCGCCTTGAGGGGGTGTTGGTCTCCCCACTCCAGCTCCTTGAGGGGGTCCCGGTCCTCCCAACGCCTGAGGGGTCCTGGTCACCCTGCCCCAGCTCCTTGAGGGGGTCTCGGTCCGCCCACCCTGGCTTCTTGAGGGGGGTCTCAGTTTCCCCACCCTGGCTCCTTGAGGGGCTCCCAGGTTCCCCAACACCAGCTTCCTGAGGGGGTCTCGGTCTCCCCACCCCGGCTCCTTGATGGCCGGCTCCTTGAGCGCCAGCTTCCTCAGGGGTCTCGGTCCCCCGCCAGGCTCTGGGGTCCCCTCAAGGTGCCCCCGGGCTCCTCCACAGGAGGGGTTCTCAGAAACGTGGGGGTTCTTTTGTGCTTAAATTTCTCAGCTGTTTTCTGGTTAATGTGCCCTGGCAGCTGGGCATTCTTGCTGTGATTTATACATTTGCTTGAGTGTTCCTGATCGATTTCTAGGTGGAGATTGAGTGTGGAATGGGTAGGAGGAGTATTACAGGAGTATCGTAGTAATTGCAGCTTTCACAGAGTTATAGAGATTGGAAAATCCCTCCAGGATCATTGAATCCAATCTGTGCCTGATGCCCAAGTTGTCCCCAGCCCAAACCACTGAGTGCCACATCCATCCTTCCTTGGACACCTCCAGGGATGGGCACTCCAAACCCCCCTGGGCAGCCCCTTCCAGCCCTTTCCATCAGCAAATTCCTGCTGATGTCCAACCTGAGCCTCCCCAGCCCAGCCTGAGGCCGTTCCCTCTCCTCCTGTCCCCGTTCCCTGGGATAAGATCCCAAATCCCCCCTGGCTGTCTCCTCCTGGCAGGGACTTGTGCAGAGTCTGAAGATCACAGACACCACTTGATTTTTATTTTTTTTTATTAATTTAAGGGCAGTTTGTGGTAATAAATACACCTCCTACATCTCCTTGGAGAGCTCTCACGTTCCAAATGAGAGCTCTCATGTTCCACCGATGCCTCCAGCTCTGTAACTCCCCCTGTACCAGGTCAAATCCATGGCTGCTCGTGGGGACCTAAACGTTGTCCTGGACTTTTTACCCTAAATCAATTCCTGCAGAGCGGCCGACAGGGTCAGGCAGCCTGCGCTGTCCCAGACCCCTCCGCTCATGCAGCGCTCAGCGTTTTGCCACCATCCAGATCTTCGCAACCACGTTACTACTGAGCGTTCCTTCCACACCTCGGTGTGAGGGGGTTCTTTTCCTCCATGCCGAGCACTCCGCGGTGTGCGGGTTCGGCTGAGGGGAGAATTGAGAGAGCGCTGGAGCTCCGCAGCCCCGGGTGCGGGGTTTGGCTGAGGGGAGAAGCGAGGGAGCGCTGGAGCTCCGCAGCCGCGGGTTCGGCTGAGGGGAGAAGCGAGGCGACCGCTGGAGGTCCGCAGCCCCGGGCGCCATCCAGCCCCGGCGGCCTCCTCGCCCCCAGGCCGAGCACTCCGCAGTGTGCAGCGGTCCCGCAGGGCGGGTTCGGCTGAGGGGAGAAGCGAGGGAGCGCTGGAGCTCCGCAACCCCCGGGAGCGGGGGTCGCGTGGGGCGGGTTTAGCTCAGGAAAGAAACGAGCCGAGCGCTGGAGCTCCGCAGCCCAGGGTGTGGGGTCCCGTAGGGCGGGTTTAGCTGAGGGGAGAAGCGCAGCCGGGGGAGCGGGGGCCCCGTGGGGCGGGTTTAACTGAGGGGAGAAGCGAGGCGAGCGCTGGAGCTTCGCAGCCCCGGGTGAGGGGTCTCGTAGGGCGGGTTTAGCTGAGGGGAGAAGCGAGGCGAGCGCTGGAGCTCCGCAGCCCCCGGTGAGGGGTCCCGTAGGGCGGGTTTAACTGAGAGGAGAAGCGAGGCGAGCGCTGGAGCTCCGCAGCCCACGGTGTGGGGTCTCGTAGGGCGGGTTTAGCTCAGGGGAGAAGCGAGGCGAGCGCTGGAGCTCCGCAGCCCCGGGCGCGATCCCGCCCCGGCGGCGCTGCGCAGGCGCGGGCGGGCGGCGGGCGGGGGCCGTTCCCGGGGCAACGGCCGGGCCGGGCCGGGGCCGAGCGGCCGCGCTGGGCAGCGGCACCCGCCGGGAATGGGGCCCGCGCCGGGGCCCCCCCGACACGATGCTGCTCGGCAGGAAGCCGGACGGGCCTCTCGCAGCGGGTGAGCAGGAGGGGGCGGCCGGGGGTCCCGCGGGGTTGGGGGGAAAGAGGGGGATGCGGTTTGGGTCGGCGGCCACCGAGACCCCCGCGTGGTCCCAGCCGTCCGTCGGGTCTGTCGCGATAGGCGTCGCGATTTTAAGTTCTTGAGCAGCCGACAGCGAGAGACGCCGCCTTTTTTTTTTTCCTTCCGCACGCTTTTGCAGCTGTAATTCTCACATCTCATTTTTAAGGGATAACCTGCTTTAGAGGATAGTCCTATAATATGTTTAAGTGTTTGCTCGTTTTCTGCTCGTCTGGGATTATCCTGATTAAGGGGAAGCGGGGAGAATGATGGTCAGTGATTCTTAGGGATGTATTTTTTTGCAGCGCAGAAGTTGATTAACCAAAAAAACCTCTAAATTAAAAGTACCTCGAATTAAGATTTCCCATAAGCATCACACTCCTGCGGTTTGAAAATTCAGTTAAATTCCAAAGATCATTTAATGAATGAAGGAGAATCATTGATTTTACAGACTAAAATGTGCATTTAAGCTTTTGGCTCTGTGTCTGTCGGTGTGAATTGTTGTAAATAACTGGTTTGTGTGTGGGACCGTTCCAGCCAGGATTGGAGATGGATTATACGACTCCTATATGAGGATAGATGAGTGTAGATACCCAGAGCCTACAAATGAAGAACAGAGCCCTTCAGGACTTCCTTCCCTTTCAAGACCCCATGTGAGTATTTTAAAGTCATTTGTGTCTTCACGTTGGGCTGTGTGGGAGTGAGAACTGTGTGGGGGTCTGATACCTCCCTACAGAGAATAGATTTTAAAAGTGGGATTTTGCAGCTTTGTAGAGGCTTCTTAACATTATTGTTTTTTCTGAGCGTGAAAACGATGTGCTGTGTTCGGTGCAGAACTTGCTGGCAGCCTCAGGAATCCCATCTTCCTTTTTTTTTATTAAACACAGCTTGTGTGTAATACAAAAAAAGTTACTTTACAAAGGGTTGAAGTGGTCTGCTGTGTCACCTTGTACCCTGATAAGTCAATCCACACATGCTTCGCTCTGCCTCCTCCTGCACGTTTCCATTTTAGTTTCCCTCATGAAAATTCTGACGGGTAAGTACGTAGGAGCAGCAGAAGGAGCAGTGTGAGTCTGTGTGGCTGCCAAACACCTCACAAAAGTATCTTTCTGCTCTGAAAACTTGGGCATTATCTGTCACTTCTTTTGCTACCCAAATAGTCCTTATGAACTGAAGGTGTTGCTGGGCTCTTTCATCAGGGCTCTGTTCCCTCAGGAGATGTGGAGCTGGGTGATTTTTTTTCCCTTTAATTGGCTCAGTAGTGCTCATGTTCAGCTGTACTTTTGTACACTGATCTGTCCTTTAGATGGGTTTTAAATGTGTTCTGGCTCTTGTTGAGTTCTGGCAGAAGGGAAGGAGCTTAAGCTTAAAAAAAGCCTCTCACTTTCTAAAAAGTGAAAATAGACATTGCCCTGAGTAAGATGCATTTGAAAATCATCACCTTGTGGAATTTTGTTGTAACAAATTTGGTCTGTGCAAACTCAGGGGCGTGAGTCTTGTTTTTTTTTTTTCCTCTTTTTGGAAATGCTGAGGGGGAACAGAAGGAATTTGGAGTTCTGTTGAGCTGTAGGGTTAGGGTTTTTTGTGTGCAGGGATATGGAAACATTTCAGCTGCAGTGTTTCAAGCTGTAGTGTGACTTCATTTGTTCATAACTGAATGCAAGTCAGTAGAGTGGAACTATCCAGTGAAATACAAATATAAACCCATGAATATTTTGTTTGATTTGTCTTCATCTCTGTTTTTTTCCTTGAAGCCTGTTAACTTCTTAGGCTAAGCTTAAGGATTTATAGCATGCCCAGTTTGCATGGTGATGTATCACAAAAATCCAACCTCAGTGGTATCAGGCAAGCAAGAGCTGAGGCTGAAAATGTTGGTGCTGAGTTTTAATGGGAAAATACCTGGAGTTTTAGTTTTCTTGCAAGGTGTTTTATTATTATGTAATGTTACATGAGAATTGAGGTGTCTTGGTGGCTGCAGCTGCCCTTTCCTTCATCTGAGCCAGCAAGAGAACACAAAGTCTCTCTGCTTTGAGAATGCATGGGCTGGATTCAGTCTGTTTAATTCAGTGCTCAGAGCATCTCTGCAAACCAGTTTGTGTAGGAATTGCAGTAACTGTTTCCTTGTCAGTGAAAATGAAGTTTTATCAGGGAGAGTTTTCAACAGGGTGCCACTGGTGTTGTCAGCCTCGTTTCTTGTCTGCACTTCAGCAATAAAACAAAAAACTTGTGGAGGCTGGGATTTGTAAAATAAAGCTGTTGAAAGAAAGCTGCTGTTACCCAGGAGTCATCTGAGTGCAGCTCTTCTGAGTTCAGGGGAAGATGGAGCTATATTTGTGTCTCACCATCATGTGGCAACTGATTTTGGGAGTCCTCTAAGAATGAAAATTGAGACCTTACTACCGTTGAGTCAGGTTTGAAATCCAAAGCCATAATTCCTTCATTAAGAAATCGTTCCAGGATAAATGGAATCATGAATTGCTGGTTTATTTAGGGATTCAAAGGTACAAAATGTTTGCTATGAACAGCAGCACAAGCAGAGCTGCTACTGCTCTTGGGTAGAGAATATTTAAACAAGTGTGACCCTAGTTCTGTGTTTATATCTTCTGTTTATTTGTAAACTTTTTGTTTGGGTCTGCTGGACTGAAGAATCTTTGAGCCAGCTCTGAAAAAATGTCATTCTTATCTCGGTGGTTCAGCCAGGCTCCAAGAAAAAGGCGTTTATTCCGAGTTACCAGGGCTGGGCTCTGTTGTTTTTATTGCAGACTCTGGCTAGGCGTGTCCCTCCCAGCACGCTGCATTTTGGGGTTGATAGGAGGAGTGGAGCTTGGTAGGATTTCTCCATGTTGATAAGAGCTGACTTCTGCAGGGAAATGCCCATTTTTTGGGGCTTGGGAGCAAAAACTAACATTGCAAGGCAGCACCAACAAACAGAGTCTTTTATGAGCTGTGTGTAGTTGGCTTTGGGGAGAACATTCACTTCCCTTATTTGCTGACCCTGCTGAGATGTTGGACTGGATGTAACTAAAAAGGAATTTGGTTTTATTGCCGTGGGGCTGCAGGTTTATTTATATTTTTTTGTTTGATTCCTGTGTAGTTATTTTGGTTTTCAGGGATTTGGTTTGGCATGTGTCTGAGATCTTTATTTTTAGATTAAGGGACAAAATGGAAAACAGATGTTGCTGCTTCAGTCAGGGCTTCTTCAGTTCTGCCTGGGAAGGGACAACACCTCTGTGCTGCCTCTCAGCAAGCAGGAAAAGGAAAAACTGCAGTGCTAGTGGTGAACTGACCTCCGGGGTGTTCAGCATTTACTAAACAGTAAAATTGACAAGCCTGGAAAATTTCACAGTGTTTTTCTCACCTCGTGTGGGTTTGTTTCAGATGTAAATATTTTAGCACATGGTGGTAAGAGGGAATGCTTGCAGACTGCTCTCAGCTGAGTTGGAGTGGGAGTTGTTCCTGGTTATTCGAGTCTGTGTTAAGAGAGTTGTGCAGCTCTCTCTTCCCTCTGTGACAATGCCAGGACCCAAGAGAATGGCTGGAGCTGTCTCAGGGAGGTTTAGGTTGGATAAAAGTTCTTTCCCCAGAGGGTGGTGGGGCACAGAACAGGCTGCCCAGGGCATGGGCACGGCCCCAAGGCTGCCAGAGCTCCAGAACAACGCTCTCAGGGACTGGGAGGGATTTTGGGGTGTCCTGTGCAGGGCCAGGAGTTGGACTTGATGATTTTTGTAAGTCCCTTCCAGCTCAGGATATTCTATAATTCCACCATGATTTCAAAGAGAGCTGTGGATATGATGATGTTTTCTCCTTGAAATTAAAACCCCACAATTAATTTTTCTCTAAAGGATGGTTTACTTTGCCTTGCCCTGTCCTCCTGCTGTTCCTCATGCAGCTGCCTCACACCAGCCATATGTCACCTGCTGGTGTTGCTTTGTGTTCCTTTGGCAGCCTGGCTGTGCAATCTTCCTGCCACTTCTCTGCACATCCACGTTCCATTCCGTGCTCCAGACAGGTGCAAGTTGCATCTGTTGGTGGTTGTGCTGCTGCACCCACGTTTGAAGCTAAACATAGCTGTTCCCTGGCCCTCCACAGACTGGAGATAGGTATTTTGTGGTTGTTTGAGTCTTTGGCTGTCTAGAGTTTCTCTTTCTGGATTTAAAAGCACATGTGCTGTTTCAGGGAGTTGCTTTCTCTTTGTGTACCCTTCTATAACTACGCTTGTAACTTAATTTAGCCCAGCATTTTATATTTGTTCCTAATAAATGCCAAACCTTATCCGTGTTACCCATTTTCTGTTGGTAGTGATTTTATTTTTAATCTGTGCTTTAAAAGATAAATTTTTTTTTCCCTTGTAGGTTTCTATCAACAAACTTATAATGAAGGATCACCCTCTGGCTGCAAATCAGGTCAAAGTGGAGCAGTTATTTGAGGACTCTGGCAATAGAAGGAGCAGCACTATTCAGTCTGCAGGCCTTACTCCAGAAAGATCTCTTCCTTCCCTGACAAAAGAGAAATCCCTAGAGAGCCTTGGTGCTAGAGGCAATGGAAGTTCCTTGAAATCACATAAAGCTGTCTCCCAAGCTCCAGAGGAAGCTGTCAAACAGTTCAAACATCTGCTATCAGCTTATGAGCAGCAGGAGATCTTCAGTTTCTCCGAGATTTACTTTGTGGGGCCGTCTGCCAAAAAGAGGCAGGGGGTGGTCGGCGGCCCCAACAACGGCGGCTACGACGACGACCAAGGCAGCTACATCCACGTGCCCCACGACCACCTGGCTTACAGGTATGAGGTGCTCAAAATCATTGGCAAGGGCAGTTTTGGACAAGTTGCTAAAGTCTATGATCACAAACTTCATCAACACCTGGCCTTAAAGATGGTTCGCAATGAGAAGAGGTTCCATCGCCAAGCTGCCGAGGAGATCAGGATCCTGGAGCACCTGAAGAAGCAGGATAAAACAGGCAGCATGAATGTGATCCACATGCTGGAAAGCTTCACCTTTCGGAACCACATCTGCATGACCTTTGAACTCTTGAGTATGAACCTGTATGAGCTGATTAAAAGGAATAAGTTTCAGGGGTTCAGCCTCCAGCTGGTTCGGAAATTCGCTCACTCCATCCTGCAGTGTTTGGATGCCCTTTATAGAAACAGAATCATCCACTGTGACTTGAAGCCAGAAAATATCCTCCTAAAACAGCAAGGGAGGAGTGGAATCAAGGTTATAGATTTTGGGTCCAGCTGTTTTGAGCACCAAAGAGTCTACACCTACATCCAGTCCCGGTTTTATCGGGCGCCAGAGGTGATCCTGGGGAGCCGCTATGGGATGCCCATAGACATGTGGAGTTTTGGCTGTATTCTGGTGGAGCTTTTGACTGGCTACCCTCTTTTCCCTGGAGAGGACGAGGCAGACCAACTGGCCTGTATCATGGAACTTCTTGGAATGCCACCTCAGAAGCTTTTGGAACAATCCAAGCGAGCCAAGAACTTCATCAACTCCAAGGGTCACCCCCGTTACTGCACGGTGTTGACGCAGCCGGACGGGAAGGTGACCCTGAGCGGGAGCCGCTCGCGCCGGGGCAAGGTCCGGGGTGCCCCAGGGAACAAGGACTGGGTGACAGCTCTGAAGGGCTGTGATGACCCCTTGTTCACTGGTTTCCTGAAGGACTGCCTCAGCTGGGATCCTTCCACACGCATGATTCCCAGCCAGGCCCTGCGGCACCCCTGGATCTGCAAACGGGTGCCCAAAGCGGCCGGTTTGGAGAAAAGCTCCGGCAGGAGGATTTCCAGCTATTCGGGTTCCTTCCAAGGAATTGCTAACAAGTTGCCTCCCGTGGCTGCAGTCCCCAGCAAGCTGAGGGCCAGTCTGGCCCCTGAGCCCAGTGGCAGCATCCCTCTGTGTACTGTGCTCCCCAAACTGGTCAGCTAGTGGGGAGTGGTGCGTTCCCAGGATACACCCCCTGTGTGTTAACTGTCTCTTCATGCCGTGGGAGGAAATTAAAGAAGCAGGTTTTAATGGATTTACTTTTTGTTAGGGGCTCAGTCTGGAATATTGGAAGATCAGTCAGAAATGTGCACATGAAAGGGCTGATTTTATCCAGTTGCTTCACTCACACCTGGTGCATACCCCACTGCTGAGGGTTCAGCTCAGCTGGGGTCTACAGACAGTTTGGCTGATGTGCTGTTTAAAACTGCTGGTTTAGAAGTCAAACCATTTATCATGGTTCAACAGGTTCTTTTGCTTAAGGCAGGAAAGGAACTTGATTTAAACTTCATGTTTTCAGTTCTCTCCAGCTGAACTCTTTCTGTTCCAGGGGAAAGTTTTTATATCTCTTGTCAAAAGCACAAATGCATTAATGTAATGCATTAGGAACTTACTTGCAAATTGCTTAAGTTTGAAGAATTTTATTTCTCTGCATTGCTTTTCCCTTATCTATCCTGGGATTTTAAAAACTGTGATGGGAGGTAGACACCAAAGGAATTTGTTATTGGAAAAGAAAATACTCAGATGATGAAATTTCAAAGCAGCCACGAAAAAATGAAATGCCATGAAACACAGGATATATCTAAATAAAACTACTAATTTCTGTTACACTTGCTATTTCCCCCTAAAAATCTATGGAAAGCTTGTAGGGGAATTTGGGATCAGGCCTGGTCCATCACAAGTGTGGGCCAGTTTGTTCAGGTAATGATTGAATTATCTGTTTCTTTGGAGCTCAGATTTCCATCATCAGTTCTGCCAGGTGTGTGTCTTTGTTTTTCCTGTGTTTCTAAAACAAAAATGTTGAAACTTCAAGAGCTGGTTTATATCCATGTTTGAGATTCTGGTAATTGCAAAAAATTATCTCTTTGTGTAGTGAATTCCACTGAATTACATGAAGCTCTTTTAATAAAAATGCAAACATGCCACCCCTGTCAGACAAGCAGAACTTTTTCAGGCCCAGGGCTGTGACTGGAAAATGAGGGGAGGGGAGGGAAACACACATTTATAATTGGGAGTGTGCTCTGAAATCTCAACAAAATCTCTGGAAACATAACCAGGAAAGACTGATAAGGTGCAAGA
The DNA here is from genome assembly GCF_963513975.1 of Fringilla coelebs. Lineage (NCBI taxonomy): Eukaryota > Metazoa > Chordata > Aves > Passeriformes > Fringillidae > Fringilla > Fringilla coelebs. The sequence goes on from NC_140049.1 coordinate 3,852,494, forward strand.
ACTGGCTGATCCAAATGGAAATATTTTATGGGAAGAGCTGCTTTGTTTCTAATTGCCTTCCTTGGGGCCTTTGAGTGCCTACATTTTCTCATTCTTGAACTCCATGAGCTTGTATTTCCTCTTCCTTTATCTTCCCAGAACATGCCAGGGTGGTGTGACCTGTCACAACCACAGCACAGCTTGTTGGGGTTGTTCCTCCTTGCAGCCTCATGGCCCGAGTCCATCTCCAGAACCATCTGATCCCTTGCCAGGTGCCTGAACAGGACTTTAAATTCAATTTAGAGCTTTTATGAACAGAAGGTTTTAAATGGAATGACTTTCTCTGCAGCAGGTTTGGAATGCTAAAGGAAGGAGACTCTCACTATGCAAACAAAGGAGTCACCAGGGGGATTTTAAAGATAAATGAGCAAATGTTGAGTAGGAGACCCTTCCCCTGAGGAGATGGGGCTGCTCTGGCCCCTCTGGCTCATTACAGCACTGGGTGGAGGCTTCCAAAAAACCTCAAAAAGCCTCAGCCAAAGCTCCAAAGGACTTTAGACTGAGGTTCCCAGGAGCTGAAATGCAGGTTCTCATGTGTGGAGCTCTTCTGAGTTGTTTTGTTGAGCAAGTGTCAATTCAGTGAGCTTAGCAATGATATTAAAATAACAGTCTGGCCCCTATCCGTGCAGCAAGCAGCAGGGATGGGCTGGCCTGGGTCACTCACAACAACACATGGCTGGTATTTTTTATATTTGCTAGGCTGAGTGAAGTTTTATTTGAATGAAGAACCAGGGAAGTGGCAGAAGATATCATTGATTTTAGTAGACTCTCTAATAGATCTGGAACATTTTCAGAAGGCAGAAATCTCCTTCTTCCTTTTCTGCCCTTTACATTTCTTTTTAACAAAACACACCCGGTGAGAGAGGAGAAGGGAACCTTTCAGGAGCAAGAGCTTGGTAGGAAAGGTGCATGGAAAAGGATTTTATAGAGAAGATAAAGTGATGGTGGTGCTGGAGCCTGGCAGAAGGAGCAGTGGTGGTGTCCTGGGAGCTGCACAAACAGGGCTCAGGAGCACACAGCAGGGTCCTGCTTCAGAACCATTTTGTCTATAAAAAGTGTAGAATAATATTGAGAATTCTGTGACTTGTGGGAAGAGGTGACTGTGAGGGAATTCCTCCTGTGGCTGCCCCTGGTGCACACTGAGTCATTTTGCTTAAGGCTGGGGCTGTGAAGCTGCAGATAAAGCAATTAACTGGCAAAACTGTGGCTTTTCATCTAGAAAATGTGTTCAGCATGCCCTGCCTGCCCTGACTGCACGAGGTGTTTGTTTAAGACTTGCTCTTCCTTACTTGGTACTGCCATATTTGAAAATCAAATATGTAGTTAAGTGAATTGCTAATTTGGGTGAGAAGGAAAAGCAGCCTCAGCAGATATTTACTGGGCTGGAAACTTCTTCCTAACCCAGGAAACACAGCTGAGAATATTGGGGTCCTGTTTCCAATCACTAATCCCCAGTTTCTTCATAAAACATTTGCTTTTGGTGAATAGTTTGATGCAGAATTCCCAAACTGGGAGAGCCCTCCAGGTGAGCCAATAAATATCCAGTGAGGAATCATCCCTGCACACCCTGGAGTGGCTGAGTTCCCTGTGAAAGGGAGCAGGAGTTGCCCAAGCCCCACGTGGGGGACCCTGGGCTGTGTCACTGTCATTTATCAGGGCTGGGCATGGTCTCAGTGCCTGTGCTCACCAGATAGGGCCAAACCTCAAAGTCACACTTGTTTTTGGGAAAGCCAAACCCTGGTGAGCTCTGAAATCACCAGAAACCATCACATCATTAGGAGAATGTTGGAAGTAGCCTAAAATTAAAAATGTCTGGATGGTTAAAGAGCAGTTTTTATTTTTGAGGGAGCTTTGCTTTGTTGAGCTGCCAGCACTGGCACCTCAGTGGTGTTCTCCTCAGAAGTTAGCACAGAACACATGCAAATCACTTGTGTTTACAGCAAATCAGGCTCTGCATTTCTAAAACTCACCCAAACCTGTTTTAAAATGCTCCTCAGAGTGTTTTACTGCCCTGTCAGAGGTGCCAATAACAGCTGTTCTTTGGCTGCAGTTCCAGCTGTTTGCCTCAGCAATATTTTTATAGAAATCAATGACAATGCACAAGCAGCACATCTGAAAGACCCAAACCTAAATCTAGAGATTTTCTGGGTACCACAGGAACTCCTCACTGGGGTTTTTTATCCTCCCAGCCTGCTGGGGTGGCAATCCTGGTTGACCAGTGACCCAAAAATTCACAGCAGATTCATGGGACAGAGATTTCATCCAACTTTTGTGGAAGAGTGAGTGATCACTTACAATATTTTTTACCTCTTGCAGTTGAAAACTTTTTAAGCAGTTGCAGAACTTCTTTGCAGTGATGATCATCTTCAAAACTACCTCTCAAACAAACACAGGGTCCTTTTGAAAGGGCTGCTCACTGCAGCTCTCCTGGCTTTTTTACTTGTTTAATACCAAAAGCTGTCCTGCCTGTGAAACATATATATGATGATCTCAGCAATGTCTTGCTAATCCCAGGCACACAAGCAAAAGGCTGATGCTGCACCCAGAGATCTCTGCTGAAATGATACAAATCCCCTGCCTGCCAAAGTTTAATTCCCTTGTGGAAGAGGAGAGCCAAAATAATATAGAAAGATCTGTGGGACTTGTGTGCAGCACCAGCTGAGACTGAAAACAAACTGTGCTCAGAGACTTTAATGAAAAATCCTGGGGTTTCTGCACGTGCTGGGTGCTCAGAGCTGTGGGTGCCTGGGCAGTGTGATTTAATGTTTGGTGCTTCACAGGATCCTGGAATTGTAAGGCTGGAAAAGCCCTCCAGGATCATCAATTCCAGCCTGTGCCTGATCCCCACCTCGTCACCCAGACCAGTGCCAGTCATTGGACACCTCCAGGGATGGGCACTCCAAACCCCCCTGGGCAGCCCCTTCCAGCCCTTTCCATCAGCAAATTCCTGCTGATGTCCAACCTGAGCCTCCCCAGCCCAGCCTGAGGCCGTTCCCTCTCCTCCTGTCCCCGTTCCCTGGGATAAGATCCCAAATCCCTCCTGGCTGTCCCCTCCTGGCAGGGAGTTGTGCAGAGTCTGAAGATCACAGACACCACTTGATTTTTATTTTTTTTATTAATTTAAGGGCAGTTTGTAGAAATAAATACACCTCCTACATCTCCTTGGAGAGCTCTCACGTTCCAAAAGGCCACCGACACCTCCAGCTCTGTAAATCCCTCTGTACCAGGACAAATCTGTGGCTCCAGAACATTTCCTTGGATTTTTTTAATTCCACATCAGAGGGGCTGGCAGGGTTGGGCAGCCTGTGCTGTCCAGAGCCTCCCCACACACAGCACTCAGGGTTTTACCAGCCTCCCTGCAGCCACGTTCCTGTCCAGGGGCTCTTACACATTGCAGATGTTCCAGCTAAATGTCAGCAGTGCTCAGAATCTGCAGCTTTGCCTTTTTATTAGAAATATCGTGATGAGGTGTGATAGGGTGGGGAATGTGGATATATAAGTGTGGAGGAACATTCTGGAAATCAGTCAGTCTCAAACTATGTATGTAAATGTAATGAGCAGATTCCTTGAAGTTGTACTTTGGGTCATTTTTAAAAAAGAAAATAAATGCATCATTTTCTGTAGCAATCGAGTGTGCAAATTCCTTAAAGTCCTTGATTAAAATGGAAAAGGAATTAATTCTTTCCAGATGGTGGAACTTACCTTGTGCTGGCAGACACCACCTCCTGTGGCATCTGCCTGGAGAGGAGAGAAAATTGTCACTGTGTGAGTGGGAGGTTCCTGTGTCTGTGCTAAACGTGATGAAGCTCTGCTCTGACCAATGTTCCCCTCGTTAACAGTGCTGTAATTAGAACTCACCAGAGTTTTGCCATGACATTCTTCAGTTGTCACTTTCTTATTCAGCCCACTAGAGAGCTTTTTAAAGCCCAGAATCCTGCTTATCCCCAGGCTGAAAGGAGAAATCCAGTAACAGCCACTTAGGGAAGATTTGCTTTTATTAGAAACCTATAAATGGGTAACTTACTGTACACAAGTGGATATTGGGATGGTTTGAAGATGAAATCATGCTCCAATAAAAGGTCTCCAGCTACAACCTGGGTGATTAAACCCTGTGTGTTAAACACACACGGTGTGCAGACAGCACAGTGGATTTTTACCTCATTTCAATGTCACTGAACAGCAAATACTTGATTATTTAAAAGTTTGCAAGCTAAAAACAGTAAAAAAAAAATATATGTCGAGATTTAGATGTCTTTGATTGTGGTATTTGTATATAAATGTGTAGCTCTGTGTTCAGCCTGCCATGAGGCCACAGGACACTCTCTGAGTGACATTTTCTCAAGCACAGCACCTCAGATTAAAAAAATAAGCTTATCTGCCCTGCTGTAATGCTTGTTGATGTAACTTGATAAGGGATTGTCTCCCAAATTCTGCTGTCTGAGCTGCACCAGGAGCTGTGAGGGGAAATAATGTTTGGTGCCAGTGGAGGGCTGGGGAATCCAACACCAGAGCTGAGCCTGGGATGTTGGTAAAAACCTGAATGTGCACCAAGATTCACAGAATTCACAGAATTCACAGAGTGACTGGGTTGGGAGAGACCTTAAAGATCATCCAGTCCAGCCCAGCCCCAGCACCTCAGCCAAACCCTGGCACCCAGAGCCACATCCAGGCTTTGTTAAACACCCCCAGGGATGGGGACTGCACCACCTCCCTGGGCAGAACATTCCAGAATTTTATCACCTTTCTGTAAAAACCTTTATCACTCTTTCTGTAAAATCTTTTCCCTGCTCTCCAGCCTGTATTTCCCTCGGTGCAGCTCAGGCTGTGTGCTCTGTTCTGTCAGTCCCTGCAGACAGAGCCCAGCCCAGCTGAGCACAGGCACCTTTCAGGAGCTGTGAGAGTGATGAGGGCACCCCTGGCTCTCCTTTTCTCCAGGCTGAGCCCCCCCAGCTCCCCAGGGGCTCCTCTCAGGGTTTGTGTTCCCAGCCCCTCGTGATGGGGAGCAGAACCCTGGAGTTTGTTACTCCTGTGGTGTTAATTATTGTTAATTATTGTAGTGACAGGGCAGGAGGGAAGAGCTTCAAACTGGAAGGGAGAAGAGTTAGATTGGATATTAGGGGGGAAATTCTGCACTGAGGGTGGGCAGGCCCTGGCACAGCTGGGGCTGCCCCTGGATCCCTGGCAGTGCCCAAGACCAGGCTGGACAGGGCTTGGAGCCACCTGGGACAGTGGAAGGTGTCCCTGCCATGGCTGTGTGAACCAAAGAGGAGAATTTTGCTCCTAATTATGATTTCTTTAAGCCTCAGTGAGCAGGCTCAGAGTGCTGCTGTTGGGATGATTACAAAAATCTGATGGTTTGTGTAAACTCGGTGGCACAGGAGAGGAGGGAGTGGTGGCAGCTCGGGGTTTGTTTTCTTTCCTCTTGTCAAATTACCCAAACGAGCTTTGCCAACACTTTTTGGGACACCACGTGCACAGATCCTCAGCAACACCTTTCCCTCTGCAGACTGCTCCCTTCACTTGGATTTTGGGTGTAAAACCCAGGAATAAACTCATATTCTTGACCAGCTATTTTCCTGTGCTCCCATCCCTCTCTCTGCAGAGTTTAAATGTGATTCCCTGGGTGCAAGATGCAGACAGAGACATCAGGGGAAAACTGAACTTATAAGGAGTGGCAGGAGAGTTTGGGATTGTTGGCACCAGCAGCTTTCTGGCAGACAGGGGGATTTAAATAATCGCTCCTGAAGTGTGCTCGGGCCGGTTCCCTTTGTCTGCGGGGATGGAATAGCTGCCCCGATAAATCTGTCCATTCTTAAACGCTGAGAGGAGCTTTCCAAAGCCCAGGGAGAGGCAGCCCCAGCCCTGGCAGAGGAGCAGAGCCATGTAAGGGTTTGCATTCCTCCCGCCGGCTCGGAAGCTCTGGAATTCCGCTCGACAAGCGCAGCAGTATCCCCGGGATTGATGGGCTGGGCTGGAGGTAGGAAGGCAGAGACCGGGATTACAATAATTAAGTGTAATTAAGCATAGCCGAGAAGGGGTTGAGAGCAATGAAGCACGTGCCTGATTAGCCCAGAGATTGTGCTGCTGGAAGTATGGAGTGGTGACACCATCCAGGCTGGATTTAATAAAGAAATAAAAATTTAAAATAATTATTAAATTAAAAAATTAATTCAATTTTTTTTTAATTTTTAAAAATTTTAAAAAATTTAATTGTGGCAACACCTCACCTGCACCTGGGTAGGGGAGATGTGAGTGAGGATCTCTCCAGATGAGAACTGCCACAGCCAGGTCTTGCCCTGGGTTGTTTTTTGGCTGTGAGGCAGCTGCTGAGGACATGGAAAGGCAAGAACTCATAACCAAGAAGCTGCTGGCAGAGTGGAGCTCAGCTGCTGTGGCCCTCAAGGGCTTTGTGATAGGCACCCACGTGAGGATGATCCTGTAGAACCGAGAAAAGAGTTGGGAAAATCATTTCCAGGAGCTCAGAGTGGGTGGAAAATGAGGAGAAGACAAAAGAGGGATTTAATTTAATCTGAACAAGAATCCCCGAGGTCCTTGGCCATGTCCTGCCCTGCCCGGGCTCTGCAGGGCAGTGCCACCTCCTGTGACCCTGTCCCGTGCCCTGCCCCTGCCACAGCAGCCCCAGGAGCTGCCAGGCTCTCCAGCAGGTGCTAATGATGGATGGCATAAATGGAATTATATGTGAGGTGTGAGCAGCCAGCTGTAAAGTCATCAAACAGGAAAGGTCGTGCAAGTGATTTACACCGGAGCTGCTCTGCTCCCAGAGCCACCAGCACAGAGAAATTCAGGCAGGGAAGGAGAGGGGGATGATTTTATTTGTCTGAGGCTGACTCTGAGGCAGGAGCTGCAGATCCCCCTCGGATCCCCTGCACAATTCCCTTCCCTGCTGTTTCCCTGTGGGGAGCTCAGCCCCTGGCATGGTTTGGGCTGGATGCTGTCAAGTCCTGTCTGAGGTTGGAGCTGGGCAGCTCCTGCAGCTCCTCAGACTTCTGAAGGAGCCTGGAGAAATGTGCTGCCCACCTTTTTCTGCTCTGTTTCTTCTTTGGATGAGATAAAAGTGGAAACAATGAGGGTGGTTGGAGATGATTTCCCTCCTTGCTGGATGTGCCCCACAGCACCTCACAACCTCCCTGCAGGACCCTGGCATGGGGGGAGCTCTGTTCTCCAGCACTTCTCAGGCATTTGCAGCCTGGTGAGCTTCAAAAATGCCAAAAAATGCCCAAAAATGAACGTGGTGGGGCACAGGGAGCAGGAGGCTGGACAGGCTGGCAGTGCTGGGGGAGCTGGGGCTGTGTGTGCTCAGAGGGAAGCTGCTGGTTATTTTGGGAGGTGCAAGAGGGGAGCAAACAGCCCAGCTTTCATTTTCCAGCCAGCTGGTGCTGATTCAGGAGGGTTTAGCAGTGCCAGCTGCGTGGAGCTGAGCTGACAAGGCCTTGGTGACACAGCCTGGCCACAGCGTGTCACCTCCCTGGCCATCTCATTCCTCATCAGGGGGCACTGGCTGTGCTTCCAGGAGGAGAAAAAGGTGACAGGAGAGGTAAGAAAGACTCTCCAATCTGCTTTTTCTTCTCCTTTTCCCCTGTCTAATGATCATATGCTTTGCTAGAACTATTTTCAGGCCCCTCTTCAGCACTGGCAGGACTGAGCGTGGTCTTTGACACATCCTCATGTGATGGGAAATGCACCAGAGTGACACAAACCTTTCCAAATATTCTATGATTATTTTTTCCCCCCCTATTAAACTAAACCCAGAGTTTCATGCATCACCTACCCTGCTGGGTCTGCAGAAGTTGGCTGGTTCTGGTCCCATTCCATGGCCCTTTCTGGCAGTGTTACAGAAAGATCTTTTACCTTCCCACAGGGCCACAACAAATGCAGTTTTTGGTGAGCCCAGTTTTGGTCCTTTCCCTGTCTCCAGCCTCCCTGATGCCATTTGCAGAGCTCTTCCCACCAGGGATTAGTGCCACCAGCAGCAGGGCTGGCAGGGGTGGGAGGTGGGAGCGTTGTCACTGCTCTGTCCCTGTCCCAGCCTTGGGGTGACCTTGTGCTTTGCTTGCAGGAAGGATATTTTATACAAATCTCATTTGGGCACTTCAGTCAGGCCATCTTCCCTGTTTTCTGTCTGCTGCCCTCCTGGATCCTGCCCCTGCAGGGGTCTGTGGGCACCATCCTGGCTCCTGAGGGGTCCATCTGAGGCAGCCCAAATCATTCCTGACTCCCTTTCCCTGTCCACGAGGTGCAAAAACAGCTGGAAAGGGACCAGAACACAGCAATGTCAGTGATGTCTCCCAAATATTGGGATACCCCTGATTCCAGCCTGTCCCTGCATCCTGCTGGCTCTGCTTGGTGCTGTATCCAGCATTTCTCCACTCACCCCAGCATCCCAAAGCCTGTGGCACATAAAGGGCAGTGAAGATGCTGCTGGGAGCCCCAGACCTGCATGGAGCTATCCTGCTGCCACTTTCAGCCCATGGATGCTCTGGGGAGCTCACATCCCAAGAAAAAACCTCTTTAAAACAAATCTCTCCCACCAAAGAAGAAAAATCAACCAAAAAAAGCTTCTAACTAACGCCTTAAAAAAGTGATTTCCATTTTGGTTCATGAAAAGGCAGTGAGGATGCTGCAGGGAGCCCCAGACCTCCATGGAATAATCCTGCTGAAACTTGCAGGCCGTGGATGCTCTGGGCAGCTCACATCCCAAGGAAAAAACCTCTTTAGAACAAATCTCTCCTGCCAAAAAAATCCCTAACAAACACCCCAAAAAAATGAGTCTCATCTTGGTACATAAAGTGAGGATGCTTCTGGGAGCCCCAGACCTCCATGGAATAATCCTGCTGCCCCTTTCAGCCCGTGGATGCTCCGGGGAGCTCACATCCCAAGCAAAAACCTCTTTAAAACAAATAACCCAACCAAAACAAAAAAAAACCCCAAACAGACACCCAAAGAAGAGAGTCCCACCTCGGCCCGTGCCGTTGCTGTGTTTGCAGTTGCTACCCACAGGGTTTATTTCTGGCCGCTCCGCGTGCCAGCGCGGGGCTCTGCAATGCAATCCCACCCGGGGCTCGGCACCGGGGCGGCCCCGGCCCCGCGGAGCTCGGCCCGTCCAGCCCGGCCCGGCCGCTTTTAGCCTCGCCTCGGTGGCCCAAGGGTTTTTGCAGCCTGAGCAGAAGTCCCGGGAAAGCCCCGGTAAAGCCCCGGTAAAGCCCCGGTAAAGCCCCGGTAAAGCCCGGCCAGCCCCGCTGCTCCTGTGCGGGCGGGAGGGCTGCGCTGCCGGGGTGGGGTCACTGCCACCCCTCGGATTGTCCCCAAATCCCTCATCCAGGGGTGTGCTGCCAGGGTGGGGTCACTGCCACCCCTGATTGTCCCCAAATCCCTCATCCAGGGGTATGCTGCTGGAGTGGGGTCACTGCCACCCCTGATTGTCCCCAAACCCTGACCCAGGGCTGCGCTGCCGGGGTGGGGTCACTGCCACCCCTCGGATTGTCCCTAAATCCCTCATCCTGGGGTATGCTGGTGGGGTGGGGTCACTGCCACCCCTTGGATTGTCCCCAAATCCCTCACCTGGGGCTGTGCTGCTGGACTGGGGTCACTGCCACCCCTCGGATTGTCCCCAAATCCCTCAGCCAGGGGTGTGCTGCCAGGGTGGGGTCACTGCCACCTCTGATTGTCCCCAAACCCTGACTCAGGGCTGTGCTGCTGGACTGGGGTCACTGCCACCCCTTGGATTGTCCCCAAACCCTGCCCCAGGGCTGTGTAGGTGGAGTGGTGTCACTGCCACCTCGGATTGTCCCCAAATCCCTCATCCTGGGGTATGCTGGTGGAGTGGGGTGACTGCCACTTCTCGGATTGTCCCCAAACCCCTCACCCAGGGCTGTGCTGCTGGGGTCACTGCCACCCTTTGAATTGCCCAAACCCTGACCCAGGGCTGTGCTGCTGGGGTCACTGCCACCCCTTGGATTGTCCCCAAAGTCCCCCAGTGTGGCCAGCCCTTTGCAGGGTCTGGGCTGAGCTGGGAGGGTCTGTGGCTCCCTGCTGGCACACAGTGCCCACCCTGACACGGGGACATGGGTGACAATCGTGTCCCCCAGCTGCCACAGGTCCTTGGGACCAGCAGCAGCAGCAGCAGCATGGGCTGCATATGTCCCTCTGGATTAGGGCCAGCCCAGGAGCTGCTTATGCTAATGGGGCTAATCTCCATAATCTTGTCACACAAATGCCTGCTCTGTGCTGGCAGAGCAGGGGGGTTTGGGTCATGTGTGGATGCCAGCAGAGAGAAGGGCTCTGGGAGGTGGCACGGACAGGAGGCACACGCAGGGCTCATGGGGCTGTGCCAGGCTGGGTTTGGCTGCTGGGAAGAGCCTCCTCCTGCTCCAGGGTCTGACTTTGTCACCCATCTGTGGCAGGAGGTGACAGCCAGGGACAGCGGTGATGGCCTTAAAACCAGGTCCCTTTGTCCCAGCCTTGGGTTTTGGTGGTGTGGGATCTGTGGTTTCACCTGGCAGCTGGGCTCCTGTGGGAACTCAGCACATCACTCCAGATCTCCAGAGATACCGAGAGAACCCTTGGGGGGCTCGGAGGTCTTGGAATGTTGCCAGAAGCACTTGGTGGCTTGACTTTGATCCCTCTAAGGATGTGCCACCTGCATATGAGGATATGAGAATCACTGGGGTTTGAATGGTGTAAAAACAGTATATTTGCAAGGTGAAACACAGGTTTTAAGGTTTTGGTACCAGGGAGTTATAGAGACAAGTTAGAAGAAATTAGGTGTATCTCATAGTTCTTCTTTCTTCTTCTTGTCATCCATTTTCTGTCTGATGTTGGCACTTGTGGATTGGTTCTTAGTGAAGATGCACTTGCTAACAAGGGTGACAAGTATTGGGGATAAAAGGTAAATATGATTTATATAGTTTTTACTATAAAAAGACACGACTGCTCTGTGGGCGGTCAGAGTGCCTTCAGTTGCCTTGCTGGTCAGATCCCAGCTGGGCAGAGAGAAAACTTTGTAGATAAGAAATAATAAACAGCCTTGAAGACCAAAAATCAGAGAGTCCAGTCTCATCTTTTAGAGCCCGAATCCGAACAAACCCATCTCACATGTGTCTGGGCAGAGACAGACAACAGCTGACCCAGACAGGCTCCATCCCTTTAAAGTCCAATTTTTTCAGGCCCTGTGCATCTCTGTGTTTGTGAGTGATGGTTTTTGTGACTGTGACTCGGGGAAGTACATTTGGCAGCATCTGGTGGGCAATGAGTCAGGATCCAGTTTCCAGGTGGAAAAATCCTTGTGTTGGGAAAAGCAGAGGGAGGGGTCAGTGCTGGGGGATTTTAGTGTTAGCCTTGTGCTAAACCCTCCCTGGATGGGGTCACTGGTGGAGGTGGACAGCCAGGACACGCTGGTTTGTCCCTTAGGTCCTGCTCAGTCCAGGGACAGCGCTGTGTCCCCTGCCCTGTGCCGGGAAAGGGGCAGGAAAATCCTCATCCCCGGCGGGCAGACAGCTCTAATCCCGAGCAGCATTTCCTGACATGTCTCGCAATCATGGGCTCTGTGTGTCAGCTCGGGAATGCCCAGCGGGAAGGGTCGGGGGATCCGTCCCGATCGGGAATGTCAGCAACGCCGGGTGCTAATCCCCGCCGGGAATCCCGGCTCGGTGCTGCTGCCTCTTCCCACCGTGTGCCAAGGGGCATCGCTCCATCTCCTGCTGCCGCAGATTGGTGCTGCCCGGGGTGAATATCCCCGGCGAGGGGCTGGTGCTGCCAGCCAGGCCCATCCCGTGCCCCGGTGGGAGAGAGGGTGTCCATAAAAAGGAGATTTCTCAGACTCGTCCTGGGTGGAGCAACGTGAGAAAGTTTGTGGTTGCATTTTTGGGAAATAAACGCGAGTTCCAATAGCTCCTTTCATCCTGAAGGATCCCACAGTGCTTTATAAATAGATTTGCAAGCCATGCACAAGGATCACTTCCAGGCACTGGGATGCAGCCGCTTCCTGGGAGAGCGGAGCAGCTGCCGGGAGCTGAGCTGGAGCTCCGGGAACGCTGGAAAAAAACCTCGGTGCAGCTTCCAGTGCCACCTCCTGTGCTTATTTCCATCCTTCCGTTGCCTTACAATTGGCGTTGATAGTTGTAATGGTGATTAACAGCATCTTTTCAACTCTATTACCCCTCTCCTAAAAAGATTATTGAAGGGAATGATCATTTTTTAGGTGGGAACGCTTTTCACCAACCTCGTGCTCCCACAAATCCAACCAGGGAGAAGAACAGGATGCACAGAGCCTTAATGATCATCACCCTCATCTTCGTGGTGTGTTTTTTTCCTGGTAACTCAGCTAAAATCAAATAACAGTCTGGTTTATTTCTTGCCATGGAGAGCACGTTCATGGATCAGCCACTGCTGGCACGTAAAGGCTGAGCCTGATTGTTCCCTCGTGGAAATGGGAGTGCAAGGAGGGAAAAATCAGTTTCCATTCTCATCTGGATGATTTTTCTCCTGGGTGAGAGTTGGAGGTCACTGCTGCTGGGTTTGGTGTTCAGAGAGGGTTGTTTTAGTTGGTTTGTTTCAGGTTTTTTTGTTGTTTTGTTTTTAGTTTTTTTTCTTGGGTTTTTTTTTTTTTTGTTTTGGTTTTTTGTTGTTGTTTGTTTGTTTGTTTTTTGATAAAAAGGGAACAAAATCTGGTGGGTTTTACCCATGCTGGACCCCACATGGTGGCTCTTCCTCTGCTCTCTAAAGCTGTGGGGTGTGTGAGAAGAGCAGTGGGTGCATGTGGGTGCCCACCACCCTCTGGGGGAGGAACCTTCTGATATCCAGAAGGTCCAGAAGGTCCAGAAGGTCCAGAAGGTCCAGAAGGTTCAGAAGGTTCAGTCCAACCCTTCTCTGACCCCATTCCTGCTGTGGGGTGAACCAGGATGGTTCTCTTTGAGCCAGGGGAGAGGTTGGGACCCCAGAGTGTCACCCGGTTCTTCTAAGCCTTCTGATGTTTACATTATTTTATGTAAATAATCATTGTTTTTACATTCCTGTCGAGAGGAGGAGAAATTTCATGGACTGTTGGTTTGCCCAGTGTCATCCTCCAATGATCACTTTCATCCTCCAATCCACTGTCACTTTTGAAAGTCTGTAAATATTAGAATCAGAAAATAAACTTCCTTTCTTCTTACCTTACCATTCCAGTGTGAAAAACGCCAATCACTTGGGGTTTTTTTAATTTTAAAATTTAATGATAATTAAACGGTTATAAAAATAGCAATATAATTAGAGTAATAATAATTTGGACAATTTGGATTAGGACAATATGAGACAATAAAAACAAAGAGTTTTGGATGTCTGGGCACCTCTTTCTGGGCAAAATAAACCCAAAAAAGGACTCATGTTAACAGAGGATTAACCCTTAAAAGGAATAGAATGTTGCATATTCATACACCTCATCCATGATGCATAAATTCCATTCACACACAGGATTCTCTCTGGGCAGTGTCAGCTTCTTCCTCTGAATTCTGACAGCGTCTGCAGGGCTGAGCAAGGTGGGAAGAACTTGATAATGGAGCAATAAATTCCCTTTCTCTGAAAGATTCAGGTGTCCTGTGGCTGCCATCTCACTGCGAGTCTTTTCTTTAAAAAAAGTATCTTACATAGCATAGTTTCTATCTTAACATTTTGTTATAACCTAAAGCTATATTTAACACACTACTTAAGAAAATTAATACAGCATCACTTTCTAACACAACACAGATCACATCCATTTGAATATTTGCCAAAAGCCAATCATAAAACACCCATTTTTCACACCAGCATCCGCGTCCTTTTATTCCGCGTCCGACAACGACCCCGGAGCCTCCGCGCCGCTCCCGTCCCGCGGCCGCGGGCGCTGCGGGGCCCGGCGGGGCCCGGGGGCCACCTCGTGGCGGCTCTGCCGATGAGCTCCAACATCCCGGAGTCCCCGACACCCCCGAACGGGGACCCGGCACCCCTCTGTCCCCTCTGTAGGATGGATTGGATCGTGTTGGGGAAATCTCTCTAATTCTGCATCACCGATGCTCTGCTGTTCAGGTTTGCTGTAAGGGGCATAGAAGTTAAATTTTTATTTAAATTAAATATTTATGGTGGCACTGGGCCTTCTCTTGCCTGCCCCTGCATTATTTCTTTAATAAATTCTTTATTTCTTAATAAATTCAGACTGAAGGGTTCATAGCTTCCCACTGGCCCCAGCAGAGTATTGTCATTGTAATTACCTTGTGAAAGGTGAAATGATGGAGAGAAAATCTGTCCCCATGACATGAATTTTACAGCAGAAAGCTTAAGTTTATCATCAAGCACGACTTGAAATAGAGCAAGGACAAACTCCCTGCAAGCATCAGGTTTACTTTAGAAATTAAGGTAAATTAAAAGGTGCTGAAGAGGCTTGGTGACAGGACAAGGGGGAACGGTTTCAAATGAAAAGATGGGATGTTTAGATTGGGTGTAAGGAGGAAATTCTTCCCTGTGAGGGTGGGGAGGCCCTGGCACAGAGAAGCTGTGGCTGCCCCATCCCTGGGAGTGCCCAAGGCCAGGCTGGAGCCAGCAGGGATGGGGAAAGCTGTCCCTGCCATGGCAGGGGTGGAACTGGGTGAGCTCTAAAGCCATCCAACCCAAACCTTGCCACGATTCTATGATTAATTGATGTGGTTTCCTGAACACCCCCCAGCCTGTGGGCAAAGGGAAGTGGGGCTCTGCTGCCCCAGCTCCCAGCAGGAGCCAGCCCAGCCCTCGCCTCGGGTGAGCAACCAAGGAGGACTCCATGGGAAAGGCAGGACCCCAGGCTCCCAAACTGTGCCTCCTCTGGACTGCTGTTTATCTTTGAAATAGCTCAAGGCTCGGGTTACAAAGCAAATATGAATGAAACTAAAGGAAACGGAGCAGCGAAACGGGTCAGTCATTTTCCTTTGACCAGATTCCTCTGCAGAGAAAAACTTGGCTTTAGAAAGGCTCCTTTCCCCAGACGTGCTGAGACCAGCCCGAGCCAGGGGACGCCAAAGCTGGGAAAACCCCACGGAGCAGCAGCTTTGATCGGTGCTTCCAGGGTTTAACTCCCGCCCCCAAAGCCCTCGTAGGCTTGGGTGAAGGATCAGACCCTGGGAGATGCTGCAAGGCCCAGAATGAATCCATCCTCCAAGTGGGAAATGTGGTTTCAAATTCAGGATCAGACTCTGGGAGATGCTGCAAGGCCCAGAATGAATCCATCCTCCAAGAGGGAAATGTGGTTTCAAATTAAGGATCAGACTCTGGGGGATGCTGCAAGGTCCAGAATGAATCCATCCTCCAAGTGGGAAATGTGGTTTCAAATTCAGGATCAGACTCTGGGAGATGCTGCAAGGTCCAGAATGAATCCATCCTCCAAGAGGGAAATGTGCTGGTGTTCACAGGGGTCCCAGGATGAGGGAAGAGATGAGAACCTTGACTCCAAGTTTCAGAAGGCTGATTTATTATTCTATGATATATTCACTATTAAAAGAAAATTATATACTTAAGCTACACTAAAAGAATCAGAAGGCTAGCAAGGAATAGAAGGGAATGATAATAAAATCTTGTGACTGCTCACAGCTTTGACACAGGTGAGGCTGTCATTGGTCATCAAGTAAAAACAATTTCACATGCTGGGTAAACAATTCTCTAAATCACATTTCAAAGCAGCAAAACATGGAGAAGCTGAAGCTTCTCAGCTTCTCAGGAGAAAAGATCTTAACAAAAGGATTTTTCATCAAATATGTCCATGACAGGGAAATCTCACAGCCAGGAGTGGGGGAAGGCCTCTGCTGCTCTCCAGGTTTCTCAGGGAAACTCAGGACTCAGTGAGAGGCACGGGGAGCTCGACAAGAGTTTTATTTATAAAGCTGCCAGCGCCTGGTGTAGGTTTACTCACTCTCCCATCTGGTGACTGTCACTGCCACCTCCTGACAGACGCTCAGTCTCTTGCTGCTAATGACGTTCTTTGATTAGCTGGATCTGCTGCTTCACCCAGCTATTGATCAGCCACTGCCTCTGGAAAACTGGGAGCAGTTCTGTTGGCTTGATTAAAAAACCCGAGAGGATTTTATTGATCTCAGAAGGTGCTGAGGTGGCTGGGGTGGAGCAGATGGCTCCTGCTGTGGGGTGGCCCTGCCACAGCGTGCCCTTCCCTGTCCTGCCCTTTGCTGTCCTGTCCCTTTTTAGGACCTGGATTCTTCTTTCTTGTGGGGGCAGCTGCTTGTGGAGGACATGGTGTAGATCCTGTGTACCATGATGTTCCTTCATCCCTTCCCCAGGGCACACTCCCTGCCTTTTTTGGGACAGCTGGGCGACAGGGATGGATGTCAAAGCACACGTGTTCTTTACTTAGAAAACAGGGATTATCAGCGTGCCTTTTCGAGCCATAAATGAAATACCTTGATTTCCTGTGGCACTCTAGCAGAAGGAATGCTCACTGATTTTACTGGATGTCAGGCAGCTCAAGGGCAGGCTGCACCTCGGTGTGGATCTCTTCTCTTTTAGCCTCATCTTTGTTGGATTCTGGGATGAACACAGACATAGGAGTTCATTTGTTATCATCAGGGCATGGTTGATGATATCAGGTTGATATCAGGCTTTTCTCTTGTTGGACTTGCTCCCCATGCCCTGATGCTCCCTGTGCTGTGCTGTTGGTTACACCTCTTGCCTTCCTGGGAAGTGGCTGTGGATGGAGCCATGGTGGGTGAGGTGTTGGGCACCAGCAGTCACCCACCCTCAGAGCAGCCCTTGGTCACCTCAGGATGCTCTTGGGGCAGCAAGGAGAGGCCAGGCACGGGGGGGAAGCTGTTACTGGGTGACTCCTGCAGTCATAGAATGGTTTGGATTGGAGGGAAGGTGGAAGATCATCTCATTCCACCCGTGCCATCGGCAGGGACAACTTCCACTGTCCCAGGCTGCTCCAGCCTGGCCTGAGACACTTCCAGATGTGGGGCATCCACAGCTTCTCTGGGCACCCTGTGCCATGGCCTTCCCAACCTCACAGGGAAGATTTCTTTTTGTTAATATCCAGCCTAAACCTCCTCTCTTCCAACCGGAGCCCACTCCCCCCTGTCCTGTCGCTCCACGCTTTTCCCAACACTCTTTCCTGTTGTCACCGGAGGGGCACCGAGAACACCGCGACCTGTTGCCATCCCACCGCCGGCTCCAGGGCACCGGGGTCCCCGGCGGTGGCGGGGCCGGGGGTCTCCCGTACCCCTGGGGGACCGAACCCCCCCGGCGCCCCTCGGGCAGCGGCGGGGCCGGTCCGGCGGGCGCAGGCTCAGCCCCGGGGCCGCCCCGCCCCGTCCCTCCCCCGGCGGCCGGGGCGCTGACATCAGAGCCGGGCCGGCGGGAGGAGGAGGAGGAGGAGGAGGAGGAGCCGCCGCCGCACCGGAGCCATCGCTCTTGTCGGGGCCGGGGCGCACCGGCGGGGGGCGGCGGCGGCGGCGCTGCTGCTTCACCCCCCGCACCCCCGGCCCATCCCGCGCGGCTCCGCCGCCCTCCCGCCCGCCCGGCGGAGCCTTCCCGGAGCCCCCCCCGAGCCCGCCCGGAGCCCGCCCGGAGCCCGCCCGGTGCCCGCCATGCTCTCCGGGGCGCCGCCGCCGCCCGCCGGCTTCCCCAGCCCGCCGCCGCCGCAGCCGCCGCCGCCGCCGCCGCCCGCCGCTCCCCCGCACGGGCCGCCGCCGTTCCCGGGGAAGGGCGGCCTGCAGATCCGGAAGAATGCCATCACGGACGACTACAAGGTCACCACGCAAGTGCTGGGGCTCGGCATCAACGGGAAAGTTTTGGAGATCTTCAGTAAGAAGAGCGGCGAGAAGTTCGCGCTCAAGGTGCGCGGGGACCCCGCGCCGGGGACCGGGGGGGACGCGGGGACGGCGCGGGCGCTCGGCCGGGAGGGGCCGGGCAGCGGCAGCGGCGCTGTGACAGTGATGGAAGGTGTCTGCTGCCGGGGGAAGGGGGTCCCGGGGGGGCCAGCGGCGGCAGCGGGGCCGGCCGGACAATGAGCTGCCGCCCGCCCCTCCGGCCATGCTCTAATCTCGTTTTTCCCCCCCCTTTACGAGCGCGGCTTTCCAGCTTTGTAGTGGGAAACGAAGCGAAATGACATCTTCGGAGCCCGAAGGGGGTGGGGGGGGGTAGGAATGGAGAGGAGACCGTGGCCTGGCTGGGACCCCCTCGGGGGATGCGCATCTTGGAATGCATCCCCGAGGGTGGGGAACACTCGGCGGAACGTGGGGTTCCCTCCGTGGTGTGTGGTGTAAGCACCCCCAGCTGCTCGCTGTCCCCGTTCCATGTCCCCTCCCGGCTCTAACCCCGAGCGACTGTCGTGCCTCGCTTCCCACCGGGAATATTCCAGCGTTACGATGTTACCCCTTGTCCCTAACTTGCTTCTCTTTGACAGGCGTGGATAAGCAGTGGCTACAAGGTGTGTTTGGGCACGCTCTAGCTGATGTGGCCCTTCTCCTTGTTTTAAAACCTGGTTTTTGAGCAAAGAGGGGAGCGTGTCTCCCTGCCAGCCAGGCTTGGGGAAGTTGGGATGGCTCCTGACACGCCGGGTGACGCGGGAGCAAGGCTGGCTGCTCGGTGGGAGCGCCGTGTTCTCCAGCATCCGTGCAATTTGCGCCCACACATGAGCTGTTCCAATCCTTGGCGTTACCCCGAGAGCTGGGAAGGCTAAAAACACCCCACCTAAACCCATAACCCTCACCTAAACCTCTAACTCCCACCTGAACCCATAACCCCACTTATTTTGTTTTTAGAGCTGCCCCTTTGTTGGTGTCTGGGGCTCCTAACCCAAGTGAGGGAACGAAGGTGAGGCTTTGGGGGTACAAGCTGTGCTGCAGGGGTGGTGGGGTGCTGAATATCTGTGGTTGATGAAGTGGGGTCAGTTAGGTGATAGAAGTTTGGCTTTTCCTTCAGAAATGTCAGAGACATTGCTGGTGAGCCACCCCGTGTTGTACTCCGGGGTGACATTGTGTTGTCATCTCATTGGGTTGAAAATTAGCGAAATCCTCTTTCTGTTTTGACAGACGGGCTCCTCCTCGCCTCTGAAGTTGAGTCACATATTTAAAGCACAGATCCCAGCACTTCCCTCTCGCAGCCCTGAAAGAGGAAGGATGGAGGAGGAGGAGGAGGAGGAGGCCGGAGCTTCCTCTGCCCGCCGTGCCTGGGGCACGGGACTGGCGCTGTCACCCTGCCCGTGCCAGAGCGAGGGCTCAGGGTTTGTGGCACTTGTCACACGGGTCCCTTGGCTCGCTGAAAACCTCCTGGAGTGCAGGGCTGGGATGTGGGAGGGTGACACAGAGTGTCCCTGTGGCTCTTGCGGGGTGAGGAATATTCGACACTCAGTCTCTTGTAGGAAAAGGGATTGTCTTGCCTGTCCCCTGTCCTGGCCTCTCCTGGCGTCCCTGACGGGGAGGGACAAGTTCAGCTGAGTGCTTGGACGTGTCCCTGGCCTCTCAAAGAGCAGCACAGCTGCTACTGTAAGTGATTCCCTCCAGCACCTTCCAGACTGCTACACTGGGAGCTTGGGCTCTGGGACGAGCCCGTGGGGGCTCCTCACTGTGAGCTACCCTGCCTTACAGCACTGGGATATTTGGGCTGAGCTGCAGAGCCCAAACTTGGTGTGGGTGCCTGCCCTAGACATGATGTGTGCTGACTTCATTCCCTCCTCGGGTACGCAGCCGGGCTGACGTCTCTGCTCCAGACCTGTGGGGAGGTATTTGGGTCCAAATTACTCATGGGCTGCAGCAGAGTGGAAAGATGACCTAAAGCAGGATCCACAGAAGTGATTGCATCGAGTTGTCATGTTTCAGATGATGCTTAAAAGAATCCTGATGGCCCATCGCCAGGAGCCACAGCTGAAATCTGTCTGCTGCCTGCTTTGGTTGTGCAGTGAACCTTTCCATTTGGAGTGTCATTCTTTAGGTTTGCTGTTCCAAAATCTTGTATAACAATGCAATCCTTCACTGGAGGATGAGACACAACTCCTCCCTGATGTGAACGGTGTCTTCTGGTCATCTTGTGCTTCCTCTTGGGTCACGAGCCACTGTTGTGTCGTTAGAGCTCTTCCTCCCAAATCAAGAGCTGGTTTTGGTAAGGGTTTTGCTGAGAATCACTTTGCTGAAGAGAACTTTTCAGTGCTCCAGGAGAGTTTGAGCTTGGGGAAAGTGTTCTAGCAGCAGTGAAAGCATAAGGGCCAATTTTCTTCTCCTTCCAGAGCAATAGTCCATGGCAGAGACACATCGTTAAATAAAATGCTGCTGTGTGAGAGTTAATGGATGGTAGTTCTGCTTGCTGTGTAGCACCAGGGTGAAAACAAGAGATTCCTCTACTTTTCTTATAGATTCTTGTTCATCTTTCTATTTCCCACCTCCAGTTTTATTGTATTTTTTGGTACCTGAAGCGTGGCATCCCTGAATTACCTGGAGCGAAGCAGCGCGGATGGTCCCAGTCACCCGTGCCCTGACCCTGTTTGAAGCAGGATGAGAGCCTGGGGACAGGTGATGAATGGAGCTGAAACGCCTGGCTCCTCACCCCTTTCTTCCTTGTACCTTGGTGTGATTTATTATTAGGCAAAATTAGGCTTGTAATTTCTGTGGAGGCTGCTGTATGTAGGTCACTGCTGGCCTGGCTTGGCAGGGCTGGCTGTGGTCAGGCTGCAGTGGTGGGGCTGGGAGCAAGGGCTCTTTGCCTGCTGCAAATTCCACTTTTAAGACTAATCTTTGGGCTGGCTGCCTTAATTCCACCAGGAAATGGCAGCTAAGCCAGGCTGGAGAGTGGGGACTGGTGTTTCAGGTGATGAGTTTTTCTCTGTTGTATGCATTGCACCGTGGAGCTCTTTGTGGAGCAGGTTTCCTTTAAAATAAATGAACAAACCTCGCTGCTGACTTCACCTTCAAAGCAGGAGATCCTCACCTGGACTGGTGAGCTTTGGAAGGGCTGGAGGAGCTCAGGGCTGTGGAGGCTGCTGGTGGATTTTTTTCTGCAGCATCCTTGGTGCTTTGGGGCGTGTTTGCGAAACTCTCAGTCTCTCTCTTGGCCTCATCTGATAACCCATGAGTGATGGTTCCCCTGATGGGGAAGGAGGAAGGAGGATGGTGCTTGTGGTTTGCTGTTCTGGGAAGGTGCCTGGTGTGGAATTAGGGCAGGCAGCTCGGAGCTGATGGCCGAGCAGCTCCGTGGATGAGTGAGACTGTGTAGCCAAAGCACCCCGTGTCCCTCCAAAAATCCATCTGGGAAAACACCCCTGAAGTGAGGGAGAAAATGGAGATCCTGGGCTCGTGCTCATGGGAAACAGCTTGCTGTGTCTGCTGTTCTTCTGTCCCTCTCTCAGTGGAGAGATGTTTTTTTAATTAGCTCTGCCATGTATTTTATATAATCAGAAATGTCTTCGCTGTGGCCTTCTGTGCGAGATGTGGTTGAAAAGCTGTGGAAACTGCAGTGACATCACTGGGACTTTTCCAAAGCTGTGGTTTATTATCTCATTGACCAAAGGAGTCTACTGACTTGGGGTTTGAATTTGTTTAAACGATTTAGGATTTGCCATAATCTCTGTTAAACACTTCACATGTTCTGAGCAGTCAGAAGTAGGACTGTGATGGACCGATAAGGCCTGGGAGCAGGGGTTTTCTCTTTGGTACGTGCTCAGGAAGTGGTGGGGCTCTTCCTCTCCTTAATGATCTAATGCCATCAGCCATGGGTCTTGCAAAAGACATTTCCCATGCTCTCAGGGGTGTGGGACTGAGATGCAGTGATTTATTGAACGTCAGAGGCGGCACCGCGCCGAGGAGCTGAGCTGCCTGTGGCACGCAGGATGAGAGCACAGCCCCTGCACGTGTGACTTAACAGCCAAATGCCACCAGGTAAAGCCATGATTTGGCCATTCTCACTGAGCCCTGCTGGCCTTTGGCGAGATCAGTGCTGTCTGTGCCATCAGTTCCACACACAGAGCAGGAAAGCCTCGTTACAGGGCAGTGCTGGCTCATGGGGCTGTGCAGGTTTTGGCTGTGCCTTGAGCAGTGAGCGATGCAGAGCAGAGGCTGGGCTTTGCCATGCCCTGAAACAATCACAACTATGTGTAAATAACACCTGAAATAACACTGAATTAATAAGTGAAGCTGTGCAGCCTGAGAGCCAGGTCTCCTGGCACGTTTGGTGGGCACAGGTGATGAAAACTCCCGGGAGGTTCCTGCTGAGGGAGCCTGAAGGATCAGGTTGGTGACTTCTCTCTTCACAGGCAGCTCTGGGGTGTGCTGTGGTGTCTGATGAGATGGAGGAGCCCTTGCTGGGCTGCAGGGTGGTGCAGGTACGTGGGAGGCATCTGGAGGAGTGGCTGGCTCGGCAGTGGCCGTAGGAGCAGCATCACTCCGGCTTTATGTTCTGCCATCTCCTCAGCCTTGCTGCTGGCCTCCTGTGTGCGGTGCTCCAAGGGCTTGGCTCTTTTCAAACCCATCCTTTCACTGTGGTTTTGCTGTCTGCTGAGAAAGGGAGAGGGAAGAGCCCTCCTTCCTTCAGAAAGCCTTTGCTCCTGCTCGCAGCCCAGGCACTCTCCCGACCTGCAGACAGCCCTGGCTGCAGCACCCAGGCTCCTCTCCAAGCACAACTGGCCCCGCTCGTCTGGCCTCAAGTTGCAGCATTCAGGCAGCATGACCTCACCTCCTGGTTTCCAAGAATAACGTGCTGCCTCCCCTGCTGCCTCCCCTGCTGCCTCCCCTGGGCTGTGC
The DNA here is from genome assembly GCF_963513975.1 of Fringilla coelebs. NCBI lineage: Eukaryota > Metazoa > Chordata > Aves > Passeriformes > Fringillidae > Fringilla > Fringilla coelebs. Next base: position 3,875,266 of record NC_140049.1, read on the forward strand.
TGGGGCTGCCTGCGGGGCCAGGGTGGCTTCCACAGCCTGGCATGGGTCAGCTCCAGGGCTCTGCCATGTGCCCGGTGTCCCAGGTAGCTCCGTGCCCACTCCATGGCTCTGGCTTGTCCCAGGTGTCCCAGGTAGCTCCATGCCCACCCCAGGCCAGCTCCAGGGCTCTGCCTTGTCCCAGGTGTCCCAGGTAGCCCTGTGCCCATCCCATGCCCGCTCCATGGCTCTGGCCTGTGCCAGGTGTCTCAGGTAGCCCTGTGCCCGCCCCAAGGCTCTGCCTTGTCCCAGGTGTCCCAGGTAATCCCATGCCCACCCCAGACCTGCTCCATGGCTCTCTCTTGTGCCAGGTTACCAGGTAGCTCCGTGCCCACCCCATGGCTCTGGCCTGTGCCAATTGTCCCAGGTAGCCCTGTGCCCATCCCAAGCCTGCTCCATGGCTCTGCCTTGTGCCAATTGTCCCAGGTAGCTCCATGCCCACCCCATGGTTCTGCCTTGTGCCAGGTGTCCCAGGTTGCCCCATGGCCACTTCATGACTCTGGCTTGTCCCAGGTGTTCCAGGTTGTCCCATGCCCACCCCAGACATACTCCATGTCTCTGGCCTGTGACAGCTGTCCCAGGTAGCCCTGTGCCCACCCCATGGCTCTGGCCTGTGCCAGCTGTCCCAGGTTGCCCCGTGCCCACCCCATGGCTCTGCCTTGTGCCAGCTGTTGCCCCATGCCCACCCTGCTCAGCTCCTCCGTGGGCTGCAGGGGTGAGGCAGCAGCTGGGAGAGGGTGTTCAGGACCTGGCTGATCTTGCAGGCTGATTTTGGAGGAGGGAGAGTTTGAAGCAGGAGCGGGGCAATCCCTCCACCGGCTCCAGAGGCTGGCATGGCAGTGCAGCTTGGCCTGACCACTCCCCAAAAATCCAGTTTGGAGCCTGGGCAGTCACCCTGGCTCAGCATCGTGGTCATACCTGGGGGTGACATTGTGGCACTGAACACAGCCCTGGGGTCTGTGTCCCGCTGAAGGTGTCCCCTCCTCATTGCTGCAGGGTGACAAAAGCCAGCCAGGTTTGGTGGGAGGTGTCCCTGCCCACGCTGGGGGGGTGGAAGGAGATGACCCTCAAGGTCCCTTCCAACCAAACCATTTTGTGACTCTCTTGCTCTCTGAAAATCTCTTTTCCTTTCAGCTCTGGCTGGCACAGGGGCTGTGAGTGTTTCTAGTGCCTTGGGGCTCATTTTGGGGAGAGCTCTCAGCTCTGTGGCTGTTCCCCAAAGCAGATGGATGGGGAGCAGTGTGCAGGGGCTGGAGCAAGAGCAGGTCTGAATGCAGAGAGCTTTAACAGCCTTTTAAACTGTTCTTCCTTTGTGCCCCCTGGCTGAGTCATTTCAAAGATTTCAGCCTTTTAAGATCCTACCAATTTGAGGTGGGGATTACAGGGGCTGGCAGCTTTAATGGCTGCATTAACTCACTGCTCCTTTGTGGCCTGGGGAGGGGACTGAGGCACCCAGTCTCTGAGTGCTGCTGGACCTGAGATGACCTGAAAGGAAAAGTTTTGCTGGAGGTGCTGTGAGCCACAGAAATGTCACGTGGGAAGTGTCACTGGCAGGGGACACAGGATCTGCTCTGGGAGCTCCCCTGTGGCTCCATCTTCACTGTGGTGCTGCTGAGGAGGAGTCACAGAATCACCAGGCTGGAAGAGACCTTCAGGATCAACGAGTCCATCCCAGCCCCAACACCTCAGCCAAACCCTGGCACCCAGTGCCACATCCAGGCTGTGTCAAACACCCCCAGGGATGGGGACTGCACCACCTCCTCGGGCAGAACATTCCAGAACTTTATCACTCTTTCTGTAAAAACTTTTCCCTGCTATCCAGCCTGTATTTCCCTTGGTACAGCTCAGGCTGTGTGCTCTGTTCTGTCAGTCCCTGCAGACAGAGCCCAGCCCAGCTGAGCACAGGCACCTTTCAGGAGCTGTGAGAGCGATGAGGGCACCCCTGGCTCTCCTTTTCTCCAGGCTGAGCCCCCCCAGCTCCCTCAGGGGCTCCTCTAGGGTTTGTGTTCCCAGCCCCTCGTGATGGGGAGCAGAATCCTGGACTTTGTTACTCCTGTGGTGTTAATTATTGTTAATTATTGTAGTGACAGGACAGGATGGTGGCATCTTCTTGTGGATAAGGGCCTTCCCTCAGTGCAGTGCCAAAGTGCCCTGTCCCAGAGGGGAGGGCAGGTGAGCTCTGTGGCTCAGGGGTTGTGTGGCTGGCACAGCCTTTGCTGTCATATGTAATGAGATTATTCAGGCCCTTGGCGTCAGGGCTGCACGTGGTTCCTGCCCTGCGAGCTGTAGCCTAAACCAGAGATAAAGTCCAAAATCCAAACCCAGATCTGAATGTTCCTGGGGCTCCCAGCCAGGCTGGGGCTTTGCTGCTCTGCTCTTGGTGTCCTTATCCAGTTTGGCCTAGACTGGGGATCAGGGGAGGCAAGGATTAATTTCCTTTGTCACTGTGATTAAGTTTGCTGCTTTGTGCCCTTGGCTGCAGGTGGGTGCCTGTTTTGAGCTCAACCTTTCCAGCTCTGCTGGCCTCAGAAGATGGGGGTCAGGCAGGTTTGGGGTCATTGTGTGCCTCACACTCTGAGTCAGGCTAAACCTGTGTCACAGCAGGATGGGACTCCCAGAGCAGATCCTGTGTCCCCCTGCCAGTGACATTTTTGTGGCTCACAGCACCTCCAGCAAAACTTTTTCTTTCAGGTTATCTCAGGTCCAGCAGCACTCAGGGACTGGAGTTAGTGCTGCAGTTGGTGTTAGTGCTGTCCCTGTCCCAAGGAAGCACCTCCTGGCTTGGGAGCATCTTCTGAGCATCTTCTGAGCATCTTCTGAGCATCTTCTGCGCTCCCCGGGCTGGAGCAGCCCTGCTGTCCTCTGGCCCTGCTGTGCTGCACCGAGCTGGGGCAGCCTCTCCAAAGGCTCCCTGCCTGTCCTGCCAAGCTGTGTTTTCAGGGAAATGTGGCTGGCACAGGAGCTGGGACTGCTGTGGGAATTTGGCAGCTCGTCCCCTTCAGGCTGCAGCTCCAGCTCCTCCCCTCCCGTGCCCCCAGGTGCCGGCTCCAGGGAATGGGGCTGGATCCTGAGGGGTCTCTGGTGTTGAGGTGACCCCGAGGTGTTGGAAAGTCTCTTTTTCCCAGGATTCCTCGACTCTGGTTCTCAGAGTTGTTTATTTTCTTTTATCTATCACATTCTTTCTCTGGCCTGCTGAGATCTGTCCAGCAGGTCAGGTTGAGGCACACTGGCCACCCTCAGGGCAGTGTTGGCTTTTTATACCAAGAACTACCTGTACTTTATTTACAATAATTTTCCAATACCCATCACCTCTGTCAGACAGTCTGTCTCTGCTCTAAACCAATCCAGAAGTGTCACCATCCCAGCAGAGGATGGAGGACAAGAAGGAGAAAGACAGAACTCGCCCAGATTCCCCCATTTTGCCTCTTGAACCCCCATCCTAAAAACCCCAAAATTCAACATTTCCACCCTGTGATAAATTCACTCTCATTCTGTTCAAACCCTTGTGGCTTTCACACAAAGTTGGTGATTGTTTCCATGGGTTAAAATCCAAGGCACAGGTGTTTTTGACTCCGTGCCAAGGTCTCTGAGCCCCCTGCCAGGGTCTGGAATCACCCAGGGCAGCCAGAGGAATGTCCTGGGTTGTGACAGAATCCCAGCTATCTCCACAGGGCTGGGGCAAAAGCAGATGCAAATCAGGTCCAAACAAACCCAAAAGTATGTGTGTTATGCTCAGCTTACTCTAACAAGAGCAGTAAATAAAATCAAGAGCAGGGGAGGTGTGTGGTAGCAGGAATGGTTTTGAATTCCAGCAGCAATGAGCCTGATGGTATCTCCCAGCTCAGTGTTAGGAACAGCTTAAACTTTATTCTATTCTATTCTATTCTATTCTATTCTATTCTATTCTATTCTATTCTATTCTATTCTATTCTATTCTATTCTATTCTATTCTATCCTATCCTATCCTATCCTATCCTATCCTATCCTATCCTATCCTATCCTATCCTATCCTATCCTATTCACACCCAGGGATGGTGACTGCACCACCTCCCTGGGCAGCTGGGGAGAACTTTATTCCAGAACTTTATCACTCTTTCTGTAAAATCTTTTCCCTGCTATCCAGCCTGTATTTCCCTTGGTGCAGCTCAGGCTGTGTGCTCTGTTCTGTCAGTGCTGCCTGGAGAAAGAGCCCAGCCCCAGCTGAGCACAGGCACCTTTCAGGAGCTGTGAGAGTGATGAGGGCACCCCTGAGTCTCCTTTTCTCCAGGCTGAGCACCCCCAGCTCCCTCAGGGGTTCCTCACAGGGTTTGTGTTCCCGGCCCCTCATGATGGAGCAGAAGCCTGGAGTTTGTTACTCCTGTTGTGTGTTCCAACTATTCTATTCTATTCTATTCTATTCTATTCTATTCTATTCTATTCTATTCTATTCTATTCTATTCTATTCTATTCTATTCTATTCTATTCTATTCTATTCTATCCTATTCTATCCTATTCTATCCTATTCTATCCTATTCTATTCTATTCTATTCTATTCCATTCCATTCCATTCCATTCCATTCCATTCCATTCCATTCCATTCCATTCCATTCCATTCTATTCTATTCTTCTATTCACTGTGGGTGTCGCTGAGCTGTCACCATGGCTCTGGGACTCAATGTGGCTCCCAGAGCCGGGCTGAAGGAGCCACTGTCACCTGGAGCTGCCTCCTGCGGGTCCCCTGGGGCTCTGCTGTGACTCTCTCTTCCTCTTGGGCCCTTTCCCAGCCTGGCTGTGCCGGGTGGATTTGCCGGAGCAGCCCCGGGCAGGGCTCTTGCGCAAGAGGCTCCGCGGTGCTGGGAAGGGCGGGCTTGCCAGGAAGTTTAAGCTTGGGTTATCTCCTGGAAGGCATCAGAGCTGTGAATTTGGCGTTTTGGGCTGCTTACCTGCCGTGCCTCCAGCAGAGCAGTGCTGGCACGGGGACAGGGCTGTTCTGGGGAGCCTGGAGGTGTGGCAGCCCTTGCTGGGCATCTTCCCAGGCTCCTGGGGAGAACATCTGCCCCTTGCTGGCCCAGGAGCTTGGAAGAGGCTTGGGAATCCTTTTGTTTTTGTCCTCAGTGTTTCCCACGAGGAATTGCCCTGCTCCTGGTGTGAGGGGCTGTGCAGCTCTGGTGGAGCAGACATCTCCTCTCCATCCCCTCCCACCCTGCTGGTTCCACCTCAGAGCTCAGACTCCCAATTTCCTGTGGTAAGGAAGAGTTGCTGTGAAGAACAGCTCTGCCAGGACATGAGATGTTCCCTGGGTGCTGGGATTCAGCTCCACATCCCTGGGAGTTTCTGGAAGTGTCCTGGTGGTCCCATTCCCCAGCTGCTTGCTGCTGGAGGACACAGCCAGCCCTGCAATGCTGGGCTGATGAAAGCTGGGTGAGGAAGATGATGAGGAGGCTCTGAACAGGTTAAAATGGGTTGGGTGCTGCTGAGCAGCAGCTCGGGCTGGGTGGGAGCCAGAGCTGCTTTTTCCTGGGAGCTGTGGAGCAGGTCTGAGGTTCTGCCTCTGCCGCAGTCTGGAGGGGCTGTGGGAGATGATGTTTGAGTGCCTCAGGGCAGTGCTTTGGGGTGATATTCCCACTTCTGGAGGAGCTGCAGGTCAGGCACAGCCCTGTGAGTCCAGCTAATGTGAGCAAGGAGAGGGTTTAGGAAGCTCAGGGTGTCCCTGTAGCTCAGTTTAGCCAGGCTCTGGCAGCAAGGGCAGCGTGTTGTTAGCAGGTCAGGCACCTCTGGCTTTAACCAAAACATTCCTTTCATGTTTCCTTCTCCTCAAAGATTGCCCTGAAACAAGCAGGCAAATGTCACTGCAGCAGGGCTGGCCTGGGCCATGGTGCTGGTGCTTGGAGGGTTTCAGTGACTGAGCTGCTGACCATCACTGGATGTCTGCATCTTGTACCCACATGGAATGCAGCCCTGGAAAAAGAATTCACAGAATGATTGGGTTGGGAGAGACCTTCAGGATCATTGAGTCCAGCTCAGCCCCAACACCTCAGCCAAACCCTGGCACCACATCCAGGCTGTGTTAAACACCCCCAGGGATGGGGACTGCACCACCTCCCTGGGCAGAACATTCCAGAACTTTATCACCTTTCTGTAAAAACCTTTTCCCTGCTCTCCAGCCTGTATTTCCCTCGGTGCAGCTCAGGCTGTGTGCTCTGTTCTGTCAGTCCCTGCAGACAGAGCCCAGCCCAGCTGAGCACAGGCACCTTTCAGGAGCTGTGTGAGAGGTGGGTGCCCTTCAAGGGGCACTTCAGGGTTTCCTTTCTCCCTGAAATGAGGCTCTGCTGCCTCGGGGTGCTGCTGCAGGCTCTGTGGGGCCGTGGCACCCCCTGCTCCCCCAGTGCCCCAGGCTCTGCTGCCGTGGGGGCTGCCCAGCCCTGGGGTGGGTGGCACAGCCACACAAAGGCTGCCCTGTCTGCTCTTTGGCTTCCCCCAGCCCTGAGCTCTTCTGGTGAATAAGTGGGATTGAAAAAGCTGAAATTCATACAAAGCAGGGCCCAGGAGCCCCTGGCTGACCCCGAGGGAGCAGCTGCCCCCTGCTCACCCCACACTGGGGGTCCCCGGTGCCTTCTTCAGAGCACACAGCCTGAGCTGCACCCAGGGAAATACAGGCTGGAGAGCAGGGAAAAGTTTTTTACAGAAAGGTGATAAAGTTCTGGAATGTTCTGCCCGGGGAGGTGGTGCAGTCCCCATCCCTGGGGGTGTTTGACAAAGCCTGGATGTGGCACTGGGTGTCAGGTGATGGGGCAGTGTGTGAGGCTGGCTGAGGGGAGAGCTTTCCTTTTGAAATCCTTGGGAATGCCCAAGGAGAGCAGGCTGTTTGCCAAGGGAGCAGCAGTAGCTGCAGGAGGAGATTTTTCTGTTGGTTTGTTTAAAGATCCGTGCCTTTATCCTTTTAGCCCATCTCCCTTTTCATCTAGCAGGCAAAACGAGTCCAAACCACTTTGCTGCCTGTGGGATTTGGGAGGAAATCAAGTAGCCTGCTGGTAAACACTGTGCTGAGCATCCGTGGGAGGATCAGTGACTCTTTCCTGTGAGTTCTCCACTCGTGTTTTTGCTGTATCTTGAAAAAATAAGAGTACAAAACTGGCTCAGGTTTGATGGGGCTGTGAGCAGCCTGGCGTGGTGGAAGGTGTCCCTGCCCATGGCAGGAGCTGGAATGAGATGATTTTTAGGGTTCCTTTTAACCCACTCCATGATTCAGTGACTCCTTGCACTGCCTTGAGCCCAGCCTTGGTGACACCAACAACAGGGGGGAAATTTCCCCTCGGGTATTTTTGGAAGTTTGTGCACTCAGGCTCTTGGCAGTGAGTTTTGCACACTTGTTGGCCGAGCTGTTTGGAGGTGATGGTGCTGATGGGACCCTGCTGGTCCAGGCTCTGTCCCAGCTCCACCAAAGCTCCCCAGCACTGGGGCCACACGGCTGCTGCTGCCAACAGGTGCTGTGGAGGCTCCTGGGGCTGCCAAAAGCCTGCAGGGAGCTGAGAATAGCCACTGTGTCCTGAGGGCTTTAATGTGGTGCCAGCAGGATGCAGAGAAGGGCTTTTTTTAAAATAGAAACACAACTGTGTTTTCCTGCTGGCTGAAGGAGTCTCGGGGTGGCTGCTGGAGGAGGAGTGCCCTGCTTGGCCCCTGGGTTGGCAGGAGGCTCTCAGGTTTTCACTGCACTGCTTCAAGGCCCAGGATTTCCCCTAAAATTCTGGCTGTAGGTAAAGTGGAAGTGCACAGCCTTAGGTAGTGCTGGGTCTCGAGTCTGGGGTGTTCTCAGCTCCTCACCCACGTGGGTTGGTGATGAATGGGGGTTTCCACCAGCTCTGCTGCAGCTCCTGCTGGCTGCTGGGGCTGTACAAACTCAGTGTGACGGGAGGAGGATGAGGAGGGAGGCCTGTGGGGCTGCACTGAGACCTTTGGGGAGATGGCAAAGGAGAGGCTGGTGGGGGCTGTGTGTCCCTGACCAGCTCTGGATCGTCCCCTCTTGTCCCTCTGCCCCTTCACTGCCATCCCCTCTCCTGACACATGTGGCTGTCCCTCTCCCTGCCCTGGGCATCAGGGCTGGTGGGGACAGGGGTTTGTGACTGCTGTGCCATGTGGGGGGAGCTGGAGGAGGAGGAGGAGCTGGAGGAGGAGGAGGAGGAGGAGGAGGAGGAGGAGGGCTGTTGGTGGGGCCCCTGCCTCTCTGAGCACCTGCACAGACAAAACCCTGTTATGAAACCCCTGAGCTGCTCCTGGCCCAGCCTTTTCCTGCTCCCAGCACCCTGGCAGGCTCCAGGCTGGCGTGGGCACGGTGCCTGCTCTGGGCTCCCTGTGCCTCCAGCCCCCCTGGCACTGCTGGGTGCTGCCAGGGTGGCTGGTGGGTCCCCAGGGGATGCTCTGCCCTGCATCCCTGCAGAGCTGGGCTGCACTCCCTGCCCTTATCTCAGCAAGGTGTTTGCTGTGCCCTGCTGTTGACAAAGCCCGTGGCAGGGGTGAAGCTGTGTTGAACAAACAGCTGAGGAAGATAGGCTGATGCAAAACGGGGCTGTCGTCACCGAGCTTCGCGGGTGCGTAAGTGAAACCCTCCTCAGGCTTGGCACTGCTGGAGGAAACACATCCCAAGGCCACCCTGCTGCCAGTGCCAGGGGTGAGTGGCACTTCAGGAGGGGTTGGCCTTGATGCAGCTTTGTGTTCCAGTTTGGTTTTTTCCCTTTCTTTTAATATACATGTATTTATTTGTGCTGCACGAAGATCTGTGTTGGAAGGCTGCGGGCAGGATCCCCGTGCTGGGGTGGGGGGCAGCCTCTCTTCTGTCCTGCCCATGGGCTGAGCCCTGAGAAATTTCATTTTTGGGAAGAGTTCAAGCCCAGGAGCTGCTGGGAAGCGCTGAGTGTTGTGGGGCTGCTTCTGGCTGCTGTGCCTGCAGGCGTGCTGGGTCTGGGCCTCTCCCCAAAATCACTTCCAGCTGAAACATTCAGGGAGTGGGTGGACACGTCCAAAACTAAAAGCAGTTCTGGGATGTAGGTGTGGAGCATCCAGAGCTGCCCCTGGGATCAGAGGTAGCAGGAAGGTCAGGCAGGGTTGTCCCCAGGGTTGGGGGCAGGCTGGTGGGGCCAGGATCCAGGGGATGCTCTGGGGGTCCCTCTGAGGTGAGGGGAAGCCCCTGGCTGTGGGTACAGGCAGGCAGCACCGTGCAGTGCTGGTGCTAAAGGGTTTTTTTTTCAAGCTCTGCCTGTGGGAGGGAGGCACAAAGGCCATAGGTCAGCCCTGAGTTAATGGTTTACATCAGTGTTTACTTCGGTATTAATCACACCTGCAAATATCAACCACTTCCTATCATAAAAGCACATGTGTGCTTTTCCGTTCGTGCTGCTGTCAGCTCTGATAGCAAATCTGGCAAGGAGAGGGGTGGGGAGGAGGAGCTGACCCCAGCCCTCAGCCCTGCAGAGAGGTGGAAGGTGGTGGTGGTGTGTGTGGCTGGGAAGATCTCTGCCCTTCCCATGGCTCCTTATTTCCCTTTCACTGCGTGCTGTGGGGTGGAAGGCCCTGGCAGAGGCAGAAGAGCTGTGTGGGATCAGGGCTTTGGTTTGCAGGGATGTCTGAGCATCCCTGCCCAGAATGGCTCCATTCAGAGCTGGGCTGGGGCTTCTTCTGCCCCCAAGGCGATGGGTCCCTTCCCTGCTCAGCCCGGTGCTGTGGTGGCTCCTGGTGGGCAGTGACATCTTGGCTGTCTTTGGGATGGCATGGGCTGGGCTGGGCTGGAGCATTTTGGCCATTGTGACCCCGTTTGTCCCCGTGGGGTTCATGGGGAGGTCCTGGCAGGGTGGTGGCTCCTGGTGGGCAGTGACATCTTGGGTGTCTTTGGGATGGCATGGGCTGGGCTGGAGCATTTTGGCCATTGTGACCCCGTTTGTCCCCGTGGGGTTCACGAGGGGGTCCTGGCAGGGTGGTGGCTCTGTCACTCCAGCCAGATGTGGCACAGCAGGACGTGGGACCTCGTGACCATGGCTCGTGCCTGGGCTGCTCCTGCTGCTCACCCAGAGCCTCCTGGAGAGATGAGCATGGGGTGAGTCAGCCAAACCCAGCTGGGGGCTGGAAGGAAGAGGAGGCTCCCAAAACAAAAACGTGGGACTGAATAGGCCCCTAATTTTGTTTTTCTCAGATAAATGGAGCCGACACTCTTTATTTGTCTCCTTTAAACACCAGCCCCAGCCTGTTGCTGGGTGTGAGTCAGCGGGGATGCTTCGTGCTGCTGCCTTGTTGCCATTTACCTGCTCTGACTTTTTCCTGTGAGTTTTACAGCTCCTTCCCACCCACCTCCATCTCCTCCCTCCAGCCTCATCCCCAAAGCCTCCACCACGCTGGGACCCTTCCCTCAGCATCCAGGGTGCTGCTCCTGGATCCCCACTTGGACATTTCATCTCCAGGATGTGCCAGGAACATTTCTGCTGCTGGGAAATGGGCTCTGCAGCACACGGGGGGCACGGGCCCCTGGCAGGTGGCTCTTATTTAACCCAGGCCTCTCTTCTGCTCCTCGCCTTTGTGTGCCTCGAGAGGCTTTTGTTGCTGCCTGAAAAGGCTGAATGGCTGCTGCATCTGTCGCCGGGGGACAGAAATGCTCAGCAGATGCCCCGGGCAGGGGGGGCTGCGGGGCGGGGGGTCCTGAGCATCGCCCACCGGGCAGGGACCCCACGAGCAGGGGAGCACCGGGCACCGGGGCTTGAGCAACGCTGGCGGGGAGTGAGGCCCTTGTGAAAGCACCGGGTGTGTGAGAGCTGCCTCTTCCTCATGTGAGAGCTGCCTCTTCCTCATGTGAGAGCTGCCTCTTCCTCGGCCCCTCTCCATCCTCTGCCCCGTTGTGACATCGCCCGCAGGAGTGGCACGGGCACGCTGTGACATCTGCCCCCTCTGCCACATCTCTCCCCTCTGCCACATCTGCCCCTCTGTCATTTCTGCCCCATCTGCCTCCCTCTGCCACATCTGTCTCCCTCCATGGCATCTGCCCCTGCCACCACATCTGCCTCCCTCCGTGATATCTGCCTCCCTCTGCCACATCTGCTCCCGCTGCCACATCTGCCCCCTCCGTGCTGCTCCTGGCTGTGTTTTTGGCTGTCCCCTCGCTGTCACAGCCTCTCCATGCCTGCCTGGCTGCTCGGCTCGGGCTGTGCAGTCAGCAGGGAGGCTCTCCCTGCTCTCCCCGCTCGCTGCCATGGCCCGGGGTGTTCCTGGGAGCGCTGCGATCATTCGGGCTGGGAGACTGCGGCCGAGCAGCTCGAGTGTGTCTGTGTCTGTGTCTGTGTGTCTGTGTCCGTGTGTCTGTGTGTGTCAGCTCTCCTCTGCTCGGCCTCACTTGCCTCTCCTGTCTCGCTCTTTCCAATCTAATCAATCCCCTCTCGCTGGGATCCTTTCTCCAACCTTTCCTTTCTCCAACCTTTCCATTCTCCCCGAGGTGGGAGAACCTGGAGGATGGAGCTGATTGTCCTGTGGGTCATTTCCCTCAGTATCCACCCGGCTCTGGCGGCCCCATCCCTCTGCAAGGTGGGTAGCTGATGCCTGCTGCTGTCCTGCCTGCCAAAGCCCCTTGGATGGTGCCAGGAGCAGAGCCAGCCCTGCCAGCAGCCGTCCTGGGCTGGCAGGACGGGGCACGCTGCGGGCAGGATGCTGCCGGACCCACGCGCGCTCCTCCTCCGGACACGTCACCTCTGCTCTCTGCCTTTCCCCAGGCAAAACAAACGTGAGGATGAGGCTTTCACCTCTTCTCTTGGGGCTTCAGACGCTTTCTGTGGCTCTTTGGGCGTGGGCAGAGCAGAAATGAAGCCCGGCTTGGGAAAGTCCCGTCACCAGGGCAGCAGGGCAGGTTGTGGTGGGTGTGAGCAGCGGGGATGGGGTTAATGTAAAGATTTATGTAAGAGCCACGATGATGTGGGGGAGGCTTCCTGAGCTGCACCTTTAATTGTTACTGCCTTGTGGTTCAACCATGAATTTCCCTCTGTTTGGTAACACAATTCCTCTCAGGGGCTCTGGGACTGGTGATTTTATTTCTCTTTTGTAGCTCATAAACAGCAAAAGCGGAACCAAGCTTTGCTGCTTCCGTGTCCTTTTGCTGCCCTCTCCCTCCCAGCCCTGTCTGGCAGGGACTGGGGTGGCTTTGGGCTCATTACCTGTGGGCTCCCAAAATATTCTGGCATTACAGGCTCAGCTCAGTGCAGGGAGAGGTGGGAACAGCCTGTGCAGAGCTTCCAGCACTGGCCCTACAAATGTGTAAAGCAGCTGACGCCAGCTGGCAGCGAGTTTGCAGGGGAAGATTAGAAGAGGAAAATCCTTTGAAGAGAAACCCTTTTGCTTTATTAGGAAAAAATGCTCCTTGCCCTGTGCTAGCCGGGTCAGGGGAATCCAAAGCCTGTGTGTGTGATCCAGGCTGGGGGAAGCTCTGCTTTGCTTCCCTGCTGATAATTTGGGGGATGACAGCCTGCCTCTCTTCGCTGTAGGTTTATTCTTATTGCAACTCAAGAAGAGTTTCTTTTAACCCCCTGTGGTGCAGACAGGTCCTGAGGGGGGCTCCTGGGGGTGGTTTGGGGCCTGGGTACAACACCCTGCTGGAGGGGTGGGTGCTGTTCTGCTGGGGGGTGAGGAGAATTGGGTGGGATCAAAATACACATGGGAATAAAACCACCCTGACTGCAAGAGCAGCTTCCTGGGGCAGCCCTGGAAAATGGACAGCTCAGCAAACACCCCAGTGTGAGCCTGATCCTCACTTTCCATGGAGATTGCCCGTGGGAGGTGAGTTTTCCCTCTTGCACAGGGATGTCTTGCCCATCTGAGTGTGCTTGGCTCGCCAGTGTTTGGGGCTGGGGTGGCACCCTCAGCAAGTAAGGACAGTGGGACAGGAGGGACAGTGGGACAGTGTCCTCAGCGACCTCCTGCCGTGCCAGGGGAGGAGGGAGCTTCCTTTTCCAACCTGTCGTGACTCATGGAGCATCATCCCAGGAGGGGGCGGCGAGACTGAATCAGTGGTGCCTGAGGACAGGCTGGGAGAGGGAACGTGAGCGTGGGCAGCTCCAGCCCCTCCCTCCCTTCCTTCCTTCCTTCCTTCCTTCCTTCCTTCCTTCCTTCCTTCCTTCCTTCCTTCCTTCCTTCCTTCCTTCCTTCCTTCCTTCCTTCCTTCCTTCCTTCCTTCCTTCCTTCCTTCCTTCCTTCCTTCCTTCCTTCCTTCCTTCCTTCCTTCCTTCCTTCCTTCCTTCCTTCCTTCCTTCCTTCCTTCCTCCCTCCCTCCCTCCCTCCCTTTCCTCCCTCCCTTTCCTCCCTCCCTCCCTTTCCTCCCTCCCTCCCTTTCCTCCCTCCCACCTGTGCTGTGCTTGTCCTCAGGTGATGGGGGGAAATTGTGCTCCATGTGGTGCTGAGCTCTTCCTTGGAGCTGAAGCTGATTTTTGATGCCTGCAGGACCAGGCTGGAGCCTGGTTTGGGTTTGGGTTTGCTCAGGGAGTGCTGTTCCCCTGCAGAAGCCCTGATGAGCTGTTTTGTTTTCAGGAGCTGCTTCCAGGGTTTGTCTTTCCAAGGTGGGGAAAAGCCCAGAGGTGCTGCTGGAGCTTGTGAGGAGCCTTTGCTGCTCTCAGGATCCTGAGCACATCTGGGCTGTGCCATCCTCTGATGGCAGCAGCGTGGGAGCTCTAATGAAGCTAATGAGGGTGTTTAGAGGAACACAGAACTAATTTCTCTTGCAGCTCCTGGGGGAGCTGGGCTGAGCCAAGGCACAGGATGGCAGCAAACGCTGTCTGCCCAAATCTCAGAGGTGTCAGGCTGCTGGAATGCGACTGAAAGCTGAATTTCCTCCCTAAGTGCCAGCAGGGTGGAGTGGCTCTTCCCCTGCTCTCCCTCCTTTCCTGCAGGGAGGTGCCCCAGTGGGAAGCAGAGGTGGGATGGGGCAGAGCTCTGGGCTGGCACAGCTCTCCTGGCTGTCCCCTGTCCCCTGCCGTGCTGGAGGGACCCCGGGGTGCTCTGGGGTGATGAGCTGATGTCTGGAGATGTGCAGTGGCTGCAGAGCTGAACACCTGGAGCTCCCAGCAAAGGGATGCAGCTCCTCCTGCCTGACTCCTGCCCGGATTTGCTCGGAGGTGGTGGCAGAGCTTCTCTGCCCTTGTGCCCTGCCCGGGGACACTTGTGTAACACAAGGATCCGGTTACTGCCCTCGGGCTGCCGGAGCCCTCCTCTCCAGCAGGAGCAGGCAGGAAATGCAGCGTGTTCTGCCTGAAATAATGAAGAGCTGGATCTCCATGAGCCCTTCTTTGGAAGTGTGAAAAACACCTATCACTTGTTCTTAAAATTTGAAGGGTTTAATAGTAATAAAATGGTTATAAAAATAGTAATACAAGTAGAGTAATAATAATTTATTTGGACAATTTGGATTAGGACAATATGAGACAATAGAAACAAAGAGTTATGGAGGTCTGGGCAGAAAAAGGAGCCACGTTAACAGAGGATTAACCCTTAAAAGCAGCAGCCTGTTGCATATTCATACATGATGCATCAATTCCATTCAAAGACAGGATTCTGCCTGGGCAGTGTCAGCTTCTTCCTCTGAATCCTGACTGGTCATCCTGCCCGAGTGAGGCAAGTTCATATCTCCTGGTAATGGAGCAATAAATTCTCTTTCTCTGAAAGATTCAGCTGTCCTGTTGCTGCTATCTCAGTATTTCTTTAAAAAAAGTATCTAACATAGCATAGTTTCTATTTTAACATTTTGTTATAACTTAAAACTATATTTAACACACTGCTTAAGAGAATTAACACAGCGTTACTTTCTAACACAACACATATAATATTCATTTGAATATTTGCCAAAAGCCAATCATAAAATGCACATTTTTCAGAGAAGGGGAACAGGAGGTAAGAGCTGGAAAAGCTGAGCTGAGAGCAGCTGCTGTGAGTTCAGCAGCTTGGCCATCGAAGGGTTAACCCTGGTTGTGCTGCAGATTACTGGGTTGCAAAATCAGCTGGGGTGGGATGGGGGCATCCATCCTTGCTGAACCCCAGGGGGAACACGAGGGGATTTTCCCATCCCAGCCTCCTTGCTGGGAGCCGAGAAACACAAACCCTGCTGCGGCCACCAGGGCTGGATAGGGACAGGGGCGGGGTTGTCACAGCCCCACAAACCTTGGATGTGGACAGGACATCACCCAGCCCAGCTTCCACTGCTGGAGGGAAGGGTGGCAGCTCTGGGAGGGTCCCACCTGGAAGGACAGCCTGGTTGGTGGCAGCCCTGCTCCTGCCCCATCCCTGCCATGCTCAGCGCGTTCCCCAGGGCACAGGGAGCTGGTCCTGTGCTGAGGGCAGGAGCTTTGGGCTGCCTCTGGCTTCTCTGTTGGGTTATGATCTTTTCTGAGCCAGAGATGGGGCAGCTTAGAGGTATTTTAAAAGCTTTTATTGTATTTTCAGTCTTATATGACGATGAGACAATGCACCCTTCATATACAGTTCACACCATCACCATCACTATTTCTTAATTACAATACCCTAAGTATTTCTTGGCTTATCAGCTTTCTTAATATCATAAAATATCCTGAGAGTTCATTAAAATCATAGAGGAAATATTCCTACAGCCTGACAGTGTTAGGTCATAAGAGTCAAATATGCTTTTCATGTCCTTCCTGCAGCAGCAGTGGGGAGTGCATGTGGCCTTCAGCTCCCCCTCACCCTGCTGCCACCAGGAACATTTCCTAAATTAACCAAACCATTGCCTTAACGAGGCCTAATCTGCTCTTCTGGAAGCCTCTCCATCACCTGTCCATGCAAAGCCAGCAGGGGATGGAGGGAGCAGCTGGATCACAGCTGGGTGTTCTGAGAGCACCAGGGCAGCTCTTTGCTCCCAGAGCTTGGCTGGGTACAAAAACAAACGTCAGGGCCGTGCTGGGGCAGGTAATGGAGGCTGCTGCCTCCTACTTCATTAGAAATCCAATTAATCTCCTATAAAAGCACTCAGAGTGACCTCTAAAAACGGGATGTATTTTGCTGTACCTCTGCTGTTTGTCTTGTGCAGATTGATGTTAACTAGCTGCTTCCTGCTGGTCCATTTTCCTGGAGCATAATTACAAATTGTTTTGTTTTTCTCTTTTCTCTTCAGCTTCCTGGCTCCCCAGGCTCTTCAGAGTGGGGCTACAAATAGCCAGGCTTTTCTCCAGCCCCCTCTGCATGGCTCCTTGTGGGGCTGGTGTTACTCTTGCTTAAGGTTTTGGCTTCTGCAGGATGCAGTTTTTGGGGTAATTAAGCAATAGAGGAGCAAGGAGAGGGTGTCTAACATCCTGCCCTGTCTTCCTTTGCCCCGAGGCTGTCGGTGTGGCTGATGTCAAATTGTGCAAACTTTGGTCCTTGCAGAGCTTCTGGTGGTTTGGTGCCAGCAGTCTCCCACAGGTTTCCTCTGCCTGGGGAAGCAGGAGAGCTGAGGAGGTGGGAGAGGCATGACCAGAGCCTGGGATGGTGTTTTGGGTGGGTGGCTGAAGGGCACGTCCTGTCTGTGCCTTTCCCTGTGGCAAAGGACAGCTGCTGCTCTGGGCAGGAATGCAGATTGCCAGGGTTACTCTGCCAGGGCAGCACTGTCAGTGAGTGCTCCATCTGGAAACGGGCACTGTGTGGATTTTGGGAGTTAATCCTCATTCCTGTGAGATCCCCCTGCACTGGGAACCACCCTGGGTCCTGCAAAACATCCCAGAGCTGATGCTCCTCTGCTCCTGGGGAGAGCTCAGAGGGGTCAGAAGGACTTTTCTGTGTGAATCTTGGTAAAATGGCCAAACCTGCTGTTTCCTGCTGGGTGGGGGTGTGTTTCCACATCCCCCTGCTCACCCTGCTCCAAGGGGCAGAGCTGCTCCAGAGGCTGAGCCTGGCCCCAAAGGCTGCTGGAGACAGGAAGGAAAATGAACTGTGCTCAAGATAGACACATTTGTTGTTCTATATTTAGGAACACAATAATTAAGGCTGGCTGTTTATCCTGACAAACATCATAACTAATAGTCTATGGCAGGCAAACAAATCCTTCCTGCACCTGGGAACTCTGAGTTGTCTCTGGGAAGGGCAGGGAGCTCATTAAAGAGCTGTAATTTAGGGAACATCTGGATGTTTGCTTTGTCTCCTCCCCAGGCACTGGTGCTGGTGGGCTTTGAATTTGTGGTCAGGGGGGTCCCATGGAGCTGATGGCTGGGAAATGATGGGGGCCAGCACAGCAAAGGTGAGGGTGAGGATGCTCAGTGGCACCCAGGGGTGCAGCAGTGGAGGTATCAGGGTGCAGAAGGGCTCATAAATGCAGAAGATCTCGCTGGTGGGGCGCTGGGAGGTGGCAGGCAGCCCGAATAAGCTTTTATGAACCTCGGCAGGAAGGGCAAGCTGAGGGCAAGCGGCTTCTCGGTGTTCCCACTAGATGGGGATGGAGGCATTGTCAGAGCGCTCCTGCACCCGCAGGGAGCACCCGGTGCTCGCCCCCGCGTCCTCTCTGGTGGCCACAGAGCCAGCCGGGGGTCATGACCCCGCTGCATGGGGGTGTCTCGGGGCTCACGGGGTGTCCCTTCTCCCGCAGATGCTGCAGGACTGCCCCAAGGCCCGCAGGGAGGTGGAGCTGCACTGGCGAGCGTCGCAGTGCGCGCACATCGTGCGCATCATGGACGTCTACGAGAACCTCTACCAGGGGAGGAAGTGTCTGCTCATCGTCATGGAGTGGTGAGAGCCCGGCCCAGGAGCTCTGCAGGGGGCTGGGGGGCTGCCAAAGGAGGGGTGGGCATCTTCCAGCCCTGGGGATGCCAGGGGGATGCGGCTGTGGGGATGGCAGCTCGGGCAGGGTGGCGTTGGAGGGATGGGGACAGGGCTGCTGGCTCTGATTCATCCTGAAAATGCTGAGCTCGAGGCCTGTGGTTCTCACAGGTGGGTCATAACCAAACTGCCTTTGGCCACCAAAAGCTGGGGGAGGCAGCAGGTTCCTGGCAGCCTGTGGTGGGGCAGGGACCGAGCTGGCAGCGCTGGTGCTGCCCTGGCAGCGCCTGCAGCAGCAGCAGCAGCAGCTCTGCTTTGGGTAGGAGCTTGGTCTGAACCTGGGGACGAGGAGGAGGGATGAAGGGGAAAGTATTGAAACCACATCCCAACCGCAGCTGTGATTTGATGCAGCTTCCTTGCCAAAACCTCTCCTCTGGCAAGCTGGTAGATTGCCTGGGGGGGCGGCGGGTGCAGAAGTAGTGCCAGGGCACGTGGCACAGCAGCCCCCAGAGCAGCTCCTGGGGGGAAACAGGCAGCTGAGAACACCCCTGGCACTCTGGGCAGCCAGGGGTGGGGAAGGGGAGGCAGTGGGGGGAGAAAGAAAGAATGGCTGAGGCGTAGGAAATTCCCCAGGACTGTCTGTGTGAGCGAGGGATGCTCTGGGGTAACGTCCATTGCAAGGCAGGATTTGATTTCCAGCAGGAGCAGTCTCTGGATCCATCCTGACATGCTCTGGATCCCTCCTGACTGTTCTGGATCCCTCCTGACTGTTCTGGATCCCTCCTGACTGTTCTGGATCCCTCCTGACTGGCTCTAGATCCATCCTGACTGGCTCTAGATCCATCCTGACAGGCTCTGGATGCCTCCTGACAGGTCTAGATCCATCCTGACAGGCTCTGGATCCATCCTGACAGGCTCTGGATCCCTCCTGACTGCTCTGGATCCCTCTGACAGGCTCTGGATCCATCCTGACAGGCTCTGGATCCATCCTGACAGGCTCTGGATCCCTCTGACAGGCTCTGGATCCATCCTCACAGGCTCTGGATCCCTCCTGGCTGCTCTGGATCCCTCCTGGCTGGCTCTAGATCCATCCTGACAGGCTCTGGATCCATCCTGACAGGCTCTAGATCCACTCTGACTGCTCTGGACCCATCCTGACAGGCTCTGGATCCCTCCTCCCAGGCTCTGTGCAGCAGAGGGTCCCAGGGGCTGCAGGCTATTGCTGCTGCAGATGTCATTGCATGTCAGGGAGATGCTATCAGCGCTGGGAAAGCCAAACTGTTCCTGCTTTAATCAGATAAGGCAGGGGCAGGAAGTGCCATTATCCCTGCTCTCATGGAGAATTCTCCCATACCTCAGCCCTGATCTCTGTGGGAGCTTCATTTTCTCTGAGGGTACCTGGGGAGGGAACCCCACCAGTGGATCTCAGCACCTCCCATGGGAGCTGGCTGTGCTGCAGAGGGGTCCAGCCTCTGTGCCCCAGCTTGGGGAGCCTGCTGTGACACTGCTGTTTCCTCAGCCGTGCCCTGAGCTTTGCTCAGCACTTCTGTGCTGGGTCATGGTGCTGCTGTGAGCAAAAGGAGGCCACGTGTGCTGGGAGTGCTCTCACCGACTTCAAGCCACATTTGCTGCCTTTACTGTAAATGTGTTTCTGTGGGCTGCTGGGGCGGCCACGCCCGCCCTGCACTGAGCCTCTGCCCCGCTCCTTTCGGGAAGGAGGAGGCTCTGAGACACCCCAGAACACCACCCAAGGACTGGGATGGAGAAGGGGATTGTTTCCTGCCCAGCAGCAGAGGGTTTGGTGGGAGATGGAGCCACTGTCATGGATATATTTTATGAAAAATCCTTTTGCTAGGATTTTTCTCTTGAGAAGCTGAGCGGTCTCAGAAATGAAATGTGAACAATAATTCTTTGCTGTTGTGGAATGCAACAGGTGGAGCTGGGATTGGTCTCATGTGGTTGTTTTTAATTCATGGCCAATCACAGTCCAGCTGTCTTGGACTCTCTGGTCAGTCACAAGATTTTATTATCATTCTTTTCCTTCCTAGCTTTCTGATGAAATCCTTCCTTCTATTCTTCTAGTACAGTTTTAATATATCACTTTCTTTGAATATAATATATATCATAAAATAATAAATCAGCCTTCTGAAACATGGGGTCAAGATTCTCATCTCTTCCCACGTCGAAGTTGCCTACAAATTCAACAAGCCAGGGTGTGTAACAGCAGCTCCTCTCTTGCAGCTTGGATGGTGGGGAGCTCTTCAGCCGCATCCAGGACAGGGGAGACCAGGCCTTCACAGAACGGGGTATGAGCCCTCACCCTGCTGGCCCTTCCATCCCCTCCATCCCCTCAGGGGCTCTTCTGAATCCCCAGCAGAGTTCTGCACTCAGGGAATGAGGGATGTGGGTGCAAGGGGCCCTGCTTTTCCTGTTTCCTGGGGAATAAGGTTAGAGGGTATTTTCTCAGCTGCTCCCACACTCCTGTCAGAAATACCCACCTCCCTCAAAAAGTTAAGTCCATGGGCTGTGGTTCTTACAGAACTCATTAATCTCATTCCCTCTACTCCTCTGGACAGGAAAAAACCACACAACCCAAACTCTGAGCCCGTTGCCCCCTTGACTTCCCATCCTAAGGGGAAACCTTTCCCAGCTGCATTCCTTGCTGCTTGGGTGTCCTAAACAGTGCAAGCCCCTCCTTGGTGTAGGGCCAGGGGCTGGGCTCTGGCCCATCCCTTCCCCTGGAGTTCCTGGGAGCTGCAGGCTCCTTTCCCAGGAATGGGGAGCGGCAGAGACTCCACGGAAAGGGGGACTCGAAGCAGAGCAAACCCCTTTGACCTCAGCCAGGTTCTTTGGCTCCTGGTTTGTAGAGTTCCCCAGGGAGCAGTGCCCTTTTCACCTTGCTTCTGAAGGCTTCTGATGGTTTCTTTGCCGCTTCAGAGGCTTCGGAGATCATGAAGAGCATTGGGGAAGCCATCCAGTACCTGCACTCGATCAACATCGCGCACCGGGACGTGAAGGTACCACCCCAGCCCTCCCTGGCACTGCCCTGCTGCTCCACGAGCTATTCACCTTCTCTGAGCAGAGATAACAACTCTCTCTCCCAGGATTTTTCCTGGAGAAGGCAGTGAGGAGCTCAGAGGAAAGTAGTTCTTAATCTCTGCTTGCTGCTCCTGTTATTTAGCACGTGTGGAATGTGTTATGGGGGTTGTTTGCTGGAGAAGAGGGGTGTTTGGGATGATTGATTGGAAAAAAAGCTGTGTCATGACTCTCTGGAGACAGCCACGGGTTTTTCTGTAGTATCTTCTTAGTGTAGTGTGAAAAACGCCAATCTCTTGTTTTTAGAATTTTAAAAGTTTAATAGTCATAAAATGGTTATAAAAATAAATTAGATATAATATAATAAATATAATAATATTAATTACAAAAATAAAAATAATAATACAATTAGAGTAATAATAATTTGGACAATTAGGTTTAGGACAATATGAGACAATAAAAACAAAGAGTTGTGGAGAGTCCGGGCACCTCTTTCTGGGCAAAATAAACCTGAAAAAGGACCCATGTTAGCAGAGGATTAACCCTTAAAACAACAGCCTGTTGCATATTCATACACCTCATACATGATGCATAAATTCCATTCAAACACAGGATTCTGGCTGGGCAGTGTCAGCTTCTTCCTCTGAATCCTGGTGGCATCTTCAGGGCTGAGCAAGGCAGGAAGAAGTTCGTTTCTCCTGATAATGGAGCAATAAATTCCCTTCCTCTGAAATATTTAGGTGTCCTGTGGCTGCTATCTCAGCGTGTCCTTTCTTTCAAAAAACTATCTTACATAGCATAGTTTCTATTTCAACATTTTGTTATAACCTAAAACTAGATTTAACACACTACTTAAAAGTATAGTTGACGATGACCAGACAGAATCCTGTGTTTGAATGGAATTTATGCATCATGTATGAGGTGTATGAATATGCAATGGGCTGTTGTTTCTAAGGATTAATCCTCTGTTAATGTCGGTCATTTTTCGGGCTTGTGCTGCCCAGAAGAAGGTACACGGACTGTCTGTAACTCTGTTTCTATTGTCTCATATTGTCCTAATTCAAATTGTCCAAATTATTATTACTCTAATTGCATTACGATTTTTATAACCATTTTATTACCATTAAACTTTTCAAATTCTAAAAACAAGTGATTGGCATTTTTCACATGACCCGAGGTGGGTCCGAGAGGACTGGGTTCAGCAGCAGAGCTCAGCACGTTCCTAAGCTAAGGCGCAGACCTAACCCTGTGGAGGAGCATCCTGGAGAAATATCCCCCAGGAAAGCTGTGCTGGGTGTTGGGGCCAGCCTCGCTGACAGCTCACTGCTTGTCCCTTCGTGTTCCCAGCCAGAGAATCTGCTGTACACCTCCAAGAGGCCCAACGCCGTGCTGAAGCTCACCGACTTCGGCTTCGCCAAGGAAACCACCACGCACAACTCGCTGGCCACGCCCTGCTACACGCCCTACTACGTGGGTGAGTGTGGGGTTGTCGGGGTAGGACGGTGGGGATGAGAGATCTCTGCAGCCAGCTCGTGGAATTTGGGGTTTATTGAGACGGAACGGGGTGCAGGGCCCTGCTGGGAGCTGCCAAGCACAGCTCGGAGCAGGCCCCAAAGAGGGACAGAGAGGTAAAAGAGAGGTAAAGAGAGAGAAGGCAAGAGTATGGTAAAGAGGATGAGAGCAAGGTTCCCGTTACAATTCAATAAGTCTTCTTCTGGTGTTAGAACTTGGGGTTTATTGCAAAGGTCCTGGGTGCAGGGCCCTGCCGGGAGCTGCCAGCCACAACTCAGAGCAGGCCCCAAAGAGGGAGAGAGAGGTAAAAGAGAGGTAAAGAGAGAGAAGGCAAGAGCGTGGTAAAGGGGATGAGAACAAGGTTCCCGTTACAATACAATAAATCTTCTTCTGGTGTTAGAACTTGGGGTTTATTGCAACGGGCCGGGGTGCAGGGCCCTGCCGGGAGCTGCCAGCCACAGCTCGGAGCAGGACCCAGAGGGAGAGAGAGGTAAAGAGAGAGGCTCCTCAGAGCTTATTAGACCTGGCTCAAAGAAGTTACTATAACACATTTGTAGGACTTAGGGGGGTTTGGAGGATGCCATGTGCAGCCCCTCACCTTTGCATCCAGCCTGCAGCAGGGAGCTGGGGGCTGCTCCAGGCAGCACTTCCCACAGTGGCTCTTGGTGTCTCCATGGCGTGTCAGAGCCCTCTCACCTGCTGCTGACACTCAGATTTAGGATTTTCTTTCTGTTTTTACCAGCCCCAGAAGTGCTGGGCCCAGAGAAGTACGACAAGTCCTGTGACATGTGGTCCCTGGGTGTCATCATGTATATTCTGTAAGTCTGAGGGTCCCTCTCCCTCCTGCTCCTGGCACTGCCTCGTGCCCCTGGGGAGGTTTTTGGGGTGGCTCTGTTGACTCTGTTCCCCCTGGTGGTGCAGGCTGTGCGGGTACCCCCCCTTCTACTCCAACCACGGGCTGGCCATCTCTCCTGGCATGAAGAAGAGGATCCGAATGGGCCAGTACGAGTTCCCCAATCCCGAGTGGTCCGAGGTGTCTGAGGAAGGTAAAGGGGGTCCCTGTGGGGCCTGTCCCCAGGCTCAGGTCTCCTTTGGAGGGCTGGGAGGAGCCCAGACCCCCCTGGCTGTGTCTGGGGTCACCTCTCAGCATCTGCCCCTCTGCTGGAGAGGCTTTTGCTGAAGGGTTTGTGCAGGGTCAGGGAGGGCACTCGGGGGTTTTGGGGCTGGGGCTGGAGCTCTGGAGAGCCCCCCAGGAGCTGCTGGCCCCTGACCCTGCCCCAACCCCTGCAGTGAAGCAGCTGATCCGAAACCTGCTGAAGACAGACCCGACCCAGCGCATGACGATAACAGAGTTCATGAACCACCCCTGGATCATGGTGAGGGGGGCAGGGATGGGATCATGGGATGGGATCCATGGGATGGGATCCATGGGATGGGATGGGATCCATGGGATGGATGGGATGGGATCCATGGGATGGGATCCATGGGATGGGATGGGATCCATGGGATGGGATGGGATGGGATGGGATGGGATCCATGGGATGGGATGGGATGGGATGGGATGGGATGGGATGGGATGGGATGGGATCCATGGGGTGGGATCCATGAGATGGGATCCATGGGATGGATGGGATGGGATGGGATGGGATGGGATGGGATCCATGGGATGGGATCCATGGGATGGGATGGGATCCATGGGATGGGATGGGATCCATGAGATGGGATGGGATGGGATCCATGAGATGGGATCCATGGGATGGATGGGATGGGATGGGATGGGATGGGATGGGATGGGATGGGATCCATGGGATGGGATCCATGGGATGGGATCCATGGGGTGGATGGGATGGGATCCATGGGATGGATGGGATGGGATGGATGGGATGGGATCCATGAGATGGATTGGATGGGATAGGATCCTTGGGATGAGATCCATGGGATGGGATCCATGGGATGGATTGGATGGGATGGGATCCTTGGGATGAGATCCATGGGATGGGATGGGATGGGATCCATGGGATGGGATGGGATGGGATGGGATGGGATCCATGGGGTGGGATCCATGGGGTGGACGGGATGGGATCCATGGGATGGATGGGATGGGATGGATGGGATGGGATCCATGAGATGGATTAGATGGGATAGGATCCATTGGATGGGATGGGATCCATGGGATGGGATCCATGGGATGGATGGGATGGGATGGATGGGATGGGATCCATGAGATGGATTGGATGGGATAGGATCCATTGGATGGGATGGTTCCATGGGATGGATGCCTGTGGCTCCCAGCTCACGCTCCTCCCCTCTCCTGGCAGCAATCCATGCAGGTGCCCCAGACCCCGCTGCACACCAGCCGTGTGCTGAAGGAGGAGAAGGACCTGTGGGAGGACGTGAAGGTAAAACCTCTCTCTGTCCCTGTCTGCAAAGCTCTGCACCCCTCTGTCATCTGGGGAATGTCCTCTCCTGGGTATTGCAGACCAGGCTCGTTCACTGTCCCTAAAAGTGTTCAGAACTGCATAGATGTGGCACTTGGGGACATGGTGTAGTGATGGAGTGGCTGTGTTGGGTTAACCATGGAACCCTAGAATGGTTTGGGGTGGAAAGGACCTCAAATGCCAGGGCAGGGACACCTTCCAGTGTCCCAGGCTGCTCCAAGCCAGCCTGGCCTTGGCACTGCCAGGGATGGGGCAGCCACAGCTGCTCTGGGAATCCCATCCCAGGCCCTCCCCACCCTCCCAGGGCAGAGCATGCTTGGCCTCAATCCCCTTGGAGAGCTTTTCCAGCCTGAACAATTCCACAATTCCAGTTTGCTGGCTCTGGGGCTGATCTGTGCTTGGGAAGGAGCTGGAAAATTTGGCAGTGGGACACCCAGGCCCTGCTGCAGTTTATTCCCAGCTGCTCTGGGGACCCTGGTATAGGAATGTGCCCCTTGTTGACAGAGTGACAGAGCTATCCTCAGTCTCCTCAAAAAGGAAAAGAGCCCAGAAGTTTCTCTCCTCAATGAGGTGAACAGACACCTCATAGGACCTGGGGGACTTCACCTCAAACTTAAGGATGGCCAATTGGACAGAAGCCAAAAAGTCCTGCCTGAACAATTCACTAGAAAAAGAAGAGAAAAAGAAACTAATCACTTTTGTGAGGTGTTTTACCAGGAGCAAGAACCTTTTGCACCTGGCTCCGTTTTTCTCTGTAAAGAGTTTTGTTATTTTGCCTTTTATTAAAACTTTTCTGTTTCCAGCACTACCACAAAAGCCACCCTGCTGATTTTATGCCTTCTAAGGTAGCTGAGCTATCTTAGGTGTGAAATAGATCTCCAAGAGCTTATGAGACCTGGCTTGAGGAGATCTCTGTTTCACCCTGCTGATGTCCCTGTGTCCCCTGCCCACAGGAGGAGATGACCAGTGCCCTGGCCACCATGAGAGTGGACTACGAACAAATCAAGATCAAGAAAATCGAGGATTCCTCGAACCCTCTGCTGATGAAGAGGAGGAAGAAAGCCAACCCCCCCGAGCCCACCACGCTGCCCCACTGAGGGCCCTGCCCACCAGCCCTCCAGAAAGCAATAACTATATATATATATATTTTTTAAGGAAAAAAAAAGACAAAAAGAAAAACAGACTGTTCTGTCGAGCGCATGGAATTCAGACATTTATACCAGACTAGTTATTTTTAGCTACTCACCTGTGTTTCTGACCTTTCTGGAGCAGGTGGTGAGATCCCCCCTCAGATCCACACCTGCAGCCAGGGATGTTTTTTGTCCTGTAGGTGAACGCCGCCAATAATTGGATTTTTATTTTTCTTTTGTGAAACAGTTTTGATTTATATATATATTTTTTTTTTTTCTTTTCCTCCTCCTTCCTTCCAAAGACATGGAAACTCCTGTGGTGACCTTTTTAGGGTATATAACATATAAATATTTTTTAAAAACTACTGTAGAGCTGAAACCCAGACAGTGTGTTCCCTGTGTGGCTAGAGACAGGCTCCAGGGAAGGAGAGCTGCCCTCCCCCCTTGTCCTGCTGCCCTGGGGGGGGTCCCTGTGGCCACCAAATCAAGCCCAGGAGCCAAAAAGCAGCGCCCCAGCCCTCCCTGGGGGCCTGCCTGGCAGCGCTGTCCGTCTGTCCGTGTGGGGTGTGTGTCTGTCCGTGGGCCTGCAGCTGCTCTGGCTCCCCCTGCCTGGCCTGGAATGCAGCTCTGCCCTCGGGGGGGGGCAGGGGGGGCTGTCCTGTCCCCCCAGCTCTGCAGGGATGTGTCCCCCCCTCCCCTGCTGCCCTGGGGGGGTCCCTGGGGACAGCCAGGGCAGGGCTGGAGGTGGCACTGCTGCTGTCCCCCAGGGTGGCTCCTGCAGCTGCTCTCAAGTCTTTAGTCCATGGATGATGATGATGATGATGATGATGATGATGATTATTATTTGTCACGATGTTTCACTTCGTTAAATGTGTTTGAATGGGGAAAGACAATTTTTTAAGGCGATGTTTAGTTTTTAGGTGATCTTTTTAGACACTGTATGGAATTTTAATTTGTTTTGAAAACTGGTTTTTATCCCCCCCTTTTTTTTTTTTTTTAAATTTTTTTTTAATTATTTTTTGTCTGTTGGCTTATACTAATCTTCCCAGTCTGCTCTTCAGTCCTTTGGATTAAAGACACTTAAAGAGTCACCCAGTCTCTCCTGTTGCTTGTGTGGCTGTGAAGAACCCCCCCAGTGCTCCAGCTGCTCTCCCTGTGTCCTAAAACTGCTCTTTTTTCCACCAGAAAGGCTGAGCCCCCCCTGGATGTTCTCCAGGGACACAAGATCCCTTTGCCTGGGGACAGCTGCACAGGGACTGCCCTCCCCAGCACGTGTCACCCCTGTCCCCAGCATGTGTCACCCCTGGGCTGGGGCTCTGGGGCCCTGGGCTGCTGTGGGTGATTTTGTGGGGTGCTGTGGGTGATGTTGTGGGGTGCTGTGGGTGATGTTGTGGGGTGCTGTGGGATGCTTTGGGAGGGTATGGGGTGAGGTGGGGTGCTGTGGGATTGCTATGGGGTCATGTGGGATGCTTTGGGAGGGTGTGGGGTAATGTGGGGTGCTGTGGATGCTTTGGGAAGGTATGGGGTGATGTAGGATGATGTGGATGGTGCTGTGGATGATGCTGTGGGATGCTGTGGGGGGCTGGGGATGCTGTAGGATGCTCTGGATGATGTGGGTGATGCTGTGGGATGCTGTGGATGCTGTAGGGTGTTGTGGGATGCTATGGATTATGCCATGGATGCTGTGGATGATGCTGGGGATGCTGTGGATGCTGTGAATGCTGTAGATGCTATAGGGTGCCATGGGATGCTGTGGATGCTGTGGATGATGCTGGGGATGCTGTGGATGCTGTGGATGCTGTAGGGTGCTGTGGATGATGCTGTGGATGCTGTGGATGATGCTGGGGATGCTGTGGATGCTGTGGGATGCTGTAGGGTGCTGTGGGATGCTGTGGATGCTGTGGATGATGCTGTGGGTGGTGTAGGGTGCTGTGGGATGCTGTGGATATTGTGGATGATGCTGTGGATATTGTGGATGCTGTGGATGCTGTGGGTGATGCTGTGGCACACGGGGTCATGGGTGCCGTGCCTGGATGCTGGCAGGGGACAGACAGACAGACAGACAGACAGACGCTGCCCGCCCGGTGTCGGAGCCGCCGGGGCTGTGCCCGGCCCCCGCTGTCGCCACCGATGTCGGAGCTGCGGGAGCTGCCGCTGCTGCCGGAGAGGAGGAAGGGGTGAGGCGCTCAGGTGCCTTCCTCACCCTCCTCTCCTCCTGCTGAGGGGCGGGACGGGGCTGCAGCGAGTGAAATCCACAGGGATGCTGCGAGATGGGAGCAGCCAGGGGAGCTCCAGCCTCCTGTGCCGAGCGGGCCGGGCGGAGCCCCTCGGGATGCCCAGCCGGGAGCTGATCCCTGGCACTGCCCCGGGAGGAGCCCCTCGGGCTGCCCATCCCTGGCACTGCCCCGGGAGGAGCCCCTCGGGCTGCCCAGAAGGGGGCTGATCCCTGGAACTGCCCTGGGAAGGAGCCTCTCGGGCTGCTCAGCCGGGAGCTGATCCCTGGAACTGCCCTGGGAGGAGCCCCTCGGGATGCCCATCCCTGGCACTGCCCTGGGAGCCGCTCGGGCTGCCCATCCCTGGAACTGTCCTGGGAGCCCCTCGGGATGCACAGCCCGGAGCTGATCCCTGGCACTGCCCTGGGAGGAGCCCCTCGGGCTGCCCATCCCTGGCACTGCCCTGGGAGCCCCTCGGGCTGCCCAGCCGGGGGCTGATCCCTGGCACTGTCCTGGGAGGAGCCCCTCGGGATGCCCAGAAGGGGGCTGATCCCTGGAACTGCCCTGGGAAGGAGCCCCTCGGGCTGCCCATCCCTGGCACTGTCCCGGGTGCCCATCCCTGGCACTGCCCGGCTGTGCTCGGTGCCTGCTGCTCCCCGCGGCCGCTGCAGCCCCGCAGAGGTGTCAGACACCGGCACGGGGAGGTGTGAAAGGTGTGAAGGAAGCACCGGCAGCAGTTTCCATCCCCCGAGGTCTGGCGGGCTTGCGCAGGTCCCACGTTTTGGAAAAAACCAAACAAAAGTTCTCCAAACAAACGCAAATCCTGGCAGTGAACCCCCAGCTTGCCTCGGGGAGGGGATGAGGTTCAGGTTTCTTTCGTTGCACAGGTCCTGTTCTGGAAATTACGGCGCTCACTGACACAAATCTCAACCCCGGTGGGAAGATCTGTGGCTTGAAATGTTTTCTGTTTGTGTTTGGGGAGGGAAGAGCAGAGCAGGCACCCGTGGCTGATTTCCCTCTCCATTCCCCCCAGCTGGGCACTGGGATTGAAGCCAGCAGTGGACACCAGGTCTCCAGGATGGTCCTGGAACTTCCCAGAGTGGTCCTGGAACTTCCCAGGGTGGCTCTGAAGCTTCCAAGATGGTCCTGGAGCTTCCCAGGGTGGTCCTGAAATTTCCCAGGGTGGTCCTGGAGCTTCCCAGGGTGGTCCTGGAGCATCCCAGGGTGGCTCTGAAGCTTCCAGGGTGGTCCTGGAGCATCCCAGAGTGGTCCTGGAGCATCCCAGGGTGGCTCTGAAGCTTCCCAGGAGGTCCTGGAACATCCCAGGATGGTCCTGGAGCATCCCAGGGTGGCTTTGAAGCTTCCAAGATGGTCCTGGAGCATGCCAGGGTGGCTCTGAAGCTTCCAGGATGGTCCTGGAACATCCCAGGATGGTCCTGGGGCATTCCAGGGTGGCTCTGAAGCTTCCAGGATGGTCCTGGAGCATCCCAGGGTGGTTCTGAAGCTTCCAGAATGGTCCTGGAGCATCCCAGGGTGGCTCTGAAGCTTCCAGAATGGTCCTGGAACATCCCAGGATGGTCCTGGAGCATCCCAGGGTGGCTCTGAAGCTTCCAAGATGGTCCTGGAGCTTCTCAGGATGGAACTGGAGCTTCCCAGGGTGGTCCTGGAGCATGCCAGCGTGGCTCTGAAGCTTCCAGAATGGTCCTGAAGCATCCCAGGGTGGCTCTGAAGCTTCCAGAATGGTCCTGGAGCATCCCAGGGTGGTCCTGGAACTTCCCATGGTGGTCCTGGAGCATCCCAGGGTGGTCCTGGAACTTCCCATGGTGGTCCTGGAGCTTCCCAGGGTGGCTCTAAAGCTTCCCAGGCTTTCCTGAACATCCCAACCCCTGGAGAAGAAGGCTGCCCATGGTGTCCCCCCCTCCACCCTCCAGTGTTCCTCCCTCCCCAGCAGAATTGTCCCTCTGGAGGGGTTTTGTCCCCAGGCTCTCTCTTTCTGTGGCTGCTTTCAGTGCCTGGGTGGCTGAAACCCAGGGCTGTTTTCTGTGAAGCTGTTGGTGCTAAAAGGAACAGCTGGGGCAGTGTGGGTGTGGGTGGGAACAGACTTACTCACACAGGGCCATGTTTTGGTGCTTTTAGATTTGAAACCCAAATTTTGGGGCAGATCTGCTCACAGGGAGCTGGAAATAAATTGGCTGGAGAGCAGCAGGGAGGGAAGAGGAGAGGTGCTGGAATTCTGGTGTCCCCTGGGAGCAGGTAAGGGTGGGAAAAGCAGCAGGAAGGAATCCAGTTTTGTGCTGGGGAAGGTGAGATGGATTCCCACATCGTGGCTGGAAGGAGATGAAATTCAAGGTCCCTTCCAGAATCATTCTGTGGTTCCATCACCTTTGGGAAAAACAACCCAAGGGCAGCCAGGATTTAAAATCTTGGATTGAGGACCAAAATCTTGGTCTGGGACCTGTGGGAGGGGATGGCCACAATTATTTGCAGGAGTCAGCTGCAGTGGGAGCAGAGCACAGAAACCTGGGGGGACCTGTGACCTGCTGACTCCAAAGGAATTAGTGAACAATTCAGTGCAACATTTGAAATTTTCAGTAGTTAGTAGAAAAATAACCCCTCTCTCCTCACCCCACCTGCTTTATTTTTAGCAGCAAGCTTCCTGCTAAGGAAAATAAAAAAAAAATTAAAAATATATATATATATTCTTGCTTTTGAGGTGATTTTGATCAAAAAAATCTGGCTCTGCTCCAGGCTGATCACTGGGGAAGGATGAATCACGGAGATCTCTGTGCTTATCTGTGCACACCAGAAGTGTCTGCTGCTCTTCAAAGGATGGGGGTGAAGCCCCTTCCTCCAGCCGTGGTTTGCTCTGCTCCCATGGTGTTGGTCAACTCTGGACAGCCCCAGGAGGACAAAATGTCCTGTGGCTGCTGTGGATGTGCAGGAGGAAGGAGCGTTGTGCAATGGCACTGAGGAGCCCTCAGCTGCTTGCTGTTTCATTCCTGCCCTTTGTTTTGTGGTGATGGGGATTATTTATGTTTATAGCCCTGATTTACCTCTCAGGGTAGTTGGTTTTCCATGCCTGGGCTCTCAGGACTGGCAGAGCTGCCAGGAGGTTTTGGTTTGGTTGCCCTGGCTTGGTTTGTACCCTGGGAACACCTCCTGGTGAGCTGGACGACTCAAAAAGGCAAAAAATCCTGTGCAAAATCAGCTGGTGGTTGTATTTTCCTAAGGATCAGACCAGGCACATCAGGGGAATGTCAGGATTTGCTCCTGCACGTGGCTAAATTGCTTAATGCTCAGAAAATGCAGGATTTCTGAAAATCCAATGGATCCTGGCTGCAAAAGGGCAGCTGCTGGTGGAAATCTGGCTGCAAAAGCAGAAGGAGGAGATGTTTTCACTCAGAATGAGTTTCTCTTCAGACACTGCTCCATCCAAGGGTAACAGGCCCCCAGGAATCCTGCTCCAGGCTTTTGCAGAGCCTTTTCCAAGCAGGAAAGGCAAAGCTGTTCCTCAGTGCTCTGAAAATCAGACCCAACAGGTTGTGGGGAAGGTGTGTGAGATGTGCCAGTCACAGCAGCTGGGCTCAGCATTGCAAAAGAGTCAGGAAACCAAATTTCAGCTCGGGAAAAAAGGCAAATTTGGCGCTGCTGCCAAGAAAGGAACTTTGCAGTCCAGCTCTGGAGCAAAGGAGATGGTTTGGTTGCTTCAGGGTGTGATGAAATGGTGGAGAGACCCTGCCAAGAGGCCAAAAGCAAGAGGTCACAAGGCAGAAAATGAGAACTGCTGGTGTTAAAGCTCTAAATCAGCACCCCTGAGCATTCATGGAGTAAAATGCATCATTCTGCCTGCTGGGGGGCACCCTGCTTTTACAACGTGGGGGTTTTGGTGCTGGGGAGCTGGGGGTGCAAATTTGATTTTCCAAAGCAGCTGTGGGGCTGCTGGGAGATAAAACCAGCACTGGGAAATAAAAGAAACAACGGGAAGGATTCCACTGATTGATGAATGGGGAAAGATGTTTGCTTTTAGGTTTGCCAAGAAATGAAATTGGGCATT
This sequence comes from Fringilla coelebs, assembly GCF_963513975.1. NCBI lineage: Eukaryota > Metazoa > Chordata > Aves > Passeriformes > Fringillidae > Fringilla > Fringilla coelebs. Next base: position 3,907,412 of record NC_140049.1, read on the forward strand.
GAAAGATGAAAGAAACAATGGGGAAAATGCCCTGAATTCCATAAGAATGAGAAATGAAAAGGGAGGGTTGGACTTTAGAGGGGAATCTCTGCTGTCAGGTGTTCTGGGAAGTGTGAACCTCTCAGGTACCTCAGAAATGGGGAAAGAGAGAAGGGAAATGCAGCTGGAAATTGGGATAAAAAGGAGGCTGCAGCCTCCCAAAGTGTGAGAGATCCCAGGGGAATGCCCCATGGCCTTTGGCTTTGGGCCTTTATTTTATTATAATAAATTCTGGAATCACTTTCAATAAATAAAATAAATAAAATAAATAAAATAAATAAATAAATGCTGAAATCACCTTTAGTACCCCTTGCTTTGAGCCTTTTTCTTGTAATAAATGCTGAAATCACTTTTAATAAATAAAATAAATAAAATCAATAAATAAATGCTGAAATCACCTTTAGTACCCCTTGCTTTGAGCCTTTTTCTTGAAATAAATGCTGAAATCACTTTTAATAAATAAAATAAATAAAATAAATAAATGCTGAAATCACCTTTAGTACCCATTTCTTTCAGCCTCTTTATTGTAATAAATGCTGAAATCACTTTGGCACCAGGAGTGTGGTCCCATTTTTACCACCCAGCTCTGGTAATTACTCAGCCTCTCACCGCCTGAGGGAAGGAACTGGCAGCTCAGCAGAGCCAGGGCTGTGCCCTGCATCCCCTCCGTGCCCAGCTGGGGCTCTCAGCCCTGTTTTTGCTGCTCCCCCTGGCCTCTTTCACGGCAAAAACCCCAATTTCAGCGAGGTGCTGCCCAAATCTGGGGCACGGGGAGGCAGGAGCTGCGTGGGCCTGAGTTCAACAAGTGTTAAAACAACAACCACAGCGAAATGAGGAAAGTTCTGAAAGCTTTGAGATTCTCATGGAGGCACAGCAGGGCTGGCTGGTTTTAATTTTGCCCCTTTTTGTGTTTAAAGTCTCTCACATCGCCTGTGTGAAGGCTCGTGGAGGATGCGCTCATCCTCCTTGTGACTGAGATAAATTTCTGCCTGTCCCAAGAAAGAGGGCGGTGAGGAGGGGTCTGTGTGACACCTGGACAGACTGACAGCAGGTCTGTCCGTCCTGCTGTGCTCAGGACACACTTCCACCCTGGGGTTGTGCAATACAAAGCTGTGTTTGGTGTCAGGTGCACACGGGCAATGTGTGTGTGATTTTAACACGAGTGCAAACCGACCATGGGACAGTTATAAAGACAAATTCTAATAATAACTGAAGGAAATAAAGCATGGAAGAAGATTTGAACCCATCCTTGGTTTGCAATTAAGCCTCAAGTTGATTTAGGAGCATTTGAATTAAAGCTTTAAGGATGCTACTTTTTGACAGGAACTTTCTGCTTGTAGTTCAGCCTTAAGGAGTTTTGCAATAATAACCTCTTGAAGAATAATTTTGCAATAATAACCTCTTGAAGAATAATTTTGCAATAATAACCTCTTGAAGAATAATTTTAGAATATTGCTTGTAGTAAGGATCTTTGAAACTAAAGCTTTAGAATGTATAAAAAGGAAACCTGCTTATCTCACACCTTAACAAAACAGTGAAAAGCAGCTTGAGAAAGGAGGATGAACATCGACTCAAGGATTAATAGTTTTGACCAAGGGAAGCTGGACATCACTGCTATGGGATTTATAGTCAAAGGTGATTTATAATCAAAAGGTGGAGCCACATCTGGAATCTGGACCTCACCAGATGAAATTCTCCTTCCTTCTTTTGGAAACCAGACCTCACCACCTGGGATACTCCTTTGGGATGTACATCCTGAGAAAAATTAAATCACAACAGTGTACAGAATTGTGACTAAAAATTGGGAGTAGAAACTGCTGAGAAAGCTTCTGAGTACCCCTAAAAACACCTGTGAGCCCCAAAAATCAATGTGCAGTTGGAGGGAAAACTTCCCCCACTGTGCCCAGCTCTGTGTTGCTCACACTTTACCACATTAATTAATAAATTGATTGCTGCTTCAGCTGTGCTCAGGGCTTTGAGGAAAGTTTCTAAAGAGAGAAAAAGCAAAAGCAGAAGGAGCAGCTCCCCCAGGCAGCAGAAAGCTTCGAGGCAGCCCCAGGTGGGGATGCAGAATTTGGGCTGGGGGGAAGCTCAGCCTTGGGGCAGAGAGGTGATTTAGGTGATTTAGGTGATTTAGGTGATTGATTTAGGTGATTTAGGTGGTTTAGGCTCTCAGCACTGGGGCTGCTGAGCTGGCAGTGCTCTCAGGGGGAGGCTGCCCAGCAAGGAAACCCAACTTCTGTGGGATAACAAAACCAGAAACCACCACCTTTGATCTCTGCCACGGCTCCTACTGTCACACCCAGGCTGCCACTGAGATGGGCAGCAGCTACCTCAGCCCTGCTGGGGCTCACAGCAGCTTTGGGGGAGGCAGGAGGAGCTAAAGGCTGGGTTTGGGGTGAGTTTTTCCCCCAAACACTGATATTTTGGGCTAGGCTGATGCTGGGAGCTGTGAGCTCTCCTCACAGCAGCTTTTGGGGAGGCAGGAGGAGCTAAAGGCTGGGTTTGGGGTGGGTTTTTCCCCCCAAACACTGATATTTTGGGCTAGGCTGATGCTGGGAGCTGTGGGATGTGCTCACAGCAGCTTTTGGGGAGGCAGGAGGAGCTAAAGGCTGGGTTTGAGGTGTTTTTTTCCCCCAAACACTGATATTTTGGGCTAGGCTGATGCTGGGAGCTGTGGGGTCTGCAGAGCTGCTGCCCACACCCAGCACAGGTCAGGTGCAGCCTGGGGGGATGCTGGTGATGCTGGTGCCAGGATTCCAGCTGGAATTTGCTCACCTGGGTCACTTGTGGTGGTGCCCTGGATCTCCCAGCTCTCCAAGCTGCCATTTGGGCTTTTTTCCTATTTTTATTTTTTTTTAAGCAGTGCATCCTGTGGCCAGAGCTCCAACCCTGGGAAAATGCTGCTGGGGGATTCCATGATTTATGGGCTTGCTCCTCCCCTGGGGTTTCCCTGCTCCAAGGGATCAATGCCAGGAACTGGGTGAGAAATTTGCTTTTAAATGTGACAGATCTCAGGTTTTCTCACTTGCCTGGTGGTTAACACAAGCAAAGGAATCCCTGGGGGTCCTTCCCAGCTGGCTCTGTGCCCTCTGGGCTCTGTCCCAGGCACAGCATCCAGGGCTGGAGCTGATTCACAGAGAGCAGAGAGCCCACAAGAACAGGCCAGAGGCTGCCTTAATTAGAGAGTCTTTATTAGCAAAAATAAAGGATTTCTTGTCACATCATTTCAGATAAATAGGTGGAAGCTGACCCAGTGACAGGAGCAGTGCTGATGCTGTCCTTGGCTCCAGGGCTGTCCTTGCTTCTCCCACGACATCAAAGGTGTTTGGAGGGAAAGACAAGCTCAGAATTGGCTCAACAGGAGCTAAATGTGCTTTGTAAGGAGCTTAATTTAACTTTTACAGTCTTTGGCTGAGCCTGAGCTTTCAGCAGGAGAGACCCATGGAGCAGCGTTCCTGCCCTGCTCTGGAACATCCAATTCCAGCAGGAATCCCCTGCTGCCACCAGAAATGTCCACAAAGAATAAATCCCATATAAACAACCTCTCCTCAGCTGGGATGTGCACAGCAAACACCAAACTGGCAGTGTTTCATCAGCTGGGGGCCTTTAAACTCCTAAATATTAGAAGTAAAAGCCTCTCTTGGGGTTGTGGCATTTTCCTCTGGCTCAGAGTCCACCAGGTGAGGAGGAAGCTGAGCCCTAAAATCAGCCACTTTTGGGGGCACTGAAGCTGCTCCCACTGCTGGTGAGGATTTAAAATCCAATCCCAGCAGCTCTGGGAGCAGCCCCACGGATTTGAATGCAAATTACCCGAGCCACCTTAAAATGGTGGTGAATTAAATATACTCTAACTTGTAAAAGAAAATGAACAGCGGTGAAACAGTGAGGAAAACCCAATCAGAGACTGGAAAACAGTAAGGTTAACTTGGCAAAGTGCAGGGTGGTCACCCAGCAGCTCTGGAGGGCAGATACTGAGCAATATTTAAGTCAAGTTCTGTTAGAACCAAATATTTCATTCCTATTATTAATTTTTTTTAATTTAGTCTGGACTTATCTACAGGCTGAAGTCTAAAGTGGAGTCAGCCAAGCTGTTGCTGTGGATTTTCCTCCTCCTAAACACAAAACCACTTGATTGCATAAATAAATAGAGATATAGGATATGAGGAGAGGGTCATTTGCCTCAAATTAAATTTTGTTGAACTCAGAGTTGGCCTTGCTCCTAATTCACTCAGGAAAAGCTCAGCTCATTGTCTGCCCTCCAGAAAAACGCTGCTCTGGATGTTTTGAAGCTATGAATAAAATAGCACTACCATAAACAATATTAAAATATTGAACAATAAATAGTAATTTACAAGCTCATCCCTCCTTACTTCAACACATACTGTAAACATCAACACTGAGGTATTAGAAGTAATAAATAATAAATTCAACTATTACAAAAATAGCTCTTAAATACAATATTAAGCTGCAAGTGATTGACCTGTAACTCTTAACCTGAACCTTGAGATAACTTAATTTGAGCTCTCGATTTTTAAACAAGTAACAGGATTTGGTGTGGAAAATGCAGACCCAGGGGCGCCCTCAGTTCCTCCTCCTCATTGTTAAATATTTTTCAATGTAGTTGATGAAGATGTCAAACTCTCCCATGGCCTTGTAGATTCCATTCTTGCTCATCTGCAGAGGGAAGCCAGGGGTGTTTAGTGTGGCTGCCACAGATATGTGATGTACAATGCCTTCCATGGACATCTCCAGCTTCTCTGCCCAATCCCTTGGGAATTCCAGAATTCCCAGCCCTGCTCCAGAATTCCCAGCCTTGCTCCAGAATTCCCAGCCCTGCTCCAGCATTCCCACCCCTGCTCCAGAATTCCCAGCCCTGCTCCAGAATTCCCACCCTTGCTCTATCATTCCCACCCTTGCTCCAGCATCCCCACCTTTGCTCCATCATTCCCACCAGATTCCTGCTCTCTGCTGCAAGGATTTGTGTGATTAAAGAGTTTTTGGGTTCTGCTCCCCCCCTGAGCCCCCTGCCCTGCCGTGGCAGCGGGTTCCTCCCGTTCCTCACCCTGCTGAAGGTCTCCTTGATGTGCTCCATGCTCCTGCTCCTCTCCTCACAGGTGAAGGATTTGTGCTGCAAAGGGACACCAGCACGGCCTCAGCCCCAGGGTCTGTCCCCAGGGCTCTGGGGGTGGCTGTCACCCTGTCCCCTCCTCCTGTCCCTCCCCACCCTCCCCTCCCCTGTGTGCCAATCCCAGCCCCGTGCCCTGCTGAAGGAGCCTGGCGTGACCCCAGCCTGTCCCCTGTGTCCCTGCTGCCAGCCCCTGGGGACAGCAGCTCCCTGAGTGGGACAGGGTTTGTCCCACCTGGCCCAGGGATGGGCTCATGGCCAGGTGGGATTCCAGCAGTAAGGGACAGATCTCCTCCTGCCCTCCCTCTGTCTCCAGCCAGGCTGCTGCAGGGCTGGCTGCACCAAGCGCTCCTGCACCATCATCTCTGCACTGCTGCGAGCACACACCCCACCCTGGACCCCTGCATCCCACCAAGCCCATCCTGGATCCCACCAACCCCACCCTGGACCCCTGCATCCCACCAACCCCATCCTGCATCCCTCCAACCCCATCCTGCATCCCACCAACCCCACCCTGGACCCCTGCATCCCACCAACCCCATCCTGCATCCCACCAACCCCATCCTGGACCCCTGCATCCCACCAACCCCATCCTGCATCCCACCAACTCCATCTTGGATCCCACCAACCCCACCTTGGATCCCACAAACCCCATCCTGCATCCCACAAACCCCAACCTGGACCCCTGCATTCCACCAACCCCATCCTGGATTCCACCAGCCCTATCCTGGACCCCTGGATCCCAAAAATCCCATCCTGGATCCCACAAACCCCATCCTGGATCCCACAAACCCCATCCTGGACCCCTGCATCCCACCATCCCCATCCTGGATTCCACCAACCCCATCCTGGACCCCTGCATCCCACAAACCCCATCCTGGATCCCACAAACCCCATCCTGGACCCCTAGATCCCACAAACCCATCCTGGATCCCACCAACACCCTCCTGGATCCCACAATCCCCATCTTAGATCCCTGGATCCCACCAACCCCATCCTGGATCCCTGGATCCCACAAAGCCCATCCTGGATCCCACCAACCCCATCCTGGATCCCTGGATCCCACAAAGCCCATCCTGGATCCCACAAAGCCCATCCTGGATCCCTGGATCCCACAATCCCCATCCTGGATCCCACCAAGCCCATCCTGCATCCCACAAACCCCATCCTGGATCCCACAAACCCCATCCTGGATCCCACAAACCCCATCCTGGATCCCCCAAACCCTGCCTCCCTGGACCCCCTGCCTGCCCCCCAGACCTGCCCTGCTCCCGGGCAGCATCCCCGTGCAGCTGAGCCCCACTCACACAGCGTCTCATCAGGGCTCTCAGGCTCAGCAGCAGGTTGCCCAGGTCGCCCATGCTGTGCTGGTGCTGGCTGCTGCTCCTCATGGCCCGGGGCAGCACCTCCTCCAGGTAGAATTCCATCATCTCCGACACCGACTGGCAGCCCAGGCTCCCCTGGGGGACAGGAGGGGGGATCCTGCTTGGGGACTGCCACCAGCACCAGGGCTGGGTTTGGACAAAGCAGAGCTTGTCCAAACCAGGGCTGGGTGTGGGAGCCTCTCTGGCCACGGGGCAGCTTCGTGCCAGCCCCAGCACAGCCACACGTGTCCCTGCGGGGTGGCAGGGCCAGCCTGGCGTGACAGCAGCACGTGGCCCGGTTTGCAGCTGGCTTCCCTTCTTGTGAAACGCCTGCCCAAGGAGGGGGAAGGAGGAGGAAGCAGCCAGGGAATGAGATTCTTACCTTGATTTCCTCCAGCAGGTCGGAGCTGAGCAGTTGGATGCTGAGGTCGTCATCTCTTGATTGCTGGGGGAGGATGGAATTGAAAAATGAGCTTTTCACTCTTTCCATTTCCTAACAAAGGATCCTTCCCCTGCCTGCATTTGGGGTGTCCCTGCAGCAGAGGCAAAGGGCACCCAGTGCAGGTGTGGGCAGAGCACAGTGGCACCAGGCACAGGGGTCACTCTGGGCCAGGACAGCCGGGTCAGGCCAGCAGGAAAATGAAACCCCAGAACTGGTGCCACGGAGTTGTCCATGTGAAACTCCTCCTGCTCAGGGTGGTGCTGTCTGAGGGTGCTGCTGAGGACAGCAAAGCTCCCCAGAGGGCTGGCAGAGCCCTGGCACCACCCCAGCCTCTCTGCCAGGGCAGGAGGGTTCAGTGCCCTGGTGTGATCATCACCCCTGGAGGCTCCTGCTGGGGGGGAAATGGGAATTTGTTCTCGTGGTGCCTCTGTGCCACATCTGCAGCAGGGTGGGCTGGCACCCCTCAAAGCATTAAAGCCTTAAAAGCTGTCCTGAGAGGTTCAAAATATTCCTTCCCAGCATCATCTGGGTGATTCACAGCCAGCTGAACATCTGAAATCTTGGCTGTGTCCGTTTGATGACAAACACAAGCCGTGACATGAGCTTGAGATTTGATCTGGAGAATTATCTCGTTTTATTGCTAAAACACATTGACATGGACTGAAACAGCAGCAGGGCTGTGACCAAGCACCCCTAGCAGCCATGGCAGATGCTCTGAGGGCATCATGAGCTGTTTGTTCAGCAGCCCTGAGGCTCCTGAGATGCAGAACAGTCACCTTGCACAGGCACCAGCACAGGTGTTGTGCTCATAAAACACCCTGTGCAGGTTTTGTGGTTCTTTCAAAGAAAAAAAATCTGCAGCAAAAGATTTCCCTTTTTACCTGGCACTGACTTCAGCAGGGCTGGACCTGGTTGGCCTGAAGAAAAAATGATTTCCTTCCTATTAATTCAGTGATTAACTTGGTTTGCAATATTTTGGGGGAAGCTTGGCTGGAAAGGTTTCCAGAGATTCATTGTGAAACCTCGAGTTCATTGTTAATGAAAAAAAAAATAGGAAGAAAAGCCTGACAGATTTTCTCTCAGTGAGCAATGAAACTGAGCTGCTCTTAACGCAGCCAAAACATTTCTGCTGGGAGGAAACTCTTCCCCCTCCTCCAGATCCCACAACTTTGCAAGAAAGGTAAAGGAACCAGAAGACAAAATAATGATATTTAGACAATAATCCTTAATTTCTTCAGATTTGAGCCTGAACTCTTTGAGCCATGGCTCTTTGACAGATTTTCTCTCAGTGAGCAACGAAACTGAGCTGCTCACAACACCGTCAATCATTTCTGCTGGGAGGAAACTCTTCCCCCTCCTCCAGATCCCACAACCTTGCACGAAGGGTAAAGGAACCAGAAGACAAAATAATAGTGATACTTACAAAATAGTCCTTAATTTCCTCAAATTTGAGCCTGAGCTCTTTGAGCCATGGCTCTTTGATAGATTTTCTCTCAGTGAACAACGAAAACGAGCTGCTCTTAACCCCGCCAAATCATTTCTGCTGGGAGGAAACTTCCCCCTCCTCCAGATCCCACAACTTTGCAAGAAAGATAAAGGAACCAGAAGACAAAATAGTAATGATACTTACAAAATAATCCTTAATTTCCTGAAATTTGAGCCTCAGCTCTTTGAGCCATGGCTCTTTGATAGATTTTCTCTCAGTGAGCAATGAAACCGAGCTGCTCTTAACACCGTCAATCATTTCTGCTGGGAGGAAACTTCCCCCTCCTCCAGATCCCACAACTTTGCAAGAAAGGTAAAGGAACCAGAAGACAAAATAATAGCGATACTTACAAAATAGTCCTTGATTTCCTCAAACTTGAGCCTCAGCTCTTTGAGCCATGGCTCTTTGACAGATTTTCTCTCAGTGAGCAACGAAACTGAGCTGCTCACAACACCGCCAAATCATTTCTGCTGGGAGGAAACTCTTCCCCCTCCTCCAGATCTCACAACTTTGCAAGAAAGGCAAAGGAACCAGAAGACAAAATAATAGTGATACTTACAAAATAGTCCTTAATTTCCTCAAATTTGAGCCTGAACTCTTTGAGCCATGGCTCTTTGACAGATTTTCTCTCAGTGAGCAACGAAACCGAGCTGCTCTTAACACAACCCCGCCAAATCATTTCTGCTGGGAGGAAACTTCCCCCTCCTCCAGATCCCACAACCTTGCAAGAAGGGTAAAGGAACCAGAAGACAAAAGAATAGCAATACTTACAAAATAATCCTTAATTTCCTCAAACTTGAGCCTGAGCTCTTTGAGCCTGGCGGGCAGGAGCTCGGGGAAGCGCGGGCAGGAGGGCAGGGCGCGGGCGGGCGCGGAGCCCAGCAGCGGCAGCAGGAGCAGGATGGGCACGGCGGTGCCCCTGGAGCAGCTCCTCATCCTGTTCTGCAGGGCTGCTCCCCTGGGAGGGTACAAAGCAGATCTGCAGATTTCACCTTGATGGAGCCCCTAATTTATACATCACTCCATTTCCTCTCCCCATTTCCTGACGAGCAATATTGGGGTTTTAAGTCAGTATTAAGCCCAAATGTCACTTGGGTTTCCCGTCAACTTGGGTTTCCTGTCCTCTCCTCACACCCCATCAATTTTTTTGTGCTTAGACTCTGCATTTTTTTTTTACATTGCTTGTTTCTTGTAAATTTAGCTGTGGCTGTGGAGGAAAGCTGCAGAGACACACAAAGAATTCAAGATGCTGCGTGATGTTCATTTATTCTCACAGCTCCATTTTTTATTTTTAGATCAATGTTGTATTGTTGGGGGGGAAAAAAAGTGTTGCTACTTTTAAATCTCAGTATCAAACCTGCAGAGAGCATCACTCAGCAGAATTGCTTTCCATGAACTCTACAAATTCTCTGTCTCTTCCTTTGGCATTCTAATCTGCAAACACACATCATCACCTGAAATCTTCATTTTTAATTCATTTGGGTTTTTTTTTCCAGTTAATGCACATGTCAGCTGAAGCCAAATTGAATTTTCACTGCTCAGCAAGCTCAGTTTGTGCTCCCAAATATCAACTGGATGCCAAGTGGACCTCAGGGGAGGATCCCAGCCCAGCTCTGGTCCCTTGTGGATCCTCCAGGGCAGGATCAGGATTTGTGCCACGACTTTGATACCTGGTGTTAAAGTGTGTGAGCAGGTCATAAAAATTCATTTTCCAGGCTTTGAAATCTTATTTTATTTCCTAGAAATGGACAGCAGCCCCATCCAAGCAGCAGCATGACCTGTCCTAGCTGGGACTTATTGTCCCAGCTGTGATAACGCTGTCCCTTTGGAGGCACAGGGAATTCCTGTGACGTCTCCCCATTTTCCGTTTCCCTCTCTTTTCTCCTCTCTTTCTATATCTATTTTAGCCCACACCCCCTGCTTCCTTGGGATAAAGATTTCACTTATTTATTCAGGAATTTGGCATCCAAGAAAGTGAGAGCGGAGATAAATTTGGCTTTTCTGAAATCAGGGGGTTTTCTTTGAAATGCCTCATGTTATTTTGAAAGAGCTCATCCTCCCCAGTAGGGAAGACTTCCTCCATTAGGGAACAAATCCCTTAAATTCTCATCTCCTTCATCACACTGATCTTCTTTGAAGTTGAATTTGTGAACCTCTGGAAAAATGCAAAGTATTGTTTGTTCCTGCTCACTGAGAGTTTTTCCACTTTATTTTTAGGAGCAGGAGAGAGGAATGGTTGGCAAGCACATGTAAGAGCAAAGGGGGTGAAACATCAGCAACTGGAGAGTCTGAGGCAGGGAAAGTGTGGGATTTTGTGATTTGTTTTCTTTTTTTCTGTTGACGTTGTCTGTTCCAGAGGTGATGGGGAAGCTGCTCCTGGGGGACGTTGCAGGGACAGCAGCGCAGCTGAATCATGGCCTGGATCATGTTTTTGGTGACCCATTTTTGTTCCCCTGCTCTAAATCAGCTGTGGGGTTTTTCCTCTTGACTGTCAGCAAAATCCATCTGAAAGGAGAAGGGCTGAAACTCAGAAAAAATTAGTCTTAAACTCAATTCCCAGAGGCAGGATCCCACCTTTCCCTGGGATCCCACATGTGGTTTTGCTTCTTTTGCATTAATTTGAACCAGCCAGGGCTCAATAAATCTTCAGTGCCAAGACCTGGGCGGCTGCTGAGGCTTCACCAGGTTGTGGAAGCTGATGTGAGAGGTTGGTATTGGTACTCCTGGATCCTCAGATCCTGGAGCTAATCCCACTCCCTTCAGGGAAGGATGCAGCCCCAGGCTCTCCCCTGCAGTGGAAGGGCTGCTCAGCCTCAGCTGAGGGTTTAGGAGCTGGTGTTTTTATGGGGTACATGGAAGAGGGACAGAGAAGAGAAGAGGAGAGAAGAGGAGAGAAGAGCAGAGAAGAGGAGAGAGAGAAGAGAAGAGAAGAGAAGAGAAGAGAAGAGAAGAGAAGAGAAGAGAAGAGAAGAGAAGAGAAGAGAAGAGAAGAGAAGAGAAGAGAAGAGAAGAGAAGAGAAGAGAAGAGAAGAGAAGAGAAGAGAAGAGAAGAGAAGAGAAGAGAAGAGAAGAGAGAAGAGGAGAATGACCAGGTTGGAAGAGACCTTAAAGATCATTGAGTCCAACCCATCCCCAACACCTCCACTGAACCCTGGCATCCAGTACTACATCCAGTCTGTTTTAAACACACCCAGGGATGGTGACTCCACCACCTCCCCGGGCAGAACATTCCAGAACTTCATCACCCTTCCAATAAAACACCTTTTCCTGACATCCAGCCAAGGAGATGGAGCAGCCCCACAGCGCTGGGAGCTCCTTCCACCCTGCCCAGCAGCTGAGCGCTCATTTCCAACCTTCTCTCCTTTCGAGCCGCCCTGACTCTCCATGAAGTCACATGTGACATCCCCGGCGTGCTGTGACTCTTGTGCAGTTCCCCCCAGCCCGTGGTGGAAGCCTGGGCTGTGTTTTGGGGCTGGCAGCAGCGTCAGGCAGCCGTGCCCGTTCCGCAGAGGAAACTCTGGCGTGCGCAGGGCGATTCTCTGCTGTGTTTACCTGCGTTTCCTCTGCCTCGTCAGGGATCTTGACGGTGCAGTTTCGCTGTGACTCAGCCCTGCTGAGCGCTGTGGAAAGGCGGTGGCTGCACTACTACAGAGAGCTTCATGAATGAAGAAAACACCTTTTTCCTAAAGAGTGTCCGGGGGCCGTGGGTGTAGCGCTGAACCTTTAGGAAACGGCTCTCGGCTTTGCCAAGAAGATCGCTGCAGGAAGGAGAGCGGCTGTTCCTCAAAAGCCGTTCTTGTGCTTTTACCCCACCTCCCACAAAGCTTCTGGCAGCAGGGAGTTCACCAGGAGCAGCAGGGCAGCCAGTGCTGCTTCTGCACCAAAACAGAGACCCCTGGGCAAATGTGATCACCCACGATGTGCCACAATGAGGCAAGGTCAGTCCTGGACATGGTCTGGGCAGCGTTTGGGCTTGGATGTCCTCAGGATCCACCAGTGGAGCAGGGTGGCACCTCATCCTGATAACTGAAGGGCCTTTTCTTATCTTGGCAGGGTTTGATGTGACAAATTTTTACTTTTTTTTTGGCCTTCTTGGTCTCTGCATTGCTTTTGGACAGAGGGATGTTGTGTAGCACCATCCCTGGAGGGGTTTCACTGCCTCTGGAGGGGTTTTGCCGTCCCTGGAGGGTTTTCACCATCCCTGGATGGGTTTCACCATCCCTGGATGGGTTTTGCCATCCCTGGAGGGTTTTCACCATCCCTGGATGGGTTTTGCCATCCCTGGAGGGGTTTTGCTGTCCCTGGAGGGGTTTCACCATCCCTGGATGGGTTTTGCTGTCCCTGGAGTAGTTTTGCTGTCACAGGAGGGCTTTCACCATCCCTAGATTGGTTTCACCATCCCTGGAGGGGTTTCACCATCCCTGGAGGGGTTTCACCATGCCTGGAGGGGTTTTGCCATCCCTGGATGGGTTTTGCCATCCCTGGAGGGGTTTCACCATCCCTGGATGGGTTTTGCCATCCCTGGATGGGTTTTGCCATCCCTGGAGGGGTTTCACCATCCCTGGAGGGGTTTCACCATCCCTGGAGGGGTTCTGCCGTCCCTGGAGGGGTTTCACCATCTCTGGACATGTCCAAGGAATGCTGGCCGTGGCATTCAGTGCTCTGGTCTGGTGACAAGGGGGGAATCAGTCACAGGTTGGACTCGATGACCTCAGAGATCTTTTCCAGCCTCAGTGATTTGTGATTCTGTGGTTTTCTGCACGATCTATTCTAGGTGTAACTTGGAGTATCCCCTCTGTTTCCAGGCTGTCACAGTGGTGTTGTTCTTTCTCTCCTTTTCAGAAATTCCCCATTTCTCATCCCTCCAGATCTGGACAATCTCCTGCCAGTGACGCTCGTGGGGGAAGTAGGGACTTGGTGGCCTTTCCTTCACCCCGTGTCTGATGTGATGGCACTGCTCTCTCAGCAGCCCAGTGCTGATGACTAACAGTTCCTGGTGAAGCACCAAGTGCTCTGCTTTGTGCTTTTTTCAAGATTTTTTTCCGGCTGGCAAGGTGTGACGTTGGATATTTCAAATGTGGAAACCTGGTCGGAACTCGCGGCATGACTCACGTCGACCTCAACAGGTAAATCCCAAATTGCTCTTTGGAAATTTAACCAATGTCACTGGTTTGTCTTGTCCAGAAATGGGTTATTAATCACAAATTGGAGTCACTGGACTTTGATGTGACTGCTAATGTGACACAGAGTTACATAAGAAGTTCTTAGAAGGTCCAGAACTTCCACGTGATCTAAATTAAGCTGGAACTCTCTGGAATTGCTGCATGAAAGAATCAAGTGATGGAGACTTTCTCCCCTCTGCAGATTCAGTTTTGGTGATAAACTTAACTGAGAAATATTTGCACTTTTTAATGGCACATAAACTTCCCAATATTTGCAATTCTGTTGCAGCCTAAGGCAAAGATTAAATAATATCCAAATTTAATATCCCCCCTGGAATTCCAGGGTGCCCTCTGCCAACCTAGAAGAGTGAGCTGTGCTTTATTCCCTGTTTTCCATGGGTTTTGCCATTTTAAGCCCTTTTCTGAGGTGTGTGAGGAGACCTGGGTGAGGTCAGTGATGCTGCCACCATCCTCATGGCGCTTTTCCCACTCCACAGAGCAAACAGAGGTGTTGTTCTCTTTTTATCTCTTTTATTTCAGCTGCTGACAGGAATTTTATGATGCTCACAGCACTGACCTTAGAGAAACCAACAGAACCTTGGAGTCTCAGGAGTGGGGACTGTGTGCTCCAAGTGAGGTTTCCTCAGGTGAGTTTCTTTGAAGATAAATAAAAAGTGTAAAAGTATACCAAAAAAACCCCTGAATATATAATCCATTGGCCCAAATATCACTTGCACTGCCTTTTTTTTTTTGTTTTTTGAGCCTTCTACAGAAGCAATTTTGAGCAACTCCTGCCCTGAGCAGCTCATTGCACAAGTGCTGCTTTGAGGAGTTTCTTTTTTCTAGTTCTGGTATTACTTGGGTGGGGGGAGCGTGTGGATCTTCTGGAGAATATTGACTTTGTCATGATTTATCACCAAAACTCTGACCAATAACACAAACCCAGCCTATTTATAGCGCTGAGGGATCATAAGACAGAAACTCCTTATCATGGTTTGAGAAATCAGATCAGCCCAAGCTGCTGCTCGGAAGCTCCAGGGTGAATTTCAGAGCCAGCTTCACTCACTTTCCACACCAGGCCCTGCAGCCAACACTGGCCTGGCAACACCACCCTGGGGTTTTGGGGTGGCTTTTGTGTGGGTTTGGAAATCCTGGGCTTGCTTTGTCACCCCACACAGGGAGGATCAGCCCTGGCTGGGGTGGGGAGGGTGGCTCATCCTCGGAGCTCAAGGGAAGCTGCAGCATCCCCAGAGCTGCCAGGGGATTTTCCACATGCTCCCACTGTGTATTTCTGCTCCAAAAAGCTTTGATGTGGTTTTTTGATTAAAAAAATGATCCACCAGATGAGCTTTTCAGAGGTTTCAGAGGCTTTTTAAAGTGTTTAAATCCTCCTTCTGTTTTCTCTTATTTTTTTTTTACAGAGGAAACAGGTGATCCAACCTCCTTCTCCTGACAGATGTCTTAATATGGAGACCCAAAGAAAATCATGGAATCATAGAGTGCTATGAGTTGGAAAGGACTGTAAAGATAATTTCTTCCTTATAAAAGCAGCAGAGTTCAATTGAAATCCTGCTGCTCCCCATGGTCAGCTCCACTCCTGCTCAGAACTGCTCTCCTCGAACTTCTTCAACAATTTCCCTGGGATTTATCTTTCTGAGGAAGATTTACTTCCTTAACAGCATCAGGCATTTATGTCTCTGTTTGGTTATTGCTCTCCCTGTGGCCTTTGAGGACTGTAACTAGGAAGTGGAAGACGAAGTTGAATGGTGGAAAACCCCTCTCACTGTTTAAAAATAAGAAGACAAAAAAAAAAAAAGAAGAAAAAACAAGATCTGAAGCAGACTTCCTCTGCTGTCAGGAAAGGAGGGAACTTCATCCCTGCCCCTCAGCAGTGTCTGCTGAAAACACAAAGTCAAATGAAGAGCCAAAATCCTCGCAGAGCCCCTGATTTATGTTGATGGCTAAAAGGGGTTGTGCAGGGAGGAAATGCCCTGGATTTTCCAGAGCTTTCAGTGTCCCTCCAGGTCAGGGGACAGAAGGCCAAGCTGGTGCTCCCCATGTGTGCCAGGACCAGGCAGATCTATCTAGGGGAATTGGAGAAGCTTCTGGAAAAATCAACCTTGTGCCAGAATTTGATTTTCCAGGAATTTACGCCTAGAGGCAAACAAACAGTGCCCAATTTTTCTGTTTCTTTTATCAAATCAGGCAGGAATTGGCAGAGCCCAGTGGCTGTGACGTGCCAGCCTCCCCTGCTTCTCCCTGCCTGCCCATCTCTGTGCCCTGGGGCCAGAGCTGGAGCAGAACTCCCCAGGCTCACGTGCATCCATCCCGAAACCAGCCCTGGCTCCTCGGGGTTGTGAAATTGAGAGGGGCAATATTAACCCAAAACTGAAACCCGGCGCCGCCAGCCGCTTGCGTACAGAGCCAACAGCGAATTTACTGAAACACAGCTTTCAGTTTTGGTGAAAGCTGAACCTGGCTGGCTATTGGAGTGATTCATTTGCTCCCTGGATTGTTCAAAAAGGGAGCTGATAGCAGCCAGCTCTCAGTTTCTCCTTTATTAGGTGTCATTTATTCCCTGCACTGTCAGCACATTTCACCCTCGGGGCAAACCCAGGGGCTGTGTGGGGCTGTTGGATCCATTGGCTGCTGCCAAGGCTGGTTTTCCATCAAAAGATACTTTTGAGATGCTTTAGGGGTGGTTGTGGGCTTGACTGATGGACTAGGTGATCTGGAAAACCTCCTCCAGCCTGGGTGATTCTGCATTTCTGCGAAGCGCCCCGTGTGACTTCTGCTGTCACAGCAGCTGTTAGATCTCCAGGAATCTCCAGGAATGGGAGGAAGAGAGTGATGGATTTGGGGAATAGGAGAGCTGGGATTGGGGAACAGGAGTGATGGGCTTGGGGAACAGGAGTGATGGGTGGTGGGGTTGGGGAACAGGAGTGATGGGTTTGGGGAACAGGAGTGATGGGTTTGGGAACAGGAGTGATGGGTTTGGGAACAGGAGTGATGGGTTTGGGAACAGGAGTGATGGGTTTGGGGAACAGGAGTGATGGGTTTGGGGAACAGGAGTGTTGGGTTTGGGGAATAGGAGTGATGGGTTTGGGGAACAGGAGTGATGGGTGGTGGGGTGGGGAACAGGAGTGTTGGGTTTGGGGAATAGGAGTGATGGGTTTGGGGAACAGGAGTGTTGGGTTTGGGGAGCAGGAGTGATGGGTGGTGGGGTTGGGGAACAGGAGTGATAGGCTTGGGGAACAGGAGAGCTAGTGATCTGGTTTGGGAACAGGAGAGCTGGTGATGGGTTGGGGAATAGGAGTGATGGGGTTGGGGAACAGAAGAGTTGGTGATGGGGTTGGGGAACAGGAGAGCTGGGTTTGGGGAACAGGAGTGATGGGTGGTGGGGTTGGGGAACAGGAGTGATGGGTTTGGGAACAGGAGTGATGGGGATGGGTTTGGGGAAGAGGAGAGTTGGTGATGGGTTTGGGGACAGGAGAGCTGGTGATGGCTTTGGGGACAGGAGAGCTGGGGATGGGTTTGGGGACAGGAGAGTTGGTGATGGGTTGGGGAATAGGAGAGCTGGTGATGGGTTTGGGGTCCAGCACTGATGGGTGATGGGTTTGGGAATGCCAGCAGAGCCTGGCCCAGAGCCCAGTGCTGGCCCCAGGGGTGTTGGTGCTGATGGTGGTGCCGCTCTTGGGAGGTGATGGGTGATTCCCTCCCATTTTTGGGCAACTCCTGAGCTGTTGCAGTTTTGGGATGAGAATTTCCCAAGGGTAATTTGATTCTCCAGCTGGTCCCTGAACTGGGCAGGGGCTGCCATGGGCTGCTCCTTGGCATCACAGAGAGCATCAACAGCCTGGCTTTGGGCACTGGGGCACTTGGGTGGACTCACATGGACACAGAGGTGGCAGCTGAAACCCAAGTGCCGGATAGTTGAAAAAAAAAAGCTTTTTGAGCTGAATTATTTAACTTAAAAAACCTTAAACATGCATTTCCCTGTGGGGAAGATGCCATTTATGATAACCAAAATATGAGTTCACATTCTGCCAGAGCAGGGGAAACAATTATCTAACCTTCCACACCCCCCACCCTGGTGACTAAATGAATTTTCTGCAGAACAGCTGTTGATGCTCAAGATCCTCCACCACGCTTTTCCTCTTCCTCAAAGGTGAATCTTAGAAGAGGAGGGGAAAAAAAAAATAACATTTCCTTTTATTTTTTAATTGGTTTTGCAATTTCTTTCCGCTTTCAGGGTGAAATCCTGTCTCAGCAGCAGGGCCATCTGTGAGTCACAGGGCAAGTGTCACATCTGTGCTGGGCAGGAGGTGGCACAGGTGGTGGCATTGCTGGGACGTGTCCCTGACCTGGCCCAGGACATCCAGCCAGGAGAGGGGGAGCCCAGGGTCACCCCCAGCCCTGGGGGGATGCTCCCTGGGGGGCATGGCACTGTCCCCTTCCTGCTGCACATGGGGACACCCTGGGCTGGGCTGTTGGTGTCTGATGGGGCAGGAAGAGCTCCAGAGGGACAACCATGGGTGATGCCCTAAATCAGGAGGATTCAGGCATTGTCTTGGGGTGGGGGGCATTGTCCTGGATGAGGGACATTGTCCTGGATGAGGGACATTGTTCTGGAAGAGGGACATTGTTCTTGGGGTGAGGAGCATTGTTTTGGGGTGAGGGACACTGTCCTGGATGAGGGACATTGTTTTGGATGAGGGACATTGTTCTGGAAGAGGGACATTGTTCTTGGGGTGAGGAGCATTGTTTTGGGGTGAGAAGCATTGTTTTGGGGTGAGAAGCATTGTTTTGGGGTGAGGGGCATTGTCCTGGATGAGGAACATTGTTCTTGGGGTGAGGAGCATTGTTTTGGGGTGCAGGACATTTTCTTGGATGAGGAACATTGTCTTGGGGTGAGGGACATTTTGTTGGATGTGAGACATTGTCTTGGATGAGGGACATTTTTTTGGATGAGGGACATTTTGTTGGATGAGGGACATTGTTTTGGATGAGGGACATTTTGTTGGATGAGGGACATTGTTTTGGGGTGAGGGACATTGTCTTGGATAAGGGACATTGTCTTGGATGAAGAACATTGTCTTGGGGTGAGGGACATTTTGTTGGATGAGGGACATTGTCTTGGGGTGAGGGACATTTTGTTGGATGAGGAGCATTGTTTTGGGGTGAGGGACATTTTGTTGGATGAGGAGCATTGTCTTGGGGTGAGAGACGCTGTCCCAGGCTCTCCAAAGGTCCCTGAGCCCCCAGAGCTGGGCAAGGAGCTGCCCTGCCCATCCTGAAGCTGCTGAGAGCCCTGGGCAGTGTGAACCTCTCGGGAACAGCCTTTGCTCTGGATGTCTCTTGGAGCTCGGCTGAATAAATCTGCATTTCCCTGAGCCTGCTGCTCCCTACGAGGCAGCACCAGTGTTTGGTTTTCAGAATTATTCAGGGGGTTGTGGCTCAAAACGTGACTGGGGAGAGGGAACATGATGTACCTCTCTGGCAGTACCTCCTCACTCAGTGTTTTCTGACTCATTTGTCGAGTTTACCGAGAAAAACAATTTTTTTTTCTTTCTTTCTTTTTTTTTTTTCTTTTTTTTACTTCTGTCAGCAGCACTGCAGAGCTGGGGCTGGGAGAGGGCAGGGCTGGAGCTGGCCCTGGCCAGGCTTTCTGCCCATAATGAGCTGCACTAATTAGGAGAGAGAAGAGCAGTCTGATTGTCAGGGCTGGCCGAGGGCGTTTCCATGACAGAGTGCCAGGCTCATGGAAAGAGTGACACCAGGGGTGGCACCTGCAGGGTGCTGCTGTCCATGCCTGGCCCAGGAGGACAGGCCCAGATTAGCACTCCTTCAAACCAGGCTTTGGCTTTGGATTGGAGGGACTGGGATTTCTTGGCAATTAAATGTTGATTTTTAAGGAGCTGAGGACTGTGTTTCACCTTTCTGTTGACACCCAGCTGCGCAGAGGGCAGGGCTGGCTCACAAATTACATCACTTCAGGTGTCGAAGAAATTACTCCAGTGCAGAGAAACCACATAAAAACATTTTCTTCTGCTGCTGAAAACAAAATTTGACAGAGGTTTTGGTGAGCTGCAGCATTATCAGGGCAAGTGTTAATTTAACACCCCACAATTATTTCTGTGAGTTGGTTTTTGCAGCTCTTTTCCTGAAGGAGATCAGGAAGGTTCCTGAGCCCAGATATTCTTGCTGGATGCTGTTATTAAAGCTCAATTCTTCCTTGATGAAAATTTCTGGGAGCATTTCTCTCACTCACGTTCTCTGGCTCTGGAGACCTGAAAAAAACCATTATCAGGCTCACATCTGAAATGATGGTTTACCTACAGCTGCTGTGAAATAGGAGCGATGACAAAGAATGTCAAACCAAAGCCGGGCTGTTGAGTGTTATCAGAACTTCTTAGAGCACAAAAAGCGCCTTGAAAGGCACTATTGAAACTGCCTTATCACCCCCAGACACTTTACTGGAAACCTGATGTTAAACTGGTCTGGGACCAGCCCTTGAGGGCGGGGTGCCTGTGGATCACAACAGCTCAATGAGAATTTCTTGAATGATTTTTTTTTTAAATTTTTTATTTTAGGATGAAATGAATGATTTGAAATGAATTATTGGGAATTAATGAATTATTGGGAATTAATTAAGCTGGGTAAGGAGCGCAGTAATTCCCAGTAACACCAGTGGGATGGCTCCCAGTGCACAGTTGGCTGTTTCTCACCACAACCAGCCAGGGGTGAGTCAGTGCCTTGTCCCCTGTGAGTGTCTGGTCCTTGTCACGCTCCAGGGCTCTCCAGGACCGTGTCCTGTGTTAGTCACTGCCCCAAGCCCTGTGGCTGCAGCAGCCTGGTGCTTTCTGCCACCCTGGAGATGTTTTGTCACCGCGGCAGTGACGGTGACAGCGGCGCTGGGCAGGGCTGAGCATCGTTCCTGCTGGGAGATAAAACCAGCACTGGGAGATAAACAATGGGAAGGATTCCACTGGTTGGTGAATGGAAAAAGAGATTTGATTTTACAAATAAACTTCAGGTTTGCTGAGAAATGAAACTGGGCATTGAAAGAGGAAAGAAGCAATGGGGGAAAACTCTAAATTCTGTAAGAATTAAAAGTGAAAAGGGAGGGTTGGACATTAGAGGGAAGTCTCTGGTATCAGGTGTTTTGGGAAGTCTGAACCTCTCAAGTACCTCAGAAATGGGGAAAGAGAGAAGGGAAATGTGGCCAGAAAATTAGGATAAAAAGGAGGCTGCGTCCTCCAAAAGTGTGAGAGACCCCAGGGGAACGCCCCATGGCCTCTCCCTTTATTCAAATAAAGTCAAAGGACTCCTCTGTCTCCTTTTTGGACACAAACCTCTGCTCTTTGTGGATTAATTCTCCTGACACAGCATCATTTTCCAGCTGCTCTGGGGATATTCCCTCTGATCCTGACTCAGCCCCTTCTGTGCCCGTGAGATGTGGGATGTGCCCGTGAGATGTGGGATGTGCTGCTCGCCACGGGCTTTGCATAAATGATTTCTCAGATGAGTTAATGGCACCCAGGGCTGAGTTTGAATTCCTGAGCGCCAGGGCAGCTGGCTCACAGCCCTCTCTGCTGCCTTTGCTTGTTATCTGGGCCGTCACTGCCCTTGGAGTGCCCTGTCACAACGTGCCTGCCACCAAACCCCGAGGGAGGAGCCCTCCCCCGTTTGCTGGAAGTGTTCCTGGGGAGAGGAGAGGAGAGGAGAGGAGAGGAGAGGAGAGGAGAGGAGAGGAGAGGAGAGGAGAGGAGAGGAGAGGAGAGGAGAGGAGAGGAGAGGAGAGGAGAGGAGAGGAGAGGAGAGGAGAGGAGAGGAGAGGAGAGGAGAGGAGAGGAGAGGAGAGGAGAGGAGAGGAGAGGAGAGGAGAGGAGAGGAGAGGAGAGGAGAGGAGAGGAGAGGAGAGGAGAGGAGAGGAGAGGAGAGGAGAGGAGAGGAGAGGAGAGGAGAGGAGAGGAGAGGAGAGGAGAGGAGAGGAGAGGAGAGGAGAGGAGAGGAGAGGAGAGGAGAGGAGAGGAGAGGAGAGGAGAGGAGCCTTCCCTGCCCCATTCCCAGCCCTGAGTGCCCCAGAGGTTTAACCATGCCCAGAGTGCCTGCAGGAATCACTCCCCACTTTCCTGAGCTCATCTGCAGCGTCGCAGCGCTGAGGTTCAGAAATCCCTGCTCCTTCTTTCCCTCTTCCTTCCCAGAGCAAAAGGGGGATGGTTTGCTGTTTTATTGAGGGTGTTTCCATGCTGCTGGAGCTGGAGGGTTGATGACAGCCTGGGGAGAGCCACGCTGGGGGGATCTGCTTCCTTCTGGGCTTGGTCCAACTCGTGCTGATGGCTTCAAACTGCCAGAGGGCAGGGATGGATGGGGTTTTGGGAAGAAATTCTGCCCTGTGAGGGGAAGGAGGCCCTGGCACAGAGTGCCCAGAGCAGCTGTGGCTGCCCCTGGATCCCTGGAAGTGCCCAAGGCCAGGTTGGACAGGGCTTGGAGCAGCCTGGGATGGAGGAAGGTGTCACTACCACGGGACACGAGATGGTCCCTGAGGTCCCTCCCAACCCAAACCCTTCTGGGAACCCTGCTGGTTCCACCCCCTCTGCTCTGAAATGAGAGGCTTTGGGGCATCCCCCACGTCCAGCACTTGGGCTGCTCCATCCCCACCATTTCACACCCAGTAAAACCCCAAAATGAAAATCTCTCTGGGTTGTCCCCCACCCCGGTGGGGTTTTCCTCCTCCTCACCCCTGTGCTGAGGGTCCTGCTCTTTCTTTTGCTTTGCAGAAGGTCGGTGACAGAATAGAGAGGCTGAGGGATGCATGCAGAGACCTGTACAAGGCCCTGGACCTCGATAATCCAACGTTTCCCAGCTGTTCCTGTATCATCCCAGCATCTCTCCCCCACCTCCCCCACAGTCTCCTCCTTGCCTTCTGGCTCTTGGCTGACCCATCCTGGGCGTCACTTCAGTTACCAAAAGGAAAAAAAAACCCAAAAAGAAAGAAATCCTTTCATCTCATCTGCCATTTACATAATGAAGTAAGAGCTCACTGCCTCTTCCATTGTTTCCTCACCCGGGCTGGGTGTGCACAGGGCTCCCGGGAATGCTGCCACTTCCTCTGCTTCCAGCAAAACTTTTGCTGCAATTCCAGGCAGCAGCTGGGATTTGGGGGAGGATTAACAGCCCAGATCCCTCCAACACCTCAGCCAGGGCAAATCCATCCTGCTGCAGCCTGGGCCCTGCCCTCTGGCTGATTTCCAGAGGCACGGTGGGCACACCTGGGGCACTTCCAGCAACCCTGTGTGCAACAGCCTGACTAGCCTGGGCAGAAAATCCATTTGCCTAGTGACAGATCTCTGCTCAAGACTGAGCTTGGCCATCAATAAATTAATTAGTCACCCAGCAGATCCGTGCAGGACAGCCCTGGCCCACAGGCACAAGGTACAGCTGCATTGCAACAGGGATGTGCTGCTCCCAGCAGGAACCTGCTCCAGAGGCTGCCTCTGCCATTGGAGGGGTGACTTTGCCACCCCAGTGCCCTCCAAGTCCAGGTGGCCGTCCCTCCTGGGGCCAGGAACTGCAGGGAGTTTAATTTTTGTTTGTTGACTGAATGAAGAACGCTCCAAAGGGGCTGCAGGAAGGTCCAAACCAAGCTCAGAGGCAGCAGCACAGGGGCCTGGGGTTTGCACCAGCTCTGCCACATCAGTGTGACAATGAGCCCCAGCTGACAAATCCTGGTTCCCTGGGGACAGCCTGGGGCTGAAATGCTGCGAGGAGAAGGTGTCTGCTCCTTGTGCTCAGCAGGGAGAGCTGGCGGTGAGATGGTCACGGGTGTCACTGTGCCACTGGGCTGGGGGCTTGGGGACATGTCAGTGGAATTTCTGTCCTTCTGCAGGGTGACAGATCCCCTAAATCCCCTCTGACCCTGGAAACCACTCCCTCTGCCAGCAGGGTGGGAGCTGTGTCCTCCCAAACCCCCGAGCTCATGTTTCTGTGCGTCTCCAACACCACGGACGCGGGATGGGGAAGTGTCCAGCAGCTGAGGAGACTGGGAACAGCATTCCCTGAACCTGGCAGTAGGAGTCCTTGAATCTGGGATCAGAATTCCCTGAAAATGACAGGGAAGGCCACTTGTGCCAGGACTATGATGGAGAAAACCCTGGACTCGAGTGTCACCAGTTCCACCAGGTCCGTTGCTGTGGGGGTGTTCACAGGGGTCCCAGGACGAGGGAAGAGATGAGAATCTTGACTCCATGTCTCAGAAGGCTGATTAATTATTTTATGATCTATATTATAAGAAAATGATATATTAAAACCATACTAAAAGAATAGAAGACAGGATTTCATCAGAAGGCTAGCAAAGGAAAGGAATGGAATGAGAATAAAATCTTGTGAGTGACCAGAGAGTCCAAGACAGCTGGACTGTGATTGGTCATTAATTAAAAACAACCACATGACACCAAAGATGCACCTGTTGCATTCCACAGCAGCAGATTATTATTGTTTTCTTTTCCTCTGAGACTTCTCAGCTTCTCAGGAGAAAAATCCAAGCAAAAGTATTTTTCATAAAACGTGTCTGTGACACATTGCCTGAAGTCCTGGAGTGTTGGGACCACTGGCATCCCGTGGGGTGATGCCCCTGAGCTTCCCACTCCCCAGCTGTGGGCAGCTGGAAATGCTCCCTCTCCAGGAGGGGATTGCCAGCATTGCTCTGTGTTGGACATTTTGGGGATGTGACCCCAAGGATGGTCCCTAATTTTGGGATTTCACATCCCTCTTCCCAAAAGAAAACCCAGGCAGCGATGCCAGAGTTCCCGCCTCCGTAGGTGAGGGAAACACCTGTGGGAGAGAGAGCTGGTCCCTTGCACCAGCTCATTAATTCAGCAAATTACAAAGGGAAATACGTGCTGGGAAAAGCAAGAAAAATCCCAAAAGTTAATCCAAGAGTTATTTCCTCCTGGTACCGGGATAAAAACGCCTCCTTCGGAGCTCTCCGGGCCAGACGGAGGTGAGAGGTGAGCCCACGCCAAAGAGCAAGGTAAGAGACTGAATTTATCCCCTTGCTCTGTGTCCTTTTGGGTATTTCTTTGTGTTCCTATCTCTGAAATAATTTTTTCATGAATAACTTTCATTTTCAGGGCTAACAAAACTTGTGTTTGACTTATGCTGTTCCAGAGGGAAACTGGTTTCTTTTGGGATCTGTTACTTTCAGTCAGTTACCCCCTGTTGCTTCTGTCATTAGACTTAAAAATTTAATTTCACTGTATTTATTTTTCTGATAAGACCTTTCCAGAATAACTAATGTTATTAGTTATTACAGTCTAATGTTTATTTAGATGCATTTTTAATTGTATTTTGTATATTTCTCCTTTTCTTTTTGAGCTCTTCAGTTAAATATTTGATTTTTGTCTCCTATTGCTCATGGGGAACAAAAAAAAGAGATAGCAATGAGTTTTTAATGCAGATGTACAAGTTTTAAATAAAATGTGTGTGTTTTCATACAGATCACAGTTGTGTTATTTAGGAAAATAAGGAGGAATATTCTCTTCCTTAGGCAGGTCTCCCAGGCAGCTGAGATGAGAGCATCCCCCCTGTTCCTCTGCCTCTTCTCTGTGTCCTGCTGGGTGAATTTGATGCCAACAGCTGGGGACAAAATCTTCACCTTTGGAGCCTGCAGGGTTTCCATGAGCATGACAGAGATCAGGGCTGGCTTCACAGCAATTAAAGCCAATATTGTGAGTATTTCCCAGGCTTGGGGGGAGCCCCTGGCAGCTCCTGGAGCCCCTCTGGAGCCAGCAGCTCCCTGCCCGTCTCCGTCCTCTCCGCAGCAATCCAGAGACCCCATCCGGAGCCTGAGCATCCTGTCCCACCCTCACTCCCTGCACAAGGTCAAGGTAGGTGGCCCTGGCTGGGGAGCCCTCCCAGGATCCCACAGCAGGTGGATGTCACCCTGAGAAGTGCAATCTGTCATAAATCAGTGATTTTCAGCTTCCTCACAGCCCAAAGCCCTGGGCAGGAGCCGCTGTCTGGGTCTCAGCCTCTGCAAAATCAGCTGGTTTCATTTTGTGAGACTTGCTGAGGATGGATCTCCTGGAAAATCAGCCTAAAATGACTTTCCATCTATTTTATCAGCTTCAATCAAGCACCACTGAAGAAGCTTTCTCTGAGTCAAACTGTCCTGCTGTGCTCAGCTACCACGAGCTTCCTGTCAGAGATTCTTTATCCCAGAGGGCGACTGCAGCTTGCGCCCCTTTGGAAGAACTTTTAATCATTAAATTCATTTTCTAAGTCTTCAGACAGATGCTGCATCACTTATCAGCTCTTCACCTTCTACGTGGACAAGGTTTTCAAGCACTGCAGGACCGAGGACTCGTTTGTGAACAGGAAAATCAGCAGCATTGCCAACTCCTTCCTCAGCACGAGGAGGAAGCTCGGGCAGTGTGTAAGTCCTGGCTCCTGCTCCAGTGTGCATCTCTTAATATTTCACCTATAAACCAGCATGGGGGGTTTAAAAAGCTGCAAAGTCTCTGTTTGTATAAATGGTTTTTAATGAGGGTACAAAGCAGAGTGGTGTGAGGGGAGGTTTTGATATTTGCCCACTCACCAGCAAACTCCACTCTTGGTCCCAAAGGCCAAAATTTATCCTGTGCTTGTGTCTGCCAAGTGAGCTAAAGCCTGATTTAGGGACCTGCAGCCTTCCCACAGTTCCACAGTGTCTCAATCAATGATGCCCAGCAAAATCAGAAACTAAAATATTATTTTAAAAAATAAGACTAATGAATTAATCGTGTTTTTCCAGCATGAGCAGAATAATTGTCTGTGTGGGGAGGAATCCATGGAGAAATTCAAGCAAATACTTGCAAACTATGAAGGGGTGAGTTGGTGACTGAGGCTGGTCACACAGAACATTATTATTATTATTATTATTATTATTATTATTATTATTATTATTATTATTATTATTATTATTATTATTATTATTATTATTATTATTATTATTATTATTATTATTAAATGCAAGTATTTAAATCCTCTTTATGTTGGGTTGTAGTGATGGTGCCTGCTAACAGCTCATCCCTTTAAATATCATTTCAGCTGGATGTCACATCTGCAGCCATGAAATCCCTGGGGGAGCTGGACATCCTCCTGGACTGGATGGAGAAATCTCATTAGTGGGTGGTGTTAATTACCCATGGGCCGGTGCTGAGGAGCTGCAAGGGCTTTGCAGAGATGAGAGGGACTAAAAAAATCACTCTATCAGGGCAGCTCCTCAGCAGTTCCAGCTGCACTCAGGCAGACATGGGGAGCTTTGCCAGCCAGGGACATCAGCAGAGTCTTCATTAAGACGGAAATAACGAGTTTGATTAAATCAGCATCGCCCTTGCTGCTACAAAGGATGCTCCCAGGGAAAACCCACAAGGGTTTCTCTTGCTGGCAGACATAAGCTGTGATCATGTCATAAAATTCTTGTTTGAATTACAGGTATCTTGCCTAGGGAATGTGGGGAATGAGTGCTGAGAGCTGGCCTGGTACAGCTGATGTTGCATAAAGCTGGGCTCGTTCTCAGAGCTGCTGCCACTGATGGATCTGGCTGAAATGAGAAGTACAGTGTGGGAAATGCTTCCAAGAATAGGTCCTAGCAGGTATGTCAGGCCTTAGAAATCTGTGTTTCCTTTTGAGATGATATTTTCTGCCTTATCAGTAAAAAAGTTTCTGTGCAAGATATGTGGTTGCTGAATAGAAAAAGGTTTTTGAGTGTATTGAGCAATTTACTGACACTCAGTAGCGAGTTTTGTGGAAATTGGTGGTGATGACCATAAATAAACCCAACTTGAAACTGTGCTGAGTCTGTTTGTCAAAATTCTGAGGAATTATATGATTCTTGCTGGTGAAACTCTCTGAATTCTCTGTGGTGTCCTTTTACAGCAGATGCTGTCACTCCAGCATGCCAGGGCTGATGCATCCTTCCGGGCACGCCAGAAACTCCAAACTCAGGCCTCAGTGCTGCCAAATCCCCCCCAGTTTGCCCCCAAAACTGGGCATTATTTATAGCTCTGGTCTGTTCTCTCCTATTTTGGGTGTTACTGGTACCCAGTGTGTGCCCTAAATCCCAGCTGGGGCGCAGCACCAGCATTTCCCTGTGGCATGAGTGTCAGGCTGGGTGGCATTTGGTGATTCCCTTTCAAAGGAAAGATCTCTGACTCCTCACTGTCCTCCCTGAGATCTTTGCTGATGCCAAAGAAAAGCTTCTCAGGGCTTTGATTCTGTTAATTCACCTTCCAATGGGTTTCATTTGTCCAGGGCATGAATAGGTGAACACACCTTGCCATGCTCTGGCAGGAGAGCTGATTGTTCAGCTCCATCACTCTTTAAGGAATGACAGGTTTCTGGGACATTCCATGGCTCTCTGTTGAAGAGCAGCTCCTGGGAATGATGCTGGGGTGCAGTGAGGTGCCACAGCTCGTCCCTGGGCACAGGAAATCAGCTGGCACCTGCTGAAGGAGCTGGGTCTGCTTGGTGAGTTCCTCGGGGATCTTTGTGGGATCTGGATCACAGCTTGAGGGTTTTACTCCACACCTTCAGCTCCTGCCACAATCCTTACAGCTCATCCCATCAATCTCCCCCTCAGCCCATGCCTGGCTCAGTGCTGTCACCTAAACCAGGGATTT
Organism: Fringilla coelebs; assembly: GCF_963513975.1. Lineage (NCBI taxonomy): Eukaryota > Metazoa > Chordata > Aves > Passeriformes > Fringillidae > Fringilla > Fringilla coelebs. The sequence continues at coordinate 3,935,699 of NC_140049.1, forward strand.
TACACTCCTGTCCCCACTGCAGCAGCCCAGGGCCATCACCCCCTCAGGATGGGTAAATATCAGATACCCAGGGCTCTATTCCTTCTCTGCTTCTAACAATATTCCTTCCCCCAAAACCATTTCAATTCCAAAATACTCCGCCAAAGCTGAGACTAAGCCCCTTCCTGGTTTCATGTTTATTAGGAAATGAAGTTTATGAAGATATGAAGTAGGGAGCAAGAGCTCTGACCTTGATCAGTTCTTCACCTGAAAGGTGCCAGATGTCACCTAAACTAAATGATGCTGCACATTGTAATGAGGAGAATTAATGAAGTGCCGGCAGTGGGGAGGATTGGGGGGCACGGCAGGCAGCCGAGGGCTGCGGGAGGGCTGCGGGATGCTCAGCCCAGCCCTTCTGCCCGCTCCTGCTCCTCTGCCGGAGCTCGGCTCATCCCGGCCGCTCCCAGGGCAGCGAGGGAGGAGCGGAGCTGCAGAAAGGACGCCGCGGGGCAGGCTGAGGAGGAAGAGGATTTACAAAGGGAGAGCGAAAGGGGTTTTCTCCTCTCAGAAATTTCCAAATCCCAGCGCTCTCCTGCCGCTGCTGCCCGCCGGGGATGCTCTCCAGGCTCACGCCTTTCCTGCCGCGCCTGAGTCAGGCATTGCCTCCCTTCCCGGCCCCGGGCGGGCGCGGACCTGTCCCGGTGCCAGCGCGGACCTGTCCCGGTACAGCACGGACCTGTCCCGGTGCCAGCGCGGATCTGTCCCGGTACAGCACGGACCTGTCCCGGTCCCTTTCTCGGACCTGTCCCGGTCCCTCACGGAACTGTCCCAGTCCCAGCACGGATCTGTCCCGGTCCCTTTCACAGACCTGTCCCGGTGCCATCACGGACCTGTCCCGGTGCCAGCACGGACCTGTCCCGGTGCCATCACGGACCTGTCCCAGTCCCTTTCACAGACCTGTCCCAGTCCCTTTCACAGACCTGTCCCGGTTCCTTTCACGATCTGTCCCGGTCCCAGCACGGACCTGTCCCGGTTCCTTTCACGATCTGTCCCGGTTCTCTCACGGACCTGTCCCGCTGCCATCACGGACCTGTCCCAGTGCCATCACGGACCTGTCCCGATCCCTTTCACAGACCTGCCCCAGTGCCATCACGGACCTGACCCCGTCCCTTTCATGGACCTATCTCGGTCCCTTTCTCGGACCTGTCCCGGTGCCGGCACGGGCCTGTCCTGGCCCTTTCACGGACCTGTCCCCGTCCCTTTCTCGGACCTGTCCCGATCCCTCACGGACCTATCTTGGTCCCTTTCTCGGACCTGTCCCGGTACAGCACGGACCTGTCCCGGTCCCTCACGGACCTGTCCCGGTTCTTTCACGGACCTGTCCCGGTCCCTCACGGACCTGTCCCGGTCCCTCCGCGCCTTTCCCGAGACCCAAACCCCCTCCCAGAGCGCTGCTGAGGGGATGCAGCCCCGGGGATGCGGCAGGTGAGCCCTGACCTCCCTTTGAGGGCAGGCAGGAAGGTGCAATGCGGATGTGAGGGCTGGTGAGCAGGAGGGAGATGCTGCCCTGCTCATCCCAGCATGAAAATCCACAATTCGGGAATTATTTGTGTTTCATCCTCAGTGAAATTCTGGAATCCACAATTCAGGAATAATTTGTGTTTATCCTCAATGAAATTCAGCGTTGGCCAGATAACCCAGCCTGCCATTGTCACCCCTTCCTGCACTGCTTTATCCGTGGAATACTCAGCTTTTCCCACCCTTTCTGTGCCTCTCTGGGTGGGCTCTCCTGTGATGTCCCACAGACGCCGAGTTCCCCGGTCTGCTGAAAGCCACTGGATTCTTTATTGCTCGTGCACACAAACACTCCAGGCGTGTCTGCCCTGCAGGTGCTGCCCTCAGGTCGGGAAAGCTCAGAGGAATCAAAAGCATCAGATGCTGTTCTAAAGGGTATCCCAGCTGCCTTTAAAATAAAATGGGATTTTTTTCTTTTCTTTTATTTTTTTTTCCACAATGTTCCTTCTGGTCTGTGAGAGCCCAGTGTAGGAACTGGGGCTGCTGGTGGGATGAGCCACTCGAGTCCCTGCTGTTTCCCAGCCCAAGCTCCTCACTCACACCTGCACTTCCAGCCCCCCTTGCCATCAAACCACTCCCCCTAAATCACCACTCAAAGCTGAATTTAAGCAAAAACCAGGCCAAGCTATAGCAAATTGTGGGAGAAATGAACAGATTTGTTTGCTGACGTTGTGATCCTCAAGGCAGAGCCCGTCCCAGGCGCTGCCACCTCTCCTCATGCCCGGTCCTGGGGTGGGGACACATCCAGGACAGCGCTGTCCCCCCCGGAGCTGGCCTGGGCAATGCTGCTGGAGGTGACCAGGAAGGAGGAGTAGGCGAGGTCAGCATCCTCCTTGGAGCTCTGGGAAGGACAGGAGGACACAGTCAGGGCATGGGGATGGGCAGGATAACACAGGGACGCTGCAGGAGTGGGGTGATCCTGTGGCTCACACTGGTGCCGATGTGAGCATCAACCCCAAAAGCTTTTAGGTTTGGGATCCCTTGGCAAGCCTGTCCCTGGGTGTTGGCATCCAGCCCTCCTGTCCCAAAGCTGCTGGGCTTTACTGATGTCCTGACAGTTCCCTTGATTGCTCCAGTTCAGCTCCTGGCACTTCCATCACCCACACCTCTCCTGTTGGTCGGGACTTGGAAAAGCACAGCCTTGAATGTGGCACCTGCAGCCACTGCCAAAAGGGGCCACTGCACCACGATCTCACCCAAGGGGAGGGGAGGAGAGGCAGAGAAAACTGGGGAAAGGCAGAGATCACAGCAAATCTCAGCCCTTGCAATGGCAGAGCCCTCCCTGTGCCGCTGAGAAGTGGGATGTGATGGTTTCCAGCCATCTGCTTATCCCACTGATTCCTATTTCTGGTAACAAACCCAACCTTCCTGACACTGCCTGGGGCTGCCTTGGTTTGTTTCTGGAAGCAAAGTGGTTGCTGTTAATGTCCCTGCTAAAACAGGACGTGAGGACAGGGGTGGGACCCCGGGTGGGATTCTTCCACCCATGAGGGCTGGTCTGCAGTGGGATCTGGGTAAAATGGAGAGCACCTGGGTATAAATAAAGCCTCTGGGAGGAGACAGCCCCCTTGGGACAGAGTGCAGGGCTGTGGCCACATCTCCCAGGGCCGTGGCCTCTCTCCTGCCTCCCCTTACCCTTTTTGCCTTGGTTGTGTTGGCAGCACTGTCCGGAGTGTCCGTGGTGGTGATGAACTCTGCAGGCAGAGAGAGGAAGGTGTTGGGGAGGGGGCAGAGGCTGGCAGGGGTTCCTGTGGCTTTTGGGGGGTATTTCAGCAAGGAAGGGCTGGGCTGGGGGAGGTCACTCACCATCCCCTCCCATGGGGGTCTCCTGGCTCTCCTTCACGCTGTTGCTGGCACTGAAGTCCCTCACGCTCTCAAAGTCTGACATGCTGATGTTGGTCCTGTAGCTCCCCACGGACACCAGGTCTGGTGGGAGGGAGGAGGAAAATCCCTCAGGTCTTTCTCAGAGTGGGTGGGAACACCTTAAGAGACAAACCCTTCTGTGCCAGGGGAGGCTGTGGCACAATGGGCAAAGCCCAGGGAGGGCTGGGCTCGGTCTCAGCCTGGACACTCTGGGGGTTGGAGCTCCCTGGATGGGTCAGGGTGAGGTGCAGGAGGTTGGAGCTATCTCTGGATGGGTCAGTGTGAGGAGCAGGGGGTGGGAGCTCTCTGGATGGGTCAGACCAGGGGGTTGGAGCTCTCTGGATGGGTCAGAGCAGGGAGTTGGAGCTCCCTGGATGGGTCAGAGCAGGGGGTTGGAGCTCTCTGGATGGGTCAGGGTGAGGAGCAGCGGGTTGGAGCTCTCTGGATGGGTCAGAGCACAGGGTTGGAGCTCCCTGGATGGGGTCAGGGTGAGGAGCAGGGGGTTGGAGCTCTCTGGATGGGTCAGAGCAGGGGGTTGGAGCTCTCTGGATGGGTCAGAGCAGGGGGTTGGAGCTCTCTGGATGGGGTCAGTGTGAGGTACAGGGGGTTGGAGCTCCCTGGATGGGTCAGAGCAGGGGGTTGAAGCTCTCTGGATGGGTCAGAGAAGGGGGTTGGAGCTCTCTGGATGTGTCAGTGTGAGGAGCGGGGGGTTGGAGCTCTCTGGATGGGTCAGGATGAGAAGCAGGGGGTTGGAGCTCTCTGGATGGGTCAGAGAAGGGGGTTGGAGCTCCCTGGATGGGGTCAATGTGAGGAGCAGGGGGTTGGAGCTCTCTGGATGGGATCAATGTGAGGAGCAGGGGGTTGGAGCTCCCTGGATGGGTCAGAGCAGGGGGTTGGAGCTCTCTGGATGGGTCAGAGCAGGGGGTTGGAGCTCCCTGGATGGGTCAGGGTGAGGAGCAGCGGGTTGGAGCTCTCTGGATGGGTGAGAGAAGGGGGTTGGAACTCTCTGGATGGGTCACAGGAGGAGCAGGAGGTTGGAACTCTCGGGATGGGGTTACAAGAGTAGCAGGGACCTTCCTGCCCATCCTGGCGTGGTCCCAGGAGAGCAGCTCAGCCCAGCACCTTTAACTCAACGCTGCTGCTGTTTCTTGAGAGCCCAGAGAGGCAGGGACTCACCAGATCTCTTCAGCTGCCTGTATTTGACAATGGCAAAAGCTGTCACAGCAATCAGGATCAGGCCAGCAAGAGGGCCCAGCACTAAGCCCAGAGTGTTGGAGCCGTGGCTTTCATCAGAGCTGGGACAGAGGGAGAGAGATCTCACTGAGAATGATGCACGTGAAAATCCAGCAGGCTAAATTGGGGTAGGATGGTAATTCTGAGTGAGCATGGTGCAATTCAGTCAATGAACTGGATTCTAGCACCCAGAATAAAACAAAACCCAAATAAAAATATAGGCTTGAGGTCAGGCTGAAACAGCTGCATCAGCAGCTGGGTTATAAATACGTGAAGGAAATTTCTCTAATATTAACAGAAGTACTTTGTACCTGGAATTTCTAATAATTTCCTTCTGATACTATTTTCTTGAATTGGAGATTAATTGTGAGTCATCTCGCCCTTTGCTGTCCCTTTTTATCTTCTCTGACATTTAGAGCAAAGTTCTTTGGGGACAAGATTTTTTTTTGTGTGTTGCTAAACAACACACACAGGGTGTACAAACACAAAGGGTTCACACAAACCCCACAAAAATGATAAATGGCACACAAACCCCACAGAAATGATAAATGGCAGGGGATGGAGAGAACCAACCTTTCTGGGGCAGCTCCTTTCCGCACCTCAGCATCGCTGTGGGCTCCTCCTGGGGGAACAGCTCCAGGATCACGGCTGGAATCGGCATCCAGGAACTCTGGGCTGAACTTGGCATCTCTCCCTGTGTGTCCCAGGGAAGGAGGGGGGTTAGAGCAGAACATGAGAGCTGGACACAAAAACTGCTGGGATGTGTTTGGTGGACATGGAGATGCTGCTGGGGGTTTTGTCTTTCCATGAGAGGCTCTTCAAAGTGGGGGTTCAATGCCTGAAATGCTCTCACAACAAATAATTTGCTGTGAAAATCTCAAGTAGGATCTCTCTGCCCATGAAGTTTTGAAAAATTCTTCCATTCCTAAGTTCTGCACCTAATAATTCCAGATCAAATTTTGCCTCCTTGCTTTGCTTTTTATTCCTGGCTCTTTGCCCACCAAAAGCAACGAAATGGGGCCGTTTTCCCCTATTTTCACTTTGGCCATCATCCCCTCAGGATGGGTGAATATCAGATACCCAGGGCTCTATTCCTTCTCTGCTTCTAACAATATTCCTTCCTCCAAAACCATTTCAATTCCAAAATACTCCACCAAAGCTGAGATTAAGCCCCTTGCTGTTGGTGTCAGCCTGCCCTGAACCTTCCTGGTTTCATGTTTATTAAGATAAGAACTTTCCTGGAGCAAAGTCTCTGAACTTGATCAGTTCTTCACCTGAAATGTGCCAGATATTGCCTAGACTAAATAGATATATTATAAAATAAACAAAATATTATTGTAAATTTTACAATATTATATATAATCATAAAATAATAATACTATAATTATTATTAACTAATATAATAACACTTATATAGAATTAAATATAAAACTAAATAAATACATTATAAAGTAAATAAAATATTATACAATATTATAATGCTCTATGAATATTAATATAATATAATATAATATAATATAATATAATATAATACAATACAATATAATATAATATAATATAATATAATATAATATAATATAATATAATATAATATTTACATAATATAATTATATGAATATTAATTTTATATATTAATCTAAAATAATAATAGCAATAATTATGAAAAAATAATATAGTTATACTTATATATTTAAATATAAAACTAAATATATATTATAAAATAAATAAAATACTATAATATTAACTCTTATATTATTATTGAATAATAATGATTGTTAAATAATAACATAATACTATATAATTATGAAATTTTAATTCTATATTACGTATTATGATTAATTATATAATATTATATATTATATACTATATAACATTATATTATATATTATATATTATATATTATATATTATATATTATATATTATATATTATATATTATATATTATATATTATATATTATATATTATATACTATAAAATATAATATTGTATATTACATACTATATAACATTATGTTATATATTTTATATTTTATATTATCTATCATCTGTTATATATTATATATTGTATATTGTATATTATATATTTATATTATATATTATATATTATGTATTACATACTGTGTATGATATATTATCTATTATGTATTACATACTGTATATGATATATTATATAACGTATAATATGTAATATATAATATTATATAATGATATGATTATTATAATCTAATTAATATAACGATATAATAATTATTATGTCTAATGATATAGAAGAAATTATATTATTTATTTAAATAAAAATATTATAATATCAAATATTACGCTGCAGTAGGAACAATTAATCAGCACGGGGTTAAAAGTAAAATTACCATAGAAAGAGGTGAGTTTTAGACTGAAAGAAGTTTTTAACGACGGGGAAGTCAGCACTGAGAGACCCAAGCCCTGAACACAAACTGCACGGCCGGGAGCCGCGGGGCGCAGCGCTTCTGCTTTGCGCTGCTGCAGCCTAGCGGTGATGGAGCGCCCTCCGCGCCCCGGCCGGGACCCCCTGCCCGAGCTCACCTGCGCTCACCCGCAGCTCCACGGCCATGGTTTCCCCGAAGACCCCGTTGCGCTTCACCCCGCACCAGTACCAGCCTTCATCCTCCTCGGCCAGCGGGCCCAGGCTCAGCAGCACCGTCCGGGCGCAGGACGGGGCGCAGCCGTCCCCGGGCTGCGGCAGCCGCTCGGGCAGCGCCGGCAGCATGGCACAGCCCGTGCTGTTCCACCGGCACCAGAACTTCTCGTACGAGCGGTACTGGCAGGGGTAGCAGCAGGTCAGGTTCACCCGCGAGCCCGCCGGAGCCTCCACCTTCTTCTTCCCGGTCAGCAAAGGCTCTCCTGCGGGGACAAACGGGACATCAGGGCTGGGGAGGCACCCGGCCGGCGGTGGGGGTGAACAGCCCCCCTGGGACGGGTTTCAGCGCTTCAGTGGCCACATCTCCCTCTCTCCTGCGTGCTCTGACCCTTTTTGCCTTTGTCGTGTTGGCAGCACTTTCCAGCCTGGAAGGAAAGTGCTCCTCGTGTTGCTAAATTAACATTAAAGATGCTGTTGAAGGTTCTCTTTGCAATAGATGGTACGTGTAAATTCGTGCTGAGGCTACGTAATCTCACCTGATGAAAATCCTGGCATACCAAAGGAGGGTTCTGGAAAATTCCCTCTGATGAGATTACAGCGATATGCACCAGGATCCCAGCCTGAATATCCATCTCCAGAAATGTCAATTCCAGAGGATTATTTCTCTGACCAAACCCCAGCAATTTGCATTCGATATGCATCATCCATAAAATAAATCTGTGTCTCCCAGAACGTATATTGCAGGAGATTTTCCTCTAACAGTTTGGGAAACTCTCAGCAGGAGCGACAGCAAGAAAGGAAAAACTACATGAATATGCTAAAAGGATAAAATCAACAATGAGAAAGCAAGAAACCCTTCCCAGCAGCAGCCTGGAAGGAAAGTGCTCCTCGTGTTGCTAAATTAACATTAAAGATGCTGTTGAAGGTTCTCTTTGCAATAGATGGTATGTGTAAATTCGTGCTGAGGCTACGTAATCTCACCTGATGAAAATCCTGGCATACCAAAGGAGGGTTCTGGAAAATTCCCTCTGATGAGATTACAGTGATATGCACCAAGATCCCAGCCTGAATATTCATCTCCAGAAATGTCGATTATTCACCTGACCAAACTCCAGCAATATGCATTCGATATGCATCATCCATAAAATAAATCTGTGTCTCCCAGAACATATATTGCAGGAGATTTTCCTCTAACAGTTTGGGAAACTCTCAGCAAGAGTGACAGCAAGAAAGGAAAAATTACATGAATATGCTAAAAGGATAAAATCAACAATGAGAAAGCAAGAAACCCTTCCCAGCAGCCCCTGAAGCTTAGAAATGTATAAAAAGGTTTTGTGAGAGCTGTGTCTTTGTGATGTACAGAGGAGAGGATCCAGAGGGCCCTCCCTGTCTCACCCGACACTGTTAGCCTGGTTCAGCACAGATCTGATTTTTGCTTGTGGCCTTTTTACAATTCTATTTTAATTATGGAATAAATTCTCCTTATTAATCAAATTGGCTAGTTCATTTATAACATCTTCTTGTAAGGCTTAAGAAATATTTCATGAGCATTTTCTGCGAACGCCTTCCCACAAAACTGAACCTTTCTGTCTCAGTTTTAAAGCTGCTGGGGTGAGTTCAGGCTTGGAGCTCACACCCCTTCCCAAAAGTCCAGATTGCTCACTGGGGGTGGTTCTGTACTGTTGGGAAGGATGAAAGTTTGACAAGAAAGTCTCACGGGTATGTATGCTTAGGAGAAAGATTTTTAAATGTGGAGATTTTTAAATGTGAAGGAATAGAGTTGGAAGCAAGTTTTGATATAGAAGAAAAGAATTGCTGAGCCAGTCTTGCTGGATAACCAAGGAGGCAAAGGGTATGTTTGTTAGAAGGGGATTTTATGGCTTAGAACAAAGGATGAACCCACCCCAAACAAGAAGATGTTTTTACCAAGCAGGAAGAGAGCACAGGCAAACAAGCCTGCCGATGTGGCAAGTAGAAAAAAGGTCTCTGAATTTTCCACTCCAGGAAAACTGAAAAACAACTTCTGGCTTAAACTGTAATGTACTGACTTTGAGGGACTGGAGAATAGAAACATGAATATGGTGATTATGGTAGTTATGATGGGCTATAGGTAAAAGTTAAGGTATAGATTGGTTCTACTGCATGAAGATGCTCAGCAAAGAAAAGTCTATAATGCATTGTAACAAAACCAAAGGGTCTCCAGGCCTGCCTGCAGCTGGAGCTGACAGCTGTGGGCACAGCTCTGTCACCCACCACCCTGCACTGCTGTAACCTCTTGGATGTGACAAACTGCATTTTGGAGAGCTGCCTGGAGTCCCACATCCCTCATTTCGGCTCTTACACGGTACCTCCTGAGCAGGCAGAGAGAGCTGCCGGTGCACGGCTCTTACCTGGTACAACTGTCAGTTCTGTTGATGACTGCTGCTCCCTCAGCTCGTTAGACATGCACCAGTAATTGCCTTTGTCCTTCTCCCGCAGCTGGTTCAGGATGATGGTGAGAGTTTTATTTTTGGGGTTCTCGAACACGGCCACTCTTCCCTCGTAGGTGTCCTCCACGCGCCCAGTGTTGTCTATGATTGTGTCACCACATATCCTGCCCCTCTGCTTGCACCAGAACCTCGTGGAGGAATTTAGCAGAGGCTCATAGAGGCACTGGAAGGTTGCTGAGCTTCCAATTGTTGCAGTTATGTTGGTCTTTAAGTGAGGGAAATTTTTGTCTGTAGGTAAGAATGAAATGAGGAATTATAAGAGTCTCACTTGTGTCCATGGGGCACCTTCCCAAGGAAATCAACATTATCAGATCAAACCAAGCTGCTATGGCTAAGGGAAGGCTCAGGGGTGCAAACATCAGGAGATTGTCAGAGAATTCATCCTAAAGGGTCAGTCAGGCCTTGCTTTTTCCCAAATTCACTGAGTGTTGATGGCTTTGTGGACAGATATTCCAAAAGTTTGTTCCCTTTGCCAGAGGGACCATCTACATCAAATTTGAGATTTAAGGAGCTGGGGGCTTGAAGAGACAGCTTGCCTGCCTCAGACTGGGGGGGTGGAATTTGTCCCCTGGAGTTTTGGGGTGGGGAACAGAGCAATCCACATCTGGGAAGGTGAAGTCTGGATACAAGCTTCATTCAGTGATGTTTTAGTACATTACAGGTGGTTAAATGTATAGAACTCAGTATATAGACGAGAGAATAGGATAAGAGCAAAGAGAAATTCAAGTCCTTGCTAAATAAAGTGACAGTGCTGCTGATGCTTCTGAAAAGCAGGAGAGAGGAAGGGGAAAACACCCTGGGAGCAGCTCACCCTCGTAGATAAACACGTCCAGCTCCTTGCTGGTGTTGTCCTTCCCATATTCACCAGCCCCACAGTAGTACAAGCCCGCATCCTCCCAGTCCATCTGAGTCATGGTGACACGGAACGAGCCTGGAGGGTTCTCAAAAGTCAGCTGGAGCCTCCCTGGCACATCTTTGTCCTGGTAGCTGTTGATAATGTTCCGGCAGCCGTCCTGCTCCTTCTTGCACAGGTATTTCCTCATCTCGGCCGTGTCCTCCCCAAAGCCGCAGGTGACGGTCCAGGTGCTGTGGAGCTTCATGTAGAAGAGCTCAGCATCCTCAGGGACAGGTGGGGCTGTGCACAGAGACACTCAGGGCATGAAAGGAACCTCTCTGGAAGCCCCTGCAGCCCTCACTCACTGGGCAGGCCAGTGGTGGGGCATTGCTTAAGAGGGAGAGGGGGAAAACTCAAAGAAAATGGTATTTTAGGAAGCCCTAATATTGGTGAAATACCAAGAAAATGGTATTGGAGGGAGTCCTCATATTGGTAAAGTACCAAGAAAATGGTATTTGAGGGAGTCCTAATATTGGTAAAGTACCAAGAAAAAAAATCAAAGAAAATGGTATTTGAGGGAGTCCTCACATTAGTAAAAAACCAAGAAAATGGTATTGGAGGGAGTCCTCATACTGGTAAAATACCAAGAAAAAAACTCAAAGAAAATGGTATTGGAGGGAGTCCTCACATTGGTAAAATTACCAACTGGTAAATTACCAATTGGTAAAATACCAAGACAATGGTATTTGAGGGAGTCCTAATATTGGTAAAATATCAAAAAAATGGTATTGGAGGGAGTCCTCGTATTGGTAAAATGCCAAGAAAAAAACTCAAAGAAAATGGTATTTTAGGGAGTCCTAATATTGGTAAAATTACCAACTGGTAAATTACCAATTGGTAAAATACCAAGACAATGGTATTTGAGGGAATCTTAATTTTGGTAAAATACCAAGACAATGGTATTTGAGGGAGTCTTAATATTGGTAAAGTACCAAGAAAAAAATTCAAAGAAAATTGTATTTTAGGGAGTCCTCACATTGGTAAAATACCAAGAAAATGGTATTGGAGGGAGTCCTAATATTGATAAAATTACCAACTGGTAAATTACCAATTGGTAAAATACCAAGACAATGGTCTTTGAGAGAGTCTTAATATTGGTAAAATAACAAGACAATGGTATTTGAGGGAGTCCTAATATTGGTAAAATACCGAGAAAATGGTATTGGAGGGAGTCCTAATATTGGTAAAATACCAAGAAAATGGTATTGGAGGGAGTCCTGGTGTTGGTATAATACCAAGAAAAGGGTCTTTTGGGGAGTTCTAGTTTTGGTAAAACACCAAGACCATGGTATTTGAGGGAGCCCCAAGGCTATCTTACCTTCAGCCACGCTGAGGGTGACCCTGAAGGAGAGCCCCCTGCCATTGACCCCCACGCCACACTGGAAGGTGCCGGCATCCCCCGGCTCCAGCGCCGAGATGTGGATCTGGAAATGCTCCTCCTCGGGGTGGTCAGTGAGGCTGATTCTGCCCTGGTAGGCGGGAGCCACGAACTCCGAGGACACCAGGGTGAGGCAGCCGGAGCCCCGCTGCCTGCACCAGTATTTCCTGTCGTGCCTGTTCACCGGCGTGGGGGGGTAGAAGCATCTCACGGTGACCGAGCCGCCCCGCACGCCGTGCACCTGCCGGGGCCCGAACACCGGGCTGGAGACTGCGGGAGAACAGGCTGGGGTCAGTGCCACCCTGCGTGCCACCGCGGCTGTGTGTGCCACCCTGCGTGCCACCCTGTGTGCCCTGGGACAGTGCCCTGTGTGCCCCAGGGCTGTGTGTGCCACCCTGTGTGCCACCAGGGCTGTGTGTGCCACCCTGTGTGCCCCGGGGCTGTGTGTGCCACCCTGCGTGCCACCCTGTGTGCCCTGGGACAGTGCCCTGTGTGCCCCAGGGCTGTGTGTGCCACCCTGTGTGCCACCCTGTGTGCCCCAGGACAGTGCCATGTGTGCCCCAGGGCTGTGTGTGCCACCCTGTGTGCCACCCTGTGTGCCCCAGGGCTGTGTGTGCCACCCTGTGTGCCACCCTGCGTGCCACCGGGGCTGTGTGTGCCACCCTGTGTGCCACCCTGCGTGCCACCAGGGCTGTGTGTGCCACCCTGTGTGCCACCCTGTGTGCCACCTTGTCAGTGCCCTGTGTGCCCCAGGACAGTGCCATGTGTGCCACCCTGTGTGCCCCAGGGCTGTGTGTGCCACCTTGTGTGCCACCCTGTGTGCCCTGGGACAGTGCCCTGTGTGCCCCGGGGCTGTGTGTGCCACCCTGTGTGCCACCAGGGCTGTGTGTGCCACCCTGTGTGCCACTCTGTGTGCCACTCTGTGTGCCCCGGAACAGTGTGTGCCACCCTGTGTGCCACCCTGTGTGCCCCGGGGCTGTGTGTGCCACCCTGCGTGCCACCCTGTGTGCCACCTTGTCAGTGCCCGGTGTGCCCCAGGACAGTGCCATGTGTGCCACCAGGGCTGTGTGTGCCTCTGTTTTGAGAAACTCATGACCATCATTCATTTTGGGTGTAGCCTCGTGGGAGGCTTCACCTGCCCTTAATGTACCTGAAGGCTTTTCATGAAATATATCCACTTTTATATTTTTAACTTTTTGTCTGGCCTCTGCTTTGAGAAACTCATGACCATCATCCATTTTGGGTGTAGCCTCGTGAGAGGTTTCACCTGCCCTCAAGGCCCTTCATGAATTACATCCACTTTTATCTTTATACCTTGATATTTTTCTCTTTTGAAGCCTGTTGCAGGCACCCCCCAGACCACCCCAAAACCTGTGCCCCATGCAGGTGACACTCACTGGCTGCCTTGGGGAGGTGTCTGCTCCTTGCAGACCCAGCTGGGACCAGGGTGAGCAGGAAGAGGAACGCCAGTAAAGTCATTTTTCTTGCATTCCCTGGAAAAAAAAAACATGGAAGATATTGAATAATCACATTTGCAAAATGTTAATCATCTAATAATCTTCGTGCTTGGAGGATCTGAGGGTAGTGGCTATGGGAAGTGGAGAGAAATTTGGTTTTTAATTGCTGCTGTTGAGGAACTGAATGGGAAAAAAAGGAGTTAATAATATTTCTGTTCTTGCCTGGGTTGCTGCACAGGTATGGATCTCATCCCAGCACCCCAATATTCCCTCTGCCACAGAATTCCTGACTGGAGCCTGTATTTAGTGACTCTGTTTCCCTGGTCTCTCCAAGGACACACAAAAGAGAATAAAGGGGATATTTTCACCCCTACTTTTTAATTCTCTCCTCAGCTGCCGAGGAATTGAGTGAGCTGTAGGGATTTACCTCAGCTCTGCTCCTCCAAAAATCAGATTTGATATGCATTTCCAAGCACACCTCTTGATCCACCTGCCTGCTCCAACTTCATAGGAGGCACCTACAGGACCTGATGAGAGGTGCCAAGGAAAACCCTCACAAACAATCAGAGCAATTTGATTTCAGGGCATCAAGTGACACAATTTTATTGAGGGTAATTCCCGGCAGAAGAAAAAAACCTTTTATTTCCCTGTTAAGATGAAAGGTGTTCTGTTGTGCCTCTTCCTTGTATTGTGATTTCTCCTTGCTCAATGGCCACTTGTCCATGGCTAATAATTAACTCACTGAGCATGAAAAATTCTCTTTCAAACACATCCCAGAGGTGGCCAGCAAGGCAAACATAACAAATTCTGCACAGAGCAAACAAGGTGGCACAAAGAGAACCTTGATGTTTGCCCCTGGCTGACAGCAGCTCCTCTGCCTGATGGTCACCTCACCAGCCTGTGGTGCAAGCAGGACCCAGCTCAGCCTTGTTGAAATAATCTTATTCTGATTTTTTCCCAAGAAGTTCAGCTGGTTTTGGGGTACAGCCCACGCTGTTCTCTCAGGTCTGGAAGGGTCACCAAGATCTGTGCCCCCCCAAACCAGTGGTTCCCGTGCTCTTGCACCACCAACAGTTCTGAGCTGTCCCCAGCCCTCTTTTCTCAGATGTAAATGGAAAAATTACAACACCATGACCTTTCCCCTTGCTTTCCAGCTCAGGACAGATAATTTTATTGTTGTTGTTGTTGTTTCCATGGGGTTCTGGGAAGGAATAACACTTTATTTATCTGTTTTGATTTGGTGCTGGGCTCTAAACCTCGCTGCAGCTCCAATGGGTGACAAGGACATTTTACACATTTTATGTGTAAAGCCCTGGGGAGGGCAGACCCCCCTCAGCCAGTCCCTCTTTAGAGATGTGTTTTTAGTGTCTTCACCCTTAAAACTGGCTGATGGTCACGTCCAGGACACTTCTCTGGACGTGGGTTGGGACCATACCTTCCTCTCTTGTGCTATTTTATGCCTAAATTTTGGTATTTTCCAGGTTTCCAGCAGCAGTGCTCTCTGGCCAGGCTGGCTCTTCCAAATCTCATCCATCACAAGACTTGCCCCATGTTTCTGTTGTGCTTTTGGGATTCTGTCAGTCCTGGGGAGAATTATCCTCAGATTTATGATGATTTGGGAGAGACCAGGACCTGACCCCCAAGTTGTGCAAACCTGAGCCTGCAGCTGCTCTGTCTGGGTATGGAACACCAGAGTCCAATTCCTAAATTCTGCTGAATTCCTGCTGCAGGGGTTGCCAGGGATCAGCCCAGTCCAGCCCATTAGATATTAACTTTTGCTCCTGACAATGACCAGGTCAAGGCCGTGCCAAGGCATTGACAAAACACCAAGGTTTAATTGTGACATTTGTCACTCCAGCCTGGGATCCCTTCTGGCTTTTTGTGGAATGTTTGCTGCTATTCAAATAGCTGAGAAATAATAACAAAAATGTAATGTATTCCATATATTCTGTATATTTTATATATAGGTAATATTTTGCCCCTCAAATCCTTTTGACCCACGGGGAAGATGTGCATATGCAAATTGGTGTAGAGAGAGTTGTGCTGTGAGGAGGTGCTGGAGGCTTCTGTGCCCAGAAAAAGTGCACAGCAACAAATTTCATCCTGGGTTATTCACATCCTCAACTGCCCATCAAGGTCACTGCTGATCTTGCCTTGCCATGGGTTTTATTTGCTGCAGTGGGATGGGGAAAAGCCACCAATCCACCCCATTTAAGAATGAGCAATCAGCTTCCAGATAAAAGATCAAGCTGACCAAACATGTGCAGAAAATAAACTTTTCCAGTTCCAAGCAGATGCATCCTTTACAATGTTGAGAGAATAAATAAGAGAGGCTGGTTTGGTGATGCAGTGAGCAGAAACACTTAGGTAGAACTTGCTGAAGATTATCAGGATTTTTAGGAATGCCTGCAGTGCTTGGGACCCTCTGAACTAAGAATGTTTGTGTCAGTTAAACATATGAGCAACTTATTTCAGAAAAGAAATAGAATAGAAGAAGCAGGCAGCTCTCATGGCAGTGACTGAAATCCCAGCTGAGGTTGTGCTGCTGGATCAATTTTATGTTCCTTTCAGCTGTTGGATCCACTCTACACTAACCTGAGACCTGATTTGATGCTCCTTTCAGATCCCCCATGCACCCACTTGTTGCTTTTCAGATCAGACCTTCATGGTTCATTTGTTTGTTGGGCTGGAAAGTGAAACCAACTTCAGCACTAGTAAATTATTTTACTTTAATTCTCCTCTGCCTGCAAGGAGCAGGAACATCCCACAGCCCAGAGCACACCTCAGTCTGGAGGGATGGATGGAGCCACTGTGGATTCATTAACCTAATTGTAATTAGGTGATGTTTGTTTGTGCTTCAGAAATTTGTTAAATCTACGGGAATGTCCCTTTTGCAGAGTAGGGATTCAGGTGGGAAGGACCCACACCTTCACAGGTCTGAGTGGGACAGGGCTCTGCCAGGTTCCTCTCATTTCAGTTTTAGGACACCACATCCAGCCCATTCATTTAAGCTCCAGGTTCTCCTTATCCTCCTGTAACTGCACAAACTTCTCAGGGAGCTTCCAAAGCAGCTCCTTTAGGACACAACTGCAGCAACTCGCTTCTAAAATTTCTAAATCTGCCTTTTGGGGTACAAAATGACCTCAGGGTGAGATGCAAAATTTAAATTGCTACAGTAATAATTACTGACTTTTCTTTCCTATGTTAAAACTTAATGCAAATATTGCAATGATCATTAATGGTGGCTTTTCTTTTTTTTTTCCAGAAATTAAATATTAAAATCTGCCGTAGAGAAGAAACCATAACTGCCACAAGCCTGTTGCTGTGGTTCTTTCAGAAGAAATCAGCCTCCCACCAGTGAGCTCTGAACATGAAATGGCTCCAAATCGCTGCTTCCCTCCCGTGTGAGGAAGGCTCCTCAAAAGTGGCTCAAGAAGAAGAAGTGGTTCTTCTCCTTGCCCATCCCAGCACGGCCCTACAAAAGGTTGTGCATTCCCAGAGATGCCAAAGCAGCATTACTTACACTCCAGGCTCCTCCTGGCACTTCTGTCTTTCCCTCTCAGGCCGGCCCTGGGAGCTCTGTGACTGTCCTGTGTCCTGTGTCCCCGTGGGCTGTGGCACTGCCAGCCTGCTTTAAATACTCCCTGCACCTTCAGCCCTGCGTTTCCACCTGTGGTGCCTTAAAGGAACAACATCCAGCAGCGCTGCCAGGTGAGCTCTGCCCACTTGGGGCTGGGAGCCAGAGCCCAGCTAGGGGCCAGACACTGCCCAGACCCTGCCCAGACACTGTCCAGCCAGAGCCCAGCCAAACCCAGCCAAACTCAGCCAGAGCCCAGCCAGGGGCCAGACACTGCCCAGATACTGCCCAGACCCTGCCCAGACCCTGCCCAGACACTGTCCAGCCAGAGCCCAGCCAGAGCCCAGCCAAACCCAGCAAAACCCAGCCAGAGCCCAGCTAAAGCCCAGCCCATGTCCAGCCCCTGCCCAGCCACTGCCCAGCCAAAGCTCACCAAAGCTCAGCCAAAGCCCAGCCAAAGCCCAGCCCAAGCCCAGCCAAAGTCCAGCCCATGCCCAGCCAAAGTCCAGCCCAAGCTTAGCCAAAGCCCAGCCCAAGCCCAGCCAAAGCTCAGCTCATGCCCAGCCAATGCCCAACCCACACCTGGTCAGTGCCCAGGCAAAGCTCAGCCACTGTCCAGCCCATGCCCAGCCACTGAGCAGCCAAAGCCCAGCCCAAGCTTAGCCCAAGCCCAGCCAAAGCTTAGCCAAAGCTCAGCCAAAGCCCAGCCTAAGCCCAGCCAAAGCTCAGCCAAAGGTCAGCCCAAGCCCAGCCCATGCCCAGCCAAAGCTCAGCCCATGCCCAGCCAAAGCCCAGCCCAAGCTTAGCCAAAGCTCAGCCCATGCCCAGCCAAAGCCCAGCCCAAGCTTAGCCGAAGCTCAGCCAAAGCCCAGCCCATGCCCAGCCAAAGCTCAGCCAAAGCCCTGCCCAAGCCCAGCCAAAGCCTAGCCCAAGCTCAGCCAAAGCCCAGCCCAAGCTCAGCCAAAGCCCAGCCCAAGCCCAGCCAAAGCCCAGTCCAAGCTCAGCCAAAGCCCAGCCCAAGCTCAGCCAAAGCCCAGCCAATGCCCAGCCACTGTCCAGCCAAAGCTCAGCCAAAACCCAGCCAAAGCCCAATCAAAGCCCAGCCCATGTCCAGCCACTGTTTAGCCAAAGCTCAGCCAAAGCCCAGCATAGGCCCATCCCAAGCCCAGCCCAAGCCCAGCCCATGCCCATCCCAAGCTCAGCCCAAGCCCATCCCGAGCCCAGCCTAAGCCCAGCCCAAGCCCGGCCAGTGCCCAGCCCAGCTCTGCTGTCCCCCCAGGGTGTCCCCTCTGATCACAGCCCCCCCAGAGCCGGGGGCTCCCAGGAAAGCTCCAGGGCTCCTCCTTTGGGAAGCAGCTTGCTGGCTCTGTGGGGTCAAGGGCATGGAGAGTTTGGGGTACCTCTGTGCCAGCTTTGTGCCTGGGCAGGACCCGAGCAGCCAGGGCAGCTGTGATTCCTTGCTGTGCCTCATTTTAATGATGCAAAAGCAGGAATTCCTTCTGACTGGGGGGCCACATGGAGCTTTTCTCAGCCACTCAGTGAAAACTGATGTGTTTGAACAGGCTGGCAGCTCCTGCAGTGCCTGGGAGCAGCAAGAGCCTGACCCAGAACAGGGATCTTCAACAGATTTATCAGATGCTAAAGCCAGCCTTGGAGTACCTTTCATTTAGCTGAGGGTGCTGAGCTCCTTTTTTTACTATGAATGTGCAGCTTTTGGGGTGAGGAAAGATCCTTTGGGGTGAGGAAGGAGCTCTTGAGGTGAGGAAGGAGCTCTTGGGGTGAGGAAGGATCTTTTGGGGTGAGGAAGGATCTTTTGGGGTGAAGAAGGAGTTCTTAGGGTGAGGAAGGAGCTCTTGGGGTGAAGAAGGAGTTCTTGGGATGAGAAAGGATCTTTTGGTGTGAGGAAGGAACTCTTGGGGTGAGGAAAGGAGCTCTTGGGATGAGGAAGAATCTTTTGGGATGAGAAAGGATCTTTTGGTGAGAGGAAGGAACTCTTGGGGTGAGGAAAGGAGCTCTTGGGATGAGGAAGAATCTTTTGGGGTGAGGAAGGAGCTCTTGAGGTGAGGAAGGAGCTCTTGGGATGAGAAAGGAACTTTTGGGGTGAGGAAGGAGCTCTTGGGATGAGAAAGGAACTTTTGGAGTGAGGAAGGAGCTTTTGGGGTGAGGAAGGATCTCTTAGGGTGAGGAAGGAGCTCTTGGGATGAGAAAGGAACTTTTGGGGTGAGGAAGAATCTTTTGGGGTGAGGAAGGATCTTTTGGGGTGAAGAAGGAGTTCTTGGGGTGAGGAAAGGAGCTCTTGGGGTGAGGAAGGAGCTCCTGGAGCTCTTGGGGTGAGGAAGGAGCTCTTGAGGTGAGGAAGGAACTCTTGGGATAAAGAAGGAGTTCTTGGGGTGAGAAAAGATCTTTTGTGGTGAGGAAGGAGCTGCTGGCTGTCGCTGTGCTCGGTGGGGATCTCGGGCTGACAGAGCAGCCTCCACCACCTCTCCTGGATGGGAACAAGCCCTGATCCCCTCCAGGCTTCCCACCAGAGCTGCTTCCCTGGGCATTCCAAACATTCCCCAGGCCCTGGTGGACCCAGCTGTGTTTGCTCTCCTGGAGCTCCCACCCTCCCAGGCACGGATCCCAAGGGATCAGCTTCCAGAGGGATGGAAATGTGCTTCTAACACCTTGCAGAGGAAGGTGGCATGGCCTTGTGCAGAGGAAAACCTGGCAGAAATATGGGAACCTCCACCTGCTGGTGCACCTCAAGCAGCAAAAATTAATCCAAGGTGAACGAAGAGTTTTTTTTTTTTAACCAAACCTTTTCACCCTCAAGGTTTCCAGTAAAACCAACCCCTTGCCTCATGCAAATATATTGGAAATGTATTTCCTTGCTTCAGCACAGGAGGAAGCGTTTCCCTGCCAAGTCCCAGGTTCCAAAGCATTTTGGCATCTCCAGAAAACAAACAACCTTCGGATTGCTTTTATTTGGGGAGTGCAGATTGCAGCACGAGCCCTGATCTGAGCGTGGCACCAACGCTGCTGCTCGGGGCTGGGCTCCATTCCAGCTGCTGCTGAAGCTGGGGATGGCCCTGCAGGAGAGGGGAAGGAAAAGCAGCACTTTGGGGATGTGGGTGTCTGAGAAACTGAAATGAGAGACGTGGTTTATGTGATCCTTTCCAATTCTGTGATTCTCTGATATGAGCAACCCCGAAGCCAGGAGAGGTGAGGGAAAAATATCACTTTGGGAAGGTGAGAAACTGAAATGAGACGTGGTTTATGTGTTGGAAAATGACTCCATGGATCAGGATTTAAAAAAAAAAAACACCAAAAAATTCCTTATTTTTTGAGCAGCCTGATCCTTTCCAATTCTGTGATTCTCTGATATGAGCAACCCCGAAGCCAGGAGAGGTGAGGGAAAATATCACTTTGGGAATATGAGAAACTGAAATAAGACGTGGTTTATGTGTTGGAAAATGACTCCATGGATAAGGATTTAAAAAAAAAAACCACAAAAATATTCCTTACTTTTTGAGCAGCCTGATCCTTTCTAATTCTATGATATGAGCAACCCTGAAGCCAGGAGAGGTGAAGGAAAAATATCACTTTGGGAATGTGAGAAACTGAAATGAGACGTGGTTTATGTGTTGGAAAATTATTCCATGGATCAGGATTTAAAAAACAAAAAACCACCAAAAAATACTTAATTTTTGAGCAGCCTGATCCTTTCCAATTCTGTGATTCTCTGATATGAGCAACCCTGAAGCCAGGAGAGGTGAGGGAAAAATATCACTTTGGGAATGTGAGAAACTGAAATGAGACGTGGTTTATGTGTTGGAAAATTATTCTACGGATCTGGATTAAAAAAAAGACAACACAGAAAATCCTTTATTTTTGAGCAGCCTGATCCTTTCCACTTCTATGATTCTCTGACAGGAGCATCCCTGAAGCTACAGAGGTCCTTCCTTCCCCCCTCTCCCCAGTTTTACCTTTCCCTCAGAGAAACAACCCACAAAGAGTTGCTTTCAGGGCGTTATTTTATTCTCTCTTCTGCAAAGCAGGGGAGCAATTTGGGGGTTCAGCTCTCAGCAAAGGGGATTTGGGCTCTGAGGAGTGCAGGGGGCTTGGCTTCCCACAGAGAAAATTCCCAGCTCAGGTACCCAGAGGCTTTCACAGAAGGTTCTGGCTCAAGTCTTCATCAGGCACCTTCAAAAGTAATTTTTCCCCATAGGGTAACTGTAAAATAATGAAACAGAAGAGAAGCTGTGACCTGGCACTGCCTCTCTGAGGTATCTGTAGAAGTAATTTCATAGGTATTTCTGGGTTTATGCCAAACTTGGTATTTAAAATGATATTTTAAGGAGTTTTGAGAACAGAAAGGTGGAAAAACCCAGGTCAGAGGGGAATTCTGGAGTCAACCTCCTGCTGGGTTTGGAGAATTATCCCAGGCTTTACCCCAACCCAGACATCTGGGAAGAAAAGGCACAAATAATTTCTGGGTTTCATTCTCCCTTTCAGGGGTTTTTCACAGAATGTTGATAGTTCAGTTGATTTTCAAGGTTTCAGGGAAAGTGTAATTTTTCTTTCTATTATTTATATTTAGGATCAGAAAACCCCTGTTGGCTCTGAGTGCACTGGAGTGAGAACATGAAATCACCAAATTTCTGAGCCACTATTCCACTAATTTTTTTTCAGTGGAGTCCTTCTCACTGGTACAAATTCCTCCAGATTAGATACACTTTAAAATATTTTCTGAGCTGATTTTTACAGGAGCTTTTCTCTAAAAAGCATCAACAATCTGAGACTCTTACGTAGAAGCTGGTCATCCTGATATTTCCAAGGATAGCAGAGATTGTCCTGCACAACAGAACAAAAGAGAATAACATGGTTGCAAAACTGTGAACAAGAATTATTTCTGTGGAATGCTGAGAAAGGAGATAAGAAATCAGAATTTACTGAAAGGGGCAGGAAGTGAGATAACAGCTTTACAATCAAAATTGTAAAATTATAATTGACCCCACAATAAATATATAAACTCGATGTAGGATTTAATCCAAGTCTTATGAAATCCATGCCTTAAGGATTCCTGGGAAGGAGCAAAGGCAGGAATTTGGCAGCAGAATTTGATTCCTGGACTGCAAACCTGCTTTTCCTCACTAAGCCACAAATCCCCTGCTTAAAATGTCAGTTTATTCTCTTTCATCCAGGGAGAGGACACTTGCAGTGCCAGTTTCAGCAAGCACCCACCTACATTTGCCAGAGCCCGTGCTGAATTCCTGCTCCTCCCCTGGGCTCGGGTTCTCCTCCATCCCTTTCTCCTCTCCAGGGCTCAGCCCAGCACGGGCCAAAGGTGGCTCCAGGCTCCCTGTGCTGCTTCTTCCTCCTCCTGTAAGACAAAACACACGGATGCAGTGCAGGGAACACCCCCACTAGCACCTCTTGAAGTGTTTCAGCGTGTCAGACACCAAAATCAGGTCATTATTTCACAGTTTTCTCCTCGTGAATTGCGCGGTTCCCCTCACCGCTGCCATCCCCCAAGGTTCTCTGTCCCTAAATTTATTTCTATGGATGTAACACGGTCTGGATTGAGATAGATGCAGCTAGCTTTGCACATCAGTTCTTAGAAGGGATTTTTTGGGGCTGTCTTTGCCAGCTTTGCAGGGAGTGAGCTGGAGCTGGCCCCAGGAGCTGCCCCCACCACACAGGTCCCTCCCTCCAGGGATTTCTGTCACCCACGGAGCCACAAATCCTCCACGCACAAAAACCCCAGCAGGGCTCCAGATTTCCATTTCCTTCCTTTGCTTTGCTTTCCAGCACGTTTCAAACTAAACCAAACAACTCCTCAAGGACTCTGCTGGCAGCTCCAGCCACGCTCTGGGGCTGCAGGACAGACACGTGTCTGGGAGATGGAAATATTCCACGGGTCAGACTCCAGCCCTTGGAAATCACAAGCAAAGCCCTTGCAAAACATCCACTGCTGCCCCAAAAGGTGCTGCCTGGCCAATTTACCTGTCTGCTTTTGAAGCTTGATTTTGGCCAGGGTGAGGATGATGATGGTGATGCAAATCAGCAACAGCAGAGCTGATAACACAGCTGGGAGCAGCTGTGGTTCACCTGAGGAGCTGGGAAGATGAAGCAGCAGGATTAAATTGGGTTTGGAGGCACCTTTGTGCTTCATACAGGTGGTTGTTTTCACACTAAAGAGTACAAGGAGCTGTAAAAGCAAAGCCAACAGTGTCAAGGAGGGCTGCAATCATTTGATCTGGAGTTTGGCTTATGAGGAAGCGATTTTTACAGCTGTTTGTGCTGCCAGCTGAACTGGCCCCTCCAAAGGGAAAAGGAGCTGTTTACACAACACAAATCCACAAGCACAACGTGAATTCACCAGCAGTACATCCTCGTGGTGGGCTGTTCCAACCCTGACATCTTGGGAAGCCGTCTTCCCTCTTCCTGCTGGGATGATGGTGCTTGGGGGAAGCTGGGGATGGGGAGGAGGGGGGATGAGGGTCCCAGGTGCCCACCCCGGGGCTGGAGGGGTTTGTGGACTCTGCCCAGCCAGGTTCTGGCTGTCCCTCCAGCAGGGCTGGCTGGTGGCCACAGCTGGGGGAGAAGCTGGAGCTGCTGACAGGAGGGAAACCCACTGGGGTGAGACACTGGAACTGGTGTGCAGAATGGCCAGGGAGTAATTCCTGCCCCAAACCCTGCCAGCCTCTGGATGAACCTTGCAGCCCAAAGCTCCTGGTTCAACAGCCAGCTCCTGCCTGTGGGCTCCTGGGGTGGAATTCACATTTTCTGAACAGAGAGAGGCATCATTCTCTCTGCCAGGATTTTCCTAGGAAGCTGTGAAAGTCTGTGAGAAAGCTCAGAGAGAGAAAAAAACAATTCTTATCTCTATTTGCCACTCCTGTTGTTCAGCACACGTGGAATGTGTGATAGAAATTATTTACCAGAGAGTGATTTCTTAATTGGCCACTAGCGATAGTTGTTTGAGATTGATTGACAAATTAAGTCAATTCTATGTTGTGACCACCTAAAAAGAGGGCTTTAAAAATATTATATCAATATAATATAATATAATATAATATAATATAATATAATATAATATAATATAATATAATATAATATAATATAATATAATATAATATAATATAATATAATATAATATAATATAATATAATATAACTTTATTAAGCTCTTAGTATAGCTTAATAAAGCATTAATATATAATATTATAATATTATAAATATTATATAATAGAATAAATATAATAAATGCTTTATTAAGCTCTTAGTATAGCTTAAAAAAGCAATATAATGTAATGTCCAATATAATATAATCTCTTAATATAACTTAATAAAGCATTTCTCCAACTTCTGAAATCACAGAGTCATTACCCCTTATTCCCTAACTCAGAGTCCCCCCGCTCAGAGCACTCCTGGCTCTGCAGGGCTCGGGGGGTGCCCTGGGCTGAGCAGCAGCTGCACATTCACCAGGGCTATTGCTCCAACCCCAGCAGTGTCCCCAAGGCCCTGGCAGTGCCCTGGGCACAGGGGAGCAGGCAGGAGCACAGTGTGGACTCTGGCATCTGCTCCAGAGCAGCAGCCAGCACCAGCAGGGTCAGACACAACTTCAAAGTGTGCACGGACATGGGGTGGCCCCCTGTGGCATTCTAGTGCTCTGGAAAAATCCCTTTGCTCAGGGTTTTCCTGGGAAGCTGAAAAGCCTCAGAGAAAAGGAAAACAATTCTCATCTCATTTGCTTCTCCTGTGTTTTGCTGCTTTAGAATGTGTTTGGAGATTGTTTCATTGGTTTCATGTGAATTGTTTTCACTCTTTAACTAGTCAGGGCCAAGCTGTGTCAGACTCTGGCAGGAGTCAGGAGTTTTCATTATTATCTTTTAGCTTCAGTAAGAATCCTTTCTGTATTCTTTAGTATAGTTTAGTTCAGTATTCTTTAATATAATACAGTATCATAAAATAATAAATCAGCCTTCTGAGAACACGGAGTCAGATCCATCATTCCTCCCTGCCACGGGGCACCCCACAAGTACAACAGCCTCGCTGCCTTCTCTCCCTCCTGATGTCCCTGGAGGTGTTTCAGCTGTGCACAACCTCCACAGGGCCCTGGAACGGGGCAGACAGGCTGGAAAACGCCAAGGATGTGGCTGTGGACTCACCTCTCCTGAAAGGTGTCACCTGGGGAGGCTGCAGGGGTGCCAGGGGTGGCAGTGGGCAGCAGGGAGATGGTGCCACGGGTGACAGTGCCCGTGGTGGTGTCCTTGGGGACAGTGCCAGTTCTGGTGCCCTGGGGGACAGTGCCCATGGTGGTGTCCCTGGGGACAGTGCCCATGGTGGTGCCCTGGGTGACAGTGCCCATCTTGTCCTTGGGGACAGTGCCCATGGTGGTGTCCTTGGGGACAGTGCCAGTTCTGGTGCCCTGGGGGACAGTGCCCATGGTGGTGTCCCTGGGGACAGTGCCCATGGTGGTGCCCTGGGTGACAGTGCCCATCTTGTCCTTGGGGACAGTGCCCATGGTGGTGTCCTTGGGGACAGTGCCCATGGTGGTGTCCTTGGGGACAGTGCCCATGGTGGTGTCCTTGGGGACAGTGCCCATCATGCTGTCCTTGGGGACAGTGCCCATGGCGGTGTCCTTGGGGACAGTGCCCATCATGCTGTCCTGGGTGACAGTGCCCATCTTGTCCTTGGGGACAGTGCCCATGGTGGTGCCATAGGTGACAGTTCCAGTTCTGGTGCCCTGGGTGACAGTGCCCATCCCGTGTGCCCTGCTGCTGTGCCTGGCTGTGCTGTGGGCAGCAGGACGTGGTGCTGTGACTCTCTCAGGAGTGGCTGTTCCTGGGTCCCATGAGGAGCAGGTTTCTACAGAGAAAAGCATCATTATTATTATTATTATTATTATTATTATTATTATTATTATTATTATTATTATTATTATTACTTATTTATTATTTTAAAGCTTTAATACCCAGTCTTTGGCAGGGGCACTGTGTTTGTTAGATTTACCACAGATTTACACATTTCACCTGGAATCTTGTGTGAAAAACAGCCAGACTCAGGCATTCCTGTTCTCCTGGGAGTGCTGTAAAAGCCCTGATGAAAAATCTGGGTACCTGGCAAACATTCCTGCTTTCAGCCCCCTCGCTGTGTCTTTGCCAGAGGAGCAGTTCCACAGTTCTGTCTATTTACACTCCGCAGTTTCTCAAACTGCAAAATAACCTTCAGCTTCTCTTCAGAGCCAAACACCTCCCTGTGCTGCGCTTGCCAGGACCAGGATGTCACATCCTGGGGGTTTGCATCATAACTAATCAATAACATCCCCCAAACCTATTCCATTTCTTTGGAAAGCTCAGCTCTCCCACCCCTGAAAACCTTCACCATCACCCCAGCTGCTTGCTAATAATGAAAGGAAGATGTAAAATGGTTTGGGGGCTGTTGTATTTGTGGGGTGCTCCGTGGCAGGGAGGAATGATGGATCTGACTCCATGTTCTCAGAAGGCTGATTTATTATTTTATGATACTGTATTATATTAAAGAATACAAAACTAAACTGTACTAAAGAATACAGAAAGGATACAGACAGAAGGCTAAAAGATAATAATGAAAACTTGTGACTCCTTCCAGAGCCCTGACTTGCCAAAGAGTGATAACAATTCACATGAAACCAATGAAACAATCACCTGTGGGTGAACAATCTCCAAACACATTCTAAAGCAGCAAAACACAGGAGAAGCAAATGAGATGAGAATTGTTTTCCTTTTCTCTGAGGCTTCTCAGCTTCCCAGGAGAAAAATCCTGGATGAAGGGATTTTTCCAGAAAATATGAATGCCACAGGGGACCGCCCAGGCCATGCCACCCACCACACCACCTACCCTTGTGGATGAGCAGCTTCAGGGGGGCAGTGAGCTCCGTGTGCCCACTGCTGGCCCCACACCAGTACCAGCCTGCATCCTCCTCCCTCAGCTGCTCCAGCAGCACCGTGGAGCCGCTGGACATCCGTGCCCGCCCTCGGTGGGACTCCAGCACGAAGCCCTCGGTGTCCAGCAGCACCTGGCAGCTCCCTGCCCTCCACCTGCACAGGTACTTCCTCTCGAAGGTGCCCTGGGGGTCGTGGTGGCACTGGAAGGACACCGAGCCCCCGACGGCGCCGCTGAGGAATTTGGGTCTCCTGGGAAGGGTGGAGGCTGCAGGGGAGGGCACAGAGTTAGAATTTCATCTCCCTCAGCCAGCACTGAGCCCCCCATGGGTGGGAATCCATAAAATCAGAGGGTTTGGGGAAAGCTGCAAAGGCCTCAGGGACAGCAGGACTGTGATGGGAGCTCAGCAGTAGCCATGAGATTGGTCAGCAGGAAAATTTTAAAAAATTAAAATTAAGGACGAATAGAACAATGGTCTGTGTATTAACAAATGTCTAGAACAACTCCCTGAGCTGCAGGAAAGTTTATCTAGTGAGAGATTAGGAAGTTCTAAGCTTAATAATGGAGCTCTGTGCATTGTGCTTGAAGGTTTACAAGCAAATATTGCATTTGAAATAAGCAGGCATTGTTTAACCAAAGGCACCTGTGCTTATGGTGGTGGATAGAACCACTGTCAGTATAGAATATATACTAGACAGATATAAATCCTGTCAGTATAGAATATATACTAGACAGATATAAATCCTGTCAATGTGCTTTTGCTTTGTGGGATTGGGTAAAAAACATAAAGTGAGTTGTGACATTGAGTTCTGTGTCTGCTGCCTGGGATGGGAACTGCTGGCATCTTCATATTATATTATATTATATTATATTATATTATATTATATTATATTATATTATATTATATTATATTATATTATATTATATTATATTATATTATATTATATTATATTATATTATATTATATTATATTATATTATATTATATTATATTATATTATATCATATCATATCATATCATATCATATCATATCATATCATATTATATCATATCATATCATATTATATTATATTATATCATATTATATCATATTATATCATATCATATCATATCATATCATATCATATCATATCATATCATATCATATCAATCATATCATATCATATTATATTACATTATATATGAAATTACATTATATTGCTTTTTTAAGCTGTACTAAGAGCTTAATAAAGCATTTATGATATTTATTCTATTCTATTTATAATATTATAATAACCATGGAATGAGAGTGATGCTGGAAAAGGAACCAGCTCAGGGCAGGTTCCCAGCAGTCCTGCCCCGTTTGTGATCTGTACACAGTGACAGCGAGCCCCCAGCTGTGCCCCTGAGGAATTTGGGTCTCCTGGGAAGGGTGGAGGCTGCAGGGGAGGGCACAGAGTTAGAATTTCATTTCCCTCACCCAGCACTGAGCCCCCCATGCCCTGTCCTACCTGTGGCCACATGCAGAAGCACCTCCTGTGGGCTGTCCTGACCCTTCAATCCCTGTGTCCCACACAGGTACAGCCCCGAATCCTCCTCCTGTAGGTCACTGATCAGGACTTTGAAAGCTCCAGAGCTCTCCTGGGGGGTGATAACGATGCGTCCTTGGTGCCTCCTGCCCACAAAGCCGTCGGAGCTGGCGATGGGAGCGCAGCTGCTCCTGCCCACTTTGCACCAGAACCTCTTCTGGTCCCTTTGGGTGTCCCCAGAGCGGCACAGGACTGTGACAGAGCCGTGGAGCTGCCCTCGGATCAGCTGGGTTGGCTTTGGCACCGTGGTGTCTGCAGGGAGAGAGCGGGACGGGCACTGCCGGCACACAGAGCCCCCAAAACCTGCCCCATCCTTCTGCTCCACAACTCACCTCAGGCCATGCTGCTGAGCTCTGCTCTAGGATAATGAATATTCATCTCTTTAGCTTAAAATATCTCAAAAAATATCCACACCCATGGTTCACACCCTGCAACTCCATCAGTTATTTCCTTTATCTCTCCAAAACCATTCGCTCAGACATTTCCCCTGTGCCCTTCCCCAGAGCCTCCAAACCTGTGTTTCCAACAGGCAGGAGAAGCAGAATCCTTTCACATTTCTGAACAGCTGATTTGGCCAAACCTGGGTGCTTATACACCCCCAAAATGATAAAAGTTATTACATAACTTAGATAAAAATATATTATAAAACTCTGTTATCTGGCTTGTCACCGTCATATTTTCCAGAAAAATCCCTTCACCAGGATTTCTCTCCTGAGAAAAGGAAAACAATAATTATCTGATTTGCTTCTCCTGTGTTTTGCTGCTCTGGAATGTGTTTGGAGATTGTTTACCCACAGGTGATTTTTTCATTATTTTTTTCTGTGAATTATTTTGACTTATTGGCCAATCAGGGCCAAGCTGTGTCGGAGTCTGGAAAGAGTCCAGAGTTTTTCATTAGTATCTTTTTAGCTTTCTGTCTGTATCCTTTCTGTTTTCTTTAGGATTGTTTAGTTTAGTATATTTAATATAATATAGTGTCATGGAGATATTTTCTGAAAAATCCTTTTGCTAAGATTTTAATCCTGAGAAGCTGAGAGGCCTCAGAAAAGAAATGCAAACAATAATTCTCTGCTGCTGTGGAATGCAACAGGTGCATTTTTGATTGGTCTCATGTGGTTGTTTTTAATTCATGGCCAATCCCAGTCCAGCTGTCTCAGACTCTCTGGTCAGTCACAAGATTTTATTATCATTCCATTCTTTTCTTTTGCTGGCCTTCTGATGAAATCCCTTTTCTTTCTTTGGTGTAATTTTAATATATAATTTTCTTTGAATATAATATATATATCATAAAATAATAAATCAATAATAAAATAAATCAGCCTTGTGAAACATGGAGTCTGTCAGAATCCAGGAAATTCCTCTGGCTGCCCTGGAGGGCTCCAGCCCCTGCCTGGGGGGCTCAGAGACCTTGGCACAGAGCCCCAGACCCCTGTGCCTTTGATCCTGACCCATGGAAAAAATTACCAACCTTTATATGAAGAATTACAAGTCAAGAGAGTTTAAGTAGAGTAATAGTTTGTCATGGGGTGAAAAATAGATTTTTGAGGTTTATAGAATGGGCTCCCAAGATGGAGGAATTTGGGTGTGCCTTGTCCTTTTTCCTTCTTCTTCCCAGCCTCCACCTTCTGGGTGATATTTGCATTTTTAGGTTGGTTTAGAGTAGAAGCTCAGTGTCTAACATAGGTGATGGGTATTGGGAAGTTATGGTAAATAATGTACATGTAGATTTTAGTATAAAAAGACAGCACTGCCTCTGAGGGTGGGCAGTGTGCCTCAACCCACCCTGCCAGACAGACCTCGGCAGGTCAGAGAAAGAATTTTATAGATCAGAAAAAAATCAACAACCTTGAGAACAAGAACAGAAAAATCCTGACTCCTTTTTTGGCAGCTGGGCTGGGAAAAAGAGGCTTGTGTGTATCTCAGAGTCACTGTGACCAGCAGAGAGTCTGAGAGGAGCCAAGATTCTCATCCCTTCCCTCGTCCTAGGATCCCTGTGAACACCACCACAATTTAGACCTTAAAATAACAAATCAGCCTTCTGGGAACGTGGAGCCAGATTCATCAGCCCTCCCTTCATCTGGGAACCCCACAGACACAAGACTGGCTACCAGCAAAAAGCTGAGACCCCAAACCTCCGCCAGGAGCCGAGACAAACCCTACCTGCCAGAACAGTCAGGTTGAGGCTGGCGTGGAGCCCGCGGTTGGCGCTGCCGATGCCGCACCTGTAGGTGCCCGAGTCGCTGCTCCTCAGCCCTGTCATTGTCACCATGAAGGTGCCATCCTGGGGGACGTCCCTCAGGGCCACCCTGCCCTGGTAGGGGCTGGAGGTGAAGCTGCTGGAGACGATGGTGGGGCAGAGCCCGCCGGCTGCCACCTTGCACCAGTATTTGCGCTGGTGTTTGTTGGCCGGGCTGGGGGAGTAGAAGCACTGGTGGGTGATGGAGCCTCCAAGGGCTCCTGCCAAAAACCTGGGGCTGTGCAGGCTGCTGGACACAGGCTCTGGGGGACAGACAGACAGACAGACAGACAGACAGACAATGGTGGTGTTACTGCCAGCCAGCCAGCAGAGCCCAGCACGGCTCCTTCCAGGCAGGGCTGGGGTTCTGAGGGGCACCGGGGCACACAGGGCTCAGGAAATCTATTCTGGATGTGGTGTTTCCACCACCCTTAAACATCTCCTGCCCCTCCCCATCATCTCCATTTTCTATTTTTAATTTTCAAATTTTCAAAATTATTTTTTTATTTTTATTGCCTGCCATTTATCTTTGCACAGATTGCCCTTTTCCAGATCTGACCTGAGCGCCCCTGGTGTCACAGAAAATCCATTCTGGATCTGGTGTTTCCCTGAGTGCCCCTGGTCTCAGCCTCACAGCAGTGAGTTCTGCAGCATTTCATTAGCAAGGCACAAAAAGGCCAACAATCTCCTGTTAGAAGGTCTTCTAAGCCTAAACTATCTAATTAACAAATGTCACTTAGATTATTTTCTCTTTTAACTCAATAACTGATCTCTTGAAGGCCTCAATGCAGACTTTTCTGCCCAATTACGAAACATCACTCAAACTTAGGAAGAAGAAGGAAGAAGAAGGTGAAGAAGAAGGTAAAGAAGAAGGAAGAAGATGAAGAAGAACAACTTGCTTCTGCCCTAAAACCTCCATCTTGCTTCATATTTATTACAATATTCTAAAACCCCAAACTCTAAGTTTTCTCCTCTGTGACATTACACACTTCTAACCAACTCCACACCCACAATCCCAGTGCTATAAATCAATTTTGGAAGCTTTCTTTACAGCCTCAGGTCAATTATTGTAGTGTTTTCTGGTGAGTCTGTGCCTATCAGATTAATAATAATAATAATAATAATAATAATAATAATAATAATAATAATAATAATAATAATAATAATAATATTTAAATTTAAAATTTAAATTTAAATTTCTGAGCATCAAGGATTCCAACCCAGGTGTCCAGGGGAGGATCCAGCCTGGCCCCCAGGTCCAGCTTTACCTGTTCCTGTCAGGGGTGTCTTGCTGATTCTTACCTGGCAGCAGAGCTGCTAGAAGGAGGAGCAGCACCATGTCCATCCCTCCTGATGTTCCCTGGGCAATCCTCACCGTGGGGAGGGGATTTTGCTGATTTCTGGGCTCTCAAGCAGAAAAGAGAGAGATTGTGGCAACCTCTGCCTCCCTGCTGGCCCCCAGGCTCTGACCTGCCCTGGGCCAAAAATAAGGGAATTTTAAAAGGAAAAAAGGTGCTAAAAGCGCTCTGCAGATCTCACACTCCTGCTCTGAACCCCGTGTGTCCCCCCAGTTTGTGCTGGTTTGGGGCACAGCTCCAGTGCCCCCAGTTTGTGCTGGTTTGGGGCAGTGACACAGCTCCAGTGCCCCCAGTTTGTGCTTGTTTGGGACAATGGGCACAGGTCCAGTGTCCCCAGTTTGTGCTGGTTTAGGACAATGGGCACAGGTCCAGTGCCCCCAGTTTGGGCACAGCTCCAGCCCCCCCAGTTTGTGCTGGTTTGGGGCAGTGACACAGCTCCAGTGCCCCCAGTTTGTGCTGGTTTGGGGCACTGACACAGCTCCAGTGCTCCCAGTTTGTGCTGGTTTGGGGCACAGCTCCAATCCCCCAGTTTGTGCTGGTTTAGGGCAGTGACACAGCTCCAATCCCCCAGTTTGTGCTGGTTTGGTCACTGACACAGCTCCAGCTCCCAGTTTGTGCTGGTTTGGGGCACAGTTCCAGTGCCCCCAGTTTGTGCTGGTTTGGGGCACAGTTCCAGTGCCCCCAGTTTGTGCTGGTTTGGGGCACAGCTCCAATCCCCCAGTTTGTGCTGGTTTGGGGCACTGACACAGCTCCAGTCCCCCCAGTTTGTGCTGGTTTGGGGCAGAGGGCACAGCTCCAGTGCTCCCAGTTTGTGCTGGTTTGGGGCAGTGACACAGCTCCAATCCCCCAGTTTGTGCTGGTTTGGTCACTGACACAGCTCCAGCTCCCAGTTTGTGCTGGTTTGGGACAATGGGCACAGCTCCAGTGCCCCCAGTTTGGGCACAGCTCCAGCCCCCCCAGCTCTGCTCACTTCAGAGCTCCAGCAGTTCCCTCACTGCAGCCAACAGACACAGAAAAAGTAAAAAAATTGGGATTTTCACTCCAAGTCACAATTCCCACCAGACTGGAGGACTTGGAGCAATGAGAGCTAACAAAAATGCCCTGTAAAGAGCTGAATGGCTTTTATTTTTTATCAAAAAATTAGTAAAAATGTGGTTCCTATGCTTATTTAATTTCTTCTGATGTCCAGCAGTGCAATCCCTCCTTTCCTTATTTCTGCTCTGCAGGACAG
Organism: Fringilla coelebs; assembly: GCF_963513975.1. NCBI lineage: Eukaryota > Metazoa > Chordata > Aves > Passeriformes > Fringillidae > Fringilla > Fringilla coelebs. The sequence continues at coordinate 3,969,063 of NC_140049.1, forward strand.
AACCCTCAGCTCCATTTTAATCTCATTTAATGTTAATTTTTAGGCAAGGAGTTGTTTTTTAATTCTAACCCACAAACAGGCTTTAAATACCAAGCAGAAAGAGACAATAAAGAGCTAGAGAAATCCCAGGAGTAAACCATGCATGCTTGGGTTTTTCCTGCCTTTATTTCAGTCTTATCTTGTGGAAATGTTTTTAGGATCCATTTTGGCACCATCCAGAACTGGGGTGCATTTTACCCCATCCATATCATTTTTTTTTCTTGGCTAAAAAGGGCAGTAATTCAATTTATAGCTTTAAAAAAAAAAAAATAAGGGCACAGTGGGGAGAAAAATCATCATAAGTCACTTCCTTTATGTTTATAGAAATAATTCAGTTGAATTTCAGAACTGTTACTTCCTGTAGGTGAAATCTCTCTCCTATAATCACTCTACAATAGCACTGTTCTCCCAAAAAACAGAATTTTAAGGGCAAATTGAGACTCACCTGCCTTAAATTGTGATGCTTCTGCTGCTGGAAATTTTCTCCTCCTCCACCTCCAGCTGAGATTATGTTTAATAAAGTGTTTTTTGCAGCTTGCAGCTCAGTTAGTCTTTGCTTTTCTCTTGATGTCTAGTTCTTTTTTTCAAATATTGATGTGCAGATTTTAAAATGGGTGCACTAAAAATCTTCTGAGGTCTCGGTGTGCAAAGTGGAGACGGTCAAAATGCTCAGAGGAGGGGCAGAGATGTCATCAAAATGACCCAAAATGGGCTTTTTTAGCTGTCTAGGGATGTGATGACACCGTGGAAGGGGGAAAAAAAAAGGGTGAAGAGGGCAGGAGCAGAAATTGCACAGTTTGAGAGGAATTCCCCTGCTCTAGAGACAAAATGCTTTAATAGAAAGCATGTCACAAAGTGGTGCTTGCTGTGAGCCACTTCCAGGCAGAATTTCCCACCCAGAACTCTGTGAGAGGTTCCTCAGACACCTGTGGGGTGGCTGGCCCTTCACCCAGCTCATGTCTGACTTTTGATCCTGTTTTGGGCTCAAAAAGAAGATTTTGCTTCCATTTTTGCCCTAAACCAGTCCCTGAAATGTGACCAAGGGTGGGTTCAGGCCACAGGGTATGAAGAACAAACTCAGGGCAGTTTGTTCCATAAACACAATTCCTCTTTTGCACCAACCAAAGGACTGAGAGGAGTTTATTTGTTATTTATTTATTTCTTGAGAGAGAGCTCCAAAGCTCCAAAGTTATTTCAGTCACTGCCAGGGACTTGGGGCTGCTTTGCCTTCCATTAAAAATGATGGATGAAAAATTAAAAATAAAAAATAAAAAAATAAAAAAAAAAAATTTTAAAAAAAAAAATAAAAATTAAAAATTAAAATTTGAACCTCTGAGGGGCCCTGGGCTGGCTCCAGCCCCTGAGTGTCCCCAGAATGTGCAGCACAGCATTCCCTGGCTGATGTGCTGCTCTTGAGCTCCCAGAGGAACCCATCCCACCTGAGACAGCTCTGCTGCCTCAAATGGCACAAAAGCAGCAGGATGGCTTCTGAAATAGTGTTGGAAACATAAAAAAGTTTAATAAAAGGCAAAAAAACAAAGCCCTTGTAGAGAAAAACTGAGCTAGGGGTAAGAGGTCCTTGCTCCTGCTAAAACACCCCACAAAATTATTTATTTCCTTTATTATTATTTCCTTTATTATAATTTCCTTTATTATAATTTCCTTTATTATTATTCCTTTATCATTATTCCTTTATTATAATTTCCTTTATTATTATTCCTTTATTATTATTTCCTTTATTATTATTTCCTTCATTCTCACCTTTTTCTAGTGAATTACCTAGGCTGGACCTCTTGGCCTCTGTCCAGTGGGCACCCCCAGGGTTGAGGTGAAGCCCCCCAGGTCCTGTGAGGAGTCTTTACACCAAATTCAGGAGAGAAATTTCTGGGCTTTTTTACCTTTTTAAGCAGACAAAAATTAATTTGGTCCCTCCATGCACAGGGAGCACATTCCCACATCTGGGTGAGGACTGGGAAGGGCTCAGAGGGAGGTTTAGAGATTTTCTCAGTCCTGTGGGGTCCAGGGCTTTGGTGTTCCCCTCTGGGGTGAGCCAGGTTGTTTTGTGTGTCACACAATCCCTTTGGAATCTCCCTGCCTGGGGATAAATTTCCACGGAGCAGTTTTGTTGATGGGGATGTGATTAATCCTGGATTGCAGTAATTGCTGTGTTTTGTACCAAACCTGAGCCATAAATTCCCCACTCTTGGCTGGGCTCCAGCAGGACTGAGGGCATTTATCACCCTGGGAGCAGCAAAGCACCAGGATTGGCTTTGTGGGAGCAATATCAGTGTTATTTCAGAGAATCACAAAATCATGGAATGCCAGGAGACCCTCCTGGGGCAGTACCACTTGCACCTTCCACTGCTACAGGGGAGTCAAATTTAATTAAATTTAGTTTAAAAGTTTAAAAGTTATATTTAATTTAAAAAGCTTAATTTGAAGTTTAAATTGAAAGTTAAATTAATTCAGTTAATTAAAGGGGAGTTAAATTCTTCTGGGCTGTGCTTATAAAGGAAATTCCTCTTCTTTCCTCTGACAAAGGTGCTGGAGGGGGAATCTCCTCCTGGGAGCAGCAGCAGGACAGGCAGAGGCTCCATCCCACCAGTGCCAGCCCTGTGCAGATGTGGAGGTCACTGCCAGCACCTCAGCCCAGCCTGGCTGTGCTCAGAGCTGTCATTAATTAATGAGGACAGCCCCTGGCTGCTCCCCAGTGCCCAGTTAATGATTAAACTCCTGCCTGGAGCCAGCCAGGGCTGGGTTTGTGCACACAAACCCCTCTGCAAGGAACAACACTGCCCCTGTCTGTCTCCTCCTGGACTTCCAAACCCAGGAGTGCTGGGGAGGACAGAGCTGAGATCGTGGGGAGGTGGAGAGCCTCAGCCTGCCCTGCAGGGTGACCCCAAACCAGCATTTAACAGCAGGAACACCAGCTCCAGCTCTGGTTTAGGATATTTTCAGGTCAGTTTGCATCACTGGCAAACACAGGAAAGCAAAACCCAGGCCAATGAAATCTGGCTGCTCTGACCCAGCACTGAAAGGCTGCAATGCCCTGGGGGGATGCTCTCTGTTGGTCCTGTGGGGCCAGGCACAGCCTGGGTGGGAGCTGCAGGGACGAGGCTGGGCCTTTTTCATTTCCAGTTCCATTAGAGACAAAGAACAGGGGCAAAAAGAGAGAAAAATAATAATGGAGAGAAGCGTGGTGGGGTTGGAGAGGGTCCTTGACTCCTTGGGAAAGGGCAGAGCCCCAGCTCCTGGTTATTGCCCAAACTGTGCTGGAGTGGGGTTAAAAAACCTCAGAGACCTCCAGCATCTCCCACGGGGCTGCAGAGAGCCCAACTGGATCCTGGAGAGCCCAGCTGGATCCTGGGGTGGTCCCAGCTGGATCCTGGAGAGAGCCCAGCTGGACCCTGGAGAGCCCAGCTGGACCCTGGAGAGCCCAGCTGGATCCTGGAGAGAGAACAGCTGGATCCTGGAGAGAGCACAGCTGGATCCTGGGGTGATCCCAGCTGGATCCTGGGGTGAGCCCAGCTGGATCCTGGGGTGATCCCAGCTGGATCCTGGGGTGATCCCAACTGGAGAGAGCCCAGCTGGATCCTGGAATGATCCCAGGTGGATCCTGGAGAGCCCAGCTGGAGAGAGCCCAGCTGGATCCTGGAGAGCACAGCTGGATCCTGGAGAGCACAGCTGGACCCTGGGGTGATCCCAGCTGGATCCTGGAGAGCACAGCTGGATCCTGGGGTGATCCCAACTGGATCCTGGAGTGATCCCAGCTGGATCCTGGGGTGATCCCAGCTGGATCCTGGAGCCCAGGTTTGGTGTTGCCCAGCTTGGTTCAGCAGAATCCATTATAATTTTTATCTCTTTTTGCCCTGAACCAAGCTGGGCAACACCAAACCTGGGCTCCAGGATCCAGCTGGGATCACCCCAGGATCCAACTGGGCTCACCCCAGGATCCAGCTGGGCTCTCCAGGATCCAGCTGGGCTCTCTCCAGGATCCAGCTGTGCTCTCCAGGATCCAGTTGGGATCACCCCAGGATCCAGCTGTGCTCTCCAGGATCCAGCTGGGATCACCCCAGGATCCAGCTGTGCTCTCCAGGATCCAGCTGGGCTCTCTCCAGGGTCCAGCTGGGCTCTCTCCAGGATCCAGTTGGGATCACCCCAGGATCCAGCTGGGACCACCCCAGGATCCAGCTGGGCTCTCTGCAGCCCCGTGGGAGATGCTGGAGGTCTCTGAGGTTTTTTAACCCCACTCCAGCACAGTTTGGGCAATAACCAGGAGCTGGGGCTCTGCCCTTTCCCAAGGAGTCAAGGACCCTCTCCAACCCCACCACGCTTCTCTCCATTATTATTTTTCTCTCTTTTTGCCCCTGTTCTTTGTTTCTAATGGAACTGGAAATGAAAAAGGCCCAGCCTCGTCCCTGCAGCTCCCACCCAGGCTGTGCCTGGCCCCACAGGACCAACAGCCTGCAGAGAGCATCCCCCCAGGGGCATTGCAGCCTTTCAGTGCTGGGTCAGAGCAGCCAGATTTTATTGGCTTGGGTTTTGCTTTCCTGTGTTTGCCAGTGATGCAAATTGACCTGAAAATATCCTAAACCAGAGCTGGAGCTGGGGTTCCTGCTGTTAAATGCTGATTTGGGATCACCCTGCAGGGCAGGCTGAGGCTCTCCACCCCACTCTCAGCCCCAAGGCTCCCCTGATGCAGCCCTGGAGGGGCTGTAATTAACTGTAATTAACACAAATTATTTCTGTGTGCAGCTGCTGCTCCCTGACACTGCCAGAATCCCACCAGCCACTGCTCCTGAGTTTGATCTGTGTGATGAAAGATGTGCACCAGGATGTTTCTAACTGGGACAGGAGGCCTTGACAGGCTCATGTAGACATGGAAATGACAGGTCTGAGCCAGGGTGGGACTGATGGTTTGGAGTTAGATGAATATTCTGTGCAAAATGCAAAGCTGGGTGTTTTCTGTGTTGTTTTTAACATTGTTAACACATAAACTCAGTCTGGATGATCTGCCTGAAGACACTGAGGCTACATTTACCAGCCCTTCTGAGACTTGTTGTTTCTGCAAGGCTCTGATCTCTCTTCCTGGCTGTTTTGTGTCTGGGCTCTGCTGGGATTTTGCCTTCCAGGCACAAATCAAGATAAACATGCCCAGAATTAGATTCCCAGAATCACAGAATGGTTTGGGTTGGAAGGGACATTAAAGCTCATCTCATTCCACCCCCTGCCAGAGTATGAAGCCAGATTTTGATTTCAGGGCTCCCAAACAAGGCCCCAGGAGTTCTGCTGGGCTCTGCCTGAACCTGGGGGTAGATTTTGTTTGTGTCCCCCACCCAGACTTGGAGAAAGCTGGGATAGTGAAAGGGGGATGAAACTGGAGGAGCTTTAAGGTCCATTCAACCCAAACCACACCATGATTTTATGATGATGACAAACCAAGAGCCTCTGTTCCTCACAGGCAATTTCATTTCCAAACTAATGCAGGCTTTCTTTAGAGAGAGGGGCTGACCCATGGAGGCAATTACACTGAACAATTAACTGATGTTAATGAACTGCTTGCAGCACTGAGCTGCACTCAATCCTTGCCATCCCTGACCTTGCAGCAGCAGCAGCAGCACCTTCCCAGGACAGGCTGGGAATACCAAACAGGCTCAGGCTGGCACAGCCCACCCCAGGCTTTCAGTGCCTCTGCAAACATCCCTGGGGTTGCAGGGCATCCTCCTCAAGAGCTGCACCACCCCAGAGGTGTGCACGGGGTGCTGACCCCCAGCAAGAATTATCCAAGGGATGTGGGGCACTGAGGCAGGGAAATGCTGGTTTGTAGCTGAGCAATTAATTCAGTTATTCTGGGGCTGGCACAGCCCACACCAAGCTTTCAGTGTCTCTGCAAACATCCCTGGGGCTGCAGGGCATCCTCTAAAGAGCTGCACCACCCCAGAGGTGTGCATGGGGTGCTGACTCCCAGCAAGAATAATCCAAGGAATGTCAGGCACTGAGGCAGGGAAAGGAGCAGGGAAATGCTGGTTTGTAGCTGAGCAATTAATTCAGTTATTCTGGGGCTGGCACAGCCCACCCCAGGCTTTCAGTGTCTCTGCAAACATCCCTGGGGCTGCAGGGCATCCTCCTCATGAGCTGCACAGGGTGCTGACCCCCAGCAAGAATCCAAGGAATGTCAGGCACTGAGGCAGGGGAAGGAGCAGGGAAATGCTGGTTTGTAGCTGAGCAATGAATGCAATTATTCAGGGGCTGGCCAGCCTGATGCCGACCCCTGCAGCAGCAGGAGAAAACTCCCCAGCAACAGCTGCAGCAGGCACAGGGAACAGCAGGAAGGCACCTGCAGGTGCTCCAGGTGGAGCTGAGATGGCCTCAATCCCTGCAGGGGCAGGGGCAGGAGTAGGAGAAGGAGCAGGAGCAGGAGAAGGAGAAGGAGCAGGAGCAGGAGCAGGAGCAGGAGCAGGAGCAGGAGCAGGAGCAGGAGCAGGATCCCTCTGCCAGGGGCAGAAGCAGGACCAAGATCCCTCTACCAGGAGCAGGAGAAGGAACAGGGGTAGGAGCAGGAGCAGGAGCAGGATCCCTCTGCCAGCAGTAGGAACGTGAGCAGGGGCAGGAGGAGCAGAATCCCTCTGCCAGGAGCAGGATCAAGATCAGAAGGAGGAGCTGGGGCAGGAGCAGGATCCCTATGCCAGGAGCAGGAGTAGGATCAGGAGCAGGATCCCTCTGCCAGCAGCAAGAACAGCAGTAGGAGCAGGACACCCAGGGCCAGGAGCAGGAACAGGAGTAGGAGTATGAGCAGGATCAGGATCCCTGTGCCAGGAGCAGGATGAGGAGCAGGATCAGGAGCAGGAACAGGAGCAGGATCCCTGTGCCAGGAGCAGGATGAGGAGCAGCATCCCTGTGCCAGCAGCAGGAACAGGAACAGGATCAGGAGCAGGATCAGGAGCAGGATCCCCGTGCCAGGAGCAGGAACAGAACAGGAGCAGGATCAGGAGCAGGATCCCCGTGCCAGGAGCAGGAACAGAACAGGAACAGGATCAGGAGCAGGATGCCTGTGCCAGGAACAGGAGCAGGATCAGCATCAGGAACAGGAGCAGGATCAGAAGCAGGATGCCTGTGCCAGGATTAGGATCAGGAGCAGGATCCCTCTGCCAGCAGCAGGATCAGGAACAGGATCAGGAGCAGGATCAGGAACAGGATCAGGAGCAGGATCAGGAGCAGGATCCCTGTGCCAGGAGCAGGAACAGGATCAGGAACAGGAGCAGGATGAGGATCAGGATCCCTGTGCCAGGAGCAGGATCAGGAACAGGATCAGGAGCAGGATCAGGAGCAGGATCCCTGTGCCAGCAGCAGGAACAGGATCAGGAACAGGAGCAGGATGAGGATCAGGATCCCTGTGCCAGGAGCAGAATCAGGAGCAGGATCAGGATCCCTGTGCCAGCAGCAGGAGCAGGATGAGGATCAGGATCCCTGTGCCAGGAGCAGGATCAGGAGCAGGAGCAGGATCCCTGTGCCAGCAGCAGGAACAGGAACAGGAACAGGAGCAGGATCCCTGTGCCAGGAGCAGGAACAGGAACAGGAACAGGAGCAGGATCCCTGTGCCAGGAGCAGGAACAGGAACAGGAACAGGAGCAGGATCCCTGTGCCAGGAGCAGGAACAGAACAGGAGCAGGATCCCTGTGCCAGCAGCAGGATGAGGAGCAGGATCCCTGTGCCAGCAGCAGGAACAGGAGCAGGAACAGGAGCAGAATCCCTCTGCCAGCAGCAGGAACAGGATCAGGATCCCTGTGCCAGCAGCAGGATGAGGATCAGGATCCCTGTGTGTCTTGGTTTAGAAGCAGGATCCCTGTGCCAGCAGCAGGATCAGGAGCAGGATGAGGATCAGGATCCCTGTGCCAGCAGCAGGGCTCGGCTCTGGCTGGCACCAGGCACAGTCATGAGCTGCTCTTGCATCAGGCCTCAGCCCTGGGGCACAAACAACTCTGCTTCCAAGCAGGTAAAATTCCATATTGCCCTGGCAGGAATGGGTGGTGGAATGGGGCTTGCCTGTGGTGAGTGACTCAGCCCAGAGCATCTGGCAGCTCCAGGAAAGGCACAGAAATGTGGAGTTCATGCCCAGAGGAATGACCCTGCTGCTCTCTGGCTGTTGTTTTAATTTGTTCTCTTTTGTTCCCACTTCCTGCCAGCTCCTGTTTGTGAGCATCACCACGTCACAGATTGATAAGGGATCTTTGGGAGTGAGATTTCTCCTTGGAAATCTGAACAAAACTCGTCCTTCATGACACCAGCACACAATGGCTCTGACTAAAGCCAAGGATTGGAAGAGAAACCTTTTGTTTCCAAAACAATCTGGTTTTAAGAAATGTTTACGTTCTGTTTCAGGACAAAAATGCTTTGAGAAAGTCCTTAATGCTCTCCTCCCTTCTCCTTAGATGAACAAGGTGAGATTTCCCTTGGGACTTGCACCATGCAGGTGCTGAGCAGTCAGACAGGGAGGTAAACAGCTGGAATCTGAGAGAGTGCTCAGAGGAGAGGAGCACAGGGATGAAAACGCAGCTTTAACCCGGGCAGCAGCTTGGCTCACCCTTTTATCTCCCCCTCCTCTCCTCACGGTGCTCTTGCTGCCTTTAAATTCAAACATTTGGAGGTGGAAGCACCCAGCCCGAGCAGCTGGGGCTGGGGGGAACCTCTGGGGCTGGCTCAACACGGGAGCACCAGGAATTCCACATTCCCTCTCTGTGCCTGCAGGGAGAGCTGGCAATTACAGAACCATGGAACACTCAGGGTTGGAAAGGACTCTCCTTGTTCCTCCCCTTGTCACAGGCAGGGCCACCTTCCACCATCCCTGCTCCATGGAAGACTTTGCCTGTGCTGATCAAATAATTCCATTTTCTAGGTGGGACAGACCTGACCTGGTTCATCCTTTCTCTCAGAACTCTTTGTTTTAAACCCCTTTTGGTTTTGTTTTTTAAACATTTAGGGGCATTTATTATTGACCTGACTGTGACATAAATCTGTAGCACGTGGCACTTTCTGATCACACACAGGTTTATTAGGGACATCAGCCACCTCTGTTCCCCAAGGTGAGCAGCAAAGTGTTGGCAGCATCAGCTGAGCCTGAGAGGTGCCAGGACAGCTCAGAAGGGATGAGCTGGAGCTGTCCCAGCCTTACACCTGCCCCATTTCGGGCAGCACTCCTGGATCTGACACCAGCACAGCCTCTGGCCTCCTCAGCTGTGTCTTCCTGCAGTTTGAGCCTCTTCCAGGTGCTGGGTGCAGGTGGTCAGGGCTGGGTGGGAGAGCAGAGCGTGGCAGGGAGGCAGTGGGATGTCTGGGAAGCCCTCCAGCCCACCCAGCAGGCAGTGGTGGTTTTGCAAGGCACTTCCACGTGGCAGGTGAGTGCTCAGGTCTCAGAGACTGTGATAAAATTAATAAAAAAAAAAAAAACCCAAAAAGTCCTAAAGGAGCAGCAAAGTCTAGCAGTTCTTCCCAGAGATGCTTTATCCACAGGCAACCCTTTTGAAAACAAGCCAAACTCCGAATTCCACGGCTTCCCTGTTTTGCTGGATCCCCAAATGCAGTCAAGCCCTTGCAGGAGAACACACCCCATCCACGCTGAGAGCCGCTCTGTATAAATAGCTCATGTACAAAATATACAAAACATTCTGTGCACGCCGAGCTCCTTCATTCGGCGTGAAGCTCCCAGCACCTCTCCCGAGGCTCTGGGGCAGGAGCTGGCAGGATGCTGGTGCCCCAGGCAGTGCAGACCGCTGGATTTGGGGTGAACATCCCCTTTCCCACCAGCCTCACCAGCTATTACTCCTTCAGCAGCCCCAACTTCTTGAGCGCCTCGCGCCGGTTCTCGTCGGCCGCGCCTTTGGGCGAGATCTTCACGCTGACGGCGGAGCGCGCCGGCCTGGGGAAGCCGGGCAGAGGGTGGGATCTCCTCTTGCTGCTCTTGTCCTTCTCCTCCTGCTCCTTCAGGCCCCCAAAGTCCTTCCCTGCCCCGAGGGAGGCGGGCCGGGGGCGGCTGCGGAGGAAGCTGGGCGCCAGGCGCTCGATGAAGGACATCTTGCCCAGGGAGGAGCTGCTGCCGCCGCGGCCGTTCTGCTCCTTGGGGCTGCCCATGGAGCTGCCCAGCCCCACCCCAGAGCGCTCCAGGGTGTTGGATTTGAAGGGCATCTGCCGGATCCCCGGCACGGAGCCCTGCCCAGCCTGCCCGGGGATGGGCACTGCTGTCTCACCGGGGTGGGGATGGAGGTGGGCGCTGGGCTCCCTCCTGTCCTGGGACAGTCCCAGCTTCTGCAGGGCCTCCCTTCGGGCTTTCTCCTTCTCCTTGGGGTCCAGGTGGCCTGAACTGCCCTTCTCAGCAGTGCTGTCGCTGGCAGGGCAGGGCTGGGAGGTGGCTGAGGGTGGAGGAGCTGCTTTGACCTTCTGGCCGTGCTCGGGCACGGGGCTGTTCCTGCTGGTTTTCAGGATGATGTTTGGCGGCAGTTTCCGCGGTTTGGGGGCGGTTGGAGGCCCACGCTTGGCATCGGGGTCCTGAGGGGTCTCCTCCAGGCTGGGTTTCTCCAGGTGGCCCCACGAAGTCCAAATTTTGGCCTCCTTGGCCGTCTCCCCCTTGGCATCTGAGCGCTGGCTGCGTGACCACTCCAGGTCCTCCTGGAAGGGGTCTGGGGGTTGGATCAGCACGGATTTGGTGTGGCTTCCTGCTCTGCCTAGGTCCAGCCTGCCCTCCTTGGGCACCTCCTGGGCAGGTCTGCCTGCTGGCACCGTGGGGACAGCTCCTCTGCTGCCCGAAGCTCCATTTGCTGCAGGGATGCTCCTGGGGAGGCTGGAATAACCTGGAGCAGCTGCTGGGGCTGAGATGCTTTTCCCACTCCGCTCTTCAGCCCCATGCTGCTGAGCTCTGCTTGCAGGGGGAGTCCTGTTCCCCAAATCTGGGAAGAGAGGGAGCTGGAGTTATGCTCTGGGCACAGAACACCCCTCACCCCTTCACAGCACCCAGGGCTCCCCCAGCTCCTCTGCTGTGCAAACCCAGGGCACACAGGGAATATTGCTCTGTCTGCTCTGGGGTGCCCTGACCCCAGGGCAGCTCTGACTCTGACCCTCATCCATGCAGAAAGAACCCATAAAAGTGTGAAATAGATTCTAGAGAGCAGTGCAGGTGCATCACTGGGTGAGAAATTGAGGTTTTGGGGTTTTTAGTGTGTTGAGGATGGAAGCAAGATGGAGGGCACAGGGTGTTGTCCTGGGTTTCTTCTTCTTCCTTCTTCACCCCGAGGTCATCGCTCAGGTGAGCACCAGGGGGACGCCTGGGGCTCCCCGTGGCAGGAGGGGAGTTGTGCAAACCCAGGGCACACAGGGAATATTGCTCTGTCTGCTCTGGGGTGCCCTGACCCCAGGGGAGCCCTGACTGTGACCCTCACTAATGGAGAAAGTTTCCCAGACTTCAAGATAGACTGGAATCCACAGAAGTGTGAAATAGATTCTAGAGAGCAGTGCAGGTGCATCACTGGGTGAGAAATTGAGGTTTTGGGATTTTTAGTGTGCCTTGGATGGCAGCAAGATGGAGGGCACAGGGTGCTATCCTGGGCTTCTTCTTCTTCCTTCTCCATGGGTTTGGGTGGCATTTTGTAATTGGGTGGAAAAGTCCCCATTGTGGGCTCTGAGGGATCAGTTATTGGATTAAAAGGGAAAATAATCCAGGTGTCAGTTCCTAGCTGGATAGTTTAGTTTTAAAAGCCCTTGCACCAAGAGATTGTTGGCCTTTTGTGCCTTCTAATGAAAAGCTGCAGAACTCACAGTAGTGAGGCTGTTTAAATGATAAGAAATAATAAACTGAGTCTGAACATGAACTATCATCTCAAGTGCCTTCAGTCCAACCCATGGAAACCCACAACTGGTACCCCCCCACTCTGATCCATCACTGCTGGGGAAATTGGATCCTTTGGGCCTGACAAAGCCTTATTAATTACTGTGATTACTGACACTAAGCAAAATCCCTGCAGGGTATTTATACATTGTAGAATTTCAAAGCCACTGAGCTGTGGTTACCAGAAAATTCTGTAAAATATTCATGCCTAGACAGGACGTGTATTGCACATATCTGTGCTTGGGAATAAGGCCTGTATGAAACCCTTTGGGGAAAGAAATAAATAGATTTTTCTATTTTATACTAAAATCTAATCTGCAGAAGGGTTTCCAGCTCACCCCGGGGCACAGGGCCTTTCCTGGGCTTGGAGGGCTCCCCGTAGTCGGTGTCATCCGTGGACACCCCACTGTCCCCCTCTGCATCCAGGGAGCCAATGGTTTCCTCCAGGAACATCAAACACTCCTTCTCTTCCACAGATAAATAGTCATAGCTGTTGTCACTCTGGAGAAAAAGAAGATAGAGCAGAGCAGATAAGAAAGAGAGGTTTACTTTATTTTATAAATTTATTTTTATTTTTTTATATATATATTTTTAATACATATATAAAATAGGATATAGAAATATAAAATCCTATATCCTATAAAATAGGATATAGAAATATATAGAAATATAGATATATATGTATATATTTATTATATACACATGTATATATTTATTATATATACATATAAATATATAAATATATATGTATATATTTATAATACATATGTGTATATAAATATATGAAAAATATATGAGAGGTTTACTTTATACTACATATCTATACATATAGTATATATAGTAAATATAAGTATTTAAATATATGTATATATTTATTATATATAAATATATAAGAAAGATGTTTATACTACTTATATATAATATATATACATATAGTATATAAAAGATATATTAATATATATGCACATATTTATAATATATATGTGTATATAAATATATAGATAAGAGAGGTTTACTTTATACTATATATATAAGAAGTTTATGTTATACTACACATATATATAACTTTATATTTATATAAATATAATATATAAAAATATATTATATATTTTATTATATTATATATTATTTTAATATTTTATATATTTATATTTAATGTCCAGGTAGTTTAGAGAGCCTGTGACAGCTGCTTGGCCAGTGGCTGTTCAATAATGAGTATTTACAGCTCCAGAAAACTAAACAACCTCCTCTAAAAAGAAGAAATATAAATATATATATATATATATATATATATATATACACATATATATATACTTAAAGCCTTTTTTGTATTACCCTCCTGTGTGGGTCAGAAGGTGGATTATTCTGAACTTGGAACTTGGCCTCTAACTTTCAGTTCTTTAGACTGAAATGTGAGCAGAGGGTAACAGATCCACAGGTGCAGACACCTGTAGTGCTCAGCAATGCTGAATCTTAGAAAACACCACCAGCACTGAAGGGTTCTGTGCAGGTGATGACCTCTCCTCGCTCTCCCATTCCTTCCTGAGCCAGAACTGTTTAATTTTTGTTGCATTTTGAGCACCAGGAGATGTGATTGCAGTATCAGACATCAAGGTGATTCCTGCAATCTGCCACGAACAAAATGAGGCGCGGGGCAGGATGGAATGTGCATCAGCTCAGCAAGCACAGGGCAGGAATTATCCCAGGTGGAGTTGTTTTGCAGAGACACCTTATCCAAATCTTTCACCACGCAGTATCACAACCAGTTCTTCCATCCCCATTAAACTCAGAGGGTTTGGTTCTGGTTTGCAATGCATCAAATGGAAAAGCTGCCAGGACTGGGCTGCTCTCACACATATCAATTATGCTCCAGGATGTAATTAGCCCATCAATCTTGGGATCAGTGTTGGGAGACAAACAAGCTTTAATGGACTGATAGGGAAAAGTTACACATCTACACCCATGGTCCAGACTCATCCCTGCCTTAACTGGGGAATTCATCTGGTGCCAGGCAGGAGGAGCTCAGCTCGCTGTCTCCTGCAGGTGTTGTCACTGCTTGGAGCCAGCGTCACCCAGTTACCCAACTGGTCTGATCCCTGCACCCCTGGCAGCACAGGAGCCTGTGCAGGGAGGGGATCCCCCCTCCAGGGGTCCCCTCTCCGGGGATCCCCTCTCCAGGGACAGGATCCCCTCTCCAGGGACAGGATCTCCTCTCCAGGGATCCCCTCTCCAGGGACAGGATCCCCCTCTCCAGGGACAGGATCCCCCTCTCCAGGGATCCCCTCTCCAGGGACAGGATCCCCTCTCCAGGGATCCCCTCTCCAAGGACAGGATCCCCTCTCCAAGGACAGGATCCCCTCTCCAAGGACAGGATCCCCTCTCCAGAGGAAGGATCCCCCCTCCAGGGACAGGATCCCCTCTCCAGGGACAGGATCCCCTCTCCAGGGACAGGATCCCCTCTCCAAGGACAGGATCCCTCTCCAGGAATCCCCTCTCCAGAGGAAGGATCCCCCCTCCAGGGGCAGGATCCCCTCTCCAGGGACAGGATCCCCCCTCCAGGGATCCCCTCTCCAGGCACAGGATCCCCTCTCCAGGGTCAGGATCCCCTCTCCAGGGTCAGGATCCCCTCTCCAGGGGTCTGTCCTGGCTCAGAGCAGCACCAAGGGCTCCTCACACACGTGGCAGGATGGGAAGGCTGGGATTGCTCTGGGGCAGGAATTCAGGAATCCACCAGGTCCTGCTGCTGTCTCAGGGCCTCCAGCTGCCTCCAAAGCACTGACAGGGAGCAGATTTGGGCTGAGATCTGCCCAGAATCCTTCTCCAGCCCAGAGGGGCGAGCTGGGCTGGGCACCCTGGGGTTACTCACCCGCTGGGAGTGGTTGGAGGCCGTGCTGACCATGCTGTCACAGCTGCCAGAGTTGCAGCCAGCCATCCCCAGCTCCTTCCTAGGCATAGCCTGGGCTGCCCCAGAGGCTGGCACAGCGGGAATGTCCTGGCTGGAGCAGGAAAAAGGAGAAACATTAAGTTGTGAGGTTCCCCCAGGGGTGACTCAAGCACGCTGGGAGGGAGACAGGCTGGCTCTGAAGCTGCTGGATGGAGGAATTGAGCTCCATCTTCAGCTGCTGGATGGAGGAATTGAGCTCCATCTTCAGCTGCTGGATGGAGGAATTGTGCTCCATCTTCAGCTGCTGGATGCAGGAATTGTGCTCCATCTTCAGCAGTTGGATGGAGGAATTGAGCTCCAGCTGCTGGATGGAAGAATTGAGCTCCAGCTGCTGGATGGAGGAATTGAGCTCCATCTTCAGCTGCTGGATGGAGGAATTGAGCTCCATCTTCAGCTGCTGGATGGAGGAATTGTGCTCCATCTTCAGCTGCTGGATGGAGGAACTGAGCTCCAGCTGCTGTCTCCAGGAGAAGGCACAGCTGGGCTTTTAAAAATCATCCTTGAAGTTTTCCTCAAAAGAATGGGGAAATCTCAGCACAGCCAGCTTGTGCTGGTGGCTCTCTGCTCACCTCACAGGGGTGGATAAGGCACAAGAAAAGCCTGGCTCAGAAATCCCAGCACAGCCCCAGCCCCGCCTCATGGGACCTCTTTCCTCTGCCACACCCTGTGCCAGCCCTGCAGCTTGAACTCAAAATGCTGCTGGTTACTCACATCCTCGCTCTGTCAGGAGCTTCCTCCTGGCCAGGAGCTGCCTCTGCCACCCTTCCTTGGGGGGGAGGTGTCCCCAGGGAGGTGTCCCTGGGCCTTTGGGGCACGCCTGGGTGTGTTTGGGCACGGCCTGTGGGGAGCAGGGCAGGCTGGGGCTGTGCCCAGGGGGGTTCAAGCAGCATCCCCTCTGCCCTGATGCAGCCCAGATGCATCACCAGGGGAGCCCAGGGTGGCAGCAGGGTGACAAGCAGGCTGGATTTGTGTTTCCCACACTGGGGCAGGGTGCCAGGGGGCAGAGGGCACAGTTATCCCTGCCCAGAGCTGTGCTCAGCACCCACAGAAGGTGCCATTGCTGATGGATGCAAAGCACTGAGCTTCCAAAAACTCCTGGCACCACCAATGAGTCTCCTCCACCCTGTTCTTGGGGAGGGAACTGGGCTGTGGGGGCGAGAGGGAGCAGCAAAACAAACACCAACACCCCCTGCAAGACACACGGACCCACGCGAGAGGATTTGCTCCTCGGGAGACAGAGGAGCCCTTTGTGCTGTAACCTGCAGGCAGGAACACACTGCTGCTTTTTTTCCCTTGTAGCAGGATCAGGGAATTAGATCCAGAGATAAGTGAGCAGAACTGGCTGCTTGTTCAGAGAGTTAGACCCTGAAAGAATTCCTTTGTAATTGGAATACGCCACAAAAATCAGATTTCAACACCCACGCCCTGACAGGTCTAATCCTTCCACGCAGGAGGAGTTTAATATTTCAGTCTCAGCTTTGCATTATTTACTGCTTAAGTGATGTTGAAGTAAGTGGTGGCTTTGGAACAGCAATTCCCTGGATTCTTTGAATTCAGATCTCTTCACAGCCAGGGAGTTGAGCTGTGAGGAAGCAGAGCTGAGCTTGGGGGACTTCAGGCCTCTGCAGGGCTTTGCTGTGCACTGGAGCCTCCACAACGTGAAATTTGGATTTATATCAAAACTAGAGATACAGATTTCTAGATTTACATCGACTCCTCAGAAGCAGGAGGCTTGGCCATGGTGGTTGTGCTGCTCCTGGCTGCCTCCTTCCCAAATTTCAGACAGCAAAACCCTCCTGGGGAAGTGAAAACCTTGCTGGAACTTGAGTGTGCAGCTGCTTGGGGCCAGCAGGGAGGCATTTTCTCCGTGAGGATCCCCCCCACCACCAGTCCACTAAATAAATCATTTTCTCTCATTCAAAACCAGCTTTTGCAGGGACCTCAAGCAGCTGCCAAGGCTTTGGCACCCACCAAGCCCCAGCTCATGGGAGGCAAAGTCCAGCCCGAGCCCGTCGGGCACTGCAGAGGATCTGCACCGAAACAAGAAGTTCCTTTTCCTGCCCATCCGTTCTCTGATGTGATTACAGCTCCAGCACACTCATCCAGCTCGGGAAAGGGGAAAAAATCCGTGTTGAAACCCCCAGTTTTAATGATTCAGAAGGATTTTAGTTCCTTCTTTGCCACAACAGTAACAGCCACAAACTAAAAACGTGACTGTTTGATTTAAAAGACACAGAACTCAAAAAAGCTGTTTTATAGCCGGGTTTCAGTGGTGTTGTTCTCTTCCCCAGCTAAAAACATATTTGGAAGAAGCTATTTTTCACCCAAATCCAAAAGCCAGGTCCCTCAGCTCTTGTGGCCGTTGCCATAACTGTCCTTTAAAAGCCCACGGAGCCATCAAAGAGCTGCCGGGTAGCAATTAATGCTAATTGCTTTAGAGAAGAGGCTACTTTCTTTCAGCCAGCACCACTCCAAGCTCTTCATCCCGGCTTAGAACACCTCGGTTTTGCTGTCTGGGGCACAGCAGCCAGACCCCTCCTGGGGAAGCCTTTCCCTCCTGGGAAAGGCTTTGTGCTGCCAAACCCAAAGCAAACCCCCCTCTGCGGGCACCGTCCCAGCTCTGAGCAGCCCAGGGGATGGATCCCAGCTCGGGGGCAAAGGGGTCAAGGGCAGATCTGAATTTCCTCCTATCTCAACAGGTAAATGAAGCACCCCAGCAGCTGCCTGAGCTGTTTGCTGCCCCGAGCACAGCTTTCCCCAGCTTTCCTCCCACCACCACCACCTCCAATCCACCAGGTCCAGCTTCCCTGGTGAATCCCCCACCACGTTTCACCCTTGCAAAGCAGAGCCCTGCAGGTACCCAGAGCCCCCCAGCACAGGAAAAGCACAGAGAGCAAAGGACAAGCAAGAACAGAAATGATTATTAATCCGTTTTGTAGTTTTACCAGGCTGTCCGTGGTTCCGTGCTGTTCAATTCCTTGTCCCGGCCGTGCCTATCCCGGGACTTCTTTGCTTTTCTGGGCTAACCAAACACAGCCGGGTTACACATTAACTCAGATAAGGCTGCGCTGCTCGGCAGGTACGTCCTGACAGGCGATCCCTGGCCCCTCACCTGCACCCAGACCGAGTGCAACTCATCCCGCAGCCCTGCCGGGTCCCTTTCCTGCTGTTTCAGCCGGGATCGAGCCCCCAAGCCCGTCCTCGCCGTGCCCCGGAGCGCTGGCTGTGAGCTGCGGGCAGCGCTGCTCGGTGCCACCCAGCTCCCTCACTTCACTTCCCTGCTGTCCCCTGCTGTCCTGGGCACAGACTCCTTAATCCGACATCCTGTTCTGCCGCATAGCTGCTCGCTGAGAGCGGAGCCCTGAGCCCAGCCTTGCACTCGCTAATTACGGCAGCGTCACCCGCTGCGGGTTTCTGCTCTCGGCTCCTCTGTCCGGGATGCCGCAGCTCGGGCTGGGAGCTCAGCCCTGCAAACAGCCCGGCCTGCGACAGGTCCCTGCTTGCATTTCACCACAGCTTCCCAGAGGCCAAAAGTTTGCCGCTTGCATAGGAAGGAGGTTGTAAAGACAGGCAGAAAGCGTTTTGGGGAGGGAAGGTTCGGCACGGGTTTGTTTGCGTGCTGCGGGAAGGGGCGCCCAGGTCTGCGCAGCTCCCGGGCTCCTGCTGCCTGTCCCGACCTGCAGCTGCTTCTGCCCCACTTGGCACCGTTCCCTGTGGGCACCAAAACCCTCTGCCAGCTCCTTCCCCTGATGGGGACTCCTTCCCCAGGCAGCCTGCAGCCCGTTTCTGGAGCTCTGGTGAAAGCTGAAGCCCCCCCAAGATGCCCATCAGGCTCATCCTCACAGTGACACCTTCTCAGAACCTCTGCTGGGTCATTCCTCCAGCAGCATCTCCTGTCCTGAGCCCCTGGTGCTGCCTCTGCTGCCTCCTCAAAGAGGGGCCCAGATGTCCCCACCCTGTGCAGGGTGACAGAGAGCAGCAGAGCCTCCTTCTCACTCTGACTTTGGGCTCTGTTGTTAAAATTGGAGCTTTTCCTGCCATTCCCCCCACTCAACGTGGACTTGTACCTGCTTGACAAGGTGCTGCTCACTGCAAATCTACAAACACCCTGCAGGAAATTTCCAGGGCTGACACAGCTGCTGGATTCATTCACATTTCCACGCTCCAATGATTTTTTTTTTTTTTCAATCGGTATTTTTAGCAAAAGGATTTGTTACCACACATGTTCCCTGCTCCACAGAACAGGGAAGTGGAAACATCAGCTAATTAAAGCCAGGGGAAGATGCAGGGAGAGCAGATGAGCCAGAGGCTCCCACTGGCAGTGCTGAGCCCAGCCAAGTGCTGTTCCAGAAGGGAACATGTGCTGCAGAGCAAATCAACAAAGCAGAGGCTGCTGAGCCCCAGGCAGCCCCAGCCCTTCCTGCTGGCCTGGTGAGGGATGGGGATGCAGCCAGAGCTGCTGGGGCATCGTCACAACCAGGGATCGAGGGCAGGATTGGTGCCAGGGCTTCAGGAGCTGTGCTGGATGGCACAGCACCAACAGAGTTTAAACATGGTGTTAATTAATGAAGTGGGTGTGATTGATGCACCCCAGCAGCTGCCTGAGCTGTTTGCTGTCCCAAGCAAAAGCTTCCCCAGCTTTTAATGAATTAATTTTAATTTGAAGTGGGAGCTTTAGAGCTGTGTGGGTTTTGTCGAGTTGTGCCCGGTGCTGAGGCTGCTCTGAGAGAGGGAGGGAAGCAAAGCTGGGGTAATTTTGTTCTTGCAGTGCCAGCAGGGTGTGAGTGAGCAGCAGCACGGGGCAGGGGTGTCTGACAGCAGCAGGACTCCAGTCTGGGCAGTCCAACAGGCAGAGCTGGCTGCCTGCAGCCCCGTGTGGGTCAGGAAAGTGTCAGCATCCATTAGGAGAAATCTCCAGCTCCTCTGAATCAGGAGCCCAGAAAGAACCTGTTCTTTTTCCACATTCCTCTCCCTCCAAACAAATATAAATAGCTGCAACCCAAAATAAGGTGTGATTTCACATAGATGGCATGAAGGATATGCCAGGAGTCAAATGATGCAGAGAAAACTTCCCAGTGCCCTGGAAGGACTTTGGCAGCTTCACAGCCCTGCTGAGTGAGCCTCACCCTGTTCCTAAACACGAGGGCACAAGTGACTCAGGCCTGGCCCTGAAGGAAAAGCATCCACAGGCGTCACTGATAAGATTCCTGTCAAGGTAAGGAGGTTTTTTTGACTCTGTGGGACTCTTGGGCACTTTCCTTCACCCAAATTGCAGGCACAGCCTGTGTGCTGGCAAATCAGTCATGGAAAATAGCATGTAGTTAATGCCTCCTGTTGCACAGCACTCATTAAACCTTCCTGTGGCCAAGGAAGATTTTATTTATGCATTAAATAAATATTTATTTATTATATAAACATTATTTTTATAATATTTATTTTCTGTTTCACAGAAAGGAGCTGGAAAATGTAGTTAATACCTCCTGTTGTACAGCACTCATCAAACCTTTCTATGGCCAAGGAAGGTTTTATTTATGTATTATATAAATAGTTTTTATATAATATTTATTATCTCTGTTTCACAGAAAGGAGCTGGAGAAGGGAGCTGAAGTGTTCCCATTGCTTGCTTACCATTAATACCAGAAGTGAGAAGGCAGCTCCCAAGCTTTAAGAGCTCCTCAACATTTTCCTCCAGATTTAATTAAAAATAATAGACAAGGGCACTGTGGTCCTGGACAACCTGATTTTGTTACCTCCTCTGTTGTATTCCTGTTCCAGGGGGGAGTTGGTGCTCAGACAGCTGAAACAGCAGGAGTGATTTCACCCAATCTGAAGGAATTTTATTTGGAACAAACCTGACAGCAGTTTTAGAGCTGGATGCAAAGTTTGATTGAAAATGCAGGCAGACATTTAATTGCATGGCAGCTGCAATTTTCCAAACAGCAAGCTGACAACTTTTATTTCCTCTTCTGGAGAGTTTCCTTGGCAGGGAGAGGTTGCCAGGGCTGGCCCATGGGTGGGTTCTGCAGTGAGATCAGGCACACACAGATGATTCAGCACTCCTGTGTCAGTCTGATTGCTCAGAACCTCCCCCAGCAGAGAATTTCTGCTCTCCTCATTCAGCCCCTGCCAAGAGGAGAAGGACAAACACAACACTGCGGGGTCAGAGAGGTTTCAGCCTCACTGGGGGTTGGCTGCCCCAGAACAGATCCCACTTCCAGAGCTGGGATATTCTCCAGGAGAGCAGGATGGGCACAGGGCACTGTCCCCAGACTGTCACAATGGCACCCCTGTGACTGTGCCCAGGGAGAGGTGCTGGTTTGAGATGCACCTTGGAACAGGGTGTTCCTTCTCTCAGTGCTCTCCCCAGGAACTGCTCTTTTGATAGGAGTTTACTCAGAACTTCACAATTGGGCTTGTCCTTCAAAAATTCCAGTTATTACTGATTTTCTCCCCAGACTGCTCTTTCAGTCTATTGCATCCATGGAGTAGATCTGTGTAATACTGCACACAAATATTTGTGAAGTTGGCTTAATTATTTGTATATTTCAATGCACAAAAGACTCTGGAGGGATGTAAAACTCTCTTTACAGCTGAGTCCTGATATCTCAGGTACTGTATTTCATAGAATCCCAGAGTGGTTTGGCTTGGAAAGGATCTTGAAGCTCATCTCATCCCATTCTGATATTCAGAGTTCAGACCCCCACCAAAAAGAAGGATGCCATTTCTGAGATAATTCCCTGACTGTGTCATTAAGAGCAGTTAGTTAAAACATACTAAAAACACTCTAATAAGAATTTTTAAAAAGAAAAAGAGTTGTATTTAAATCTATCCAGACTTTATGTGTTAAATAATGCAGATACTTTTTGTTTGGGAAAGTTTAGGAGAGTAAGGAGAAATTTTTCTTGCAGTCAAGGACTTGCTCTTTGTCAGCCTGTAAAAATACCAACTTTTACAACCATGAATTACAGGTATATCTTTTTTTAACCAAAGAGATTTTATTTTTCTAGGCAACAAAAAAAAAGAACATCCAAGCAGTGATAGTGACACGTCTCCCTCCAAGGGAACTGATTCTCTGGTAGCAGATTCCCAATGCAAACATGATCTAGCAAAGCTCAACACTCTGGATTAAATAAAGCTCATTTTTAAATACTGCAACTGAGAAATACCAGGGGAAAAAAAGGAAAAAAAAAAAAGTTTCACACACTTTGAGAAATCCATCCAGGACACAAAGCTAAAATCTAAGGGTTGCTCCCCAAAGTCAAGGCAGACAATAAATATGGATCTTCCACTTGTGTTTCAAAGACACCTGGTGCACCTCTCTGAGGTAGGTATTGTGTCCATGTGACAGATGGCAAAGGGGGAGGATCAGCTCCTTGTCCCAGGCATGGCCCTGCTTCCCTGGGAGAGCTCAGAGCACACCTGGGGCTTGCCAGTCTCTTGGTCTCGTTCCTAGCCAGTATTTCAGCTCAAGTAGTTATAACACAGTGTAATCTTCAAGTTCCTTTGAACTGCCAGGTATTTCTGGAGGGTTTTAAGCATCAGCTTCTACAGGGCTGGGTTTAATGTTGGGTTTTGGGGGGGTTTTATCTTCTTTTCCTAATGACAGGCTAAAAGCAGAGTGGGGTTTAACACTGGAAGCTAAGTGGCTTTCTATAGGGAACTCCCAACAGTGCTAATGTGTGTTTTAATACTGAATTAAAAACAAACCCAGGTCCATAGTGCTCTGGGTGATCCTAGGCTGTTTTAATTATTCATGCCTTAATTCAGCAAAGCACTTAAGTAATTATGTTTTTTCTTCAGTACAACCCTCCTGTATTTCAAGATCCAACTGGGAGCCTCTGCTGAGAATCCCAGAAATAGGATTTTTGCAGAAAAGGTGGTGTGGCTGCACCAGTTTGGTCAGGTGCCTGAGGGAACAGAGCCCTTTAAACTGGGTTTTAGGTTAAACCCACGTGCAAAGTGGGTTTATTTCTGCCTCAGTCTGAGGATGCTCCTTCTTGTTCCCCAGTTTAAAAGTACAAGGAAGGTCACTCAAAACAGTAACAGAAGAATGGCAGGCAAAGGGTATTTTAAAATTCAAGAAACAAGGATGTGTTGCAGGCATTTCAAAGAAAAAAAAACAACATAAATCCCCTTCAGTAATATGCACCTTTACAGCACCTTTTTTAAAAGCCCTCAAAATCACTTCCTGTTAAGCTTCACAACCCCACTGTGAGGTAAAATAATTCCAATTAAACCAATTTTACCTTCCCTGATTCTGAACAGTCCAAGGAGTGGGGCACTTCCCCAGCTTATTTTCATCTGAACATTCAGCTGTGATATCTCATTATCACAATGAAAGTCTTCCTACTCCACAGTCAATGGTGACAAATCAAACACATTAAGGCAGAAAGCAGATGGAATTTCAAGCCTCCCTTCTGGCTCTGGCCTTCAGAGGGCAAAACTTTTTACCAGCAAAGAGTGAGAACTCAACCTTAAAGTGCTCATTCACAGTATTTGGAAACTGGAACAGCTTAGTAACACCATGGCCTTAATTGGCTGTACTCAAGTAAAATATTCAATGTATTTAACAGATGCAAATTGAGTCACTTCCCTAACTACTCACTTCCCTCTTGCAGGAATTTCCAATGCTATTATGAAGAAGAATCCCAAGTATTCCAGGACACATGCTTATGCTCTGATGCAGTGTAAACACCAGGGGGTTGAGAGTTATTTTTCAAGCAACTAAAAACTACCTACGGAGGATTAATAAGTTTTATTCAACACTTATCCATCTACTCATTAATTTAAAGGCTACCTTAAAGCTTAGAGGCCATTGCTTTCCCTAAAGTTCTCTGCACACAAACTACACAGTCTATTCCTGATGGTATAGGGCAGCTCAGAGATCCTCTTTCCACTACAAATTGTATTTTGATATTGTACTTGGTATTTCCATTATAAATCATGCACCACACGAGCAGTTTCCCCTCTGAGAGCTGCACGAACGTGCAGAGCCCAATTCTCAGTGTAAGTGATGCTGATATTTGTGTTTCCCAAAGCCTCAGATTCATTGAATTCCCCTGAAAATGTACATTCAGCACCTCAGAGAAGGATTTTACAGCAGTGTTAATCAAGCCTGGTTGTGTCTGTCTGTCTGCTCAGATCACACATTCAGCACCTCACAGGTGGATTTTATAGTAGTGTTGGACAAGCCTGGCTGTGTCTGTCTGCTCAGATCTCACATTCAGCACCTCAGAGGTGGATTTTATAGTAGTGTTGGACAAGCCTGGCTGTGTATGTCTGCTCAGATCTCACATTCAGCACCTCAGAGGTGGATTTTATAGTAGTGTTGGACAAGCCTGGCTGTGTCTGTCTGTCTGCTCAGATCTCTCTCACACACACACACACACACACAGAAGGTGATGAAATCAAGGTGTGGCTGCCACTGTCCACCACCAGCCCAAGTGCCATCCCTACTCCCAAGCCCCTATTCCCAAACCTGCGCGTTGGCCACCGTGAAGTTAATTTAGTTAATTAGTTAATAAGCTTTTCAAGCTCTGTGAACGGAATTTTATGATTACAAACAGCTTATCTGGGACTCCAGAATCTGATTCCGGAGCGCTGAGGTAGTCGATGGCACCCTCCTCGTGCTGCTGAGCTCACACCTCCCCGAAGTTGGTGTGTCCAGTCTCCCTGGCGTGCTCCCTGGCCTCCAGCTGCCCCGTCAGTCCCTTCTGGCACACCATGCAGCGCAGGGCGAAGCGATTCACATCCGTGTACTGCCTCTTCCTGCGGGCTTCGTCCGCCAGCTCCAGAGCCTGCGCCAGCACCACGTCATCGCTGCTGGGGAAGATGGTCTGGGGAGGAAGGTCCGAGCCGGGCAGGCGGCGCTCCAGGGGGTCGTAGTGGATGCCGTCGTAGATCAGCAGCACGCGCTTGCTGTAGCCCGCGTCCTCGCCGAAGCGGTCGATGCGCACGGTCTGCGTGTCCACCACGCAGATCTCGCACTGGTAGAACTTGGACAGGATGGACACCTCGATGGCTCCTCCCCAGGTCTCCTCCCTGCGGATCCAGTCACAGTATTCCCTGTTGGTTTTGCCCAGCACTGCCTCGCAGTACGACTCGGGGTCGCTGGCCACGATCTGGGCGATGAGGTTGCGCATCTCCGGGGCGCAGCCGGGGTCGTACACGCCGCCCTCCACCACGTAGAACACGCTGGTGAACAGGCAGGAATTGTCTGCTGGCACCACCCTCCTGACCAGCACGGGCACGGCTTCCCTGACGGGCTGGGACATCGCTTTTTTGGCCACCACCGGCGAGCCGGGCTCGGGTTTGGATGTGTCCTCTTCCACTATCAGAGTGTCACCTGCCACACAGGAGGAGGGACATAAAAGGGAGACTTAAAGCTGCTGCTGCTCCTCCAACACAACAACACGGCCGTGCTGGCATTGCTGAGGGGCACAGAACACAATCACGGAATGGTTTGGGGTCTTAAACGTCACCCAGTCCCACCCTCGCCAAGGGCAGGGACACCTTCCAGCAGCCCAGCCTGCTCCAAGCCCCGTCCAAGCCGGCCTCGCACACCTCCGCCCGTTTCCCCCAGCTCGGTATCCCGCCGGGAAACAGCCTCGGCCAACAGCCGCTGGCACCACAACGGTCCCCGCGGGACTCACCTGGCGTGGCCCGGACCCCGTCCCCTCCAGCCCCGCGCGCTTCTCCCTCCGGACCCCCGGGACGCAGCCAAAGCACCGGCGGCGCTCGCAGCGAGCAGGAAGCGCTGCCGAGCCGGGCGCTGACGCCTCCCCCGGGAGCAGGAACCGGCCCGACCGCCGGTTGATGAGGGGCGTGTATGCCACGGCCTCTTTAATTAACGAAATTGCAGCCGGCGGGGCGGCAGAGCCCTCAGAGCGCCGCCCTCCTCCCCCCGGGGCCCTCACCCGAGTGGATGCCGAGCTCGCCCAGCCGCCGCTCGCCGTCGCTGAGGTCGAGGCTGCGCGGCGGGAAGCCGTGCAGGAGGCGCTGTGCGGGCGCGGGCACTCCGGTGAGCGCGGCGAGCGCGGCCTGCATGTCGCGGAGGCGGGAGTGCGGCGACAGCCCCGGCAGCGCGTGCGAGCCGCTCCGGGCCTTGCAGCGCAGCCGCAGCATCCTCGGGGCCGCCGCCGCACCGGCCGCCGCCGCTTCCGCTTCCGGCCCGTGCCCGCCCCGCTCTCGCGAGAGCACGCCGCGTCCCGCCCCACCCCCTCCCCCGGAGAACGGCCAATCAGAGCGCGGGAGGGGCGGAGCGCGCGCGGCGCATGTTCATTTGCATTGCGCGCGGCTCATTTGCATAGAGCCGGGCACCGCGCCCGTGTCATTGGTGCGGCACGCCGGGCGCCTGATTTGCATACAGGAGGTGACACCGCCCACTTAATTTGCATGCAGACGGCACCGCCTTGCCGTCTCGTTTGCATAACGCGAGGGGTCGCCGTGATTTGCCGTTCTCTCCCTTCCGCGCTGATTACCTCCCATTTAATTTGCATAGCCCTCCTGAATTTGCATAGAGGCGCGAGCTCAGCTCCCCTTTCATCACCATCTCATTTGCATGGAGCGCGTGCTCCGGTTCCCCTCTCGCCCCGCCCATCGCCCTTTCGGTTTATTTGCATACGGCACGAGGCTCCCCGCCCCTCTCATTTGCATACACTCTGCGGCTGCCCCGCCCTCCCCGCTATTTGCATACAGCGGGCAGCTCTCCCTCCTTCCCGGTCTTATTTGCATACAGAGAGCGGTTGCCCCGCCCTCCCGGTCTCGTTTGCATACAGCGCGCGGCCCTCCCTGCCCGGTCTCATTTGCATACAGCGCGCGCCCCCGCGCGCGTGACGCGGGCCGGTTTTCCCGCCCCGCCGCGCCCCTTTTCCCGCGTGTGCGCTCCCCGGGACCCGGTTTCCGTTCCCCGCTCCGCCGTGCGCGAGCCCCGCCGGTCATTTGCATGCGATTTGCGTGCGGAGGGGCGCGGAGCGGCGGCGCGGAGCCATGTCGGCGGCGCCGCGGGGCTGCGGCGGGGCCCCGCGGGGCAGGGCCGGCGAGAAGCAGTGCTGTGAGTAGCCCCGGGCCGGGGCGGTGCGGGGCAGGGGGCGCGCCCCGCGGCCGGAAAGAAACGGAACCGGTACCGGGAGGGGGATAGGGCTGCGCGTTCGCCCCGAGCCTCGCGTCCCTCCCGCGCGGGTCCCCGTCCTGCTGCCTGCCCTGGCTGTCCCCTCCCGCGCTTCCCCTGTCCCCAACCTCCTGGATGCTGCTGCATCCATCCCCATCCCGTGCTTTTCGCCCCAAATCCGCCTCTCCGCGCGCGTTTTGCGAGCTTGCTCGGGCTGTTCCCCGAGAGAACGTGACCGTTTTGTTAAAAACATCTTTCGTTCGCCCTTGACGGCGCTGCCCGGGCGGTAAATGCTGTTAACACTGCAAGCCCCATTAGGCAGCGGTGCTGCCTCATTAGCAAACACCTGCGAGAGCGCAGAGCGGTCGCAGCAGCTCGTTAATGACAAGGACACAGGGCGAGCCCGTCCTGGGATGCGCGGAGGTGCTTTATCCACCGGGAGATGGGATGACGCTTTGCTGGGTCTCACTTTGTGCTCTCCAGCGCCCCTGATGCTGTTTTGGGGTGGTTTTGGTTGTTTTTTTGGGGTTTTTTTTTTTGCAGCATGGGCTTCCTACATGACCAACTCCCCGACGCTGATCGTGATGATCGGGCTGCCTGCGAGGGGCAAGACCTACATGTCCAAAAAGCTCACCCGCTACCTCAACTGGATCGGGGTGCCCACCAAAGGTGTGTGGGGACATCCCTGCCCCGTGCTGGGACACCTGCCAGTGGAATGCACTCACCCTCTCCTCTCCTGTGTGTGAAGTGTTTAATTTAGGGGTGTATCGGCGGGAAGCAGTGAAATCCTACAAGTCCTATGATTTCTTCAGGCACGACAACGTAGAGGCCATGGAAATCCGCAAGTGAGTCCCTGTCGGGGCTGGCTGGGTCCCTGCAGGGCTGGGAGCGCTGGAGTCTTGGCAGGCTGCGTGTGTGAGGAGCAGAAAATAACCCCGAGTCCCTGGGGAAGGGAGAAGGAACGGCACAGCCTGCGCAGGGATGGGCGTGGGAGGCAGTTTGGGGCTGGCACAAAGCTCAGGGGCTGCCAGGGTCAGGTCACAGTGGAGGTGCCCCAAGATCTTTGGGGCTCTTAGAACAGCACAGGGCTGTGTTTGAATCCCTCCCTGCTGGCTCAGGAGCTTTGCTGTGGGAATGCTTTCCAAGCTGTGACCATCCCTGTTTCTGCCCTGCAGGCGCTGTGCCCTGGTGGCTCTGCAAGATGTGAAGTCTTATCTCTTGGAGGAGTCTGGGCAAATAGCTGTAAGATCCTCTGCACTAAAAATAGCTTTACATCAGGACAGCTGCCTGGAGTGTTCAGGCACCTGATTTGGGGTTTGAAAGTCTTAAGATAAACTTGCTCAGTGCTCCTTCCTCCTTTTCTGCCAGGTGTTTGATGCGACCAACACGACTCGGGAGCGCCGGGACCTGATCTTAAACTTTGCTAAGGAAAATGCTTTCAAGGTAGTGCTTTAATTGTCTGTGTGATTAATTGTGTGCTTAATGTGCAGTCACTGTGGCTCCCTGGCACAGGAGCTCTGGAGTTCTGGCTCTGAAATGTGCTTCCTTGCTTTTTCCCTAGGTGTTTTTCGTGGAGTCTGTCTGTGATGATCCAGAAGTCATCGCTGCCAATATCCTGGTGGGTGCTGCCTTTCCCAGGCTGGGCTGCCATGGGAGCAGCTTTGGGTGCTCAGTGCAAGGTCACAGGCTCAGGGAGCTCCTGGGCATCTCTGCAAACGCCTCCCTCTCGCCTTTCACCTGCCTAATAAGCAGCTGGGATTTGCAGGTTTATTAAAAGCCAGAGATGCCGTTATGTGAGAATGTGGAAATGAAGTGGAGCCGGGAATGGGTGACCTTGAAGCGCTGTGCTGGCGAGGGAGGGAGGGCAGAGCTCTGAGCCAGGGTGTCTGTCAGGGCCAACCACTTCAGTGCCTTAAGAGTCGCCCTTTGTTTCCTCTCCGGGAGCAGGTTTTTCCTCGGGGCAGTGGTAAACAATGTGGATTTGTTTCAAAAGGGGGAGAATGTTATTCATCTTTTGTTCTCCCTTGAGTTTGCTTAACTCAGGCTGTCTGTTGGGCAGGAGGTGAAAGTTTCTAGCCCTGACTACCCAGAGAGGCACAGGGAGAATGTGATGGACGATTTCCTGAAGAGGATTGAGTGCTACAAGGTCACTTATCAGCCTCTGGACCCGGATGCTTATGACAAGTAAGCAAATCCCTTGGCACATCCCTTTGTCCTTGGGCAGGTGAGCTGCTTTGCTGTCAGGGTGCTCCAACACCTGGTGTGACTGTGTGCAGGTGAATCACAGGTCCTGAGTGAGATTTGAAGGGATTTTTCTCTTGTTTACTGCAGAATTATGGGATGGTTTGGGTTGGAAGGGATCTCAAAGCCCATCCCTAAGAGCCATGGGCTGGGCCACCTCCCACTATCCTAGGCTGCTCCAAACCTGGCCTTGGTCACTTCCAGGGATCCAAGGGCAGCCACCCTGTGCCCACCCTCCCAGGGAAGGATTTTTAAACCCAGCAGTTCAGAGCCTGTCCTGCCTTTCCTAGAGGAGCAGCAGCTGGGTGACACCCGCAGCTGCTTCTCCCTCCTTTTCCAAACCACCCACGTGGTTGTCCTTATTTTACATCCACTCCAGAGACCTTTCCTTCATTAAAGTCATCAACGTGGGCCAACGGTTCCTGGTGAACCGAGTGCAGGACTACATCCAGAGTAAAATTGTCTATTACCTGATGAACATCCACGTCCAGCCGCGCACCATCTACCTGTGCCGCCACGGCGAGAGCGAGCACAACCTCCTGGGCAGGATTGGTGGGGACTCTGGGCTCTCAGCCCGGGGCAAGCAGGTATGTGCCCAGGCTGTTCCTGTGCTCTGGGAGTCAGGGCTGATGCCTTGGAGTGGTTACCTTTAAGTTTTAGCTTTTGGGTTTCTTCGATTCTGTGCCGGCTCAGTGTGGGACTCTGAACTTGGTATGGATGCTCCAAAGTCCAGTTGAAAAAGCAAAACAGAAACATTGGAAATAATAACTCTGGAACATGAGCAATATGAAAATATTACTTGTGAAAAATATTTATTGAACTCTATCTAGTTTTCAAACAGGGTAGTTAGACAGAAGAATCCTTTTCCAGCTGGAGAGTCAAGGACCAAAAAGCATAAACAACAGTGAATTGAGGGGAGCAGACCAGGGAGTTGGGACTTGATGCCCTGAAGCTGTAATTGGACAATTAACCCCAATATGGAAATGGACCAGAACTTGTAAAAAAGTGTGAAAACTCTGGGATCCATCCTGGGTGTAGCCCTGGCCAGGCTCTTGTACTGCCCAAGGTGTCTCCTTCAAAGGCTTTTCAATAAATTCCTGATTTATTCTTTTAGCTCTGTTCCAGATCAGCCTCTCTGAGCATCACAGGAGTTGGACAAGACTAAGAGAATAAGAGTGGGTATTTATTAAAGGCCCTCACTAGATACACCTTGGGCAGTCAGAAGCCTCCCAGAGGCTGCACCCAAGATAAATGATGGCCATGAGTTTTTAAGTTTGGTCCATTTGCATATCAGGGGTTAATCCTGCAATTACAGCTTCAGGTAATGAAGTCAGATACCCCCAGTTCACTGCCCCCAATTCATTTTTGTTCCTTTTCTCCTGGAGTTCCAAGCCCAGAGGGATTGTTTTGCCTGACCAAAATGTGAAGACAGTAGTTAACCCTTTATATGGAGTTTGGAGTTAGGCACTAATTCAGTACAGGACTGAAAATTATAAAGGTTAAAATCTGAAGGCATCAGATCTTCACATCCCCCAGTGATGCTCTGAGCAGCTGCAGCTCCCCCTGCCCCCTCAAAGCCTTGGGATTTTAACTTTTATCTTTTTCATATATTTGTAATCCTGCAGTTCTTTACTGTGTAACTCTAAATTCCATATCCAGCGTGAGCTGCTGCTTTTCCATTTTGGGCAGACACAACAATTCCTCTCCAGGCCTGGGAATCAGGGACACCTCACTGCCCCAGGCCAGAGAGATGGAAACAAAAGTGAGTTGTGGGGAGCAAACTGGGGATAAATTACTCCTTTACCTGAAGCTGTAATTAGAACATTAACCCCCAATATGCAAATGGACCAGACTTATAAAAGTGTAAAAACCTATGACCCATGGTCCATTTTTGAGTGTAGCCCTTGTGGGGCTTTTTCTGCCCCACAATAAGCATACCTGAAATTATACCTGAATATTTATATTCAATATACCTGAATATTTATATTCAGTATACCTGAATATTTAACACTGTGGGCTTCAAGGGATCAGTTCTTGGGTTAAAAAGGAAAATAATTTAGGTATCATTTCTTAATTAAAGAGTTTAGCCTTAAATGGACCAAACTTATAAAAGTGTGAAAACCTATGACCCATGGTCCATTTTTGAGTGTAGCCCTTGTGGGGCTTTTTCTGCCCCACAATAAACATACCTGAATTTATACCTGAATATTTATATTCAATATACCTGAATATTTTTATTCAATAAATATATACCTGCTTTTTATTCCCTTAATTTAGTCTGACCTGTGTTTTTAGGGAGCCCAAAAAGGCATCACCCTCCTCCTAACCTGCCTGGAGCTTTTCTCCCCAGTTTTCCCAGGCTCTGAAGAAGTTCATTGAGGAGCAGGAGATCGTGGACCTGAAGGTGTGGACGAGCCAGCTGAAGAGGACAATCCAGACAGCAGAGTGCCTGGGGGTGCTCTATGAGCAGTGGAAGATCCTCAATGAGATCGATGCTGTGAGTGAGAGGCTGCCTAAAAACCTCAGCTTTTCTAGCTGGGGAATAATGTTTAAAACCAAATTAATCACCATAAACCCAGTTGGTTTATGTTGGAACCTTGGATGCTGAGAGTTTTCAGCTTTCTGTGCAGAGCACTGCATTTGACCTGTGGAGAAGGTTTCCAAAATTGATAAATAGCCCTGGGATGGAGTTGGTCAGAAGTGTGTAATGTCTCAGGGTGGAAAACTTAGAGTTTGGGCTTTTAGAATATAGAAATGAATATGAAACAAGATGGAGGTTTGAGGGCAGAGACAGGTTGTTGTTATTTACCTTTTTCTTCCTTCTTCTTCAAGGGTTTGGGTGGGGAATAACGTTTAAAACCAAATTAATCACCATAAACCCAGCTGGTTTATGTTGGAACCCTGGATGCTGAGAATTTTCAGCTTTCTGTGCAGAGCACTGCATTTGACCTGTGGAGAAGGTTTCCAAAATTGATAAATAGCACTGGGATTGTGGGTGTGGAGTTGGTTAGAAGTGTGTAATGCCTCGGGGTGGAAAACTTAGAGTTTGGGGTTTTAGAATATAGTAATGAATATGAAACAAGATGGAGGTTTGAGGGCAGAGACAGGTTATTTACCTTTTTCTTCCTTCTTCTTCATGGGTTTGGGTGGAGAATAATGTTTAAAACCAAATTAATCACCATAAACCCAGCTGGTTTATGTTGGAGCCCTGGATGCTGAGAATTTTCAGCTTTCTGTGCAGAGCTGCATTTGACCTGAGTCTGTATGAAAGCTTCCAAAATTGATAAATAGCACTGGGATTGTGGCTGTGGAGTTAGTCAGAAGTGTGTAATGTCTCAGGGTGGAAAACTTAAAAGTTTGGGGTTTTAGAATATAGTAACAAATATGAAGCAGGATGGAGGTTTGGGGGCAGAGACAGGTTGTTCTTCATCTTCTTACTACTTCTCCATGGGTTTGGTGGTATTTTATAACTAAACAGAAAACTCCACACTGTGGGCTTCAAGGGATCAGTTCTTGTGTTAAAAAGGAAAATAACCTAGGAATCATTTCTTAATTAAAGAGTTTAACCTTAAAAAACCTTCTGACAAAAAATAATTTACCATTTTATACTTCCTAATAAAAGACTACAGAACTCGTGGCTGTGAGGCTGAGAAGCAATAAACACCCAAGTCTAAACATCCCAATTCAATCTTAGCCCCAACAAAAGCAGAAAAAAAACCAAACAAAAAAACCAAACAAAACCCCCACAATTTCAGTTGATTTCCAGCCATGTTTTTGTATCATGGACCTCAGCCTTCCAGGGTGGTTTGGTGGAGGGCTGGGAGTGTTCAGAGCTGCCAGGTCTTGCTGGGGACATTCCAGGTGGTGTGGAGGAGGAGAGGGACACTGAACATCCCAGACATCTGTCACACCCTCCTGGCTGGGCAAAGGTTGCTGCTCCCACTCTGATTCTCTCAGGAAATGGCAGGGTGGTTGCTGGGGAAGTGAGGGCTCATTTTTCATCCCTGGGCAAACACCAGGGGTGTCAGCCTTTCTGCTTTTGAGATAAAACCAAAGCCCAGCCTCTTCAAACCACCCTGGCACCCACACTGGGGGCAGGGCTGGGTCAGATGCAAACCCTAAAATTTCCATGCCAAAAAGGGATCTTGATCTCAGCCTCTGCTTTTCCTTCCCTCCTCTGATGAAATCAGGTTTGTGGTAAGCAGTTTTTCCTTCCCTCAGGGGGTCTGTGAAGAAATGACCTACGCAGAAATTGAAGCCAAGTATCCAGAGGAGTTTGCCATGAGGGATCAGGAGAAATATCTTTATCGTTATCCTGGAGGGGAGGTGAGCACCCTAAAAACAGCAACAGCACCCAGAGCAGTGAAACAAACATTTATCTGTGGGGTTGGACTTGAAACTGACCCCACTTGAAGTTGTTCTGCCAATATTTGTATGCAAAATTGCAAATTTTTCATCCTAATGAAAGCATTAAGGTCTCCAATTCTGTTTTGGGGGAAATGTTTCTGTTTTTCCCTCACTGGGGTGGGCAGATGATGCTTTTCAATCCATTAATTTGGCCACTTGCTGGGTGCTGCCCTCAGACACCATCAAAGGGGTTCTGCATCCCAGAATTGTCCCTGAGAAACGAAATTACCACGGGTGTGGCCTGGAGTCATGGCTGGCTGTCCTTCACAACCTGCTCAAATGAATCATTTACTGTTTTATTTGGTTTTTTCCCTGACTGCCCTCACTGAGTTCCAGTAATCTGAGCCCTCCCACGCTCTGAGGCTTCTGACACTGAATTTCACTTTCTGCTCTTGCCTTTTTTTGCCTTTTTTTTACTATTTTTACCACATCACCCATCACCTCCTTGAACTTTCTGCTGCTTTAACTGATATTTCCCTGAATGTGACTCTGCTAATTGCCACCTCTGTTTAACCCTGTGTTTACACAACCCCTTGACCAATTCCTGTTTGCTTTTCCAGTCCTACCAGGACTTGGTGCAGCGTCTGGAGCCAGTAATTATGGAGCTGGAAAGGCAAGGAAATGTCCTGGTTATCTCCCACCAGGCAGTTATGAGGTGCCTCCTGGCTTATTTTCTTGACAAGAGTGCAGGTACAAAAATAAAGGGATGGCTCCTCTCCCTGCTTCCCCTGGTGGGGTTTTTTGGGAGGGTGGTTTGGAATGACTGGGTGGATTTTTTATTTTTATTTTTTATTTTTATTTTTTATTTTTATTTTTTATTTTTAATTTTTATTTTTATTTTTATTTTTATTTTTATTTTTATTTTTATTTTATTTTTATTTTTATTTTTATATTTATATTTATATTTATATTTTTAATTTTTATTTTTAATTTTAATTTTAATTTTAATTTTTATTTTTATTTTTTATTTTTTATTTTTTATTTTTATTTTTTATTTTTATTTTTTTATTTTTATTTTTTAACAAGGTGGTTTGCTATTTATTTTTTTTAACAAAAGGAGGAAGGGAATTGTTTCAGCAGTGCTTTAACCCTTGCACTGCAGCAGTGCAAGGAGCTCCCCAGGGATGGTGCTGCTGTTTTTCCTGCCCAGGTGTTGTTTCTGGAGCTGTTTTCAGCAGCTGGGACTGGTTTTTAATGTAAAGGAAAATAAAAATTCATTATTTTCTGATGAATTAAAGAGCCTCAGTGGCCTGGAAGGGTTGGCAGGAGTGCTCCACCCCAGGGAAAATGCTGATTTCTTGCACAGCACACCCACCTGGAATGTTCCAGTCTCCTGCAATCTCCAGTGAGTGGCCCTAGAGCTTCATAAAACTTTTAATGACCTTAATAAACCTGTAAAAAACTTTATAAAACTTCAAATACAGCTCTGAATAAATCTCCTGTAGGCCCAAGGCAGCTGTTGCTGAGGTGCTTTCCCAGCTGTGTGCCACTGGAGAGGTTTCCTCTGGCTGGAAATGGAATTATGGAATTATTTGGGTTGGAAAAGCCCTTTTAGAGGGGGGGATCCAGCCCCTAACCCAACACTGCTCAGTGTTGGAGAACCTTGAGCCAGCCTGGCCCCCACTCTCATTTCCAGCTCCTGTATTTTGATTTTCTGCTGTCACCAGTGACTGCCTGGGTGCCATCCACAGGTTCTCACTCCCAGGACAATTCCCATTCAATCCTGGGATGATTTGGGTTAAAAAGACCCCTAAAAGGGTTTAGTCCAACCCTTTTGGGTTGGGTGGGCACATCCCAGTGGGGCTGGGGAGGGGACAGGGGGGCTGTGCCATCCCAGGTGACCCCAGAACACCTTTCTGTGCCCTAGATGAGCTGCCCTACCTGCGCTGCCCCCTCCACACCATTTTCAAGCTCACTCCTGTTGCCTATGGTAAATAACTGCTTTATTTCCATTTTTAATTTAATAAACCTCTGCTGGTTTGTGTGTGGGGATGTTGTGGGCAGGTTTGGGGCCGTGTGTGCCAGCAGCTGGCCATGCTCTAGGAGGTTTGGTAATACATAAAGAGGTTATTTCCTGGTTAAGGTGCAAAAAGTTAACAGAGAAAAGGGTTCTGGAGGGTTGGGGGAGCAGATGTGGGGGTGCAGGGTCTTCTCCCCTGGCCTCTCTTTTAAACAATTGGATTTTCCCTGTGGGGGAGGAAGGCTGTGCCTCCAAACTTGGGGTGCAGTCAGTTAAAATTGGCTTTTCTGTGCAGCCCAAACAACTCAGGGCTGTGCTCCCACTCTTAAAAACCACCCAGTGTAAAAATCTGTTCGTGGGGTGAACTGTGGATTTTTGATCTGGGGTTGTTTTTATAAATAAGAGATTTATTCCTGTTCATTTTCCCTGCTATAAATTACTCACATCAACCTCTCTTTTCCTGGGTGAAGGCTGCAAAGTGGAGACAATTACCACGGATGTGGAAGCAGTGAACACCCACCGGGAAAAACCCTCCCTGAACTCAGTAAGTTTTGCTGCCCTCCTCTGGCTCCACCTTTTCCAAAACTGCTCACAATCCCTCTTTAAACACTTCCAAGAACTGCCTGGTGCCTTGCAGTGAGCAGGAGGATTCTCTTCAGAAGTAACCCCCAAAAGCAGAATTCATTTTAAGCTGCATTAGTGCTTCCCAGCCAGGGGAGATGTTTTTTCAGAGCTGAATGAGCAAATTTAGGGCATGAGATTTTCAACTCCA
Organism: Fringilla coelebs; assembly: GCF_963513975.1. Taxonomy (NCBI): domain Eukaryota; kingdom Metazoa; phylum Chordata; class Aves; order Passeriformes; family Fringillidae; genus Fringilla; species Fringilla coelebs. The sequence continues at coordinate 4,005,407 of NC_140049.1, forward strand.
GGTTTTGTTCTCAGTTTTCATTGCAGTGCTTGTTGCTGATGCTGATGGGTAATTTCAAAAAGACTTGGCAAAAGGGTTCAAGTGGATTTTTCTCCTTGTCTTGATGAGTTTTCTCTTTCTGAAATCCTCTCTCTGCCATTATTTCAGTTACTGTTGACCATCCACCTTGTCACCACCTCCTAAATCTGGGGGAGCTGCTGATCTCTGATTTTGCAAACCCTGTTTTCCAAAGGGACTGCAAGGAAAGCCTCAGTGATTGCCTCTAATTAATTCCCCCAATTAGAGAGCACAGACCAGCTCTGCTGGCTCACAGGAACTCTGAGTGCATCTGATTTTAGGTTTTGTCCATTTAGGCTTTTTGTTGTGGTTTCTGAAGATCCCCTGGGCTGGGATCTGGTTATTCCTTTGTGCTGAGGGACTGGGCAAACTGGGAACCTGCAGCTGTGCCTGGAGGCTTTGTGGAGCTCTCAAATGCCAAACTGAGCACCTTGGCCATGATTTCTGTGGATCCTCGTGGTTTCCAGCACATCCCTGCTCACAAGGGCTCGGATTAGGTGATGGTTAAAGGTTCTTCCAACTCCAGCCACTCTGGGATTTATCACTTTTCCAACTTCTCTGTGACCCCTGCATGGAAATCTTTGCTGCCCACTTGGAGGCTGCTTCTGTTCTTTGCTTTGCTTGGGTAACACAGCTGCTTTGGGGCTGAAGGAACAGGAAGAAGGGAGAGTTTTCTATTTGCTTATTTATTTTTCCACCTAAATTGATTGCACAGAGAGGGAAAAAAACCAAAAAAACCCCAATCAGAGCCACCTAAGCAAAACAAAAGTCCCAAAGGGAAGTAAAACTGCTGAAAAATCACTTTCCAGTTTTCTCCAAGGTGGATGAAGCTGTTTCCCAGGCTGGTGCAGTGTGGTGGTGTTTGTGGGTCCCCAGGATGAGGGAAGAGAATCTTGACTCCATGTTTCAGCAGACTGATTTATGATTTTATGATATATATAATATTCAAAGAACATGATATACTAAAGTAAGAGAGACATCAGGAGGCTAGACAAGAAAGGAAAGGAATAATAATAATAAAATCTTGTGACTGCTCAGAGTCCCGACACAGCTGGACTGCGATTGGTCATGAAGTAGAAACAATTCACATGAGACCAAAGATGCAGCTGCCACATTCCACAGCAGCAGAGAATTATTGTTCACATTTTGTTTCTGAGGCCTCTCAGCTTCTGAGGAGAAAAAATCCTGGCAAAGGGATTTTTCATAAATGTGTCAGTGACCAGTGCAGAGCTGGGGACGGCACAGCCCGGTGCGGGGTCACTGGGACACTCAGGGTGGGATGCTGGAGTTGTGTGACGTGGCTTTAAACTCTGGTTCCCCCTTTTCATTCCTGGTGATTCCCTCTGTGTGGGATCAGCTCGACCTCCCCAGCAGGCAGAGCCCTGTGAGGATGAGGAGGAACAGCTTTACCCCGCGGGCCAGCGCCGACACCGTAAGGCGCCCGCGGCACCACAGCCTGGGCAGCAAACCCCTCCATCTGCTGGGGCCTCTCCCATCCCTGGAAGCTCGAGGGCCTCTCCCATCCCTGGAAGCTCGAGAAGGGGCTGAGCAGCCACAGCTGGAAGTCACTGTCCAGGTGGTACCATCCCTCTGCTCCCCCTCCCCACCATCCTCTGTTGAATTTGTAGGCAACCCCAGCAAGGGAAGGGATGAGGATCTTGACTCCATGCTTCAGAAGGCTGGTTTAATATTTTGTGATATATTCAAAGAAAATGATATATTAAAACTATACTAAAAGAAGAGAAGGAAGGATTTCATCAGAAGGCTTGAAAGGAAAGGAATGGAATGATAATAAAATCTTGTGACTGACCAGAGTCCGAGACAGCTGGACTGTGATTGGCCATGAATTAAAAACAACCACATGAGGCCAATCAAAGATGCACCTGTTACATTCCACAGCAGCAGAGAATTATTGTTCACATTTCATTTCTGAGGCCTCTCAGCTTCTCAGTAGAGAAGGTCCTAAGGAAAAGATTTTTCATAAAATATGTCCGTGACAGTCCTCTCTGAAATCCAGACCCTGCCCAGGACCCTGAGCAGGGTCTCTGTTTCTGCATGGAAATGATCCAGCCTGGATTGGATTAAGGAAAAAAAAAATTTAAAAACCCCTTCAAAACCAACCCCAAACCATCCAAATCCCCCCACCCAACTGGAATTGTGGTGCCAGTCTTTCAGTCAGGCTCCACACAGGCAGGTTTCCATCAGTGCCACGGGGTTTTGCCAGGGGGCCTCTCCCATCCCTGGAAGCTCAAAAGGAGCTGAGCAGCCACAGCTGGAAGTCACTGTCCAGGTGGTACCATCCCTGTGCTCCCCCTCCCCACCATCACCCAGGCTCCTCTCTGAAATCCAGACCCTGCCCAGGACCTTGAGCAGGGTCTCTGTTTCTGCATGGAAATGATCCAGCTTGGATTGGATTAAGGAAAAAAAAAAAACAATTGAAAAACCCCTTCAAAACCAACCCCAAACCATCCAAATCTCCCCCACCCAACTGGAATTGTGGTGCCAGGCTATCAGAGTGGGGCTCCACACAGGCAGGTTTCCATCAGTGCCACGGGGTTTAATTCTGGAGAGGATTTTGCTTCTGGGCTAAAACCTGCTTGGAAAAGTTACAAATACCCTCTTTGTCCCAGTTTTTTACTGCAGCCAGCTGCTGTCCCTGCCTTCTCTCACCTCCTGCTGCAACACAAACCTGCCCTGGGCAAATTCTGGGGCTGCTTCACTCCTCCCTCATTTGCTTTGCTGCTTTTCCTATTTCAGTCTCCTTTAAGATGCTCTATGAGCCCTGCTGTGCTTCTCTGTTTCCTTTGCAGCCTCCAGAGGGAAATGCTTGCCTCTGAGTACCACTGCAAGCAGCTTGGGTGTGCTCTCTTTGGGGTTAGTAAGTTGGATTTCTCTTGATTCCTGTTGCATGGAAACCACTCTGGGCAAGGATAAACCCACAGAGCAGAAGGAATTTTGTGCTGGATAAAACCTGAGATTTTGGGGGGTCTCAGTAGAGGCTGAGCCTGCTGATCTTGGGGCTCCACCTGGGCTTGGGCTTGTGCTGGCTGCTGCAAATTGTGGTTTTAGCCCAGCTTGCTCCATCCCTGGAGCAGGACATGGGCTGGCTGGTGGTGCTGAGCAGGGCAGGGTCCCAGCTGTGTGTCCCAGGACAGGGTGTGGTGACATTGCTGCTCTCAGGGATTTTGTAGGAGTCACTGGATCGTGGATTTATCTTTGATTTTCACTGTCTGTGTGTGTTCCTGGTGTCTGTTGGGCCTTGAGTGAGGCAGAGGAAGGAGTTTTATCAGAGCTCTAAGTATTTATTGTGTTTGCAAGATGGGCACTGTGATGGTTTTGGGTGGTTCTGGCAGTGTGATTCCCCATGGAGAAGGTAAAAAAAAGTGAGCAACCCTGAGTGACCAACCTGCCTCCTCACTCCTGAGCTCCTCCACCTCTCAGAGCTTGTGTGGGCTCAGGCTGAGATGGCAAAACCCTTCAGGGGGGCTTGGCAGGAGGCTGAAGGGTGATGGAAAGAGTGAAACAGGTCCTGGTGTGTCAGAAAATGCCCTTTTCTGAGAGGTGTTTTAAAAACTTCTATTCCATTTTCAGTCTCATTCGAAGAATTCACACCATCACAATCAGAAGCCAATTATTTCCTTAATTACAAAACATTCTGAGCATTTCTTGACCTCTCAGCTTTTTCCCACACCATTCTCTGAATGCCTTAAAGCCAAAAATCTAAAACTCCCCCTGGGGGGTCCCAGTACCCACATTTGCCACGTTTCTGTGCTCAGATGGAGGGGATGAAGGAAATCCTTGGATGGAGGGGATGAAGCAAATCCTTGGATGGAGGGGATGAAGCAAATCCTTGGATGGAGGGGATGAAGCAGATCCTTGGATGGAGGGGATGAAGGAAATCCTTGGATGGAGGGGATGAAGGAAATCCTTGGATGGAGGGGATGAAGCAGATCCTTGGATGGAGGGGATGAAGCAGATCCTCAGGTGGTTCCTGCCTTGAGCAGCAGCTCCATGGAGCTGGACTCACCTCTCCACGAGCTGAGCTGTCTCCTGCTTTACCCCCTCCTGCCTTCCTTGCTGTCACCTCTCCTGTTTCTCTTTTCCCTGCAGAAAATGGCCACTTTAGGAGTGTAGGAGTTCCTGCTTTTCCCCTTGGATCCAGCTGGGAATTCCAGCACCAGGAGGAGCACCAGGACCGGAGGAGCATCCCTGGGGCACCACGAGCCACCCTGGCCAGTACCTGCCTTCAGCTGTGATCTTAGAGCCTGTCTGTGTCTTTTTCTTTCCAAATGCTGCAAGTTCTGTCCATGGGGCTGGAGAAGATTTCCTGTGGAGATTTTTCCAAGCTGCTTTTCGTGCTCCTAAGCCAGCACATCCCCCCGGGTGTTGAAATCGTGTCCCACGCCTTTCCTCCTGGCCAGGTGCCAAAATTAACCACAGTGGGAGGACAAAATAATCATGTTTTCACTCGCTGAGGCAGCTTTTCTTTGGAAAAGGCATTTCCAGGCCAAAGCCCTGAGGTTTTATTTCTCCATTTCCACGTTATTTCCAAGTTCAAACTCCATTTTTTTTTTCTGGTTTTCAGCCATCCAGGGAGCTCCAGGTGGGGTTTGACTTTCCCTCCTTGAGTGCTGGTGTGAATCCCCCAATCTGAGCTGGTTCCTTTTTGCTTGGATGTGACACCCAGGTCAGCACATCCATCCCAGGGGCTGCCTCCTGTGAGGGACAGATGGGAATGAACCCCCCTGCCCCTCTCTGGGAGCAGCACAGCTCCCACTGCTCTAAATCCCACCTCAAGCCCTATTTTAGCTTCTCCTCCCTACCTAAACTCCACCCTCTCACTCATTTTTCCTGCATTTTGGGGCTGTTTTATCCATTTACCCCAAAAAGCTGGGACCAGCAGGGCTCCTGGGCAGGGTTTGCAGGAAGCACAAGGTTTTTTTACCTGTTTTCTTTGTTTTTACACCAAATTTTAGGCCCACAACAAGCTTTTAACTTGCCTATGAAGAAGCTGTGAATGTTCCCAATGCTGCCTTTCATAGTTTTAAGCTGTTGTAGAGTTTGGAGCACAGCAGCTCTGTGTCTTAACTTCTAAATCCCCACCAAACCCCAAATTTTCAGTTCTCTCCCACCAGTCTTGACTTGCATTTTGCCAAACTCCATTTGAGCCCACTCCAGCTGTTCTTGCAATAAGGGCAGGACCCTCAGGTTGGGTGAAGAAAGGAACATTTGGGTCCAGGGCAGGAGGCTGTTCTGGACCTGCTGTTCTCAGGTGACTCCAGGATTTCTCTGAGCAATTCTGGGCCCCAGAAATTGCTTCTTTTAAATGTGTAAATAAATGTTGGATTTACCCACAGCAGGGGAAAATATGCCCTGGTTGTGGAGGAGCTCAGCAGCCCCAGAGCTTGAGGCTTAACCTGGGCATTTTGAGCTCAAACTTGGTTGTTTTAAACACTCCCAAAGTTGGAATTTGATAAAACTGAGATAGAGAGGACCAAGGCACAAATCTGGACCCCTCAGGATTTCTGAGGTGCAGAAAAATGTGTTGCTCTAAAGCAGTTGTGCCACAGAGGGGTGAAATCTGCTGGTGAGAAATTGAGTTTTTATTAGTTTTTCTCCTCAGGGTTTTCCCCCCTCAGGTCTGGTTTTGGGTTTTAAATGTTTTTGTGCCTAGAAATAAACCAGAAAGAAAAAGAAATGTTGAAGGAAGGTATTTAGAGCCTGTCCATGGCAGTCTTGACTGCCACACTCCAAAGTGCTCTGAACGCACAAACCCATCCTTGTCAGGCTGCCTGCTCTGACCAAACCCCTCCTGCTCTGGAAAAAGGAGTGGAAAATGTACTGTAGGATGTTTGCACACAAAAATGCTGGGATAACTTGCTGAAGAGTTCATGATGTTCATATCACTGAGCAGTAAATGATTGTAAGGAGACAAAAAAAAAGAAAAAAAATCTATATTTTTACCTGCTGGGATTTGTGAATGTTGATGTGTTGTTGGTGGTCGTGACTTTTTTTTTTTTTTTTAATCACTGCTGAAAATCTGGTGTTTTGCAGTTTGGGTCCTTTTGGGGGGCTGTGGGGTGGAATTTCATCCTTCTCTGCAGTGTTTGTGCCTCAGTGCTTTAATTAAAAGCTTTTTTCCTCCTGCATTTTAGCCTTGAGAAGGTTTAAAGCAAACGTGTTTGGAGCAGATTTGGGAGCAGATCATTGCCCTGGGGGGCTGCAGGGCTGGGGTGATGCCAGTGGGCATCTCCTGGCAGCTCCCTGTGCCAGGGATTTCCTTGAAACCACCTGATTTCCTTGGCACTGGGTGTGCAAACACCCCAGAACAAACAGAGCTTGCACAGGGAGGGTTTTGGGGTGGTTTTGGGATGGTTTTGGGGTGTTTTTGGTGGAGCAGCTCGTGCTGCCAGTGGGGTCAGTGCTGTGGGCTGGGCAGGTGCAGGTGGGTTTGGAGGTGTGCATGTGAGCCTGGCACCTTCCTGAGCATTTCCCCAGGACTTGGGGGGGTTTTGTGACCCCCTGACTTTCTGTGCCTCTGTTTCAAGCAGCACAGGTGGTGCTGGCTGCTGTCACCTTCAGTGGGACCTGCCTGCCCCCTGTGTGTCACTGCAGAGAAAAAAAGGAGCATTTGGGCTAAAAACCTGCTCAGTCTCTGGGAAAAAACTGCAAAATGGGGGGAAAGAGTTGAAGCCAGCCTGGCTGGCTGGTCTGTGTACTCTGGCTGTGACCTCAGAGCTGTCACCTCTGCCAGGTGCCCCCTGCCAGGCAGCTCTGGGTGAGCAGTGCCAGTGCCACCCCTGCTGTCCCCCTGCTCTGTTTGCAGCTCTGCCTGGAGTGTTTGGTGACAGGGGTCTCACCCAGCTGCTTGTGAACTTCCCTGTTCTGCTGCCTTCTAAGTGGTTTTATTTTTTTTTTAGGTTTAAAAGCTGCAGTGTCTGTCAGCTCGTGCTGTGTGTTGTGTGCTCTGTGCACTTGAGCAGAAATACCTGTCAGTGTTTATTTACAATAAAGAGACTTAAAAAAAACACAGGTAATGTCCTCTGTTCTTTTCCATTGTTTGCTCTAACTCTCCAGTGTGTGCTGGTTTTCTGAGGAGCTCAGGGAGTTTCTGGGATGTGTTTAGAGGAAGAGAGGCTGCAGGGGTGGGCAGGTGTCCTGTGGTTTGGGAATCTGAGTTGAAAATGGGGGCTCTTAAGCCCCCACTGCTGTTCCCCTTCTCTCCTCAGTTTTAAGGGTGTTTTTCCTGGAGGTCAGGCTCTCAGGGTTTCCGTGGAACTGAGCTTGGCTTTCCAAGCAAATCCTTCTGGAATTCTCTGCGTGCTCAGCTCCAGGCGATGCTCCCGGGGCCCTCCCGTGCTGCTGAGCTCCAGCTGGAGCTGCTCCCAGGGCATCCAGTGGGGATGGCTGAAGAAATCCCTTTGGGGATGTTTTTTGAAACCCCTTTTGGCCATGGCCAGGCCAGAGGGGATGAACTCAGGGTGAAGCAGCTCCCCTGAGGACACCCTCAGTGCACCCGAGCTCCCGGTGGAGCAGCTCAGCGAGGATTATCTCAAAGACTTGGCACCTCCACGCATAAAAACCAAACAATTTCAACATCTGCTTGGGTTGCATTCAGTTTTGTATTGTTTTGCTCTGGGGCTGGAATAAACTCCTTCCTTCTTGCTCGGAAGGAGTTGATGATTTATGGGTCAGCGGGCCAGCTCTGGTTTCTGCAGAATCGAAGTTTCTCTTTGTGTGGGCACTATAAAACTCCTCCTTTGCCTGGGGGGCTGGAGGAGAGCAGTCCCTGTTCCATCCTGCAAGTGCTGAACACGCCAGGGCTCTCCATCTCCTGCCTCCACAGCCCCAGGTAAGACAAATCCCAGCCTGGCAGCTCCAAGGGGAGCAGCTCCAGCAGGGATCCAGGTCAGGAAATTCAATCAGATTAATCCAGGAGGGGTGACAAGGGCTGCAAGAAAGGCAGAGGAGCAGAGCAGGCATGGGAGGTGTGGGGTTTAGGGCAGGGAGCAGGGAGGGGGACCATCATTCCCAGGAGGGAAGCAGGTACTGGGAGAATCTGGAACTTTGGGAGGGCTCAGGCTCGTGAATGACCCTGGATAACACAGAGAGGAATCTTAAAGCTCCCTGGGGGTGCCAGGTGAGTGCAAATCGCACTTAAATTCCATTTTGTAAAGCAGTTTGGTTTGGTTGACCTGTGAGCCTTACAGCTCGAAATATTCCCTTTACTCAGAGAATATTTGCACAGAATGATGGAACTTTTTGCTTGAATACTTCTCTCTCTCTCCTTGAGGGTGATTCATTGCTAGGGAGCTCTGCTGGTGACCCCAGCAGGATTTCTCCTGACGAGGAATTTCCTTCCAAGAGATTTATTACTACAAATAAAGTGCTTTACTCCTAAGTTTCCAGAAAATAAATTCAGCTCCTGCTCCTGTGAGTGTAGGAACTGCTCAGGGGTGGAGAAATCAGCCCTGTGCATAAAGCTGAGTATAAACACCCCCAAACCCCCCTCTGCTGTCTTCACAGACTCTGGCCCAGGAGGGGAACGTGGTGACATCTGTGGGACCTCCAGGCAGGAATAGACATGCCAGCTTTGGAGCTGGGGAGGCAGAGGAGCTGTGCAGCTGTGCTCGGGTCACTCCTCACTGCTGCTCTCCTTGTGACTGTGCACAGTAAGTGAGCGAGTCCACCAGCAGGAACTGAGAGCCCCTGGAGGAAAACCTTCTCCTGGGTTCTACAAGGCTTGGCTCCTCTTTCCCTCGTTGCCTGTGCGCTTCAAGGGCTCTGTGAATCTTTGGGATCAGATCTTCCTTTGCCTTTTTATCCCCTTTTCTGTGGGAAGCAGGTACAAAACTATTTTAGCTGAAAAAGTGAAATAATTTATACTAAATGGGAAGAAGAAATGCTTCATCTGGACTTTAAATCTGCTGGGTGAGGTGCAAGGAGTGGGACTGGAGGGGTCAGATCCCTGCCAGCCACAGGCTGCTCTTCTCTTTGCTTTGAGGAGTCTTTGGGGCACTGAGGGAGTCCTCAAACACCAAACCAGAACAATCTGTGACACGGGCTTGTGTTGTTTGTGAGGTCCCCAGGACGAGGTGAGAGATGAGAATCTGACTCCTTGTTCTCAGAAGGCTGATATTATATTATATTATATTATATTATATTATATTATATTATATTATATTATATTATATTATATTATATTATATTATATTATATTATATTATATTATATTATATTATATTATATTATATTATATTATATTATATTATATTATATTATATTATATTATATTATATTATATTATATTATATTATCATAGTATATTCATATCCTATTATATTATATCATAGTATATCCATATCCTATTATATTATATCATAGTATATCCATATCCTATTATATTATATCATATAATATATCATATCTTATCACATATTGCATCATATTATTATTCAAAAACTATACTAAAGAAAGAGAAAGGATACATCAGAAGGCTTCCCAAGAATGATAATGAAAGCTCATGACTGACTCCTCAGAGTCTGACACAGCTGGCTGTGATTGGTCATTAATGAAAAACAATTCACATGGAACCAATCAAACATTCACCTTGTGAAAAATGCCAATTGCTTGTTTTTAAAATTTTAAAAGTTTAAGAGTAATAAAATGGTTATAAAAACAGCAATATAATTAGAGTAATAAAAATTTGGACAATTTGGATTAGGACAATATGAGAAAGAGTTACAGACAGTGCGGGTACCTCTTTCTGGGCAGCACAAGCCCAAAAAAGGACCCACTTAACAGAGGATTAACCCTTAAAAGCAGCAGCCTGTTGCATATTCCTACACCTCATCCATGATGCATCAATTCCATTCACACACAGGATTCTGTCTGGGCAGTGTCAGCTTCTTCCTCTGAATCCTGGTGGCATCTTCAGGGCTGAACAAAGCAGGAGGAAGTTTGTTTCTCCTGATAATGGAGCAATAAATTCTCTTTCTCTGAAAGATTCAGGTGTCCAGTGGCTGCTATCTGGTGCGAGTACCTCATTCCTTTCTTAAAAAAATATCTCACATACATGGTTTCTATTTTAACATTGTTATAACCTAAACTATATTTAACACGCTACTTTAAAAAATTAATACAGCATAACTCTCTAACATAACACAAATAATATTAATTTTAATATTTGCGAAAAGCCAATCACAAAATACCCAACGTCCAAACCACATTCCAAAGCAGCAAAACACAGGAGCAGCAATCGGATAATCCTTATTTTCATTCCTCTCTGAGGCTTCTCAGCTTCCCGGGAGGAAACCCTGGGCAAAGGGGGTTTTTCAGGAGATGTCACGGTGACAGGCTGTGTGTCCCCAGGTCGCTGTCCCCCTCCGCCGCGCTCGCCGTCGGCAGAGCCCAAGCAGCGCCTGGAGGGCATCGAGCTCTTCCCCCATGGCTACAGGATCGAGTTTGTCTGCAGGCCGGGCTATGGGAGAAATGCTCGCGCTCCCAACGTCCTCACCTGCGGATTGAACGGGTTGTGGCGCGGGTCCAGTGACATCTGCACGCGTGAGTGGGTTTGGGGGGTCCCTGCCCTTGGGTGTGGGAGTTTTGGGGTCCCCGGGCGGAGGAGGAAGGAATGAACCTGACTCATGTTCTCAGAAGGCTGATTTATTATTTTATATTATATGATATTAAAGAATATTATACTTAAAGTGTCAGAACCCAGGAAATTCCTCTGGCTGCTCTGGAGGGTTTGACCCCCTGCCTGGGGGGCTCAGAGACCTTGGCACAGAGCCCAAGACCCCTGTGCCTTTGATCTTGACCCATGGAAAAACAATGACCAACCTTTATATGAACAATTACAAGTCAAGAGAGTTTAAGTAGAATAATAGTTAGTTTGTCATGGGGTGAAAAATAGATTTTTTGGGGTTTTTAGAATGGGAGACAGCTCACGAGGCAGGTCTGGCCAGCACCGGGAATCACAGAATAACCTCGGGTTGGAGGGGACATCTGGAGCTCTCTGCTCCATCCCCTGGCTCAGAACTGAGCAACTCTTTGGTTCTCCTGCCAAGAAACTGAGTTGGGAGCTGACTGGAGCCCTGTTGTCCCCAGCCAAGGCGTGCAGCTACCCCGGGGAGCCGGCTAATGGCAGACTGGTCGTGCCTGAAGCGTTGACTTTTGGTTCCAAAGTGAACTTCACCTGCAACACTGGGTAAGCCAGGAGCACCTGAGCCACAGGGCTTCTTCCTCTCCAGCCAGTTTTCCAAAGCTTTTTCCCCCCTTTGCTGTCAGAGCCTCCCCCATGCAGGTAATTGAAGACCCTGACTGAAATATCTTTTAAGCTTTCCTTTGGGAACTTTAAAACTGACTGTGAGTGTCTTAATCTCCTACTTTGAGAGAGTTCTTCCCAAACTCAGATTCACCCTCCTGGCTCTTTTCATACCATTCCCAATGTTTCAGTGTCCTTTTGAAGGAAAGATGAATACTGAGCTCAGAGCTGTAAGTAGTTGATAAAGTGTATGCATTTCCTTAGAAATATGTCACTTTTTAAATTTAAAAAATGTTTTTTGTCAAAACCCAGTGTGTCCTTGAGAAAGTGACACTTTCTGACCAATTTCTGATCTCTGGAATTCTGACAAAGGAGCCCAAACCTCCTGGTGATGTGGGTAACACATCAGGACTGAGTCTGGGGAATAATTCCCTCTCCCCGGTCTCACACAGGTACAGACTGGTTGGAGACGCTGAGATTGAATGTGTGCTTAGAAATGAGGTTCTTACATGGAGCAGAGATATTCCCACCTGTCAGGGTAAGCAGAGATCCTTAATTATCTATTATTTAATTATCTGGGATGTGGCTGGGGCTGTTGTGTAGCTCTGCTGAGGATTTTGGCATTTCAATGCATGGTGAAGCCTAGAAAGACATTATTAATCTGTGTTTCCCTTCCTGCAGAAATGTTCATTCACTCTCTGGGAGTGACGCAGCTGCATTTGAGCCTGGGATATCACAAACCCTCTCAGTGCCCAGCCAGAGCTCGGGGCTGGTGCAGCTCCTCAAGACTTGCCTTTGATTTCTGACCCTTCTGCTACCTCCTGTTTCCACCTTCTTCTGGCCAGATCTTTGGTTTAAAACTAATTAATTTTTTTTTTCTCTTCTCTTCATTCCCATGATGATCTTCCCCTCCTTCCACAGCAATTCCCTGTGCACCCCCTCCAGAAATAGCAAATGGGCAGCACAGTGGGATGGACAAGGACCATTTTCAGTACGGGGACTCTGTCACCTACCAGTGCCACAGGCCCAGGAGGGGAGAGAGACCTTTCTCCCTGCTGGGAGAGGCCTCCATTTTCTGCACAAGCAAGGACAACCTGAACGGTGTGTGGAGCAGCCCAGCTCCGGAATGCAAAGGTGAGCTGCTCCCTCATCCCAGCACCAGCCCCTGCACTGCTGCCTGCTCCTGCTCTGCTGTTTCCTCCCTTGGAACCTCCTCTCCTCTTCATCCTGCTGGAATGGAATCACCTTTTGCAGATGGGGCCCTCTGAGTGTGGCAGCTGTGACAGGAATTGGGGTCTCCCCTCACAGTCTCAGCAGGGAGGTGGGAGTGGGATTCTGTTGTGCTCACAGGGCAGGTGATCCCTCTCACAGCTGCAAAGAATTCCCGAACCTGATCCCCTGGGTTCTCTTTATGCTTTGCCTTAAAAATCCCCCCATGTAACATGGGGCAAGATGTACAAAACCACCACGTCACCCTGCTGCTGTCCTGGCCCTTTTCAGCCCTTCTGAAAAAGGTGATGGGGGCTTTTTCAAAACCCTCATGTCCCATAGATCTGTCTCGGTTTGGAAAGCCAGGTGTCTGCTGAGGAAGGCAGGAGCCTCCCCTGAAATGGAAAAATGTAAATCCCCTCCCTCTGAATTGCTATAAATTTGAAATTAAGGGGCTCTCGGGCAAAAATATGAGAGCAGGAATAACAGTTCTTTAATAGGGAAGGAAATAAAAGGATAAAATAAACAATGCAGTGAACCAAACCAACACTGCCAGAGCCAGAACACAGCCTGACACCCTGTGGGTCAGGGTGCTGCAGCAGGGCCATTGGAATTGTGGCTCAGCCCTCCTGCAGTGCCAGGGGTGGTTCTGTTGGAGCAGGGATCCTGGAGAAAGGTGCAGTCTGCCTCTGAAGATCCAGGGGCAGAGGCAGCTGCTGCTCCTCTGGGAATGCAGTGGAGATGCCGTGCTGATGTTCCAGAATCTCCAGATTCTATCCGGGTAGGAATGCTTGGCTCCTCCCTCTGGGCTCACATCTCCCAGTGGGATGCTGTGGCTCTTATCAGCCCTGTAGTGGCATTCAATAGCCTGTTATCAGCAGGGGTCTGCCCAGAGGGAGGAGTAGTTGTGGAAGAGATTAAAAAAACTGCCTAATTAACAGAGGATAACTGCCACACCTCTAACAGATGGCAAATAAAATACACCTTGCCTTGCAATCTGGGACAATATCATAACCCTCATATCTCCTATCTGGAGCCTAACTGCTGCTTCCCTGTGTGCTTCCCCTGGCACAGTGGTGACCTGCAAGCAGCCAAGAGTGGAGAATGGGAGGCTGCTGAGCGGGTACCAGCCTGACTACAGCTTTGGGGACACGGTGGTGTTCGACTGTGACCTGCGCTACAGCCTGAGCGGCAGCGAGGCCTCCACCTGCAGGGACAACGGCCTCTGGGAGCCCCCCCTGCCCCTCTGCCAACGCAGTGAGTCTGCAGGGACAGTGCTGTATTGCACTAAAGGGTTTATTTAGTTGTTGTTTTGCACTGGGTGATTGGAGATTTGCACTTAATCTTTATATTGCGCTGAATAGTCTATGTTATATCACATGGTTTGTTCTACCCATCTCTCATCACGTGGTTTTCCTTCACACACCCCTCTCCCCAGTACCCCTGGAGGTGGTCTCTCCCCTGGTCAGCCCCTCATCTCACCCTCCTCACTTGTGTCCCATTGACTGTAGTTCCACTCCTCCAGCCCCTTTCCAAGCTCTTAAAACCCCCTAGAGGCAGCTGGCCCGGCCTCTTTCCCACCTTGGAAATAAATGTAGGATGTTGGTCTCCACGTTGAAGAGTGCTTCTGGTATCTTACCTTTGTCCATGTAAGATTGTGTGGGCTGGGGTCCATAGCTAGCTGGATTGGACCTGAACAGCCCACCCAGACACATATTCTTACAATTGGCGCCCAACGTGGATTGGAGATTCTTAAATTGGCGCCCAATGTGGGTTAGGGATTCTTAAATTGGCGCCCAATGTGGGTTGGGGATTCTTACAGGACAAGCACCCCTGGGACCCAAGTTGGGGATTCTTACAGGACCCCTGGGACCCAAGCTGGGGATTCTTACAGGACAGCACCCCTGGGACCCCCCCTGTTCAGGAAGTATCGACTTGATTGGAAATTACAGTTTGTTGTAACAGTGAAAATCGTGTGGTACAAAATCATAGTTCTGGAATGGTTTGGGTTGGGAGAGAGCTTAAAGCCCATCCCACTCACCTCCTGCCTTAGGCAGGGACACCTTTCACTGGCCCAGGTTGCTCCAAGCCCTGTCCAGCCTCTCCTTGGGCACTTCCAGGGTTGGGGCAGCCACAGCTTCTCTGGGCATCACTCTCATAGGGAAGAATTTCTTCCCAATACCTGATCTAAACCAAACCTCCTTCATCTTAAAGCCCTTCCCCCTTGTCCTGTCACCTCTTGCCCTTGTGAAAAGTCTTTCTCCAGTGGAAAAAACATCTGTATATCTTCATTTGTCTCCTTTGCATTCCGTCTTTCCCCTTCCTGAACCTGGATGATTCAATGCATCTCAGAATGAACAATGTGAGCCCGTGGTTTTCACCCAAATCCTTTGCATGCCAGGCCCTGTGATGCAGCACTGTCCCTAAACTGCTGTCTCACCCCCAGGCAGCTGTGATGACCCCCCAGATGTGAGGAATGCTGTGAAAACCAGGCTGGCTGGCAACCTGTTCCCTGTGGACACCGTGGTCACCTACGAGTGCCAGCAGGGCCACCAGTTCAGAGCAGGGAAGACCACCTGGAACATCAGCTGCCTGCAGGACTTTGTGTGGAGTGAAGCCCCACCTCCATGTGAAAGTGAGTGCCTGGGGCTTTTGTGACTGCCAGAGTGTGTGAAGGAGCTGCACGTGGGGTGGGGATAGCCTGGGGGACAGGGGGATGCTCCAGGGCCCAGCTTGGGCTTTGCTGACCCTAGAATTCCTTTGATTTATGCCCCAGCTGCAGAGTTGGCTTTGCTTTATTTGCCAGCTCCTTGAACCTCTGAAAAACATCCATTGTGCTCGTGAGGGTGCACCACCAACATTCCACCCCCCCAGGAAAGCCCAGGGATGCTTTTGGGGCAGATTTAATGTCATGATGTGTCTGTCCATCCATCCTTGTTTTCACAACAAATTTCCTGTCACCCACTTGGCTTTGCCGTGGTTTCACCCTCGCTGATGTTTGGCATTTCTCAGGAATTCCTTGCCCAGATCCACACATCCCAAATGGAATGCCCTTGCACCCATGGCAAGTGAAAGAGGTTTATGAGAGCGGGGACAGGCTGGAGGTGGCGTGCAGTGAAGGATTTGCTTTCGAAGGCCGTGACAGCAGCATCAGCCTCCGCTGTGGCAGTGATGGTGAATGGCATCCAGCAGTGCCAGAGTGCATTCCAGGTGGGACAGAGTGGAGGGATGAGCATGACAGAAGCCATGGAGAATTTCCCCCCCACACACTCCAGGTGGCCCCAGATCCACTTCTCCTGGGTTAGTGTGGAATATACAGGCAGCAAAAGGTCCAGATGGGCCCCATGGGAAAAGGGCAGGGTTTTGGCAGGGCTGAGCTGGTGTCTGGAGGGTGCAAGAGTGGTGTGTTGGAAGCTTCTAGAGGCTTGGGGGGTTCCTGAGGAACCCAGGGAGACATTTGCCCAGCTGGAAGGGGATGTGGTTTGTGTTTGGGGTTGCTTTGCTGACATGAGGCTGGGGAGCAGGGGATGTTCCCAAGGATTTGGTTCCCCTGTCAGGAGAAAATGAGTAAATAACTGACACAGCTCCAACTCCTGACCCAGCACCACAGCAATATCTTGAAAAACTCAGGGAAACCTTGCCAGGAGGGAAAAACATGCTCTACCTCCCAGGGCTGGCAGATTAGAGCGTGGACAATTCCCTGTACTGACCCTTCAGGGTTACAGAAGCAGCCTGAGACCTGCACCTGGGGCATGGTCACTTTTCTGTCCAGGTTTCAGATTTGTTGGTAGCTCTTCTCCATAGAAAACATGACTGGAGTTCTTTTTGGAAACACACAACATCCTTTCTTTCCCATTAGTTCTAGAACCACGTTGCCCAAAGCCAGACATCCCTCATGGAAAGGAGGTTTATAAAAGCAGCAGTGACTACAGAGTGGGGACCGAGGTGGGACTGGCCTGTGAGGAGGGCTTTGCCCTCAGGGGCAAGTCCAAGGCCATCACCTGTGGGGCTGATCTGAGCTGGAAGCCCGAGGTGCCCTTCTGTGACAGAGGTACGTGTGACACGCAGGGGACAAGAGATCTGCCAGCAGTGGGTGATCTGCACCTGCTCCTGGGGACACCACCTGAGCCAGGTGTCCCCTCCCCAGAGCTGGAATTAGAATCATTAAGGTTGGAAAATACCTCCAACATCATCAGGTCCCAGCCTTGATTCACCTTGAGTGAATCCCACTGGGCCACATCCACGTGTTTCTTCGAACACAGTGGGGAGGCCACACTGGAAATATTCTGATATTTCTGGGGTGCTGTAAGAGGCCAGAAGCCAGGCAGCAGCCCCTTGTGACTTTGCCTCACACCAACCACAAAATGAACTTTGTGCTGATTTCACAGAAATGCTTTTGGTTCTCACCTGAAGGTGATAACTGCACTGCTTGTGTCTTTTCTTTCTCAATTCCCTTTTTCCACAGTCTGTGGGCCCCCTCCAGAAATCAGCTTTGGGCAGCACTCTGGCAGAGGTGGCAGGGAGTTCTCTTATGGCACCAAGGTGACCTACAGCTGTGCAGAGGGACTGTCCCTGGTGGGGGACGAGTCCCTCTACTGCACCTCGGATGATGGCAAGAGCCTGACGTGGAGTGGACCTGCCCCGGAGTGCAGGGGTGAGTGGGTTTGATTGTAAAAGATTTTAAAATCATAGAAAATTCGGGGAGTTGGAAAGAAAGTTAGGCTTAGTAGGCACTGGGGAAATGTTAAAGGTAAGCCCTGGGAAATAATTAATGTGGAGGAGACACAAACAAGGCCTTGTATTTGCTGGAATATGTGAAACTGTGCCCGTGTAGTCAGTATATGATAAATGATATAATTGTTAGGTGTGATTAGATATAATTATTGTTTAAAGAATCATGAGAAGCTATTTTAGGGGTTTGAGGGGGATCACGAGAAATCCATGCTTGGATGAAATCAATTTATACAATAGAAAAATATAATTTTAATAATTAATATGTTAGTTATATAATGATAGAATATAGAATATGTATATAATATAAAACATAAAATAGAAATGTAAAATATAAATATATATTATAAATATATAATATAAAATATAAAATATGTTCAGCTTGAAGCCATGTCGGGTCAGATTTGGGTCTGTGCACCCCTGACACCCAGAGCTCTTCAATAAAAGCACCTGCACAGAATCATTCTGTGATTCTGTGTTCCTGAGCACTGACAGCTTGGGGTCACTGTGGGATCAGGGCATGGCAGTGCCAGCACTCACAACAACGGGGTTACAGCAAGCAGGGCTGCCTGCAGATGCTGCTTCCTCCACAGGAGGGGGGATGATCCCTCTGGAAGTGGCAGACTGAAAGAGTTGAAATGAGAGATGCAGGACTGCAGGCAGCTCTCCAAAATGCAGTTTATCCCATCCAAGAGGTTACAGCAGTGCAGGGTGGTGGGTGACAGAGCTGTGCCCACAGCTGTCAGCTCCAGCTGCAGGCAGGCCTGGAGACCCTTTGGGTTTGTTACAATGCATTATAGACTTTTCTTTGCTGAGCATCTTAATGCACTAGAACCAATCTATATCTTGACTATTATCTCTAGCCTATCATAACTGCTATCATTACCTATTCATGTCATTGTTCTCCAGTCACTCAAAGTCAGTACATTACAGTTTAAGCCAGAAGTTGTTTTTCAGTTTTCTTCCAGTGGAAAATTCTGAGACCTTTTTTCTACTTGCCACATTTGCTGACTTCTTTGCCTGTGCAATCTTTCTGCTTGGTAAAATCATCTTCTTGTTTGGGGTGAATTCATTTTCTGCTCTAAGTCATAAAACCCCCTTCTAACTAACACACCTTTTGCTTCTTTCGTTATCCAGTAAAACCAGCTCAGCAATTCTTTTCTTCTATATCAAAACTTGCTTCCATCTCTATTCCTTCTTTATATTCTGCATTCAAAAATCTCTCTGCTAAGCATACATATCTGTGAGACTTTCTTGTCAAACTTTCATCCTTCCCAACATCAGACCCTGGTTCTCCTCACCAGGGCCCCCAGGGGCTCGGGAGGAGCAGCCCTGCCCGGGTTCTGCCGTGCCCAGAGCCCAGTGCCAGCTCTGCTCTGTCCCGCAGCGGTTCGGTGCCCCAAGCCCGTGGTGGAGAGGGGAAGGATGACCCCACAGATGTTCACCTTTCCCTATGGGCTGCTCCTGCACTTCTCCTGCGAGCAAGGCTTCAGGCTGCGTGGTGCTGCCCAGAGCCAGTGCCTGGCTGATGGCACCTGGGACCCGCCCGTGCCCACCTGCCAGCCAGGTGAGTGCCAGCCCTGCCCTGCTGGCTCACAGGGGGAGTTTGCAGTTTGTTTTCTCCTGCATCTCCTCCCATTATTCTGTTTTTTGTGTGTTTCCCCCTCAGTTCAGTGCTCCAGGCTCCCCAGGCAGGATGATGTAGTGGTCAACTTCAACAAGATGTGGTATGAGGTGAACGAAACTGTGACCTTCTACTGCAGACGTGATGGGCGCTTAGGGGCACTTTCCAAAACCACCTGCTCAGCTGATGGCACCTGGACACCACCACCCACCTGTGTAAGTCCCACCAGCTGCCCCGTTTTTCCTGTTTCTTGCCCCGTTTGTAGCCTGGAATAGCTCTGGTCCAGCTTCACGAGGGTGGTTGCTTTGTCACCCCGCACTGGAGTCTCACTCTGCCTTTGTTTTGGTTCTTTTCAAGAGGAAAAGTGATGTGTGTGAGAAGGTTCTTCAAAACAAAGCAGCTTTCCGGTGTGGAATTCCTCTGTCAGATCTGAAAACCCAGCTGGAAATCCAGAAGCTCTTCCTGGAGATCCAGAAACTTGAAAAGGAGCTAAAAATCACCACCTACACCTGACTGGTGGCACTGGGATTGTAAGAACCATCCTCTGAGTGTTGGATCGTGATGCTGACTGAGGATTTTTAGGACTTTGTAATTTGTGCTAATGCTGAAGCAGCCAGAACAAAATTTAACAACTGGCCACAGATTTGATCACATGAGGAGCCAACAACTTGTGAGTCAATGACTTGTGAGTCAGTTTTTAGAGCTCATCAGGTTCAGCTTGTAGATCACTTTATGCCTTTCAAAGCTTCACATTTAGCTACGCTGGCAGTGCACAATTTGGAAGGAACTGAGTGGAAAGTGAATTTTGGTGGTAGAAACAGGCATGAACGTGGTGAGAGCCACTCACCTGCAGCTGCTGCGCCTCTCCAGTCCATCCCAGTGCTGCCCAGTTCACCCACACTGCACTCATTAGTGGGAACAGCCCCTTCACTGCCTAATCCCTTTTCTCATCACCAAGAAAACCTCAAAGCCTCTGTCTTAGCAAAGCAAAATGCCAGGTATTCTTCCCAAGCAGGATGGAAGTGCCACATCTCTGTGTGTGCCCCAAGGACAAATAACAGAAAGAAATGAATGGTTCTGATTTTTTTTTTTCCTGCACCATCCACTGTGTGGGCCACGTGTCTTGTGATGGGACCAGAGATTAAAATAAACCTGAAATTGTACAAACAGCTCTGTCTGGGTTTTAGTAACTGTCCTATCTCTAGTAAAGGGAAGTATTTCTGTAATAGGCATGAAGTACAGATAATATATAAAGTGTATATAACAAATAGGTTCATTTATTGTGTGTGTAAATAAAGAGCTCAGTTAGGGGCTGTTCCATGGGTGCAGGGATGTTGGGGGTGTTTCCACAGCAGCCTGCCCTGGGTGTAAACCTGCTTCAGACACGAGGCCAGAGCACTTTGTGACCCCCTTCACTCCCTCTGTGCCCAGAGCAGCCTCCCCTGCCTTGCCCATCCCAGAGCTGGGGGTGGTGTCAGTGTGTCTGTCCCCAACTTCCCACTGCTGCTTCCCCTCTCAGGGCAGAGCATCTCTCCTTGCCAGGGCAGCTCCCAGCCCACACCATGCCCGGGCTCCTGGGGCCAGGGCAGCTCCTGGCAGCGCTGGTTCTGGTGCTGCAGCCCGTGGGGACTCAGGGTGAGTGCCCTCCCCTCCTCTCCCTCCCTCCCTCCCTCCCTGGGGTCTGGGCTCCTGGGGCTCTGCTTTCCTTCCACAGGGGCTTTGCAGTGCCTGAAGGGACTCCAGGAAGGGCTGGAGAGGGGATTTGCACCAGGAATGGCCTGGCAGGGAAAGGGGAATGGGTTTAGGGTGAATAAGGGCAGGGTTAGATTGGGTGTTAGGAAGGAATTATTCCCTGGGAGGGTGGGAAGGTGCTGGCACAAGTGCCCAGAGCAGCTGGGGCTGCCCCTGGATCCCTGGCAGTGCCCAAGGACAGAGCTTGGAGCACAGTGGGAGGTGTCCCTGCCCGGGTTGGGGTTTAATGTCCCTTCCATTCCAACTTTAATGTCCCTTCCATAATGTCCCTTCCCTGGTTCTCTGACTGATTCTGTGATGCCTCAGCCCTGGGGCAGCCCCCAGAGGTGCCCAAGGCAGCTGGGCCATGGGCAGGCATCCCCCAGGCTGACCTCAGAGCTGCAGAAGTGCAAATCTGCTGAGTGCTGAATGTCTCTGGGAAGGGGAATAAACAGCAGCTTCTGTCTGGAAGTTGGGGGTTCAGTTAAACCCAAACCTTTCCAGAAACTTCTTCAGGGGGCACGGCCCTGCACCAGCACTGCCTGTGCACACTGCTTTTATTCTTAATATTTATTGCTTTTACTGCCTGATGCTTCTCAGCCCATTTCCCAAAGCCAACCATTGCTAATGAGGTGCCAATAATTAATGTGGAGGAGACACAAGTTCTTTTCCAAGATATTTTCCATGGGGATGGCACCAAAGGCAGCATGGCTGGCACTGCCCTGGCACGGGGCAGGTGTGGGATGCTGCAGCACCTGGATGAGGACCAGGATGTTCTGACAGGTTTTTTACTCTGTCTTGGTGACCTATCAGCACTGCCAGGCACAAAGAAACCCCAGTTAGAGCTGCTGGAGTTTTATTTTCTCTGTTATTTGTGATAAGCCCCCAAATATTTCTCATGGGAGACAGGGAAAGAGGAGTTTTTTGTTGGGAGCTCAGTGATGTGCAGGTGGGACAGAGCTCATGCAGTTGTTGTAGAGCCTCTTTTTTTTGTCAGGCTGGAGGGAGCTGCTGCACCTGAGCTGAGTCACTTGTGCCCTGCCTGAGCAAGGGAAGGGCAGGAAAGGTTTTGATTGTGTGGAAAGGAAACCCTACAGGTTTGGGGTCCTGCTGATGGCTGCTCAGGATGTTTATTAACCCCCAAACCCCTGCCTCAGTCAGTGCAGTCAGTGCACAGCTTTGTCTCTGTGGATATTGACAGCCTGGTCAGAGAGAGAAACCAGATAAACTTCCCCAGGAGTTGTTCTGGGGAGTTTTGAGAAGGCTGAGAGAAAGAACTAAAACCATCTTGCAGCTGGTGTTTTCAACAAATGTTTTCTCCTAAGGTGTTTACCAAAGGGTGTTTCCTTAATTAGCCAGGGGTGAGGGGGTGTTGATTAAATGACCAATCAGGTCCACCTGCATCAGAACAGTGTGTAAAAGGAATGGGTTTCTAATAAAGAGATAATACATAAAGTATATATAACAAATAGGTTCATTTATAGTGTATGCAAATGAACAGCTCAGCTAGGTGCTGTTCCATGAGTGCAGGGATGTGGGGGTGTTTCCACAGTAGCTGAAGAGTTATTGTTATCACTTCACTTCACTTCATTTCTGTTCCTGACCCAACGATGCCACATCTCCCATCCCAACCCAGCCAGAGCTGCCACCGTGGTGCCACTATGCAAGAACACCCCTAAAAACCCTTTTATTTTGTTTTTTTTTTTTTTGGTGCTCCACAGAGTCTCAGTGCCCCATCCCCTCCATTGCACACGGGCAGCTGAGCTCTGCACAGAACTTCACCCTGGGCAGCACAGCCACGCTGCAGTGTGAGCCGGGCTTCGTGGGCACTGCCAGCACGGCACGCTGCACACCCACGGGTGCCCTCCTGCGTCCCAGGTGAGCTCACAGCCCCCCCCCCCGGCCTCTGCCAGCTGCAATCGGCTGCTCCCGCATCCCCAAAAGCACCTGGAGGGGGTTGGAGGGTGGGCAGCACCAGGAGCGCTGCTGGCTGGCAGGATTCAAGCTGCACCCAGGGGAATTTGGGTTGGATAGAATGAAAAAGTTTTTTACAGAAAGGGTGATAAAGTTCTGGAATGGGGAGGTGGTGGAGTCCCCATCCCTGGGTGTGTTTAACAAAGCCTGGATGTGGCACTGGGTGCCAGGGTTTAGCTGGGTTGGACTCGATGATCTTGAAGGTCTCTTCCAACCCGGTCATTCTGTGAATTCTGTGAACTCCCTCTGGGATCGCCCTGGGGAGCGTGGCAGGGCTGTCCCTTCCTGCAGGGGACACCCACGAGGTGACAAAGCACACAAGAAGGAAGATTCTCACTCAGTTCACATTCTCTGCTGAATTTTCCCCAGTTTTTCCCTTTCTCTTCACCCCAGATCCAAGCTTAGGGGCGCTGCCATCCCTCATTTATTGTTGGGGTTTCCCACCAAGAAAAGCTCCCAGTGCTGATGCTGTGTGCTGTCCCCTGCTCTGTGTCCCCTGGTCTGTCCCCAGGGCAGTGCTGAGGCTCTGTGCTGTCCGTGCTCTGTGTCCCCTGGTCTGTCCCCAGGGCAGTGCTGAGGCTCTGTGCTGTCCCTGCTGTCCCCAGGCAGTGCTGAGGCTCTGTGCTGTCCCCAGGCAGTGCAGAGGCTCTGTTCTGTCCCCTGCTGTCCCCAGGGCACTGCTGAGGCTCTGTTCTGTCCCTGCTGTCCCCAGGGCAGTGTCGCCACCCTCCCTCTGTGGAGTTCGCCGCCTTCCAGCCCCGGCTGGCGTTCCCTGTTGGGACCACGCTGTCCTACTCGTGCAGAGCCGGCTTCTCCCTGATCCCCGGCGTGTCCCCAACCATCACTTGTCTGCAGAACTTGACGTGGTCCGCGGTGCCCAGGCTGTGCCAGAGTGAGTACATCACATCACCAGCACATCACCCGTGGGGTGACAGCGCTGTCACACCGCCCGTGTGCCGGCCCCGCCGGGCTTCCCGCAGCACCCCCGGCTCTCCCTGGCAGGAATTTCGCTGCTCAGAAGGTGGCGTGCCTGCATAGGAAAAGCTGCAGCTCCCCCTGGTTATTTAGAGGCTCCAACAAGGGTTCAGGGATGCAGCCGGTGAGGAGCCATCCACAGGGCTCTCACATGGAGCCCCACATTTCTCTTCACAGAGAGAAATGCAAGGCACAATTCTTCCCAAGAATATTCTTATCTCATTCGCTGTGCCTGTGTTTGTGCAAAAGTAGAATGCAATGTGGAGGCTGTTCACCCAAAGGGATGGTGTTTTGTTTCCTTGGCCTGTCAGGGCCAGGTGTGTGTGTGTGTGTGTGTGTCAGGACTGTCGGGACAGTCACGAGATTCAGGGCAGTGTGAGCAGAGCTGAGTGCTTGGCAGATTCCGTTTAGATGTAATGTAATATAGAATAATATAGTATAATAAAGTAATTAATTAGCCTTCTGATATCAACAGACTCCTCCTCCTCATTCTCTCCCCTTATTGGGATTGCCTGTGAATACAACACTCACATCCCTCTGCCTTCCCAGAGAAGCACTTGTTATCCTGTCATTGCCATCCCTGAGCCTGCCAGCTCTGCTGAGAGGTGCCTGGCACCTTGGCAGGGAATGGCTCTGTGCCAACCCCTCCTCTCTGCTGCCGTCCCCCAGAGGTGCAGTGTCCCCGCCCGGCCATCCCCCACGGGACAGAGACCAGCCCCAGCCGAGCCGAGTACACCTTTGGGCAGCAGGTGGAGTTCCAGTGTCACCACGGCTTCGTGCTCCGGGGCAGTGACAGGGTCCAGTGCTCTTCTGATGGGACATGGAGACCCCCCGTGCCCTACTGCGACAGGGGTGAGTGGGGACAGCGGCAGCAGGGCTGGGATTCCATCCACGGGGAGGTGTCACTGTCACATTTTCTGGAAAATCCCTTCGCCCACGATTTTGCTCCTGGGAAGCTGAGAAGCCTCAGAGAAAAGGAAAACAATAATTATCTGATTTGCTTCTCCTGTGTTTGGCTGCTTTGGAATGTGTTTGGAGATTGTTCACCCACAGGTGATTGTTCCATTGGTTTCATGTGAATTGTTTTCACTCTTTGGCCAGTCAGGGCCAAGCTGTGTCAGGGCTCTGGAGAGAGTCAGGAGTTTTCATTATTATCTTTTACCTTCTGTCTGTATGCTTTCTGTATTCTTTAGTATAGTTTAATTTAGAATTCTTTAATATAATATAGCATCATAAAATAATAAATCAGCCTTCTGAGAACACAGAGTCAGATCCATCATTCCCTCCTGCCATGGGGCACCCCACAAATACATCAGGGAGAAAGCTGTGTGAGGAGAGGGTGCCCAAGCCACAGCAGTGAAGGGCTTTGGCATTTCCATCTTCTACCAAAACTGTGATGGGTGAAACGTGTTGGTTAATGGGATTTGCAGTCAATTCTGAAAGGATTTTTCAAGGGGTTTATGATGTTTACCATTCCCTGACCTTGTGTAGGAGCAGGATGGAAAAGAGAGAGGATAAGGAAGGGGAAGGGGCTGAAGGGGAGGGGACAGATGCTGCAGTGCTGGGGCTGTGCTGAGGGTGGGCTCAACCTGGGAGCACGGGCACAGCCATGGCCAAAGCTGGCCAGAGGCAGGGAGGGCTGTGAGGAGAGCAACACTGGCCATGAACACAGAGAACCAGCCCCTCCTCTTACTCCCTGCATTCTGCCTCCCTAATGGAATGAGGAAAACCTGACTTTACCCTTTTCCCTCACACAGTCTGTGGTCCCCCTCCCCAAATCACCAACGGGCAGCACT
The DNA here is from genome assembly GCF_963513975.1 of Fringilla coelebs. NCBI lineage: Eukaryota > Metazoa > Chordata > Aves > Passeriformes > Fringillidae > Fringilla > Fringilla coelebs. The sequence goes on from NC_140049.1 coordinate 4,030,770, forward strand.
CTGGCACGGCGTCTACACGCTTCACCTACGGCTCTGAAGTGAAGTACAGCTGTGCAGAGGGGCTGTCCCTCATCGGGGACGAATCCCTCTACTGCACCTCCGAGGATGGGGAGAACCTGACCTGGAGTGGGGCTGCCCCGGAGTGCAGGGGTGAGTGGTTTGGGGTCGCTGTGGGATCGGGGCATGGCATCAGCCCGAGCCAGGCGCTGGGGGCAGTGACAGCGCTCAGAGCAAAGCCAGCAGGGCTGCCTGCAGATGCTGCTTCTTCCACAGGAGGGGGGATGATCCCTCTGGAAGGGACAAACCCTGGTTTTCCTCACCAGGGCCATCAGGGGCTCGGGAGGAGCAGCCCTGCCCGGGTTCTGCCGTGCCCAGAGCCCAGTGCCAGCTCTGCTCTGTCCCGCAGCGGTTCGGTGCCCCAAGCCCGTGGTGGAGAGGGGAAGGATGACCCCACAGATGTTCACCTTTCCCTACGGGCTGCTCCTGCACTTCTCCTGCGAGCAAGGCTTCGGGCTGCGTGGTGCTGCCCAGAGCCAGTGCCTGGCTGATGGCACCTGGGACCCGCCCCTGCCCACCTGTCAGCCAGGTGAGTGAGCATTTCCTCCTCCCCCTGCCAGCCAGGTGAGTGAGCATTTCCTCCTCCACCTGCTGTCCAGGTGAGTGAGCATTTTCCTCCTCCCCCTGCTGTCCAGGTGAGTGAGCATTTTCTCCTCTACCTGCCAGCCAGGTGAGTGAGCATTTTCTCCTCCACTTCCTGTTCCTGGATTTTTAATGTGCATTTTCCTTTCAGTTCAGTGTCCCAAACCCCCGCAGCAGGAGGATGTAGTGATTCACTAACAAACTGTGGTATGGGTGAATGAAACTGTGCCCTTCTACTGCAAATGGGATGGGCATTTAAAGGTGCTTCCAAAATCTGCCTGCTCAGCCCATGGCCCCTGGGGCAGAGCAGAGGGCTTGGGGAGCAGCATTGCCTGGCTCTCTGTCCCTGGGGCTTCCTGAGTCCTTCTCCTCTTTGCAGAAGAAACAACCCTCCCAAAGCTGGTGTTTCCAGGTAATAGTTGAGTTTTTATTGACAGCTGTGTGTAAAGGAGGTCTAAGACAGGTCAGGAGTTCACTGACTTTCCCTGCCCTTATTGCCAAATGTCCACCCCCACCGTGGGATGCCTGGATTGAGACACTGCCACAAACAGCAAATCCATAAGGAATTCCCAGCCCCTCACAGGGGCTGCTCTGACCTTCACCCTCTTCTTGAAGAGAAGTATTTTTGACTTCACAGCTCCGCAATTTTAAGTTCCTCTGCACTTCCCAAACTCCTTTCTGACCTCTGGCTGAGCTGCCTTCTGCCCTGGGTTTTCCTTTCAGTCCTGTGTCCAGAACCACGAGTGCCCTTTGGAAGGCTGAAAAACCCTTTGGGTGAGCAAAGGTGGTACCAGACCAACGAGACTGTCACCTTGGAGTGCCTTCCTGGCTACCAGTCTCCAGACAATGGAATCATGGAAAATGCCTGGACAGCCACGTGCTTGCCTGATGGCAGCTGGACACCACTGCCCAAGTGTGTGAGTACCAGAAAATTACAGACTGGTTGGGTTGGGGGGAACCTTATAGAACATCCACTTCCACCCTGCCATGGCTGAACCTTCCCAGGTGCTCAGAGTCTCAGGATGCTGAGCCTGGCTGAGTCCCTGGGTGGGTGCTGCCTGATTTCTAACATGAAAACTGCTTAAACTTCTCAAAAGCTTTTCATTTCTGGTCCTGAGGAGGATGCAGCCCCTGCTGGGACAGGGCAGCCTCCAGCTGAGGAGTGGGTGGCTCTGCCTCTGCTGCAGTCTGTCCTCACAGGCTTTTCTGGGGTTTGTTTTGCTGTTTAACAGATGAAAGAAGATGATGCTGATGTGTGCCAAGAGGTTCATTACATTGAATCAACCTTTGAATGCGGTGTGCCTGTAGAAAAAGTGAAAAGTCTGCTGGAAATACAGAAACTGTTCCTGGAGATTAAAAAACTAGAGAGGGAACTAGAAAAGGAAAAAGAAACTGGGCTCCTGTAAGGCTCACCTTTCCTTTGGTGAACTCACAGTTTGTGCAGTCACAGCATCTCTAAAAAGGTTCTGGGTGATGTTGTGGTTTATGTTTGCATGCCTGGAGCCAGAAAAATAATCAGCAGTGCAAGGGAGGCTGCTTTTGCTGTGCTGGATGCCAGAGCAGGGAGTGGGTTTTGCTCTAACCTACAAGCTTGGTTTGCTCTTTAACTAATAAGTTGTTTCATGTTTCATATTAGGAAGAATAGAGAGAAATTAAATTTAGCTTTTTAAAATCACTGTCTTAACTGTGGTAAGCTGAGGCAAAAGGGAGTGAAGTCCAGAAAAGCTGAGATGTGTCCAGAGTTGGCTCTGAAGGTTCTCCTGCCGCAGGTGACTGCGGGCCCCCTCCTGCCATGGCCCACTCCAGCCCCTCCAGCAGCTCCAGCAGCTTCCCGGTGGGATCCAGGGTGATCCCGGGGCTGCGGGACACCGCGGAGTGCCTGCCCGGCGACATCTGGTGCAGGCTGCCCGAGCCCTAAATACCCTAAATACCCTCCTTTGTATCTGAAATGCAGCCCCGGGGCAGCATCCCTGTCCCTCCTGCTGGCTGCGCTGGGCCGGCACCGTCCCTGCCCAGGGGACAACCCCGCTGGGCTGGCACTGTCCCTGTTCCAGGGGACAACCCCGCTGGGCTGGCAGTGTCCATGTCCCAGGGGACAAATCTGCTGCGCTGGCACCTTCCCTTGTCCCAGGGGACAACCCCGCTGGGGTGGCAGTTTCCCTGTCCCAGGGGACAACCCCGCTGGGCTGGCACCATCCCTGTCCCCAGGGACATCCCTGTCCCCAGAGCTGTACATCGCCGAGGCTCAGGTTGGCCGCTGGCTTTGGGCACCTCTGCGGACGAGGAACCAGGGCTCTCACCTCGCTGTCCCCAAAGTACGGCTCATGAGGACGTGTCCTCTCGCTCGGGGGCTCCTGCGGCTCTCCCCGCACCGCAGCTCCTGCCACCAGCCCGTCCTCAGTCTCCTGCCCCATCCCCGAGGCTCGGGGGCAGCGCGCTGGCTGGGGCACGAAGGGGTTAAAGCGCCCGGGGCTGGTCTGCGGGGAAGGAGCAGCCTCCCCTCCCTCCCTGTGCACATCTGGATGCAATAAGGGCTGGGGAGGCCGGAGCATTCCTGAGCACTGAGCTGGAGGCTGCTGCGCTGCCGGCCATGGGGCCCTGGCGCTGCCTGCTGCTGCTGCCGCTGCTCGCCCCGGCCCTACGCGCCCAGCAGCAGCAGTTCATGGAGTACGTGGAGCGCCGCATCACCCTCCTGGAGGTACGGCCCCGCAGCCCGAATCGGCCCGGGAAGGGGATCCCAACCCTCCTCCGTGGAGGCCGGCGGGGCTGGGGAAGGAGCAGGGGGTGGGGTGCCCTGGCAGCCCCTGCCGGGGTCCTGCACAGCCCAGCTGAAATACAGCGGGGCAAGATGGGCATGGGAGTACTGGGGGACGGGGGGATCGGGGGCATTGTGGGTCTGGGAGAACTGTGGGGACATCACAGGAATGGGAACGTCAGAACCATGGGGGCATCACAGGAATGGGAACATCAGAAACATGGGGACATCGCAGGAATGGGAACGTCAGAACCATGGGGACATCACAGGAATGGGAACATCAGGACCATGGGGACATCACAGGAATGGGAACGTCAGAACCATGGGGACATCACAGGAATGGGAACATTACAGGAGAAGGGGCATTGCAGGTCTGGGAGAGCCATGGGGACATTACAGGAATGGGAACATCATAGAAAAGCAGGAGCATTGCAGGTCTGGGAGCTTGCCAGGGTCATGACAGCAATGAGGGCATCACGGATCTGGGAGCAGCGTGGGAGACTGGGGAGCACTGTGAGTTCAGGAACATCGTGGGGGCATCCTGGGGGTGTCACAAGAGAGCAGGGCCTTGTGGGTCTGGGGGCAGCGCGGGAATGGGTCATTGTGGGTCTGGGAACATCACAGGAGCATTGCAGGAATGGGCATGGCGGGTCTGGGAACGTTGCAGAAGCAGCATGGGAGAAGGAACAGGGTGGGATGGGACCCAGAGCCACGAGCCCCGTGTGGCTCCAGGGGCTCCCCCAGCCCGGGCAGGCTGGGCTGTGAGGTTTGGAGACCTCAGTGTCCCCTTGGCCACCCCAGGAGAGGATCTCACAGTGGCACGACCAGAGCAGCCGCTACTCCACGGAGCTGCGGGATTTCAAGAACCAGGTGCTGGGGATGCTGGAGGCGGCCGAGAAGGAGCGGGAGGCGATGCGGGCGGAGGCCGAGAGCGCGGCCGTGCGCGTGGACCGGCTGGAGCGGGAGGTGGATTACCTGGAGACACAGAACCCCGCCCCGCCCTGCGTGGAGGTGGATGAGACGCTGATGGACAAGCAGGTGGCCACAGCCAAGCAGAGGAAGAACGAGAAGTACACCAAGCTGACAGGTGAGGGGCTGCTGTGGCTCCCCAGGGGGATGGTCCTGTCTTAGGGTTACCCCGACCCTTCCCAGCCCACCCCAGTCCAGGTGTCCCCCGGCCACAGGCCAGGGTGTTGTGTCCCAGCAGGACATCTCAGATGTCTTTGGCACAAGCTCCTGCATCCCCCCAGCCTGGGAGCTGCATGCAAGCCCCGGGGTGGAGCCCTCTGCGTCCCCAAAGCTTCTGGGGCAGGGCTGGGGTGAGAGTGACTCACCTGCCCATGGCATGGGTGCACTAGGGGACTTCTCAATGCCACCAGGGATGCACCTAAACCCCTTCAGTGAATTTCCAAGGCAGTTGCCTGAGGGTCAGGGTGGGACAGGGTGAGAACCCAGCATGGAGCAGCAGCAGTCCCACTGCAGGGCCGGGCTGTTCCCAGGCTCTCACAGCCACCCCTCTCTCACAGATTGCAGCGACACCATCGCCAGCGTCAGGGCCATGAAGATCCTGAAGCGTTTCGGCAGCGCCTCGGGGCTCTGGACCAAGGACGCGGCGGGGAGCTCGGAGAAGATCTACGTGTTCGACGGCACCGCCAACGACACGGTTTACGTCTTCCCCCGCATGCGGGAGTTCACCCTCTTCTCCGCCACCCGCAAGGCCGCCCGCATCAAGCTGCCCTACCCCTGGGTGGGCACCGGGCACCTCGTCTACGACGGCCACCTCTACTACATCCGCCAGCAGGGCCTGTCCTTCCAGGTGATCAAGTTCAACCTGGCCAACAAGACGGTGGTGGACAGCTCGGTGTTCCCGGCCGAGGAGCAGATCCCCGTCTTCGGCCTCTCCCCCTCCACCTACATCGAGGTGTCGGCGGACGAGGAAGGGCTCTGGGCCATCTACGCCACCAAGGAGGACGAGAAGAACATGTGCCTGGCCAAGCTGGACCCCGCCTCGCTGGACATCGAGCAGATGTGGGACACGCCGTGCCCGCGGGAGAACGCCGAGGGCGCCTTCGTGGTGTGCGGGGCGCTGCACGTGGTGTACAACACGCGCCTGCCCAGCCGCGCCCGCGTCCAGTGCGTCTTCGACGTCAGCGGCACGCTGGCCCCCGAGGACGCCTCCCTGGTCTATTTCCCCAAGCGCTACGGCTCCCACGCCAGCCTCAAGTACAGCCCCCGGGAGAGGCAGATCTACGCCTGGGATGACGGCTACCAGATCATTTACCGCATGGAGATGAAGAAGAAGGTGGAGGTGTGAGGGGTCGGCGGCTCTGCGCCTTCTCCCGTCACTGTGAAATGAGGAAATGCTGGATCCCCACCCAGCATTTGGTGTCCCCGCCTGGGAGCAGCCGGCAGAGTCCTGGACTAATTTAATGAGGGGTTTTTTTTCTGATAGAATGAATAAATAGTACGCAGCGAAGTGCGGCCGCCTACCTGGGGGAGCGTGGGGTGCTGGGCAGGGCTGTCAGAGCCCTGAGCTCCACCTTGCCCCTGAGACACCCCAAAAAACACTTCCCAAGGGTGGGGTGTCCTTGCAGGGCTCAGAGCAGTGAGGGCAGGCAGACCTTGGGGGGGTGCCTGGGCAGGGGTTTGTGTTTGGTGAGGGTTTTGGAAGGGCTTAGGGCAGAGATGGAACACGAGGCTGCTGGTCAGGGCCAGCTCGTTTTACATGTACAAAACTGTGAGCAAACAGCAAAATCCTTTAATCTGGGAGGACAACAGGAGATTTCCCTCCCCTGCCGGGGCGGTGCTCCAGCCAGCAGGGCCCAGATGTTGCTGATTTATTGAGTTTGTTTCTAACGAAGCACAGGCCACCTCCCCCTGCAGCCACAGAATCTCCACCTTGTGTAAGGCCCTGGATTGCCCCATCCCCTTCCCTTCCCTCTTCCTCTGGCACAGAGCAGCCCCACAGGGGATGGGGCAGGGCAGGGCAGGTGCTGGGAGCCACTCAGGGGCTGGGAACAGCCCCAGTTGTCCCCACACCGTGCCCTTCCTGCCCCAGCAGAGACTGTCCCCCGTGCTCTCCCTCACCCCACACCCCTGCAGGGTGCAGGGTTTGCCCCATTTCTGTCCCATGAAACCCAGGATTGCTGCGGTTTGTTCCCATCACAACATCCTGAGAGCACAGAGGATGGATTAAGAGGCGTTTCAGTGACATGAGTGTCCCTTTTTCCCCAGTTCTGGGGACAAGCAGTGAAGCCATGGGCCAGGCTGGCTGGGTGAGGGTCACATCCTGCTGGTGCTTTTTGAACACCCCAGGAAGGTGCCAGCCCCGTGGGGAGCACCTGAGGGGGGCCACCTGCTCTCCCAGGGCTGTGGAGTGGCCATGCCACCCCCCTGCCACCCTAAATGCCATCCAGCTGTGCCCAGCTCAAGCCAAACTGTTCTGCCACATTGAGGGCGCTTGGTATTTGCCTCAAGTTCTTTGGTATTATAATCAAATCTGTTGCATAAGAAAAATCCTCAAATACACACTTTGAATGACTGTAATTGGCTGGTGCTGAAAGTTCAACACACAGTGCAAGTCAAGCAGAGAAATTATCCAAGTGTGAAGGACTCTGTGAACTGTCAAGTTAATTTATGGCCCTTTTCAAGATCAATAAGGGCAGTAACAGAAATATAATTTTCAGAAATCTCACAGTAGTAAATAATTACACCCATGATTTCTCCAGCTTGAATTAAAATTGATGGGGCAGTAATGATTGTGCACCAGAAACATCTTGTAGCTTGGAACATGCCTTGTACTTCCCTGTGACACCTGGAGCCTTCTCTGCTCCAGGTGAGCCCCCCTGGCTCTCCCAGCCTGGCTCCAGAGGGGCTCCAGCCCTGGAGCAGCTCCGTGGCTCCTCTGGAATCTCTGCAGCCTCCTCCCTGTGCTGAGCACGTGGGCAGAGGTGCCACTCACTCAGCCAGGTCAGTCAGAGCCCCACGAGCTCCTGTGGGATTTGTTTTGTACCAACTCTTTGGGAATGAGGAGGAAAAGGAACGAAATAACTGCAGCACCCGATGGGCTCCTAGAGCACAGCACTTATCTCACACTCCACATCTTCAAAGTACTTCAGGAAACATCAACTAATTAATCCTTGGAATAACTCCCATCAAGCAGAACAGCCTGATCTCCATCTGCTGGCAAACAAGAGACAAACCCCACGTGTCTGATCAGCAGGGGTGGCTCAGCTCTGGGCTGGAGGCTCACTGTGACACGGGCTGGGGACCAGCGCCCTCCGAGCTCTGAGTGCTCCCAGCTCCTGGAATCAGGAATGTCCTGAGCTGGAAGGGACCCACGAGGATCAAAGCCAGCCCCTGCCCTGCACAGACACCCCAAAATCCCACCCTGGGCATCCCTGGCAGCGCTGTCCAAACTCTCCTGGAGCTCTGAGGCTGTGCCCATTCCCTGGGGAGCCTGGGCAGTGCCCAGAACCCTTTAAGGGAAGAAATATCCCAAATACTTTTGGAAATACCCACCCTGACACAGCTCTGCACCCCCTCCCCGAGTGCACATCCCCAAATCCACCATGCTCCATCCCAGCCCACCCAGCAATATCCAAACTCTCCTGCAGCCCTACAGCTGTGCCCATTCCCTGGGCAGTGCCAGCACCCTCTGGGACAAGAACCTTTCCCTGATATCCAACCTAAACCTGCCCTGGCACAGCTCCAGCCCTTCCTTGGGTGCTGTCTGTGTCACAGAGAGCAGAGATTGTCCCCAGGCTGCCTCCAGGATGGGGTCACCCTCCTCATCCCACCAGAGCCGAGTCCCTGCCATCCTCCAGTGCCACAGAGGAGTGTGAGTGACCTCAGGGAGACCAGTCTGGGTGACTCTGCTGGGCTGACTGGTGGGACAGAGGAGCAGCAGGGCTGCAGGATCCTGCCTGCCATGGGATGGACACCCCCAGCCCCATGGAGCTCTGCAGCTGCCAAAACTCCTCATCTCCTGCTGGGGTCATCAATTCCTTTTTTTGCTTGTTTAACTATTTATTGGCCCCATTAGGAGAAAGCAAAGGTTGTGCCACAGCTGGGGGAGTGGCTGTCAGAGCCCTTGGTGCCCTCAGGGGTGTTGATTGTCCCCAGCAGCCACCCTGGCACTGCCCAGGCCCAGCCAGGAGCCCCAGTGGGAGCAGCAGCACCTCCAGGGACCCCAGAAGGATGCAGGGACTTCCAGCAGGATCCCAGTGGGATGCAGGACCCCAGAAGGATGCAGGGACTTCCAGCAGGTTCCAGAGACCCTGATGGGATGCAGGGACCCCAGAAGGATGCAGGGACCGTGGCAGCAGGTTCCAGGGACCCCAGAAGGATGCAGGGACTTCCAGCAGGATCCCAGTGGGATGCAGGGACCGTGGCAGGGTGCCAGGAGCCCTGGTGGAATTCAGGGATCCAAGTGGGATGCAGGGACCCTGGCAGGGCTGCCTCAGCTCCCTCTGTCCTGCGTGGAAGTGGATTTTTGTGGCTGCTCCCAGCTGCCCTGCCCTGCCCCTGCCCTCCCAGCCATTCCTGCTGCACTGACAGATTCTCAGGAAAACGCAGCCTTGTCTCAGAGTCACCAGAGGATGCCTGGTCCTGTGCAGGTCACCTGGGGCTGGCAGGGGCGACCTCCTCCCCACAGAAGGCTGTGGAAAACCTTCATTCCTTCATTCCCCTGCCCGTGGTGCTGCTCAGCCCGCAGTGGGGGCAGCTCTGGGGCCAGCATTGCTCCTGTCCCCCCTCCCAGGCTGCAGCAGGAGGTGACCCCACAGCCAGCCCGGGCAGGGGCACTGGGATCATCCTTTCCCAAAGGAGGGGGTAGTGGAAAAGATGCTAATGGGGCTGCTCCAGCCTCCCCCCGAGTCTGCAGCTCCCTGGGCTTTAATTGCCAAATACTTTATCTCCTTAGAGAAGAGCCTCTGTAAGTAATAATCCCTTTCATCTCTGCTCCTCTTGAAAAATGCTCCTCTTTGCAAGGCAATCTGGGCAAGTAAATTGAGAAGTTGTGTTATCAGTGGGAAAGAGAAACTCAGATCTTTGGGCTAATTTTTCCTCCTTTGTCTCATTCTCAAGGATATTGACTTTATTCCCCTCCCTGACTCTTTTCCAGCTCACAGGAGCTATTGATAGAGGGAAATGGCTCAGTGTGTCCTGCTGGAAACGGGGGAACTAAAATTAAAACCAGGCAACTTAAACAAGTGCATTATGAAGCTCCCATTGTATTGAAACAGGAAGAGGGGGATAATTCTCCATTTAATACTTTCTTAATGGCTGGTTGGCAACTCTAATCACTGGCTTTTAACTTCAAATATGTTCTCCTGCCCACGGAACATCTGGCTGAGGTGTAACTCATCACACACCAGCAGCAAAGGGAGGCAGCAAATCCCCCCACCACCACCCAGGGGTTCCCAGCAGGGCTGGGAGGCCACCAGGGCTTGGGGACACACCAGGAGGCAGCAGCTCCCTGCCAGTCCTCAGCATCTCCCAATGGAAGTGCAGAGGAAGCAAAACCAGATTCACCCCAAGCAGTTCCTGCCATGGGCATCGTCCCTCTGGCAGGGGGGGCTGAGGTGGGGCACAGGGTTTGGGGTGTGTGCTCCAGCCCAGCGCTGATATTTCTCATTTTGGCACTGTCAGTGAGGCCAGGGACCTGCAGAGCACTTTGTGGGACACTTTGTGTCCCTCCTTTGGGGGCAGGAAGGTGTAGGGGCAGGACTGTGGGGTGCCAGGGCAGGTGTGCCCCACACCTGGAGCTGACCTGGCCAGGGACAGAGCCTCACCCACAGCCTGGTGGAGATCCTGGTGCTCTGCTGAGATCTGAGGATGGGCACAACCTGTCCCCACCTCCCCCTGCCCCCCTTCTCCTCCTCAGACCCCAAACCAGCTCCTGCCAAATCCTCCGGGGCAGGACTGACCCCTTCAATATCAACATCAGTGTCAGCTGCCCCCTCCTCTCACTGCTGACCTGGGAAACTGAAATGGTCACTTTGTTAGAGAATAAATGAATGAAGAAATATAATTTAATCAAGAGACAGCAGTGCCAAAAAATGCCAGGAAATTTTGCACAGCTGGGGTGTAGGGTCATCACCAGCTCCCCTCCTCTCTCCCCAGCCCCCCAAACCCTCTGCACTCCCCTCTTGCAGAAATGTTCTTCACCTTTCCAAAGGGAGACACACAACTGAAATTTATTTTTAAAATATGAATTTTGCAGAATGGCATATTTTTAAAATATGAATTTTGCAGATCTGGATCCCTGCTGTCCCAGCCAGCCTGGGGATGCCCAGGCTCCTCTCATTCATCCTTCCCAGCGTTGTCCACTCCTTCCTTCCCTCTGCAAAGGAGGAATAAAAATAAAGCCTTCCAACAGGGAGCTCCCAGCCCTGTCAGAGGAGCACTGGCTTGTGACACACCAAGTTTCAAGATTTTCTGGACAGTTGCATTCACTAACAGATTTTTCTGCTATTTTGGTTCTTTGATCAAGATGGATTATTTTCCCTGAGCTGCTCCCATTGGTGGTAATGTGTCTCCATCCCCTCCAGGAAGGATTTTGCTGACATGAGGAAGACCCACACCCCATCCCAGGGATTTCACACATCCTGCAGGCTCTACATGATTTCACCAGGATTTTCTTTGGGGTGTTATTATTACTAATGCTGTTATATCAAAGTTGTTTCCTGAGGACAGAAAAATACCAGCTCAGCTATTCAGCTAAGTAGTTCTTTAATTTCTTGCCTCTCAAAATCAGCTCCCCAGTGCCTTTTTGGAATGGATCTGAATTTTCTGCTTTAATCCCTCTTCCTGAGGCAAAAGTGCTGAGGGGGGAAGTGACTCTCCCTGGGAAAGGAAGGTTGGAGTCTCTTTCCCAGTGCTGCAGCTCAGGGATTGTGAGTGAGCTCTCAGAAATATCAGTAGAGATTTTTTTATCTCTTTGCCCCTCAATCCCTCATCCCCATCTGGGAGGCAGCAGCAAATTTGGGGTTCCCAGCCCTCCTGACTTCCCCTCTGCTGGCTGGGGAAGGGGGAGTGGTGCAGGCAGGGCAGGGGAGGTTGGAGTGGCTCAGGGATGCAGAATTTGGGGGGGATGGAGCAGATTCCCCCCAGCTCAGCTGCCCTGGCTCTGCCCATGCTGCTGTGCCCTCCTGCTGCAGGTGGCCGAGGTCCTGCAGGGAGATATAACCATGGTAACTGGGATTATCTGGGAAAATTGCTGCCATTGCTGCAGAGGTAAGGTCAAAACAAACAGAAATTATCAATTTTTCCCGTTCTAATAAAATGCAGAAGTGTGTTATTGACTCGCTAATTGCTCAGCTAAACGGATTTCTCCTAAATTACCTCCTAACCCTTGTAAATGAAAATGGTGCAAAGATTAGCACTTCCATGGATTTGCTCAGGGGAGGAGAAATGAAAGGTCTGATTCCCTGCCCATGGCAGGGGGGGGGCTGGAACTGGATAATCTTTACAGTCCCTTCCAACCCAAACCATGATTCTATGATTCCCTTTTAACCTCAAATTGCTCCAAGCTTTGCAGCCTGGGGGATTCTTGGCACCACACAGGCCATGGAGCCACCCTGAGCTTTGTGAGCAGCTCCTGCAGGAGATTGCAGCTCTCAGCTTCAGCTCTGAATTGTCAATTCCCCCCTGAGTGCAGGTTTTCAGGAAATCAGAGGTTTAAATGAGAAGTATTCCTCTCCAACTGAGCCCCCTCCAATATCAGTGTCAGCTGCCACCTCCTCCCATTCCTGACCTGGGCTTGCCTGGGAAATTGAAATGTTCAGCTTGTTAGAGAATAAATGAAGAAAGAAGGATAATTTAATCAAGAGACATCAGCACCAATAAATGGCATGAAATTTTGCACAGCTGGGGTGTAGTGTCATCATCCCCTGGGATGCTCAGCTGTGAGCTGGCAAACCAGGCAGCTCTGAGCCTGCTCCTCTCCGCTGCAGGAGCCCCTTCCAGAGGCTTGCAGGGCCATGCAGGTTTAGGAAATGATTATTTTAATTGCATCATCAGCTCCATCCTGCTGCCAGGAACCTTTGTTTGTATCCAAGAGAAGCCCAGGGCAGCACAGCCCTCACGAGTGGCTTTGTCCTGGAGGGATGAGCTTGGGAAGGTCCTGATCCACAGCAGCACCACCCCTTTAGTCTGGAGACTGAATGATCTGTGATCCCAATGAGCAGCCAGGGGAGGAGAATCCCCCAAATCCGTGTGGGACCCTGGGGAGGGAGGGGAGAATTCCCTCAGCACTCCAGGAGCAGGTGGAGCATCCCTGGGGAGCAGCAATTGGAGGTCAAGAGGCACAGCCCAGGTCATGCAACAGGCAGGAAGGTGCTCCTGCTTCCTGCAACCATCACATCCCAGAAAAACCCCCTTAAATCACCTCTGGGAGGTGGGAGCTGCTCCCAGGGCAGCTGCCTTTGGAGCAGAGGTGCTCAGGGGGTTTCACCTATCAGGATTTCTGCTGGTCACACTGACCCCAAGGCTCTTTTCCCAGCCCGGCAGTCGAAGAAGGAGCCAGGATCCCTCTGTTCTCGTTCTCAAGGTTGTTTATTATTTCTCATCTATCACATTCTTTCTCTGGCCTGCCAAGGTCTGTTCAGCAGCTCAGACAGAGGCACACTGACCACCTTCAGAGGTGATGTTGTCTTTTATACTAAAAACTACGTGTACATTATTTACCATAACTTCCCAATACCTATCACCTATGACAGACACTGAGCTTCTACCTTAAACCAATCCAAAAGTGCCAACATCAGCCAGAAGATGGAGGCTGGGAAGAAGAGAGAAGAAGGACAAGGCACACTCAAATTCCTCCATCTTGGGACCCCAAGGCCCCATTCTAAAACCCCCAAATTTTACTTTTCACCCCATAACAAGCTAATTATTATTCTACTTAAACTCTATTGACTTGTAGCTCTTCGTATAAAGGTGGTAATTTGCTCCATGGGTCAAAATCAAAGGCACAGGGGTCTGGGGCTCTGTGCCAAGGTTTCTGAGCCCCCTGGCAGGGGGTGAGCCCTCCAGGGCAGCCAGAGGGATGTCCTGGCTTCCCACACCCTGCCAGGACCGATCCTGTGGCACCAGGGTCCCCCTGGGCTGGTGCCAAGCAGAACCAGGGCAGGGACACTTGGTGGGGCATCCCCAGAGGGGTCTCCAGGAAATCAGCAGCAAAATCCTCCCTCGTTTCTCTCAGCCATCCGAGAGGAGCGCCGGCAAAGCGACTTAATTAAAAAATTACCGCTCCTCCACTCGGTCCCTGCCGACAGCCACGGAGCCTCAAGCACGGCAATTTGAAATGGAGAGGGATGTGCAGCTGCTAATGGGAGATTAGGAGAAATCTTCCACTTCGGAAGCAATTAACGAGCCAGAAAAAGTATTTGCATGTGTGAATTGGATGGCTGGGTCGCACTCCCATCCTCCGCCCTGCTCTGGGCTGGTTCCCTGCTGATGCCCGGTGCCCAAATTCCCCCAGGGTGAGCCAAGACCCCTCCAGCCTGGCCTTGGGCACTTCCAGGGGCAGCACAGCTGTGCCAGGGCCTCCCCACCCTCCCAGGGAGGAATTCCTTCCCAATATCCAGCCACGGTGATATTCCCTAATACTGGCTTCCCACTGATCATTGTGCAATGAGTTTTTTTTCATACATCAGCAGCACATTTGTTTGGCAAAGAGGAGAATCCTGTCACAACAATTTATATTTAGTCTCCAAATGTGGCCTTTAATTGCTAATTACAGAATGCTACTCACAGGTTGGCAAATCACACACACCAAAAAGAAAAAAAAAAAGCCAGTGAGGAAGAAAACAACTGGAGGTTTAAAAGGGTTTAATAAATAAACAAACATGTATCATTGATATTTTTGCCTGACATCCAGGAGGAATGATGAGGAGGACTCCATGGATATCAGAAGGCTAATTAATTACTTTTTAATACTTTATTATTCTATACTATGTTACATTACATCTAAACTGAGTCTGCACAAGCACCCAGCTGCCCTCCACTGCCCAGAATCCTGTGGCTGTCAGCCAACAGTCCCCACACACTGGTCAGTGAATCAAAACACTCCCACCAGAACCCAGTCACCAATTCCCTCCAGGTCATCAGTCTTCCACAATGGATTCCACTTGTTCCAAAACACAGGAGCAGTAAATGAGATAAGAAATGAGATAAGAACTGGTTTTTTCTTTCTCTGAGGTTTGGAGAATGTGAATGCCAGAAATATTCTTGGGAAGTTGTGCCTTGCTTTTCTCTGGGAAGAGAAATGCGGCTACAAACGTGGGCTTTAATTATCTTAGGGGGAAAATAGCAGCTGAGAATTAAATGTAACTCCAATATTGATGTTGCATTCCTGTGGGGCTCCAGCACTGGGATGGCCACTCCACCACCCACAACAGCTCCTCCAGCCCTGGGAGATGGGATCTGGCACAGATGTGCACATCTGGCACTTTTTCAGCCAGAACAAAGTTGCTGGGATTGGGATTGGGGCTGGTTCTGTGTCAGAACCCAGGACATTCCTCTGGCTGCCCTGGGTGATTCCAGACCCTGGCAGGGGGCTCAGAGACCTTGGCACGGAGTCAAAGACACCTGTGCCTTGGATTTTAACCCATGGAAACAATCACCAACTTTGTGTGAAAGCCACAAGGGTTTGAACAGAATGAGAGTGAATTTATCACAGGGTGAAATGTTGAATTTTGGGGTTTTTAGAATGGGGGTTCAAGAGGCAAAATGGGGGAATCTGGGTGTGTTCTGTCTTTCTTCTTCTTGTCCTCCATCCTCTGCTGGGATGGTGACACTTCTGGATTGGTTTAGAGTAGAGACAGACTGTCTGACAGAGGTGATGGGTATTGGGAAATTATTGTAAATAAAGTACAGGTAGTTCTTGGTATAAAAAGCCAACACCACCCTGAGGGTGGCCAGTGTGCCTCAACCTGACCTGCTGGACAGATCTCAGCAGGTCAGAGAAGATTGTGACAGATAAGAGAAAATGAACAACCTTGAGAACCTGAGCCGAGAAATCCCAACTACTTCTTCGAGCGCGGGGCTGGGAAAAAAAGACTTTTCAATACCTCGGGAGCCATTTCAACAACTCAGAGCCTGAGAGTTCTGTCCCCAGTCCCATTTTCAGCCAGGAAAAGGCTGCTGGGGCTGGGGCTGGGGCTGGTTCTGTCCCCAGTCACATTTTCCCCGGTATTTCGGGTGCCGCGGTGCTCTCGGCTGTTCCCACGGCAACGGAGCAGGCTCTGTTTGTCCTGGCCCATCCAGGTACTTCATTAGCTGTAGCCAACTGCATTTTTAATATAACCCTATACTGGATTTTTTTAAATGTACGTGCTTTAAATACCATGTTTTTAATTAAAAATGACATGGGAACGTGAAATATGTAATTATATTTGCATGACTAACGCACTGTCTTAAGTATATATATATATATATATATTTAAAAAGCTGTAAAATATAATTACAAATTATCTTTGGGAAAAGTCCAGGAAAAAAAAAAAGACATTTCTTGTACATTTAAGTAGCACTGCTGATGAAAGTCTGAGAGCCAGGCAGGGCTCCTGGGATGCCTCTGGCTGTTGAACAGAAATCCAGAATATCCAAGTCTGTGCGTCTGCAAAGAGGAGACAAATTCCACTTCTCCCAGGCTCACCTGCAGCTCTGGCTTCCTGTCAAAGTGGATTTTGGAGTGATACTCAGGCCAGCAAAGGAGCAAACTGCATCACTTCTCATTGCCAAACGAATCACAAAATCACAGGATGGTGATTATCCAGTTTCAACCCTGACACCTCCCACTGTCCCAGGCTGCTCCAAGCCCCATCCAGCCTGGCCTTGGACACTTCCAGGGATCCAGGGGCAGCCACAGCTGTGCCAGGGCCTCACCACCCTCCCAGCCAAGAATTCCTTCCTAATATCTAAACTAAACCCCCTCTTTTGGTTTCAAACCATTCCCCCTTGTACTAATCCAGCTGGCATCTCCTGCTCTGTGCAGAGACAGCCCAGCTCTCCTGGGATATCCAGTGCAGGGAGCAGCATCCCACCCCCTGCACCCCTGGGCTTGTTCAGGCAGGAGCTGAGACTCCCTGGAAATGGCAGCCAGGGTTTGCAGGCCCAGGGAGAGCATCCTTGAGTGAGGAACTCGAAGCAGAGATGAGATCCTGACCTGGCATTTCAATAAGTGCACAACTGTACTGATGGATAATCTTAATGGCAGGGAGAACAATGAGGCCCCTGGGGGAGAAAACCTCTGGCAAAATGAGATTGAGAAGTCTGGGGTTGCCTAATTAGAGACACAATTAGGAGGGCAAATAACAGAAGTAGTAAAAGTGAAGAACAAACAGAGGATTGAGATCAGGATCTCGAGGATCAGGGCTGTAATTTTCTCCAATGAGCTATATATAATTTTCTGTCTAATTTATTATCTTGCAAGCCAAGATAAAATTATCTGGACTGACATTGCTTGAACTAAAGACTGAAGGAGGACTGGGATGTGTTTGGGACTGAGCCCATTGACTGAATGCTCCTCACAGGCTAATCAAGAATTATGTGTAAATAAAAGGTTTGTGAAGAAATAAAATAAAACAAAATAGAAATCAAAGCACACAAAGCTGCTCCTGCCAGAGAGCTGAGCCCAGGGAGGTCCCCACAAAGCCCTGCCTGTCCCCCCTGGGTCACCCTTGGGAGTGGTGGGATCCAGGAATGTCCCAGGTGTCCCTGCACTGCCCTCCCTGCTGCTCCCAGCATCCCAAAGCTGGCTTTGGGATCCAGGAATGTCCCAAGTGTCCCTGCACTGCCCTCCCTGCTGCTCCCAGCATCCCAAAGCTGGGTTTGTGACCCAGAGCCCCAGAAGCCCCAGCTGTCAGTCCCTGTCTGCAGCTCCTGCCATCCAGGTGGGCTTTGCCACTCTTGTTCCCAAAAGCTTCCTGCAGAATTAGTGATTCCCAGCCCTGGGGACTGCCTTGCTGTGGCAGCTGTGACACTCCCACCTTCAACATCAATATTGAAGTTACATTTGTTTCTCAGCTGCTATTTTTCCCCCCTAAGATAATTAAAGACCACGTTTGTTTATTTCTTAAGCCTTTTTAAACCTCCAGTTGTTTTCTTTCTCACTGGCTTTTTCTTTTTGGTGTGTGTGATTTGCCAACCTGTGAGTAGCATTCTGTAATTAGCAATTAAAGGCCACATTTGGAGACTAAATATAAATTGTTGTGACAAGATTCTCCACTTTGCCAAACAAATGTGTTGCTGATGTATGAAAGAACCTCATTGCACAACGATGTGATCAGTGGGAAGCCAGCAGTGGAGAATATCACCGTGGCTGGATATTGGGAAGGAATTCTTGGCTGGGAGGGTGGGGAGGCCCTGGCACAGCTGTGGCTGCCCCTGGAAGTGTCCAAGGCCAGGCTGGACAGGGCTTGGCTCACCCTGGGATAGTGGAAGGTGTCCCTGCCATGGCAGGGATGGAATGAGATGGATTTTAATGTCCCTTAAACACAAACCAGTCTGGAATTTCATGTCTGGAACTCAGACCCACTGGATGTTTCCCACCTTTTTTTTTTTCAGATACAACTTCTTTTGTTGTCCAGTTGGTGGGAAGGAGCAAGGCTGGGACAGTTCCCAGCCCTTGCAGTGCGCTGGACCCGTGGGATTTTCCTTGTCCCTGATCCCCACATGAAACCAACCCTGGCCACCCTCCCTGCAGTGTCCCCTCCCCTCCCTGCAGCCAATCCTTGCTGAAAATGGAGACTGTGAGACTAAAACTGAAGAGAAAGGAGGAAAAAAAATGAAAGGAAGGTCTGGGAATGCTCCATGTGTTTATTTTGCTTGCACTACTCAATAAAACAGAGTATTCATTTGTGGCTGCTTGCAGCAGCATCCTCCCCTTTGCAGGGACTTTCAAAGGAGCCCCAGCATGGCCAAGCCTCCTGTGGGATGTGGCCCTGGGGTGACCCTCCTTATTTTGCTTGGAAATAATTGAAATGTCTCCATGAGTTGCTATTACAGGGTCAAGAGCAGCAAGTGAGGAGCAAGAAAACAACTCAACAAATCTTTGGCATGGCACTTGTGCTGGGCTCAGCTCCTTCCCAGGGCTCTAATTCCCCCCTGCATGGAAGGGAAGTGTTTGCCCTGCTGTGTGGAGCTCGTCCCCATGAGTGTGACCAATCCCTCCCAAGACACACACACACAATGGGCTGATTATCCCCTGGCTGAGGGATGTGGCAAAATCTCAGCATTTCAAATCTAAATGAAGGGGGGGTTGAGCCAAGCAGGCGTGGGTGTTATTCACTAACGTGAGATCCAGTTTTCCAGCAATGCAAGTGACAGCCAGCATTGAGTGGAAATTGATTATCTGTGTGAAGCAAGGATTAAAAATAGCAGCTTTGTGTCAAACCCCACGTATGTTTTGACTAAATCCTCGATAACAAGGAGAATGGATAAAAGATGGAGATTATACAGAGAAAGCCAAAACCCAAAAAGCCTGGATTAGAGAAGAAAAGGATTTGAGTGGGTTGCTGCAATTAATGATTGTCAAGTGCCACCAGCTGGGACTGCTGTGGCTTCTTCTGGGGACGTCTTGTCCTTTGGTTTGCCAACCTGCCAGAGGCACTGCCAGCTCAGTGCCCTGCTCCCCCGAGGCTCCTCCAGCTCAGGCAAAGGTCCAGGGGCTCGTGGCCAGTGTTTGACCCACCCAGTCAATCAGTTTTAATGGCCAGAAACTCATCCCCTTAATTAAACACAGACAGGATGATGGTCTCAGGAAGGTTGTCCTCCCCTTGCTCCCCAGCAGAACACTCTGTGCTGGGAAACCAATGCAGTTTTACCACTTTTTTTTGTGGCAGTGTGCTTGGAATGCACTTTTTGCTGCTGCAGCTGGTGCTCAGGGGCTGTCCCTGGGATGGTGTGGCTGTCCCAGCCCAGGCAGGAGCTGCAGATGCCACCCTGTGCCCCTGCCCAGCCCCACACCGTGCCAGGCTCTGCCACTGCCACATTTTGTGGCACCCACTGTGATCACTGCACCCATCCAAAACCACACAACCCCCAATTCCTGCTCCCACAGGAGGAAATATTCCACCAGACAGGGCAGCACTTACAAATCAAATCATTTTATTGAGTTTCTGCTCCTATAGCATGTGGCACATAAAGAGAATTAAGACACAAGGTGTGATGAGGAATGATGCATTTACCCTTCACTGAACAAAGGATTCATCTCACCCAGGAGCAATGCAAACAGCCCTCTGTGCCAGCCCTGATGTGCAGCCAGGGGTGACGTGGTGACATTTGGGAAAATGGGAACTGAAGTTGACCTGAGGATTGTGGCTGATGAACACAGTCCTGCTAACCTGAGGCTGCCTTGCTCGCAAATTCTACCTTCAAACCAAAACATTTGCTTTTGCCTAATTTAATTAGGGTGGAATAAACAGCACTAACACGCTTCTTAACTCAGAGAAAAATCCAGGATGAGAAAGTGTCCAAAATCCACAGCTGGCTGATAAAGATCAGCTGATTTAGCTGTAAAGCCAGTGCTTGGGATTTTCTAAATTCATTCTTGGCTTCTGCAGCCAAGGAACCAGCAAAGCTTCGGGTTTTTTTTTTTCCAGAACTCGACCTTCCTTCAGGGCTTGGGCTGAGAAACTTTATTCTTTAAGAAAGTGCTGACAGTCTATAGAAAAAAGTTTGGAAGCTTTTTTTAACATCAGTCATGTTTCTGTATTTCCCTTTGCCGCTTGGGTCACCCTTTATTACTTGGATAAGAAATGGAGACCCAGTGATCATGCAGGGCTGTCACCCATTTCTGTAACACCTTCCCCTTTTTTTTCTGAATCCCACCTGTGGCCACGCCATTCTCTCCACTCCAGATAACGTGGGGATGTCCTGGGGGATGAGCAGCAGCTACAAAGGGGGCTGAAAAAACTGTTCATGCAAATAGCTCTGGGGAGATTTCAGATACAGGGGAAAAAAACCCAGGGTTCCCCTCCTGAGGAATCAACAGCATTTTTTAAATATATGACAAAAGGAATTATGGGGTACACACTGCACAAACTTCTAAGAGCTCATGGACACCTCTACGTGAACAGGAAACCTGGGGACACTCTGCAGGGCTGGGGCTGACCACGAGGATGGAGCTGCTGGTGGCTTGGAAGAGTCTCTCCCATCTTTGCCACAGCTTTCCAGTGGCCACTGTCCCCTGTCCCCTGTCCTGGCCACCTCTGCTCTCTGCAGACACCTCCTGGCCCCTTGCCAGCCTTCACACACACTAAAAACTATTTTACACATTATTTTACAGACCAAACTCCCAGCACACATCTCAGTCCAACTTCTCCCTCTGGAAACAGATCCGTACAGCAAAAGCCACAAAAATAACATCACCTTGGGAGACATATTAGACAAAAACATATTTGACCACAAAACGGGTTTCTACCTTTACTTACGCAGGAACAACTAGCCCGGAAAGTCCCGCTGCTGCCACCGCCCCTCAGCAACCACTGAGACTGAAGGCCAAGTGCAAAAATTACTTGGTTTAGTCCCATTTTGCTGTCCCTGCTCCAGATCATGGTGTGGGGGGTGGTTTGGGGGAGGGACAGGAGCCCTGGCTGTCGAAGCTCGCTGCCCGGCCGTGCCACTGGGGACAGAGGAGAAATCAAGTTAATCAAACAGGAGAGGTGGTCTGGGATTATTCCCAATTCTGTGTTGTCCATTTCCTCTTCCTCAGTATACCCATCCCATCCCATCCCATCCCATCCCATCCCATCCCATCCCATCCCATCCCATCCCATGGATGGATCCCACCCCATCCCATCCCATCCCATCCCACCCCATCCCATCCCATCCCATCCCATCCCATCCCATGGATCCCACCCCATCCCATCCTATCCCATCCCATCCCACCCCATCCCATCCCATGGATCCCATCCCATGGATGGATCCCATCCCACCCCATCCCATCCCATGGATCCCATCCCATGGATGGATCCCATCCCACCCCATCCCATCCCATCCCATCCCATCCCATGGATCCCACCCCATCCCATCCCATCCCATCCCATCCCATCCCATCCCCGCTGTGCTCTCTTCTGCTCTACAAGTTCCAATTTATGCAATGCCCGTGTTTAACCACTCAGGAGGAATTGCAGAACAATTTACTTTATTGCTTTGTAAATCAATTCTCAATTGTGAGGATTCCTCACCAAACAAAAAGGAAAATAAACAGTGTCTGTGTGTGCTGTGAAGACAAAGTGCTCTCAGCTTTTCCCTGCTTTATTGCTGTTGTCTTTTTGGTTTAAAAATACTGTCTAAGCTCAGAAGTACTTGAGTCTTTCCAGTCTGGTAATTTTTACTCCACAGCAGCTCTGTCCACAGCACCAGAGACATTTCTCAAAGGGAAAATCAGATCAGAGACTCGGTGGATGGAGCAAACTTTTTTTTTTTTTGCCATATTTAGGGGATCATAAATTATTTGTTATCTTCCTTGGGGGCTGTTATCATAATTCAAACCCATTATTCCTGAAGCTTTTGAGCACTTGCCCGTCTCACCATCTTGTTATATTAAATTCCAGTGACAAATGATAGACATCTCCCAGAGACAACGGGAGGCAGGATTTCCACTGCCTGGATCAATTCCCTCCCCTCCCACATCAGCAGAAACTCTTTGCTGGCTGATATTAATGTTTAAGCATGTATGAGTTTCATTTCTCTGGGTGAAAACTCACTTGGGGAACCAGACCTCACCCTTGCCTTGGCAAAACCATCTTGAATGAAAACAAGAGAACAGCAGCCTGGTGCTCACAGGGAGACTGAGCAGGGCCAGCAGCTCCTTGCAGGTGCTCCAGGGGTTTGGAGTGGTCAAAAATTTGGCCAATTTGGCCAATTTCCTTCCCCAAAGAGACCAGTGTAAAATAACTCACTGCACAGGTTTGCATTGAACTGCCTCGATTTCATCAGGGCTGAGCAGAAATTAATGAATGAAGAAGATGTGAAGCTTGTCCTGCCAAACAGCTGCCTTAAGGTAAGGAAACACTTTCCTCTATGTTTCTCATGTCAAAAAAATTGTCTGAAATCCCTGAGGAATTGATAATACGGGTACAACCTCCCCATGAGAATTGCCAGGGAACAGATTGCAGAAATTACAACAGAAATGTGCTTTTGGCAGAGCCTTCCCCATGCTCTCTGCCTCGTGCTGTCTGCATGACAATGACAGCATTGCTACTCCAAAAATGTGATGAAAACTCTTCCAAGGATAGGTCCAAACAACCAGAGAGGAACCTGGAGATACTTTTTCTTCATTTAATTAGAAAAGGTGAGCCATGCACTGTGGAGCCAACAGTCAGAAACCGGGACCAGTTCAATCAAAATCAAACAAGCCCAGAAGTCTGGAAGGGCTTATTTTTAAAAAAATGATTATTCTTCATTCTGGGCATGACTTGGCTCTCAGGAGAGTTAACAGTTTTTATCTGGAGCAATGTTTTAAACAAATAAATGTTGAATGTCTGAGGCACTTGGCAGCATCAAAGACCCGTTTTGCATCGCGCCGATGACGCGACCCCGCGATTCCAGGGTTTTGTCTTTCACAGATCACAGGGAAAATCCCCATTTTCAGAAGTTCCCTTCAAATCCTGGAAGAATGAGCTGTAATTTCGATTTCCCTTTGTGCACACACCCCTGGAGCTGGCTGGAGGGTGGAGGAATGCGGGAGGAACACGGGTGAGGTGGCTGGAGGAGCCAGGGAGGGAGCAGCTGCCAGCGGGGCCTCGGGGCTGAGCACTGGGAACAGCTTGTGCTGAGGGGAAGAATGGATTGTCAGAACAACCCCACAAAGAGGGATTCTCCCTTTCTGCTCAGAAACTCGCCTTCTGAACATCTGTGTGAGGAGGATAGCGCTTAAAAGCCTGCAATTAATGATTCATTTGCACATGTTCTCCATGTTCCCTCTTTAATGATGATGGTCATTAGAGAAGTGCAGTCATTATGGTTTGTTATTCACTGTTGATAAATATGGAGCAACCAAAGACATGATGTGCATCCGAAGTGTTTCCCTTTTCACTGGAGGCTTTTCCAGCCGTGAAAGCAAAGAGGGAGTGGCACCAGCTCCTGAGGAAGGGCCCCAGTGGCACAGAAATGAGGGGTTGAGCCATGTTAGCCCAGCACTGGGGCTGCTGGGACAGGCTGGAGCTGCCCAGGTCCTCGTGGTGGACAAAGAATCATGGCTCAACACAGGAGGAGGCTGTTGGTCCAACACCACAGGCACAACCATCCATCCATCCATCCATCCATCCATCCATCCATCCATCCATCCATCCATCCATCCATCCCTGCTGTGGTAGGGTAAGAGGCTGTCCCCTTGAAGCAGCACAGCTCTGGTGACATTTTCCTGGTAAATTCAGCAGAAATCGTGACTCTGAGCTGTAATCAAAATATGGCGGGACCTCCTTCTCCCGGCCAAAGCTTTTCCAAGGCACACCAGACAAGGTGTTGGTTAGCAAAGAAATTTCATATCCCCACACTTTTCTACCCCCTGAGGGGTGGGGAGGAGGGTGGGACCCCAGCCACAACAAGGGGAGATGGCAGTGCCTGGAGCAGCTCCAGTCACCCATCCCTCCATTTAGACATCAAAGGGACAATTCAATCCCGGCTCCCTCGCCTTGGTTTGAGGTCAAGCACTCAATTAGGGAGGATTTGGATGGAGCCAGAGGCTGTTCCTGATGTTCAAAGCACACAGAGACCATCACGAGGATCAACTGGGAAGCAAATGCTCCACTTACTGCCCGGTACAAACGCGCTCAGAGAGGAAGAGACAAAGAGAAGAAGAAGAAGAAGAAGAGGAAGATGAAAAAGACAAAGAGGAAGATGGGAATGATGGCTGAGGATGCCAGCACAGCCTGAGGTCACCCCCACAAAGGTGAGGAAGGCATGAAGGGCCAGCAGTTCTCCCCCAGCATGCTCAGGGCAGATGGACAGACAGCCAGCAGCCCACAGAGCCTGGAGAAGCTGCACAGAGACTCAGAGCTGGGATTACAGGAGCAAAAACCCCAAAGTTCCTTTTCAAAGATACTCAAACACGACATGGAAAAGGTGATACAATGTCTTATAACCAACAAATACCATTTCCCATTAATTTCTCCCCAGGAGCCTGTGCTTTTTCTGTTTGGTTTTTCTTTTAGGCTGCACTGGGGATTTGCAGACAGCAGTGCTAAAACCTAAAAGGGCAAATAAACACAGGGACCATTTGCTTGCTGGCTCTCTGCACCAGTTTGTGGCAGAAATACCAGAACAGATGATCAGAGGGCTTTTTCTTTCCTTTTAAGCAGAGCTCCTGACCTGTGCATTGAGGGGTGAAATGATTCACTCAGTTTTTTTCCAGAGTCTTGGGGGCTCAGCCATGGTTTTCAAAGTATATTTTAGAAGGTGAGTCATCTTCCATGTCTTCCTTGGTTTCTCTGTGTTTCATCATAACAATAATGCCTTTTTAAACTTTTTTCTTAGTTGATTTTCAAAAACTTTACAGGAGTTTTTCTTTCAAAACCCCATCTGCATCCGAAAAATCGTGCAGTAAAGCCATAAAAATTGCAACCTGGAGAAGGAGCTCCTGCCCCTGGGTCAGCCATGGCAGCTGGTGTCACACTGTGAGGTGCTACAGATGCCAAGAGATCAAATGAGAGATCAATCCCATTTCTTCTGAAACCTTGTGGCTGCTGGTGCCCAGCTCCCCGTGGCAGTGGGAGGTGACACCAGAGCCTGCCCAGATGTGGCTCCTGGCCAGGCCCAGAGGGGAAGGGGAATGAAATCCTGGTGCTGCTCAGTGCCCAAAGGCAGAGATGGCACTGCACACAAAGTGCACAAGGGTTTAATTCTGCTCTGACTCACCCCAGCCCTGCCCAGCTGATCCCTGTGCTGATTCAAGGTGAGCTCACAGATCACCTCAAACGAGGGAGGGTGAATTTTCAGGTGTCCATTGTGTGATGTATCCACCTCCACTGTGTCTTAAGCTAAAATATCAACTGCCAGGTTTTCCTTTGTGCATAACCAACCTGGGCTGGGACAGAGGGCACTGAGCACAAACTGACTTCTTAATCATGCCATGGTTTGGGTTGGGAAGGAACTTAAAGATCATCCAGTTCCAAACCCCTGCCATAGGCAGGGGCATTTTCCACTGTCCCATTTTGCCCCAAGCCCTGTCCATCCTGGCCCTGGGCACTCCCAGGGATGGGGCAGCCACAGCTGCTCTGGGCACCTTGTGCCAGGGCCTCCCCACCCCTTCTTGTTGGAGTAAAGAGCAAATTTCAAAGAAAGACAGGGTTTATACACTAATTCTCACTGCTGTGGAGTCTCAGCAAGCCCAATGTCTGTCTTTCAGCACAGCTCAGCACTCAACTTCAAGGGAAAATGAGATGATTTTTGTTAAGTACTTATTCTGTGGCTTTGAGGGAAAATACCCCCTCAGCCCCAGATACAGTGGGAGGCTTTATTGCTTTTATTATGGTATCACTGGCCTCAAATGCTGGTGCTTTGTTCTCATACTTGAAGTGTCAAAGGCGTGTGTGCCCTTTTCCACATCTCTGTCCTCCAGAAATTATGACCTAAATCAGGCAAAGCCAAAGAGCTCCACAGAAGCGTGAGAAATTGGAGTGCAAAGGGGAAGAAAATGCCAGAGACGGTCGAAATGGTACCCAGGCATTTCAGCCCTATTTTATCATCTGGGGCTGCATCAAGTCAATCTCTTTCTCTGGAGATGCTTAGAGCAATTACATTTGTTCTATTTATTCTCCCTCAAAGGCTCGGAGATGAGTCAACAGAAAAATCTTTTAGGATGAAAAATTGAAACTTGAAATAGGCAATATCCCTGGACAATTTGTTCTGCAATCAGAGAAGCATTCTCTTTCCTTACTGCTCTCAATTTCTAATTTAAAAAGGAAAAGTTAAAAAAAAAGAAAAAGAAAAGAAAAACCCAAAATGTAACAGTCACATCTGTAAATACAGTTCTTCTCAGTCTCGCTTGCAAGCTCAAGGAGCTATTTCGAGGCAATACAGAAGTGCTTGTTTTCTAGAGTTCATTTCTGGTGAGAAAATTCCCTCAGCTCTGCTCAGAAAATCCCAGGCGAGAGCAGGAGCTCTCTGAAAGCCTGGAGCCAGCCCAGTCCCGCCCAGCACAGGCACTGGAAGGGAAGGACACTCCCACACACCTCTTTGAAGGATTTCTTCACCTCCACCAGCGGGTGCCAGTGGGCGATGGGCTTGCGGGGGTAAGCCAGCATCTCGTTCCAGTGGTCTCTGCCCAGCCCCTCGGCGTTGACCCCCACGCGGCAAACGCCGATGATCTCGTTGTGGCCCACCCTGAGGAACAGCAGAGAAGGAGCACCATCACCATCCATCCATCCATGGATCCATCCATCCATCCATCCATCCATGGATCCATCCATCCATCCATCCATCCATCCATCCATCCATCCATCCATCATCCATCCATCCATCCATCCATCCATCCATCCATCCATCCATCCATCCATCATCCATCCATCCATCCATCCATCCATCCATCATCCATCCATCCCCCATCCATCCATCCATCATTCATCCATCCCCCATCCATCCCCCATCCATCCATCCCTCCATCCATCATCCATCCATCATCCATCCATCCATCCATCCATCCATCCATCCATCCATCCATCCATCCATCCATCCATCCATCCATTATCCATCCCCCATCTGCCATCCATCATCCATCCATCCATCCATCCATCCATCCATCCATCCATCCATCCATCCCCCATCTATCCATCCATCCATCCATCCATCCATCCATCCATCCATCCATCCATCCATCCATCCATCCCTCCCTCTGGCTGCCCACACCTGGCCAAGCAAAGCCTGCACCCTGCTGTTGGGTGAGCCTGTGGCTCTGGTGTCTGCCCCAGCCCTGCCATCCCCACAGGTAATTACAGCAGCTTTTAAATTATTTCTGCAGGTCAGTCCAGACACAGAGGTGTGAGCAGTGCTCTACAGCAAGAATAACCCCAGCTTCCTTAATATATCATTCATACACCCAGAGCTGCTCAGGCTGACATTATTTGCTTTCTAAAATGGGTTGCAGGACAATAAATAACCAAGGGGAATGTGGCACTTGCTCATGGAAATGCCATAAAGCAAGGACCAGCCTTGCCAAACTCGTTATTTTTCCATAACCATAAATATCAATGTCGCTGTAGCAATATATCACCAGAGACAGGTGGATACCACTGAGCTCTGCCACGAGGAAAACACTGTGGAAACACTGTGGAAAATTGCATTTGAGCTGGAAAATCTGCACCCAATGGGATGCTCTCCCCTCCAGCTCTCCAGAGCCTCCCACCTACCGATCATAATCCATGACAGAGATAAGGAGGCTGACTTGATCCATGTTCTCGGGGGGAATGTCAAAGATTATTGCTTCATTGTAGGTGGGATTAAGTGTGTTTTTCTTTATGGTGGTTTTCTTCTTTTTCAGTCTTCGCCCGTCACAGAGCAAAGACACTTTGACATATGGATCTAGGAAGGAAGAGATAGAAGACCTTTTGTTGATGAAAATGTGTTTTGTTACTTTTGCAATATAGAAACAGCTTTATCAGAGGACGGGCTGTGAGTTCCCATGAGCCAGAGGTGCTCTTTAAATGGACTTTTAGAAAAAAAGTTTATTTGCAGACCAGTAAAATCCTCCATTTCTCATACTGGTGTGGGTGTTGACCTGAACTTCAGGAGCCAGAGAACCAGCACTGCATTATTATTTTTGCAGAAAGGCTGAGCTGGCTTCACCTGAAGTCTCAATTCTCAGACATTTCATATGGCATTAAGCTCCAGCTGAGCAGAAACATTTTTTGCAAAGGTCTCTTTTGTTACTGCTTTTTGTAGAATGAAATTCAAGTAATCTGAAGTTGGTGTCTGGAAAAGAAATTGGATTTTATGATGAAAACCAGAATTTGTGCATGCTAAATTTGCAAGTCAGCTCTTTGAAACTGCAAGTGCAAACAGTCTTTAGGTGGCTGTGATCCTCAGATTTGACTACTGGCCATTGCACAGGGGAATGCACGTTCCAGTGGGATTTATCCAGGTGGGCCATGATCCTTTCCTGATCTTGGGGTGAAAGAGTTGGTTCTGGCTATAAAGGGTTCCAAGGGATCTAAGTGTCCAAGACAAGATGGATCAGAGCTCTGGCCCTACAAACCCTCCAGTGGGATGGGAAAAAAGTGACAAATTTCTATTTGAAAAATTTTGTTTGCATTTGAAACACAGACAAAGCTTTCCCAGGTATTCACCCACCATCTACTGAGGGTACAGTGAGGGAAGAGGAGGAGATGTGGCTGCAGGGGGATCCTCCTCAGCCACCAAACACCCACCTGAGTAACCAGTGATGTCCATAGCTTTGAGATTCCTGCATTTAATGACTGTTAAGGTGAGGCGACCTGCAGTTGGCAAATAACAAAGGGAAAACATGATCTCGCCCAGGTCCACGCTTTCCTTCAATAAAGCAGAGAACAGATTTTATTGGAAATGTGCAGAACCAGCCAGGTGCCTCCTCCTCCTCCACCCCAGCATTTCCTCTGCTCTGCCATTTGTAGCAAAGGGTATTTTACTTGATTCAAGTGCACCCCAACACGACTTGGCTAAAAATGAATACAGATAATGGGAAAAATAGGTTACACCTCCACATCTTAGTTAAGGACAATCTTCCTCTGCCTCAGTGGAGTCTGTGATTCCTGTTGCAACCTCCCAGCTCTGCACAGCTAATGCACAGCACTCCTGCTCCACTGCTCTCACAGAGGAGATGGGATATCTCACACCAAATCAATGCAGTGAGGAAATCAAATTAGTATCAAGTCTTCTTGTTTGAATGTACTGTACATGTTCCTGGTGCCTGGATCCTCCAGGAATGTGACAAACGCAGTGAGGGGACAGAAAGTTGAGCTCCTGACATGCAGTGGTGCCGTGTTCTCCAGCTGTGTGCTGCACAAATCTCCTCAGAAACTTTCTGTGACAGCCACTGCCATCAGTTCATAACATCACAGACCAGTTTGGGTGGGAAGAGACCTTGAATATATTCTAGTTTCAACCCCCTGCCGTGGGCGGGGATGAATTCAGTAAGGAAGGTTTGTGACTGACAGTGCCCAACATTTCTGCATAAAATGAAAATGTCTTTAACATTACACAGTGGTTTTCTCTGAAGGTGAGTGTGAGTTTTTGGGCAGTTACCATCTAGGAGGTAAAACTTTAAGCCAGAAGACAGCCAAGAAGGGTCTGTTGAGCTTTTTGTTTGTGACATGTGCACATTTGGACCACCAAGCCCTTTGAGATGCCCTCGAGGAGCAGGCACAGCGTGGGGCTGTGTGTTTGTGAGTATAAATGGGGAATTAACCAGCAGATGGCACTCAGAAATGTCTGGTTCTTTAGGATTGCACAGAAGCCAACACAATTTACTCTTTTAGTGCCCCATCAAATAACTTTTATCCATGGCTCTTAGCACTTCTTGTACCTGCAGCTTCATCGACTACACCTCCTAAAAGCCCTTTCCATCATTGCCTTGCCCATGGGAAGTCAGGGAAAAATAAACAAACCAAATGTATGATTTAAACTAGAAAGCATCATCATCTGAAGTCAGCAGAAAGATTTCCAAACACCTTCTAAAAATGGATTTAAAAAAAAAAATCTTATTTTTCTACATACAGATCCCACATCTGTAGAGCAAACAACCAGTTTATTTTGGGAAAGTGTGTTTGATTCCTTTCAATGTGATATAATGATCTGCTGAAGAGAAATTGTGGCTGTTAGGAGTAGAGTGATGGAACTAGAAAGACAAGTAAATGCACTTAAAGCTTTGCTAAGTGTTAGGGGAATAGATCTTGTTGATGGATGAGGTTTTTGCCAAATTATTTCCTGCTCATTCTCAGGTAAGGCAAAGATTAAATCTTTATTCCACTTAGATGTGCAGAATACTAATGAATATTATATAAAATTTTGATTGGGTCTGTTCTTTCATGCATTCTTTGTTCTTAGTTGGTGTGGGAGGGACGAGGGCAGGAGACCTTGGACAAGATGTCAGAGGAGAGCAGTCCTGTGTGAGATGGTGAGAGCACCCTCTGGACACTATCTCATCTTCTATTCCTCTCCTTGCACTGAGAGGACCCATTCAGGGTATAAAATGAACATAATTTATTCTTTGACCTCATTGTATCAGGTCAAGAGATTTTTCTTTGCAACCATAAATACAAGAGAGCCAAGCATGTCCTGTGGATACATTATTTTCTTGCAGATTTTAGACACTGGGACATTTCCAAAATTCATATCAGTACCTTTTAGGAAATAATGGAAGCTCTGAATCAATAGACTTGAAACCAAAGATGTTTCCCTGATTCACAAGCTGTACAGTCATTAATTAAGTAGCTGAGTGCTGGCTACTTGAGCAGATCAGTTCTTAAGTGTGTTCCTACCTTCTTACCCACACCATTGATCTCATGCATTATTAGGCACCCAGAGCTTTCTTGGGGTTTTGTGCAAACTGTATTTACCCTTCTCAATTTTGATTAAACAGAAATGTCCTTGGGTGTGCTACAGCTGGCTGAGATGTTCCAGGAGCAGCACATTCCTTAAGAATGGCACAGAGAGGATGAGGGGATGGCGCCAAACGTGGTGCTGGACGTGTCTGGGGCAGCTCTGCCGGGCTCCTGCTCAACACACCTTGGGCATGGTGCTGGCTGGGCACCCCTCACACCTTCTCTGGAGGCTCTTCCCTCAACAACCCTTCTGCTGGTGTATCTCCACCTGCTTTTGTGGGGTTTTCCCCCATTAAATGAGATTATTTAGCCAGGAAAGCATCCACTATTGCTTGCAGAACCAACAGGCAGGTTCCTCCAGGAGGCATGGGCACATCAGGTGCACTCTGCTGCCCTTCCAGCAGCCCCTCTCTGGGTGAAGGATGTGCCTGGTGCCTGCTTGCCTCTCTGCCAGCATTTCTGCTTTCATTACCACCCATCAATCACAACAGCCGTGGCTGTTTGCAGGTTGGAAGCCAAGAGCTGTGAGCACCCTGCTGACTCAAACTGTTGCTTTCCTCATGGCTGATCCTGTGCCTCCTTCCTGCAGCTCTCCCAGGCAAGATGCTCAAAAGGCAGCACAGCAGCAGCTCCCAGAACTGCCCCAGGGTGCCTGGCAGGCACCACCTCCACCCCTGTGTCCTCAGGCTGCCAGGGCCAAAGCTCTCCATGCCCTCCCAGGACAGCTCCAGCCCCTGAGCCCCCTTCCAGGGTGGGTGATGTGCTGTGTGTCCCCTGAGTGCCCTGGGACCCCGTTGGGCACAGCAGCACAGGACAAGGGGCTGTGCACACCTGCTGGGCTTCACAGAGCTGTCAGAAGGTTCTGGAAGCCCTGCAGCAGGAAAAGGAGCACTGGTGGAAGACACCAAGAGGTTCAGCTGGTGGGGATCACGGTGCTGAGGAAAAAAGCACCGGAGTTACAAAGCAAATGTCTTGTGGTACTGCTGACCACAGTAAATATTTGTGTTTGACACTTCCCTCCTCGGCACAGAAAGCAGGGGAGCAAAAGGTACGAGATGAGCTATGAGGGAAGCTGCAGGACAGATTTTTGCAAGTTGTGGCATCCTGCCAGTCACCAGGAAAGATGTGACAGGGCCCACGCTTCCAGCCACAGGGGTGGGGATGTCTCATCTTTCAGTCTCAGGAATAACAATGTGACATGACAATGACAATGGCTGATTTAGTGTCCAGCTGCAGAGCAGTTCAATCGTTCATTCGCCCTGAGGACCAGGCAGATCCTCCTGGGAGGGCAGTGGAGGAGCAGACAGCTATTATGGAGAGGTTAATGTCACTGCTCTGCACTCAGTGATCAATGTGAGCACTTGGCATCTCCTGCCAGCTCCGTGTGACACGGAAAGGGCTGGGACTTTTCCTCTCTGAGGCTTGCTTTCTCTTCCAGAGGGAATTCAACAGAACTATTAAAAGATCCAAATCCAGCTCTGGAAGAATTGCCAGCAGCACGTCCAGCACCTCTCAGCACCAAAGGGCTGGTACTGACCCTGCAGAGCTCTTCCTGACTGTGATCACGTGGTGCCTTAAGTTTTTAGCTTTTATATTCTCAGATGCTGTACTACACTAGTGTAGAACTCTGAACTCCATATAGAGTGTTAGTCAGCTCTCTTCACATTTTTTTCAGGCAAAACAATCCTTCCAGGCCTGAGAACCAAGGTGACCCTCTGCCGTGGGTGACCAAGTATAAAAAGTATAAACAAAAGTGAATGGGGGGCAGAAGCAAACCAGGGGAATATTACTTCATTACCTGAAGCTATAACTGGACAATTAACCCCTGATGTGCAAACAGACCAAGCTTTTATCTGTCTGAGAAACTCATGACTATTGTGCATCTTGGGTGTAGTCTCTTCCAGGCTTTTGACTGCCCCAGGTGTATCTGTTAAAGGCCTTTAATAAACACCCACTTTATCCTCTTAACTCTGCTTAACCTCTGTCCAAGGAAGCCACTCCAAGGCATCCCTTGTGCACACAGCAGAGAGCTGGGCCACGGCTGCAGGTCCCTGGGGCTAACAGGAGGTGAGGAACCCATCAGCTGGGAGCCATGGAGGATTGATTTATCCCTGTGGAGACCCCCACCCTGCCCAGCAGATACTCACCGTCGTGGCGTACTGAATGTCCCTCCAGATGGAAGTCTCCCGCGAGAGGTCCGAGTCCTCGAACAGGTTCTCCAAGATAACTTCTCCAATCATGTCGTGCCTGGAGAACCTGTCAAAGTCAAAGACGCTCAGGTGGAGCTTCCTGCTCGCCAGCTCCTCGTGGGGCACGGGGAAATGGAAGGACTCGTCGAAGGTGGGGTTCAGAGTCTTCCTGTGCACGCGCGTCTGGAACTTGCGCTTGCGGTCGGGCAGGAGGTAGATCTTCACGTAGGGATCCGAGCTGCCGCAGAAGTCTTTGGCTGGCAAGTCAAAAGCCCTGAGAATTCGGACAGTCAGCGTCTCGTTCTCGTAGTCGTACTTGAGAGTGAAGTTGATTTTCCCACAGGTTTTCTCTGCCTCTTTCTTGGGGTCCTCGGTGTCCACGGTCTTTTGTTTGTAGAGCTCGGGCTTGATGCGGCCGATGCTGGTGGGCTGCTCGGCCACGGCCGGCGCCTCCAGCCCGTAGTCCATGCTGGACACGTGCATCTGCCGGGGCAGGTGCCTCTTGAAGGAGATGTGCCTGCAGGAGGGAGACACCAACAGCTCTGTGGGTTTCTAAGGACGCGGCTTTCATGTCCTTTTTCGCCCCTGGACTCAAAGATCAGCGCAGAAAGAGCTCCATAGGTGTTCCTGAGCTCTGCACTGAAACCGGGTGTTTCCAAAAACCTTCAAGGAACCAATCCAGCAAATTTCCTAAATTCCATAGCATTTGCCACCAGCTGTGTTTTCTCACCTGTGGCACGAGTCACAGCCCACAGCTGAACAGATGGGCCCCAACAACTTCTTACCCAGCACCATGTGGAGACTTTCCCCACCTCAGTCCTTACACTTCCAAGATACAGGCACTAAGATCTCCCAGACAAGGAAACCCCTTTTTTTTGCTTTTTTTCTTTTAGTGAGAGAACCATAACCAGTTCAGAAAGTGAGGCTTTCTTCATAGAACCACAGAATGATTTGGGTTCAGAGTGCTTTAAAGCTCATCTCATTGCATCCCCTGCCACAGGGAATGCAACTATCAGTTTGCTTCAAGCCTTGTCCAGCCTGGATTTGCTGGATATTGCTGCTTCCAGACTTTTCCAACAGACTCATCAGACACTGATAGATAATTGTTGACAGGGAGGGAGGCACAGCCTTGTCAGGAAGAGTCTCTTGCCTTGAGCTCTCCTCCAGCACAAGCTGTATGTAAGCAAAGCCTTATCTGAACAAAGCATAAAAGCTTTCTGTGGACTGAGGGCATTATTTCAGATTATCTGGTGTTTACAAGAGCAGTTTATAGAGTTATTTAACCAAACCAAAAACTCTACACCCAGAGCATTAGCCTTCAGTGATACGTGGTGCTTGGAGACCTTGGCAGGCTCTTCAGAGGTATTTTGGACAGGGTTAGGCTGGGCTGTGAATCAGAGGAACCTGCCAAGGAGAGAGTGTGTTTGAAACCTGCCCACGTACAGCTAAGTCCCACTTTGTTTGTCCTAATTCAGGCTGGCTGAGGGTTTTTTCCTCCTCTGTTGGAAAGGTGTAATAAAAGCAGAAGGAGAGTGTGCCTGCAGAGAGGGAATCAGCTGCCCAAAAAGCAGTGTGGATAAATAAAAGAGTGTGGCTCACAAATGCAGGTGGCACCGTGCTGATCTAGCTCAACTCCTTCAAACAGGGGGCTGCCATCAGTGCCTCACTAATCCTGCAAAAGTGCAGCCAATTTTCTGAGCAGTGCCTGATTTCCCTGACACACTCCTGTGCACATCCCAGGCACGGCCAGCGAGGCAAACAGAAGTGCTGGGGCACAGCCAGGACCCTGTGATCCCTCTTTCCTGTCCCTGTTTTACCTCCTTCTGTGTCAAGGAGAGATGCTGCATTTCACAGAATGGTTTGTATTGGAAAAGAGCCTTAAAGCTCACCTCATTCCACCCCCTGCCATGGGCAGGGGCACCTTCCACTATCCCAGGTTGCCCCAACTTGGCTCTGGACACTTCCAGGGATGGGGGCAGCTTCTCTGGAAGGGCCTCACCTCACTCTGAGTAAAGAACCCCTTTCTAACATCTAATTCCAATCTCTCCTCAGTGTCCAGGCTGAGAGGGAGGTTCACACAGCCTTTCCCTGACTTCCTGAGGATGATGTTGATGTCTCTGTCCCCATCTGAGCACAAGCACCGAGCACAGCTGGTTCAGGGCTTGTGCAGCGAGCGATCCATCAATTGTGCTGATCTAATTGTTTCTGCCAGGAGCCACAACAGAGAGAGAGAGCCAAAAGGTCTAATTCTGTCTGACAGGGTACATCATTGATACTTCAGCCTGCCTCTCATGTTGGAACAAAATTAAAGTGGCCAAAGCATGCGGGTGACTTGACACAATGAGGTCAAGTTGCAGTAACAGGGCTCGAATCCCTGATTTTTTAAAAGAGCCACAGTCTTAACACATTCATTGGTTAATGGCCAAGCTTTGGACAGTAATCTGCTGTGTAGGTGCTCTCTTTAGTCCCCCTGATGGTATCTGAACCTCTGGCTCCATCCAACAATCCTCCCAGCTGCTCACAGAGCAGTGTCCCTGCTGAGCCCCACCCAGCAGAATCATGGAATATCCTGAGCTGCAGGGGACCCACAAGGATCATCCAGTCCAGCTCTTATCCCTGCACAGACACCCCAACAATCCCCCCTGAGCATCCCTGGCAGTGCTGTCCAAACACCCCTGGAGCTCTGGCAGCCTCAGGGCTGTGCCCATTCTCTGGAGAGCCTGGGCAGTGCCCAGCACCCTCTGGGGGTAAAACCTTTCCCTGATATCCACCCTAAACACCCCTGACCCATCTCCAGCCATTCCCTGGATCCTGTCACTGTCACAGACATCAGAGCTGCCCCTCAGGAGGAGCTGCAGCTCCCATCTGCAGATCCCATCCCATCTCATGGTCCCATCTCATGGATCCCATTTCATGGATCCCATCCTGTCCCATCTCATGGATCCCATTTCATGGATCCCATCCTATCCCATCACATGGATCCCATCCCATGGATCCCATCTCATGGATCCTATCCCATCCCATCCCATCCTATCCCATCTACAGATCCCATCCCATCTACAGATCCCATCCCATCTCATCCCATCCCATCCCATCCCATCCCATCCCATCCCATCCCATCCCATCCCAGCCCATCTGCAGATCCCATCCCATCCCATCTCATCCCATCCCATGGATCCCATCCCATCCCATGGATCCCATCCCATGGATCCCATCCCATCCCATCCCATCCCATCCCATCCCATCCCATCCCATGGATCCCATCCTGTCCCATCCCACGGATCCCATCCCATCCCATGGATCCCATCCCATCCCACGGATCCCATCCCATCCCATGGATCCCATGGATCCTATCTCATCTCATCTCATCTCATCTCATCTCATCTCATCTCATCTCATCTCATCTCATCTCATCTCATCCCATGGATCTCATGGATCCCATGGATCCGATCCCATCCCATCCCATCCCATGGATCCCATCCCATCCCATGGATCCCATCCCATCCCATGGATCCCATGGATCCCACCCCATCCCATGGATCCCACCCCACCCCTCACCTGGTGGAAGAGGCTGGCTCTGTGGTTTGCCTCTGGATCCGCGTGCGCCTCATGATGTGATCCTTCATGGACATCTGGACCTCTGCAGGGATGTCTGGAGAGGTGTGGCTGATCTTCACAGCTGCCTCCAGGAAGCTGATGGCCCCCGTGTCCTTGAGCTTGTCTGCCATGCTGTCCTTGTGGCCTGCCTCGCTCCGCAGCACAGCCAGGTGGGAGGAAAGGGCCTTGTTCCTCCAGGGAACCCAGCACAGCTTCCAAAAGAGAAACACAAACACTGCCACCAGGGCCAGGCCACACACAATGACTATCACTGCAAGGAGGCTGACGGAGAGCTCTGAGGGAGACAAGGACAGCGACAGGAGGGATGGGAAAGAAGAGAAGAAGAGACAGATGGTGAGAAGATCGTAAGTAAAAGGAAGAAATGGTCCAAGCTGACTTAAATCACAACTAATGGAGAGCTCTTAGCTCAGAGCCAAGCCCAAGTGAGTACCCCCTGACAGGCTCAGGACACACCTGGGGAGAAAATGGGTGTCTCCATATGGGCAGAACTGTGAAGTTTTACACCCTGATGTTTAAACTGGCTATAAAATACCATCCTTGGTTTGTTCTGCAGCATCAGCAAACTGCTGAGTCTGAAATCAAGATCTGTACAATTCCATGATAGAAACAAGCTTGGTGCTGTGTGCCTTTTTGCTTCGTGTCACAGCTGCTCAGCCACAGGAACGAAAAAATCCATCTACCAGAATCCTGGAAGTGGATTGTTATTGTACTATCAGCACCCACATCTTGTCCAGATGTGCCCATAGGGAATACAAAATAAATACCAACGCCGAGGAAAAAATAATCACAAGCTGCTGATGCAGAGAAACCAAACATAGCAGGAGTTTGTACAAAAAGTGCTACACAGCCTCCCTCATTCTGAGCAGCACAGGAGCTGTGTGTGCTCTGCTGCTCTGAGGCACTTTTACCTCATGTGTGCTGAATTTCAGTCTTTTTCTGGAAAGAGCTTCCATACGTGTGGCTGACGAATCAGGAAAAATGGAAAATGAAGATATATATATATATATATATATGTGTGTGTGTATATAAATATATATATATATATATATACACACATCATCTAGGCTGTGAAATGATTCACAGATCTGTACAAAGAGAAAACATTGGCTATTTTTGCTTCCTTTCCTACAGTGTATTAATTCCCAGTTCCTCATCCAGACCAAAACTTTGAGAGCTCAGGATTCCAAGGAATACCAGTCCCTGATGGTGGAGGCAGGATTTGTTCTGGAGGCCAGTCTGCAGCATCAGGACTGTGGAGAATTCCATCATGAATTGCTCTGAGCTCATGGACAATTCCTTGATGGCTGTGTTATTTGCAGTGCCCAGTAAAGCCACATTCCCTTAACTTACACAAGAGCTAGTCAGGACAGAAAGACAAAAGAATCACCAAAACCTGCAAAAGTTTATATGGAACAAGCAGTACCTCTTACCCATCCTATTTATGTCTATTCCTGGACCATAAATGCTTTGTGTGAGTTTGAATTCCCCACCTGAGCCCCAAGGAATGGGGTGGATGCCCTGAGCATTTCTGAACTCCTCTCTGGGCTGCATTACAGCTGCTCTAAGTGTGAATCCTGATGTGCTTTACCTTAAACAGGAGCCATAAAACACCTCCTGTTCCCTTTGATCATGCAGTTTGGTTTGTAAAGCTGTAATAAGACATTTGATCATAGAATCACAGGATGGTTTGGGTTTGGGAAGGAACCTTGTGCATCATCTCATTCCACCCCCTGCCATGGCCAGTGACACCTTCCACCAGACCAGGTTGCCCAGACCCCCATTAACCTTGCCTTGATGTTAAGGCTGAGAAAAAACTGTGAAATATAAGGGAAGACCAGGTTTTAATCTTGAATAAATAGCTGAATGCAAAAATTATGGGAAAAAAACCCCACAATCACAACAAAACAACAAACCCCCACCCACCACTGGTGAACCATGACAGCAAAGTGCTCAGGAGCACATTTGTACCATCAAATTTTGCTCAGGTGTCTCATGGAGTGCAGCAGCCACTGCAAATTTGGGATAAGTGAAATCTCCAGGCAGCACCAGGCACAAAATGTGACATCCACACCCGAAGAAGCCAGCCCTGCACAGTGCCTGGGAGCCATCTGTTGTTTCTGATATCCTGGAGGATTTTGTTTTTCCACAAAATTACTGAGCCTGGCAAATCCAGCAGGAGC
Source organism: Fringilla coelebs (assembly GCF_963513975.1). Taxonomy (NCBI): domain Eukaryota; kingdom Metazoa; phylum Chordata; class Aves; order Passeriformes; family Fringillidae; genus Fringilla; species Fringilla coelebs. The sequence goes on from NC_140049.1 coordinate 4,069,672, forward strand.
TCCAGGCAAAACTCCCTGGCTGCCCGTGGGTTTTTGACTGGAAGGGAAGGGCTGGAAGGGATGGGATGGGAAGGATAAACATCACCCAGAGGTTTTTGCAACTTCTCTTTCCCTTTCCAGCCTCCTGTGCAGGTCATTTATTTTCTGTTGTAGCTCTGAGGTGGAAACACAGAACGCTGCTGGGGGGAATAAACAGGTCCCATCTTAGTCAATAATAAATAAGGTTGTACCAGCAGCAGAGCTTCCTCAGAGATTTACCTAAATGTATTCTCACCAAAGCTGAGAGCACAGAGGTTCCACTTCACTATCCTTTGAGTTAAATCTTGGAATTGTGCCCAGGAAACTCAGTGTCAAACATTCATAAGAAAACTCAAGAACCTGGACTTTTTGCAAATACCTCTGTGTTGGTGCAAAGGAAATCATTGCAATGCAGAATCTCTCACTGCTGGGAATTGCTGCGTGACAGGGAAGATTTTTTAAAGATATTTCCACCCATTCCAAGGAGTTTTATAGGCTGCATGTCTCTGCCAGCACACCAGGCTCATTAATGGGAACCATCAGAAATAATCAATTATCCTTTCAGAAAACCTGTTGCCAGCTTGAGAAAGATCCTGGTTCCTGTCACTCCTTGCAGGGCTGGCATTCATAATGTATCTGACAGGATTCACAGATACTTTTATGCATGACCTCCTACTCCTTCCTCTGACAGCTGACACGGAGCACGAGTGGAAGGGATCAGAATTTTACAGACAGTTTTTAAGCATCTGCCTGCTTAGAATATTGGGTTGTTTGAAGATGACACTGAATTCTTCAAGACGTTTTTGTGACTTATTAAACTTAAATATCAATTGGACAGAGTTGACCTTCATTGATTTAATGAGCTTTCTCTTATGAATTTGAAAATACCTGTTACTTTCTAAAAAATACCTGGTATTGAAAATGCTACGCTTTAAATGTCCTTTAACTTACAAGAAACTGTAAAAACAAGTTAATTCCTCACCTAACAGAAAATGCCCTGGGGCCAGAGGCTGCTTTGGTTTTCCTGGCATGAGTGGAGGTAAGGCCAGTTCCCCCAAAAGGACACCTGAGCCCAGGGGAAGAATGAGCTCCTTGGTTGATATTATCCCCCCTTTTTCAAGGTTTGGATCCAAGGGGTGAGGAAAAGAGGGAAAGGAGGGAAAAGAGGGAAAAGAGGGAAAAGAGGGAAAAGAGGGAAAAGAGGGAAAAGAGGGAAAAGAGAGCTGTGCCTGCATCCAGCAGGGAGGAAGGGCTCTGTCTAATGCAGGAACAGCTCAGATCCCAACTGCTCACAAGGGAGACTCACATCATCATTCTGAGCAATGTCCCACCCGGGGAAAAACATGACAAGAAATATGGTTTTGTTCTGTTTGCCTCTTAAAAATTCACAGTTATTTGCCAGTTTGTTATCAGGTAAGTGCTGTGGTACAAGTGCAGAGCAGCTCCAGCCGTTCCTCAGCCCAGTCCTGTGGAACTCAGTGCTGCTCCCTCATCCTCACCCAGTTCCCATGGGAGACATGGGAGAAACTGGAAAATTGGTCTTATTACAGCTTGTAATTGAAAAGATAAAGCTTAAAAGAAGGAGGTTGCAAACACAAATTGACATGGTTGTTTTCCAGCCTGGCTCCCTCTGGGAGCAAGCGCTGCTTCCCCGAGGAACCTTCGGCTGGAAAATGCTTTTGGCTGCAGGGCAGCAGTGACAGAGCTCCCTCCTGAGCAACGAGGAGCAGGGAAGGGATGGACATGGACACTGACAGGATCCACCCCTGGAAGTGCTCAAAGCCAGGCCAAGATTTTGAGAAAGCTGGTCTAGTGGGAGGTGTCCCTACCCGTGGCAGGGATTTGGGACCAGATGATCTTTAAGGTTCATTCCAACCCCTCAATGTTCCATGATTCTGTGATTCTGTGGTCTATCTGCTTGAGCTGATATGTTCAGGATAAGCCATCGAGCCTGTATATTTATTATATACCTATTTCATCCCCCACTAGTTATCAAAACACCATAGAAAAGTCCTGAAGCTGACAGCAATGAGGACACCAAGAGTACAAACAAAACTGGATTCCCTCAAAGTCACCCAAAACTGATCCCATTTCTCCTTGGACTTGGCTTCTTGGTTTGTGTTTTTACTGGTTTTGTAACACCCAAACCCCTTGCTACTGAACCACACCAAAAAGCTCAAACCTGCAACATTTCCAAGGTCACTACTTCCTATTGCCTTTAAATCAGAGACAAATGGCCCAGGGCAGGACAAAGAATCAATGGTTTATAGTTTAAAACTGTGAAGCTAAAAGAAAACTGAGGAAGGGGCAAACACTCCTTGGTGAGTCCTGCCCTTCCCACCATGGTATCATAGAGCAGCTCCTCAGCACAACTCCCTTTTTGTTTCATCCTGGAAGGGAGCTAATGAAGAGATATGGTCCAACTGCCTTTCAGCTTGATGTCCCTGCTGACTTCCTAATGCCTAAACTGAGTTACCAAAGGGGATAATTAGCAAAAGTCCAACCCAAAAGCGATTAATAATATGACAAAGTCATGATTAGAGCAGTCTATTAACTGCAAGACAATAGTGGTCTAATTGTGGCAACATTGACTTTTACTGCTGTGAAGTAGCTTGTGCTGTCATTAAAGAGATTCATGGATAACTCTGAGTTTAATGTGCAGAGTTATATTTAATATCCCAAGATGTAATTTAGCTTTCCTTCCACCCACTCCCCACAGAGAAAACACAACATGTTTGATGGCTCTCTGAGCACTCCAGCAGCCATTACTCATTCCAGATACCTGTTGCATTTAAACAAAGTTGGAATGGCACGAGTGGAAGTTGGAGAGGCTGGAAATTCTCAGTGAGGTCAGTGTGGGAGCAGGGTGATGCCACCAGCCCCCAGGACCTGGCTGTCCCCTTCCTCTCTTGTCACCTGTGAGGGCACAGACATTTCCTCAGGCCCTGGAGCCCCTTGCCAAGGCAATGGTGACACTGACTGACCTTCTGCCACCTTCTGCCAGACACAACCACCAGCCTGACCCTGCCAAGAGCCCAGGGACATCTTCCTTGTCAGAGGTTCTTCCTCCTAAACCCTCTGTTGGTTCATGGAAAATTTGGGGGTCAGGGAGGTCTTGGGATCCCTTCAGCTGTAAAAGCAGCTCCTGGCAGTTCTGAGCTGCAGCCTGGGGCATGGAACATCCTCCCACAGCCAATGCCCCTGGAAGGGCAGCTCCAGGAGGTGGCAGAGCCCAGAGCAGGGTGATGGTGATCACCTCACTCAGGCTGGCTGGGTGACTGCCTCCCCAGTGCCACACAGCAAGCATCACTCACACCAGCCCAGCAGATACTTGCAGGCTTCTCTGTCCATTTTCTGCAAGGTTTTTCTCTTGCAGGAGTGTTTGTGAGGATATATTGTTCTGTTTCTGCAGGGCTTTGCAGGGAGCACGCACTCAAGTGATGGATTGGTACAAGAGGTGCTGCTGGAGGAGAGCAGCAGCTCTGGGGCTACAACAGACCACGTGAGGCTCCCACCAACTGCTGATCTCATTTTCTCTCGGTTGAGGAGCATCAGAAATGTAAGCCTGATTAGCTGAGGGCTGGAAATTGGGCATGGGGGGCTGTGGAGGGTCTCAGAGGTGAGGGCAGGGGGGAGCACAGGGCAGCAGCTGCAGAGGAGGAGGAAGGGTTCCATTAAACCCCCAGGCACAGAGATGTTTATTTAGCAAAGCTGCTCAGCTTTGGAGGAAGGAACGTGGACTGGATGGAGCAGAAATCAAATATTAGAACCCCACAGCAGCACTACAGAGACAAGAGGGAATGTCCCCTTTGGGGACACAGCACAGAGGGGCAGCAGGGAGGGCAGCAGCAAGCAGAGCCCTTTGCAACAGGGATTCTGGAAAGGAAGCTGGCTGGCTGATAAATCCTGGGATGCTGCACTGGGAGAGAGGTGAGCTGCAGTGCAGCAGTCCTCAGCCAGCTCCTCATCCCCCTCAGAGCCTGCCATGGCCTCGGGAATGGCAGCAGAGCAAATGGCACAGATCAGACTGTCCCTGTCACCCCCACAGCCCCAGCTCCTGCAGCAGCAGGCTCTGTGTCCCCAGAGCTCACAGGGGCAGCACAGGGCAGGGCAGTGACAGGGAAGCACTGCAAGCCCACTCTCTGACTGTCCCTCTTTGCTGGGGTTGTGTCCAGTGTGCCTGTCCCCTACTGATGGCTTTGTTGTCATCATTTCAGGCCCCCTTGCTGCCATTTGGCTGCCATTTGAAACTTCATCAAGTTCTTGATTTGCTGGTGGTGTTCTCCAGGCAGGCAGGCAGGAGCTACAGGAATATGCCCTGAAATATTCCTGAGCTAGACGAGTCATTAGGAGCTGTCACTTCAAAGTCTGGCTGCCGTCAATTGGCTCTTCACAGGCAGCCTGGCAGCAGGAGCTGCTGCTCCAACAGCAGAGCTGGGTCCTGGAGAGGGGGAAATATTCCATCAGCTTCTCAGCAGATGTTAAAGGGCCAGGTCAGGACACAATTCTGCATGGGGCAGAGCTCCTGCTGCCCCTCAGATGTTCTCTCATGCTGTGAGAGGTGGGAAGGGCTGCAGAGCCCCCCTGCAGCAGCACACCCCAGCCCCAGGGTGACAAACACGGCTTTTTAGGCCCTCACAGCTTTGTGTGCAGGAGTGATGGCAGCAGCAGGAGCAGGTGTCAGCTGTGGACGCCCTGAGAGCAGCCAGAGCTGCTGCAGCCCACCCAGGGCAGGCAGAGCCCGGCTCCCTCCGGGCACGGGGCCAGCCAGGGCAGCGCTGCACCCCAGGGTCTGGGGGACAGGGAAGGGAAATCACAGCACTGCTTGGCACCATGACCCATCCAGAACAAAGCACAGAATCACAGAATTATAGAATATCCTGAGCTGGAAGGGAAACACAAGGATATCCAGTCCAGATCCTGGGCCTGTACAGACAGCCCCAAATCCCACCCTGGGCATCCCTGGCAGCGCTGTCCAAACTCTCCTGCAGCCCTGCAGCTGTGCCCATTCCCTGGGGAGCCTGGGCAGTGCCCAGCACCCTCTGGGGAAGAACCTTTCCCTGATTTCCAACCTAAACCTGCCCTGGCACAGCTCCAGCCCTCCCCTCAGGTCCTGTCCCTGCTCACAAACCAGGTTGTTTTATTTTCTTGGTAGTGAAAGTAATAAATCACTGATTGTTCCTCTCATTTGGCCAGGGCTGCACAATGGTATGAAGCATCCAGGGAGCCCCTGACAGACCCCCCCCTCCCAGCACACTCCCAGCACCACAGGCCAGGTTTCTCCAGGTGAAGGCAGCCAGTCCCAGCTGCTCTGGACATGGCCAAGCCTTGTTTTGTTATTCCATACCAACCACAAGTAATTCCACAGAAGACAGCACAGGGAATGGGATTGAAAACAAGTTCTCACAGTTTGCTGAGCACTTTCACATTCAGCTCATCACACAGAGCTCAGTGGCAAAAGCCCCTCTCAAAGCAGAGGGCTGGGAATGCTCAGGAGGGGGATGATCTGAGAGGAGACATTCAGAGAATTGTGGAATCATGGAATGGTTTGGGTTGGAAGGGACTTTAAACTCATCTCCTTCCACCTCCTGCCGTGGGCAGGAACACCTTCCACCTTCCAGGTTGCTCCACGCCCCATCCAGCCAGAGTCTCCCTGGAAGCTAAAATGAGATTTTTCCTGTTGCTGTGCTTCCCCAGTCCTTGGACACTGAGTCCTGCACTATCAGCTCCCACCAGCTTCCTCCTGCCAGCACAGGCTCCCCAGGAACCCTGACAGAGCCTCCTCATCTCCTGCACACACTCAGCCACGAAATGGATCCTGGGAAGGTCAGGACAGGAATGCTCCAAGTGGCTGTGCCAAAGTTTCAGTTAGACAGCAAAAAACTTCTTAAAAATTAATTTGCTGCTACCACAGGGTTCCTGCCATGCAAGAGCTTATCAGAATGCAAACTATAAGCTTCAAAGGGGAGGATGAATCAGAAGCTATTTTGAGAGTAATTATATAAGACTATAAAACTCAAACCATCTCATTATTGCACGTTGAGGATGGAGACAACCCTTCATATGGAGACCTCTCAGGGATCCAGTGTTTCCAGTGGCTGATCCATGGCCAGGAGCAAACAGCAGCCTCATCCCTCCCAGGCAGGCAGAACCTGCTTCACTGAGCAAGGCCAGGGCTTTCCTCACCACTGGCTGTGTTTCTTGTGGGGATGTGGTTCTGCAGCTGGGAAATGAGCTGGAACAGGAGACAACTTCATCCAAAGTGTTTTCCTTTAACTGCTGCATAATTTAGAATATCCTGAGTTGGAAGGGACCCACAAGGATCATCCAGTCCAACCCCTGCCCTGCAGGGACACCCCAAAATCCCACCCTGGGCATCCCTGGCAGTGCTGCCCAAACTCTCCTGGAGCTCTGGCAGCCTCGGGGCTGTGCCCATTCCCTGGGGAGCCTGGGCAGTGCCAGCACCCTCTGGGGGAAGAATCTTTCCCAAAATCCAGCCTAAACTCCCTGGCACAGCTCCAGCCCTTCCCTTGGGTGCTGTCAGTGGTCACAGAGAGCAGAGATTTCTCTGAGAATTTTCTGTCCTGGATAGCAGCTCTCAGCTCGTTAGTGCAAATACTTGCAAATTCCCCAATTTTATAAACTCCAAGTTATAATGAAGGAGAAAATGCTTAAAAATGCTGCATATGGAATAAAGTTCTATTCCAACATCCTCAGCCACAGCCTCGAGGCTTTCCCATGTCATGCTGGAGCCTGGGGCACCTCAGGCAGGGAGAGGATGAGCTCCTGGGACACCCCTGAGCTGTCACCTGCACTGTGCCCTGCCTGCAAGCAGCAAAGAGAATTGTTTTTATCCTTGTCTACATATTCAGGGCTGCAGCTGAAGCTCCTGCTGTGTGCTATAGATACATATTATAATATTGGCTTTTTGCAAATATTAAAATGGATTTTATATGTGTGATGTTAAAGTAACTTTGTTATAAAGATATAGTTTTTATTTCTGTTGTTAATTAAGCTTAGTGAAATAGCTGATATCAGTGTGCTTGTGTTAAAATGCCTGCTTGGATGGGATAAATCCAATGAACACAGGATGAGGACACCTGTACAGATCTACCAACTATCAGCACTCACTGTCTGAAGACCAAGGCCCAAAAAAACTGGAGGTGATAAGAATGGACTAAAACCACAACCAAAAAATACACATGCTCTGAAAAGGGAGAACCCAAGAAGAGATATGCTAAACAATTCTTGGAGCATGTAAATCAGTTTGGGGAAAAGTTACTCTGCATAAGATCTATGAATATGCAACAGGCTGATGTGAGGGAGAAGGTATTTAAGGGGTGTCCCCAAAAATAACAGGGTGCTCTTGGCTGAGTGCCAACCCTAATAACCTTTGCTCCATGCTCCTCATCTCCTATTGTACTTTATTAAACTTTTTACATTTTCACAGGAGAGTGAAGGTGTTTTTCATGTGTGTCTTGGCCCGGAGGAGGCAGCACAGAGATGTGGGTGATGGCAGTGCTGTCCCCATCCCCTCTGCACCCTGTGCCTGGGTGGGGACTGTCACACCTCATGAGCTGATTAAAGGAGGGCATTAAACAGAGAAAAAACACTGCCACACCCTTTGTCACCTGGTGCTCTTCAGTTCATGGTTTGGGAACAGACAGCAAATGCTGGAGTGGGAGCTGCTCCAAACCCCAGGGGAGTTTAAAAACCAGAGGGAAATCTGAACAGAATAATTCAGAGGGACACATCAAAGCTAATTTTCACATGCAGAGTCAACTGTGAGGCACTTCATGTCCCTATGTGAATATGTAACAAAAAAAAAAAAAGAAAGATAAATCAACACTTACAAATCACAGAATCACTAAGCTTGGAAAATGCCTCTAAGATCATCGAGTCCAACCAAACAGAAGTGCAGAATGAACCAAAGAAAGGGATGTGAGGTAAGATGAGAGTCTGGTGGCCTGGAGTTCGTGCTTTTCCCATTGAAACAGAAAGGAGAAGGAGTTAATTGACCAAAAAGAAGGCAAAAATCTGAATAGCTGACAAGCACTGCGTGGCTCTCTGGGCAGGAGGAGCCTCCAGCATGGCAGAGGCTTTGAAACCCCACAGAAGCTGCATCTCTGCAGGGCTGCAACTCCAAACCTGAGTATCCAACACCCCAGGTTTCCTCCTGGACCCTGGCTCTGCTCATGGACAGCCCTCAGCCCATCCTCAGCTTCATCTCCCCAGATGGACCTGGAGACAAAACTCCCCTCTCCCACCACCACTCACAAACCCCACTGGTGACTGTGGGCTTCACACAGTGCTGAGAGACATCAGGGACAAGAACTGACCCCCAGTGAAGTGGCTGGGCTGGAGGAGACCCATCACAGGCTCCTGAAGACAAAAAATGTTGGTTTTCAGCCATTATTGACCGATCTGGGCTTTCCCTCCAGGCTGCAGATTTGTCACTGAAACTTCTGCTGGCGTGTGCAACCCAAAGGGGAACTTTCTGCTGTCAGAAACACAGCATTTCTGTTATCAAAAGTGACAAAAAAAGAGGAAAAAAAAACTTTTCCAAGCCGAAGGAAACATTCCCTGGTGATTTATGTCACTTTGTGACTTAATCAGCTGCTCTCTAGAGCATTATAAATGTGATAGGAAGAGTTGTCATTGCTTTCTGCCTAACTGATGACAAGCTAATGAACTATTATAAGCCACAGTGAATGCAATTATGGCACAAGGCTGTGTGCTAATCCCATGACATTTTATCACAATATGCTGTAGCAACATCTGTAAACAACCCAGCGGTGCTGAACACACACAGTGGCCAGGGCTGGGGTTAAATCCCTGCTGAGCATCCTCATCCCCTGGGCTGTGACCCTGCTCAGGCTGAGCCCTGTGTGCCAGGGGAGCCTGGATGAGGCTGCTCAGCACAGGGGAAGCCTCTGATCCTGAGCTGGAGCTGAGCAGAGCCAGGCAGAGAGGAAACCACGGGAATCCAGACACTTCTGGGATGCAGAAATCCAACTGCGTTTCAGGATGCAAAACGGAACAAGTGAAAGCTTTTCACTCTCTCTCCCTGTCCCTTGAGCAACCAAAAAACCCTGGAAATTGAAATTTCCTTTTAAAAACTTGATCAAAGCTGTGTCTGCTGTGAGACACCAGGCTCAGCAGTGCCTCTGTGCCCAGACTCTCCACCCTGGAGCTGCCACCTCGCTGCCCCTCGCTTCCTGCAGTGGGACCCAATTTTGGGGAAAAGCTTGCCTGTGTCTCCCTCTCAGACCCCATTTTGGCTCAAAACCCCACTAAAACCAGGCTGCCTTGAAAAGATCTCAGGGTAAAGCTTGGCAGGGAGCAGAACTGGGGTCTCTCCCCATCCCAGTGTTAGAAGTCTCCCACCCTGAGATCCAGGCTCCACAAGAGGACACAGTCTGGGGACCCCAGAATCCTTGGCCAGGGAAGACCCTGAGCATGGGGTCTTCCCAGAAAAGCTTTCCAGAGCTTTCCTGAGTGCCCTCTGTCCAGGACATGGAGCCCCTCCAGCACCAGGGGCTCCTTGAGCTCCTGAGCCATTCTGGATACATTTATTGCCTGGACCTGCCCTATGGGACACCCAAAACTGGAGGTGCAGGATTCTTCCAGAACTGCCCTGGCTCCAGGTGCTGCAAAGGCTGGGTGATGCTCAGTCTGGTGCCCTGGAACTGCCAGCTGGAGCCACCTAGACCCAAAACAGCCCCACAAACCCACAGCAGTCCCTCTTGCTGTGTGCCTCCAGACCAGCACAGGACGGGCAGAGCAGCACTGGCACACCCAGAGCTGGGCTCAGATGGAGCAGCCAGGGAGGACTCACCTGCCTGGAGCCCCCACAGAGCACAGGGACCCTGCACTGAAATGCAGAGGTTTGGAACAGAGCATTTCTTTGTTCAAGCTGCCCTAAGTGAGGAGGGAACTTCCTCCCCATGGCTCTGCTCCTGCCATCAGCAGCTGCTGCTGCTGCTTCCATTAGCTTGGAGCAAAGACAGGGATCTTGAACCCCTCCAATGTGCTGCAGTGAGCAGGCTGGGCTGCCTGATCCTACTCATTGATTAAATGGATTCTGAGATGCCCTTTTCCAACAGCTCCAACCACTCCATCCCCTGCAGCTCACAATTCTTTCAGCATGAGCATTTTGACCAGAGCTCAGATTCAGAGCTGGGATCAAACAACTCCAAGTAAACACTCACCAGCATCCAGGAGATGAAGTGCTGCATCTGGAGAGAGAAACTGAGGAGGTGGCACCTCACACTGTGCCACACAACTGTATTCATTTCTTTGCAGCAGCAACAAATGCACAGAAAATCAGATTATTACAGCACCAGGGGCTAGAATTCCTGGGCTATCATTATTCCAAATGGTCCAGGGCCGTGTGCCTCAAGGATGGTTTGGAAAGGGCTGGTGTGAAGGCAGCTCCTGGCATGCTGCCTTCAGGCTTCACTGCACAGTTTGCTGTGATGTTGTCAAACATGAACCTGCTACAGCACAACAAACTGAACTAAACAGAGAGACACCCTCAGTCAGCAGCTGCGGCTCAGCCGCACACAGGGCTCCCCGCAGGAGAACTTTCTTTTTTCCTCCAGGCAGGGAAAATGTACTTTTAATAGCCAATCACTCCAAAAAACTCCTCCCTGACCCTCCAGGATGCCATTTTGCAAGGTACAAATATAATTAAAGACAATACATGGCAGAGGGACTTAATTGCATCTCTCCCCAACAGCTGCCAGGGCGATTGCTCTGTCAAGGAGTCCGCTGGATGGAAACACTCACAGACAAGATCCCTGATTTTCCAACACGCAGATGGGAAGGGGAAATATAGATTGTCATCTTTGAAAGAGAAACAGCAAATATGAAAGGTAGAAAAAGCTGCCTAACCAAGATGAGATGGAAACCTGGGGTCCTGAGAAAGAATATTTGACTGTAGCTGGAAATGTGAGCAGTGTGAAGAAACAGTTATGAAAAACAAGGGTAGCTGAGACTATAGTCAAATAAAACAATTGGATCAGACACAAGCCCCATTCTGGGTCTGGTTTATCCCTGCACAATGAACACACACATGGGAGAGGATCCGGCTGCCAGGAGCACACGGCGAGTGCAGCAACTCCAGGCACAGCCAGGATGCCAAGCAACAAACACCAGCAAACCCAGAAACACCAAGCACCTTCCCGGAGTCATCCCAAAAAACCGCGGGGAAGATCGGGCTGTGCCCTGGTTTGAACCAGCTCAAAGCACACGCTGCCTCCCAGTGCAACGCCGGGAGAATTCGGAGAGCAGGGGGAAAATGTTTCAACGGCAAAGGCGTTTTGCTGAAATTATTTTCATTGAAATGATGAAAACATGCTTCATATTAGGAAAAGAAAAAGCAAAGAATGATTAAAGTAACTTGAGAAACGTGGACTCACCAGAGCGGCGGCAGCTCCTCAGCGCGGTCCCTGCTCGAGCATCAATTAGCGGCGGCAGCGATCCCGCTGCTGTTTCTATGGAGTTGGGGATGCTGAGCCCTGACTATGCATGAGGCTGCTGCAGCTGCATCGGAGCAGGCTCCGGGTCCGCACGCATCCACAAACACCAGCAGCCTCCCTGCTCTGCCTCGGGAATGAAGCAAGCAGCGGCAATTAGGCGGCTGCAAAGCTGCGCCTATGCAGAGAGGGGCTCGCAGAACACGCACACTCCACTCAGCTCCAGAGGGGCTTTTTATTTGCCAGGACCATCACAGAGCATAGCCAGAGGCAGCTGGAAAGCCACGGATCCGCACACAATGCACGAGCAGAGACACATGTCTGGAGACAGGCGATTTAATCAGTTTTTTCCTCGATTTACTCGGCCGGTTTCAACCTTATTTCAACACAGTTTTACAAACCTTCCTCTGGCAGCAAGGTTTGAATCTGATACCTCCAGGATCCCAGCCTGGTTTAGTTGGGCTAAAGAGCAAATCTGCTGCACGTAGCTCTGGCTGGCTCTTTGCTGGGAAGAAAGACAAGATCCATTTTGCAAGTGCATTACTCTGTGATAAAAAAGATATTTGCCCCAAGGAGCTGCTCCTCACATGCTGGGCCTCTGGAAACTCAAGCTTCAGTGATTAATATTAGCTTTGCCTGGGTGGCTTGGAGCATGTTTACTGTTATATTGACTTAAAATACACTTGAAAGGCGATTCAGAAAAGTGTGTTATTGTGCCTAGTGAGTAAATTCAAGACATGCCCATATTTCACAGGTAGTGGCTGAAGGCATCCCATAACCATGAATGAGGGTGTCATCAGTTCTCCCATTAGTCAAGCTAATCTATCAGGAGATAGGTTGTTTTTTTTTTTTCCCAGAAAATACTCCAGAACCAATTTCTCAATAAAAAATGATCCTTTTCCTGTGATGAAAAACCCTCTATTGCCCAGAAATTTCCCCCTTTTTGCTGCCTGCAGCAAGAACACTTCTGTGCTTGGTTTAACATTTTAATGGTCTTTGCCAAGTGCCAGGAGGGTGTTCAGCGCTGTACAAGCTGTACTGCCTGCACCAGGACCTTCAAAAAGAGCAGTTCACACAAGGGGCAAAGCAGTAAATGTGGTCTGAATTATTGGGAGCTGGAACACAGGCGAGCTGACACCGTGTGCTGGGATTATCAGGAGGTCTGACTGTGCCTTCCCCAGCTGTCCTGTTCCCTCCTCTCACTCCAGCATTCTCCTCCTGCAGCAGGAAAGAACAGGAGCATTTTGCTGGGGTGGATCAGCGCAGGAGGGAGGGTTTGAGGAGGGGTCTCAGCAGGCTGAGATGAGCAGGGTCTGCTGGGCACAACCTGCAGCCTCTCTGCACATCAGCCTCTGCCTCCTGCCCTGGCTCCACTGGGCAGCAAAGCTTTGTACAAATGGTTGACTAAGGCAAAAAAAAAAAAACAACTTAAGTTGTTTAAAGAAAGCCTCAGCACACTAGGGCTGAAGATAGAAATCAAACCCAGAGGTTTTCTCCTGGATGTGCTTTGATCCCAGGAAAAATTCCTTCCTGTACCCAGGCACCATCCTTTAAATCAACATCACCAGATGCTGGTTCCAGTCACAGAATCATGAAATCCCAGGTTTGGGTGGCAAGGAGCTTGAAGATCATCCAGTGCCACTCCTGCCATGGCAGGGACACCTTCCACTATTCCAAGCCCTGTCCAGCCTGGTCTTGGACACTTCCAGGGATCCAAGAGCAGCCACAGCTTCTCTAGGCAGTGCCAGGGCCTTGCCACCCTCAAAGGGAAGAATTCTTTCCCAATATCCCACCAAAATCTACTCTCTTTAGTAACTCTCATCAGCCCTGCAGGATCATTTCAGAAGGAGTCAAGCTTCCCCTTTCCCCCACGGGATCTCCTGGGGTGGGCTGGCAGCCTCTGTCCCAGCCAGGCTCTGTGAACCAGGGGGAGCAGGACCCAGCTCAGGGGGGCTCAGAGTAGGCTGTGGGGAACCACAGCACCTCCTGAGCTGGGAGGGACTCAGCAGGACCACTGAAGCCCAGTTCCTGGGCCTGTACAGCACCCTGTGTCCCACAGAGCCTGCTGCAGCTCCACTCCCACAGGCAGAGGGGACAGGAAGAGGGGACACATCACTGTCCCCACAGTCCTGTGGGGTCCTGACTCCCCTGCTCCACAGGCAAGCACAGCTGCACCACAAGCCCTCTCAGCTACACCCAAGAGCTCTCATTGCCCCTCCAGGGCACAGAAGGGATGAGCCCATCCTCTTAAGGGCCATCACCTGTGGTAAATGCTGTCCCCACAGCCCGGGTGACACTGCCAGCATCCCTGCCCAGCAGCTGAGGCCTGGCAGGGAAGAGAGCGATCAGATGGAGGCAGCTCCGGGGGAGGACTGAGACAGGCACAACAAAGGGAAGCTGCAGCTCGCTCCATCTCGGGCCAGCCAGGAGCTCAGCTCTATTCCTGGCACTGCCACAGGCCCAACTGCAGGGAGAGCTCCCCCTCACAGCCCCCTGACAGCAGCACCAAAACCTTCCCCAGCCAAACTCCTCATTTTTCTGACAGGTTTGGCTGCGGGCGAGGCAGCAGCCTGCAATCCTCCTCTGTTGGGTGTGCACAGAGAAATGCTGCAGCTCGACTGCTCTTGTTGGCTGTGAGGAGGAGATTCAGCTGTTACATAACCAGGGAGTAGAGGTGCATCCACTCCATCCACAGCAGCCCTTTCAGCCACTCAGTCCAGAATGGTTTAAAAAAAAACTTAAACCACTGCACAAAAACTTACTCTTACATAAACTACACAGTAATATTATTTTTATATTCACAGGGTTTTTTTCCACTCTTGGATGCAGTTCAAGAAGGCTGATGATACCTGGCTCCACACATTCCCTGAGGATGCTGCTCCCCATCCACGCATGAAACAGCAGAAACGACCAAAGTGCCCCTGTGCTGAGCTGTGCAGGAGCAGCCTGGCTCCAGCTTTGGCAGTGCTTCCTTCAACCTGAACTCCAGCAGGACACTCCACAAGCCAAGCTGATCCAGCCAGCAGTTAATAGATTTATCCGGGAGGCAACAAACTGCCTGAGAAGCCGGAGACTCCACATGAAGATGACAAATAAGGCCAGTTTGACTCCAGCAAATTTGGCGTTTGGCTGCTGGGGCGGTGCTGCCTGCACGGGTAAACTCCAGCAGGAGCCAGGGCTCCTCTGCCCTGCTCCCGACACAGCACCTGCCTGGTGCCATCTGCTCACCTCCACACAGCCCCACCTTCCCCTGCCTGCCTTGGTGAGGAGAGGTTTGCTGGGTCTGAACACAGGACTGCAGCCAGCCCAGAGCAAATCTGCTCCACGTGAGACTTCAGGATAAAATGGACAAAGCATCAATGCAGATAATTAGATAAACATCCAGACACTGATGGGGAAGGCTTGGTGGCTGTGACTGTGTTAGTAAACACTTGATGCAAACAGATTTTTCCCCCTTGCTGGAGCAGCTTTACAGCCAGGAACTGAGAAATATTGGTACATGTCAGGCCCAAACTGTGTCCTCTGTGCTGTCTAGACATAAAAATGGGCCCAGTCGTGCAGAGCAGAGACAACAGCCCTGGCTGCTCGTGCAGCCAGTCCGGCACAGCTCGCCCGGGGCACTGGGGCTGAGCACAGCTCAGAGCACACAGACATTCCCCCTGCTAAAGGCAGATGATGATGATGTGATCCTGACATGAACACGAGGTCCTGGATAGGCTGCATAAACAAATGCAGATCTGTCATATCAGGGTGGACAGAACAAGAGCAGTGTGGAGTATTTCTGCTGCAGAGTCAGGGAAATGTTAATTTTAGTGCAAGGTAAAGAATTCCAAATTGATGCAGTAAGTTTGCAAGCTGCTTGCTCTGTTTGCAATAGCTGCATGGGATGTGATGTGTAAGGACACAACCAGCCATGGTAAGAGGCCTCCAGAACAGGCAGGTATAAAACAAAGTCATTTAACATAATTAAGTTACAGGCAAAGTGGGATGTGGAAGGAGGGTGCTTGCCTGGAGCTATCAGCAAAGCTGTGCTGGAAGCACCACTCCAAACCAAGGGCTGGCAGAATCCTGGTGCCCTGTGCCCTAGGGGTGCCAGCTGCACCCCAGCACGAGATCCTGGCAGAGAGGGGCAGGAGAAAGGGAGGGAAGGTGACATAGAAAGCCTTGGACAGGGATTGATGGGCAGCTGTGCTGCACAGTGTGCTCAGCAGAGGAGGGGAGTTTGTGAAAACTCATAGTGTAAAAAACGCTGTCAAATCCATTGGATTTACAGATCATTGCCTACAGGAACCTCAGAAGAAGCTCTCTATGGAAATGTTGAACTACACAAACAAAAAACTTTGAGCAGGTTACCAATACTTCTAACAGCTCAGAGATTTGGAGTTTTGCTCCTCAGCACATGAGCCTGAGCTCCAGCTGCCCCTGCCAATGTCCTCTGAAATGACAGCAGGAGATCTCTGGGGTGAGCAGCTGTGAGAGCAGGTGTAGTGAAAATTCCCCACTTTGCAACACAGAGCTGCCCCTTTGCTCCTAGAGCAGAATTCCTGCTCCTGACTCATCCCTGGCACACCCTCCCTGGCTCTACAACCTGACCAGGAACAACTCAGGCAGTTCTTAGGGAAGGTAGAACACACACATAAAAGTACACCAAGATTCCTTACTGACAAACAGAAATCCATGCAATCCATGGGATTCCCTCCATTTCTCAAACACCAATCAGTTCCTGCTACCCCAGTGGCTTCAGTAGGCTCTTTACAGCTTTTTGTTGGTTTGGTTTGGTTTCATACAGGACAGGAGTCTATGTTTTTGAAATAGGAACTTTCACAGGAACTTTATCTCAGGAACTTTATCCCGGCTGTCCCCCCGTGCAGCCATCCCATTCCACATCAACAAGTGAGGCAGGACTTGACCCAAAACTTCACCATGGAACATGTGGAAAGGGAAGGAACCCTCCCAGAGGTGTGCCAGGATCAACCCCTGGGTCCAACACGGGGCTCCCAAACATTTTCCTCCCCTGTAGGGGATGGATGTCCCTCCTGCCTTCCACGAGCACCCTCCAGCAGACAGAAGCAGGGGCCGTACCTGGCTCGGAGATGATCAGGCTCTGGTCAGAAGGCAGCAGGAGGAACTCCCTGCAGGTGTCCAGGTCCAAGCTGGGCAGGCTTTTCTTCTGGCACAGCTCGGTGAGGATGCTGATGGCCCTGCGACAGCGGCCATCCTCCCTGGGACCGCTCATCGCCCCGTCCGCATCCTCCGCTCCCTCTGCTCTCTAGGAAACTCTCAGCAGGAGGAGAGCCTGGGCTCGGGGCTCAGCACAGCAGCAGCTTCACTCCAGTTCCATCCTCTGCCGTGGCAGCACCTGCCGGGACGCGCGGAACTGCCCCAGGGCCGCTGCTCGGAGCCGGAGCCCGCAGCCCCTGGCGCTCCCGGTGTCTCATCGCCTCTGAGATCACAGCTCTGTTTACTGCCAAGGCTCTCCAGACAAAGAACCTCCTACCAAACTCAGTTTCGTGCCCTCCACACGAGACGCATTAAAGCTGCAGCCCAGATAATTCCTTTTAACCCTTTCGTTGCTGCCCTCTCTCCAGGTGCGGAGTTTGGTGTCCCAACCCTGGATTTTGCAAATAAAAAGGAGTGGTGGAACCTCCTGGCTGAGGACAGCACATCACCAGAGAGGAGGTACCAAAGTGCTCCCACAAACTACTCACAACTGCCAGAAGCAGCAGCAGAAAAGCTGCAGGTTTTATTGATTTGTTTGTGCTGTCCTAACTCACCAGGCTGCAGGTGGCAATAGAGATTGAGAACGCCATTCTAGCTCATAATTAGATTTTTTTCCTTTTACTTTCTGCAGTATTTTTTTATTCCTGTTGCAATTTAGCAGGCAGGTCATGCCACATGACAGAGCATATATTTGACAGGCAATTGTGGAGCAGGCAATTAAAATTATGTACAGCAGGACGACTTCTTGCAGCTTGTACAAACCTAATGAGCATTGTGGAGAGCCAGGGCTAAGGCTGCACAGGTCCCTCAGCCCCACAGCACAGCAGGGCATGCTCAGATGGTGTTTGTGTTTTTGTTAATGACCCGCTGGAGCACTGGGAGCTGTCACAGCAGAGTGTCCCAGGGGTGGCACCAGCACCCAGGACAGCACAGGCTGCCCTGAATGCAGAACCTGCTCCACATCGCATTCCCAGGCTGGACAATTCCTCCAGCTCTTGGGCTGGTGTGACACAAAGGATCTGGGTGGCACTTGAAGAGCACAAAGGCATTGCCCAGCACCCCTGGAAAGCTGCATCAGGGCTCTTTTGGCCCTGGTCCCTCCTTGGCCAGACCAAGGCTTTTTGGACGCGTCACCAGCACATCCCTGCTGTCCCCACGTGGCACCTGTCTGGCAGAGCCAAGCTCTGCTTCTCCCAAAAACTTCTGTTGCCAGGACAACGTGAGTGAAACCTTTTATTAACCCCATAACTGGTCACAAAGAGACTTTTAATTAGACACCAGCCTGGCCAGTGCTCCGTGAGCTGCTGCTGTGGACAGGCTGAGGCAGAAGTGCACCCTGAGAACTCCTCCTGAAGGTGTTTGTCACCTGGCACCTGCAGCCAGCACCAGCAGCCCCAAAGGGCTGTGTTTACTGGGGAGAGGTTCAGATACTGGGAGCTAAACCAGAAACTTCCCAGAGATGAAGCTCAGAGTTTGCTTTACATTCAGATGACAAACTCCCTAAAGCCACTCACCCATTTCTCCTTTTAAGCAACTAGAGGCTCAAATCATGCCTCAAACCTGAGATTTGGGTCCATACAACATCTGCTTGGTTGGGGAGGGAACAGCTCCTCTTCTCTGCTCCTCCTTTCACTGCCTGCCCTGGGGCATTTTTGTCCCAGAGTTCCAAAACCAAAGGATTTGTACCCAAGGAGATGCAATGAGTCCCAGGCATCACGTCATGTCTCCAGCACAGCAACAGTTTCTGCCTGAGCCACAAAAACTGGCACCAAGAGAGGAGTTCCTGGAATATATCAGTCAAGTCTTGCATTTGAAATTTGAATTTATCTTGAAGGGATTTCAACAGACAAAAAAACACCGCAGCTAAACTCTTTGAAAAAGGTTAATGCCCAATTGAGAGCTTGTAACACAGAAATCAATAATAAAATTCAATTATTTGGGGGGAAAAAGGGTAATTTTATTACAAGGGTAATAGCAAGAACTTTTACTTTTAAATTTAAAGTCACCTTGGGTCAAATATTCACCTTGATTTACATATCAGAGGATTCCAGGCTCACTGGATACCAATAACAGAAGATTCTGCATCCATACTCTCAACAAATATTCCTTCAGAACAAAAACCAGAGTTTTTTTACACCTTTGAATTTATGTCGTACACACTCTTTATTGTCCAGCACAGAAGGCTGGGAAAGAGCCTGGTGGCAGCTGAAAATCCAAATGCTGCTTTTCCCAAGCAGGAGCTCTGATTCCAAATTCTCCTCTCCCACACCCCCACACACACCCAGCAGTTGGGGCACAGATTTTCCCTCTCATGTCCTGATGAGAAACTCCCACTTTGCCCCATGGAGCAGCCCTGGAGAAGTCAGATCCCATCCCCAGACCCTGCAGCTCCCTCCACCCTTCAGGGCAGCTCCTGGGCTGGCCAGAAATTCCTTTTTGCAGCTGCCTCAGACTGAGCTGGCACTTGGAGACCAAACTGCTTCCCAAGCTGTGTTTCCACCTCCCAGCGTGAGAAGGAGAGACAATTCCCCAAATCCCAGGAGCTGGCAGAGCTGATTCTCTGCAGGGGCTCGATGGTGCTGTCTCATCTACATCCCCACTGGCATTTTGGGTTTCCTGTGTCTGCAGAGATTTCCCTGCAGCTGCCTGCCCTTGGCATATAGGGAAGTGTGGATGCCTCTCCCTCACAGGGCAGCATTTATCTCCCCCCTGCTCCTGTCCAGTGGCCTGGTGTCACACTTGGAGAGGCAGAGCCAACAGTTCAACGCAGCAGCAGCTGCCCCAGAAGGGCTGGGAATGGAGTAAACTTTGGGAGAAAGTGGCTCAACAGACTTGACAATGAGTTACAACAACAGCAACAAGAGCTGCAACACAGCAGTTCTTGAATTACCTCTGAAACAACCCCTGAGGACAGGAGCACAAAATGAATGAAAACTGCAAGGAAAGAAAGAAAACTGCAGCTTGTGGCAGCTCGAGGCTGCTCAGTGAGCAAGGCAGGGAGTGGGAAAATTCCTAAAATCTGAGAGGCATGAAAGAGCATCATTTTCCCTGCAATAAAGCAGAAGCCAAGCACCAGAGACAGCATCACACAAACATTTGAGGAACTGGGAGGTTTCATAGCACACTGCAATTGGATTAATGAGGGTGGTGTGCTCCAGACATATCCACTGGAGGGGATTTATTTCAGAGCTGGAGCAACCTGGGCTAGGGGGAGGTGTCCCTGCCCACGGCAGGGGCTGGAAGGGGATGAGCTCTGAGATCCCTTCCAACCCAAACCATTCCATGACTCCATGAATGTGCCACTAAGTTGGAATCCCAGATATATTTGTCCAGCTGAGACAGAACATGCTGTTCATTTAATCCGCATTAGGATCTATTTGAAGCTGATATTTTTATTTCTTAATAATAACCAAGTCTGGAGAGGGAGCAGCAGCATTTATTTGTGCCAGCTCTATCTAATAGCATGGCATTGTTTACTTTCCCATTTAATATAATAATTGGAAACAGCTCACAAAGGATCCAGAGCTTCTTGCCAGGAAAAATGACGTGGATCTGGATCCTTTGGCAACGGCGCCGAGTCATCTGTGGATAAACACAACATTTGGGCATTGCTGTGCCCCTCCATACACTTTTCCAGGATGGTGGAGGTATGTGAACAGAGAGAAACCCAAAATCTTCACCTCATTCCTGCCTGCACAGAGGAGGAGAGCACCTTATCCTATGGACACAGTGAGGGAGATTTAGTTGAAGTCCAATACAATTAGTTTAAAAAACAATTACTTTGTGATAAGTATCAAATCTGCTGCACAGAGCAACAGCAGAAATACAAAGGAAATATAAAGGTTCCCTCCTTATGTGTTCTGAGTCTCTCCTGGCTGTTCATTCCCTGTGGAAATTTGGGGGTTGGGAGGAGTTATTTGATTATAGACACTCCACTCCTTGAGTATCCAGGAAGGAAGGGAGAAAGGGAGGGGAAGAGGGAGGGAGGGAGGGAGGGAGGGAGGGAGGGAGGGAGGGAAGGAAGGAAGGAAGGAAGGAAGGAAGGAAGGAAGGAAGGAAGGAAGGAAGGAAGGAAGGAAGGAAGGAAGGAAGGAAGGAAGGAAGGAAGGAAGGAAGGAAGGAAGGAAGGAAGGAAGGAAGGAAGGAAGGAAGGAAGGAAGGAAGGAAGGAAGGAAGGAAGGAAGGAAGGAAGGAAGGAAGGAAGGAAGGAAGGAAGGAAGGAAGGAAGGAAGGAAGGAAGGAAGGAAGGAAGGAAGGAAGGAAGGAAGGAAGGAAGGAAGGAAGGAAGGAAGGAAGGAAGGAAGGAAGGAAGGAAGGAAGGAAGGAAGGAAGGAAGGAAGGAAGGAAGGAAGGAAGGAAGGAAGGAAGGAAGGAAGGAAGGAAGGAAGGAAGGAAGGAAGGAAGGAAGGAAGGAAGGAAGGAAGGAAGGAAGGAAGGAAGGAAGGAAGGAAGGAAGGAAGGAAGGAAGGAAGGAAGGAAGGAAGGAAGGAAGGAAGGAAGGAAGGAAGGAAGGAAGGAAGGAAGGAAGGAAGGAAGGAAGGAAGGAAGGAAGGAAGGAAGGAAGGAAGGAAGGAAGGAAGGAAGGAAGGAAGGAAGGAAGGAAGGAAGGAAGGAAGGAAGGAAGGAAGGAAGGAAGGATCATGCTGAATTTGTAGTCTAAAATGAAAATCCCTGGACTGCAGCATGAGCACTCTCTGAGATGAGGAGTTTAAAGATAAATAACACATTTCCCTCCTGGGCACAGCCTGGGAGGAAACTGCTCAGCCCAAAGGCCACAGTGGCAGGGGGTGGCAGTCCCTGCTGCCAGCTCCTGTCCTGCAGTGCCAGCGAGGCATTCTGTGCAGGGCTGGCTTCATTGGATTCAGGGCAAGGAAATGTGGCTCTGTGTCCTGAAAAGCTCTGATTCCAAGAAGCATCTTGGAATATGCTGTGTTGCACACAAAGCTGGAGCCAGGGCCAGGGGGATTTGGAGCTGTGCACATCCAGGCAGGAAGAGTTCCAGAGGCAGGACTACCACCAAAAGCTCTTTCCTGGTGGTGAAACTTCTGAAATACATTTTATTGACCTGGAATCTGTGCATATCCTCAAGGTTAAGAGTCAGAGCCTGACTTGGCAGGGCTGGAAGCTCTAAAAAGCCATTTCTGTTGCAGCAGCATCAGATGGCTGATGGTATCAGCTGAGCTGGGCTCAGGAGGCAGAGGATGAGCTGTGCTCAAGGCCATTGTCCAGAGAGGTCAGGGAGCTCTGACCTTCCACAGCTGCCTTTAACAGCCTCAATAAAATGAATGAAGTGAGAGCCTGGCCTGGCTGAGGTACCAGGCACCCAAGGGAAGGGCTGGAGCTGTGCCAGAGCAGATTTAGGCTGGATTTTGGGAAAGGTTCTTCCCCCAGAGGGTGCTGGGCACAGGGAATGGGCACAGCCCTGAGGCTGCCAGATCTCCAAGAGAGTTGGGCAGCATTCTCAGGGATGCCCAGGATGGGATTTTGGGGTGTCTGTGCAGGGCCAGGAACTGGGCTGGATGGTCCTGGTGCATCCTTCCAGCTCAGGGTGCTCCATGGTTCCATGACTTGGCAGCCTAGTGCCACCCTGTCACCAGCTGCTGTCAGCCTGGCAAGCTGGGCCGATTTAGGACATAAATTTCAGGAAGATTATGGCAGCAAATCCCTGGAATGAGCATTAGGCTGGGATTAGACCCATTTCAGTTCCTCTCCCTGACTCAGTTTATCCTACCTCCCCAGGTCAGAGTGGCTGCTGTTGGTCCAGGGCTGTCAGAAGGCTCAAGCTCGCCTTTGCCTAAATGTTAATGATCAATATTAACACATCCTTTCTCTGAGAGCAGATGAAAAACTGCTGCTCATTTCAGCCTCGTGTGCCATGGACACCTCTATCAGTATCACTGCATAATTTATTTTTAAAAGACTGCACCTTCTTTGAAGGCCAATAAAGTGCTGGTGTCAGAACCCAGAAGAGAGATTAAAATTTGTCCTTGGTTATAAAGTGCTAAAGATTCCTGGGAAGCCTTTGCTCTCACATCCTGCTCAGCCACTGCAGCTCAGGGGAGCAGGAGGAGTCCTTTGACATTTAATCCCTGCAGGCTCCAGGTGGCATCCAGGGTTTCCAGAGCAGACAAGGCTTTGGCCATTGATCCCCAGCTCCAGCAGCCATGAAATGAGGGATCTTTAGGTTTGAAACATCCCCAGTCCACACAGCATATGGCTTTATCTCAGCACCATTTCTAGCAGGAAAGAAGAGGGCATTGGATAAAAGGCCCTGGATAAATTCCATGTGTCTGCACAGTCAGAGATTGAACACATCCATCTGCAGCCACCTTCCAGTAACACCTGGCAGGGAGGGCAGGAGGTCCCAAACCCCACATTCCTTGGAATTAACCCAGGCTTTAAACCATGGATGTTTTCATGGAAACCAAAAGGCAAAGCAGGATATCCTTAATCTCAACCCTCTGGAAGAACCACTCTAAGTTGCTGTCTGTAATGAGAAATAAGGAGTTATAAGCTGGTGTTTTTTTTCCCCAGTGTGCTAACAAAGTATTTGCTGTATTCTGGTTATTTTTATCTCTCCCAGTGGAAATACAAGTAATAAAAATAGCAGTATTTTATAACAGGGAAAACAAAACCTATGGTGCACAATTGTGCCTCGGAGAGAAAACGCTGTAATGTTTTTATTTCAGGAGAATATTAACATGTGAAAAGAAACCTGAGAGCTCCTTGATTAACCTGCTCCAGCAGCCTCCAGAGAGGAGCATAAATGTGCAGGAGCTGCTTTTCCTGGGCTGCTGCTTCCCACCAACACTTTCAAGGAGCCAAGTCTCTGACCAAGTCTCCTTACCCTTGTCTCTCCTGCTCTCCCAGGCACCTTCCAGCCCTTGGGAGTGTGGTGTGGGTCACAGCTATTCCCAGCTCATCCCACCCAACCATCCCAAACCTCTTCCACAGACCTACAGCCAGAAATCCCACTGTTTTTTCCTGGTTAGAGGCACGAGGATGTGTGTGGAGGAGCTGTTTACACATCCAGCTCACCCTCAGAGCCTCCTCTGCAGGGCGCTCCCCTGGGAGCCCAGAGCAGCATTTGCAATACTCCTATTAACAAAAAGAAAAAAGAGAAAGCCCTTGTCAATCACTTCACTACTTAATAATCTCCTTCCACAGGTGACAACAGACAGAATCCTAAATGACAGATGTGCTGGCAATCATGTCCCCAAGGACCCTCGTGGAGAAATAACCGGGTTCAGCTGAGCCATGCAGCACGTGGGCCTTTCCCAGCTTTGCTTCCTGCTGCATCTGCTTTCCCAGAGCTCCATACCCCCCAGAAAAGGGACACCGGTCTGGAATAAGGCTGTCCTTGCCAGCTGCCCATGGGCAGAGCAGGAGAGCCCACAGCAGCGGGATGGTTTGGGAGGGAAGGGCCCTTAAAGCTCACCCAGCGCCCCCCTGCCATGGCAGGGACACCTTCCTGTACCCCAGGCTGCTCCAAGCCCTGTCCAGCCTGGCCTTGGGCATCCCAGAAGAAGCTTTACAGGCTGCCTTCCCAAACACAAAGGTTCCAGCCCAGGAGGACTCACCCTGGAGTAAGGCAAGGTGGGCACGGGGATGGTGCAGGGGGACTCTCTGTGGGGTGTTGGCTGCTCCTGCCAACATCAGATCCCAGGGCCAAAAGGGTTCACTGGGAATTTTTTGTTTTTGTTGTTAAGTGTCTTTTCTTACTGATAACATTACTTTCCAAGGCTCTAAATGACAAGAGACAAGGGCACCCTGCTGTTAGCTTTGGCAAAGTGTTGTTTGCTGAGTTCATCTGCTGTCTGACAGTCAGACATCCTCCCAGCCCTGCCTCGGAGCCCAGCAGCAGGGCAGGGCTGCAACAGGATGGACTGTAAGGTCCCTTCAACCCCAACCACTCTGTGATTCTGTCACTCTGAGAACTCAGGAGCAAACAGGAAAGAACATTGTTGAGTCAAAAGGAACAAGTAATTCATCAGGGAACTGAAGATAGAGGTCTCGATTCGGATGAAGCTCTGCCATCTTACAAATATGGACCCAATAAATCACATTTCAGCCCTGATTCTGCAGCCAGAAATCCTTCCTGTGAAGCCACTTGCTGTGCCCATCACTCAGGAAAGGCAAAAAAGAGAGAGATCCTTGGAACCACAGGGCAGGACAGAGTCTCCAGACCCACCAGCATAACTGAATTACTTTCCACAGAATTTAGTTTTCAACAGCCAGCAGCAAATAAGGTGGCCTGGCGCACTGATGTTCTGCTCAGCCACTAGAAGGACCCTGGCTCTGTATCTGCAGGAGAATTAGGTTGATTATAATTGGGCAGGAGATTAAACTGGTTTGACATGTCCACAGTCACCCCCTGAACCAGCAGCACCAGATCTCCTGCTGGGAAAGGGAACTGGGAAGTGGAGGAGTTAGCAAGGAGCAAACTGAGGTTTTTCTGGACACCTAACTGGAAAAGAAGACTCCCAGACAGGACAGCAGAGGATTGAATTCTGACTACACACTCTGATTGATCAGATTTTCCAGAGGGCATTGAGAGCATGGCACAAGGCTGAAAAAGCCAAGAACAAGCTGCAGCTTCATCAGCAGACCCAGACCACACACAGGAGCCCACAGCCCCATCAGCTCTGCCAGTGAGTACGGAAGGAAGAGCCAAAATGTCTCAGCTCCCAGCCATTCCCTGGACCACACTGGGGGATCTCTGGGGTCACCAGCTCAGCAGGGCCCTGTGAGGGGGCAGATGGAGCAGGGCCGAGCCCTTCACTCCAAGCAAATCTCCTTTTCCAAAACTCCTTCCCAGCCATTCCTTGGGCCGCACTGGGGGATCTCTGGGGTCGCTCCACAAGTGCCCTCAGCAGGGCCCTGTGAGGGGGGCAGATGGAGCAGGGCCAAACCCTCCACTTGAAGTGAATCTCTTTTCAAAACTCCTTCCCAGCCACTCCATGGGCCACACTGGGGGATCTCTGGTGTCACCAGCTGAGCAGGGCCTGTGAGGGCTGCCAGATCGAGCAGGGCCGAGCTCTTCACTCTGAGAATCTCTCTTTCCAAAGTCCTTCCCACACTGGGGGATCTCTGGGGGTCACCCCACAGGTGCCCTCAGCAGGGCCCTGTGAGGGGGGGGCAGATGGAGCAGGGCCGAGCCCTCCACTCCAAGCAAATCACCTTTTCCAGAACTCCTTCCCAGCCATTCCCTGGGCCGCACTGGGGATCTCTGGGATCACCCCACAGGTGCCCTCCGCAGGGCCCTCCCCACCTGCAGAACCCAAAGCCGAGAGTTTCTGCCCCAGAACAGCTCCTGCTCCCCCGAGCCCGGCGTGCAGAGCACTGTGCTCACAGCACCATCTGCTGCCGCCATCCCGGCAGCGATTTTAAGGAATGAGCAGTTAATTTGGGGATTCTTGCCAGGATAGTGCATGAATTACACACCGTGGTCCTTGCCTTCACAGAGCTCTCTGTGCTTCCCACCCCATCCCTGAAGTAGCAGCACCTTCCCTGAGCTCCTGATCGGACCAAACCCCAGGCTGGCTCCAAATCTGGCTCCAAATCTCTGATTTAGAAGCAGAATTCACCCTGAGCCTGGGCCCTGCTGGTTGCAACATCTCCTTCCTCTGGAAACATTTAGTGCAAATAGAGAGGATGAAGAACTTAAATTTGGGATTGCCTGGAGACACAAACTCAGAGAGGAAACAAGACTCAGTTTGGAATTTTGCACCTCATTCTGCAGTCAGCAGCAAACCCCTGTCAGATCCAGGGCACAGACCGTGTTGCTGTGCCTGAAGGCAGCTGCAGAACTGCACCAAACACAGCCCCAAAAGAAAATTCCAAATGAGTGGGGGTTCCAGGCACTTTCAGAGCTCTCACTTTCCTGACAGGAAGGTGATCTGAAACAGATACACACTGCAATGCAGATCCCACTGTCCACAGCACAGCCCAAAGGTGTATCCCAGCCCCATAATCCCACAGTGGTGTAAATCTTCAAAATATGTAATTTCCAAACACTTCAGAGCAATTCTTCCACCACAAAGTCTTTTGGTTTTGTCTCTGATATATGAGATAAAAAATTAAAGATACTCTGAGCCAGGTAGGTGCTGGACAGGTTTACTTGGGGTGGTTCATGCTGCCCAGGCCCAGAGGTTGTGTCTGAGGGAGGGCAGGGGCTGAGCTGCACAAACAGCAGCAAGTTCTGCCCCTGGGCAGTACTGGGGGTGCAAAAAGGACCAGTCAGCAGATCACAGAGTCCCAAAATAGTTTGGTTTTTAAGGAACCTTAAAGCTTATCCCATTCCACCCACTGCCATGGGCAGGAACACCTTCCACTATCCCTTCCACTGTCCCAAGCCCTCTCCAGCCTGGCCTTGGACACTCCCAGGGATGGAAGATGAACATCAGTGCCAGGATGAAGCAGCAGATACAGCCCAGCACGCTCTACCTGCTCCTTGGTGAGGGGTCCTCCAGCACCCCCAGCCACTGTGACCCAGCTTTGTGCCATCTGAGGTTCTGTGCCAAACGTGCTCATCTGATGTGTCAATGAGAGGAGCAGGAATTTATATCCCAGGTTTTTAAACCTTGCTAATTTAGCAGACATTATCCTGGTTCCTAAGCATTAACCCAGGTGGAGATCAGCCAGCACTTTGCTGCAGCCCATGGGAAGCAGTGGAAGGTAATTTGGCCAAGAGCTGTTTGCTCAGCCTTAAGTGCTTTGTTCTGCTCCATCTGCTCCACCAACACTGAGCAAAGGACACGGGAACAGCCAGGAGAGCAGTTCAGCCCCTCTCAGTCTGTTCAGGCACTGGAGTGACCCAGAGCTCACATGGGGAGGGAGATTCATCAGGGGAAGGAAGGCTGGTGCTCTGGAGGAGATCCAGACTCATCATCTCAACCCTCAGACAGCAGCAGCTCCAAAATCATCTGTGTCTACAGAGATATCCACACCCTGGCAGTGTCCAAGGCCAGGTTGGACAGGGCTTGAAGCAAGATGGGACAGTGGAAGGTGTCCCTGCCATGGCAGGGGTGGAACTGGACGAGTTTAAAGCCTTTTCCAACCCAAACCATTCTGGGATTCTGTAACAGATGTGCATTCTACAATAGCAGCAAGGGGTTGAACAGTTTAGCAGCCGTTTCTAATCCTGGGTAGGATTTTGGGATGGGATTTTTCACCCTGGGTTGAAATGAAAATTGGCAACTGTGCGATGGGGTGAACAGCTCGGTGTCACTGGAGCAAGCCAGGAGAATTAATTAAAGCCAGGAGAATTAAACCCAGGGCATTAAGAGAAAGAAAATCCAAGCAAGCCTGAGCGGAGTCAAACAGAGGAGCTGCAAATGCCAGATGCCAGCCAGCCACAAAGGCCAACTGCAGCCACCCAAAGAGCTGGAGCAGATGGGTTGGCAGGGCTGCAGCAGATGGGCTGGTGGAGCTGGGAGTGCTCTGGACACAGCCAGGCAGCACCTGGCAAAGAGAAACAAACCCCCTCCCGGGACTTTGATGCCTCAGGTTTAGCTTTTATATTTTTCAGATTCTGTGCTGCTTTAGTGTGTGGGTCTGGGCTTCAAATTAGGGGATGGTGAGCTCTGTCCACAGAGCAGGGAAACAAAACAATTCCTGCTCTAGCTGGGGACCAAGGACAAATGATCCAAATCTCAGGTCCAAGAGCACAAACAACATGGGCTGAAGAGAGAAAAACAAGGATGGGACTGCATGGGCTGGAGATATTACTGGACAATTAACTCCAATATGCAAATGGAGCAGAACCTATAAAATTGAGAGCCCCCATGATGGGTCGTGCATTTTGTGACCATTTTGGTTCATCCTGGGTGCAGCCCTGGCTGGGCTCTGGCACTTCCCAAGGTGGATCCATTGAGGAGATGCTTTTAATAAATCCCTACTTTATTCTTTAGCTCTGTCTGGTCCCTGTTCTAACTCAGCCTTCATAAGGCATCATCCTTCTCACTGCTGCTCTGGCAGCCCCAGGGAGGCTGAGCAGGGCACTCCCACCCCTCGTGCCCACACAGAGCCAGCACCAGTTGTGCTGCCAGGGTTTGGGCTGAAAGTGCAATGGTTCAGCTGCAAACCACCTGTGTCGAGTTTTGCCTGGATCCTGGGTCTGCAAAGAGACAGGAGCAGTTGTTGTTTGGTGTAAAGTTGTTTATTGCATGAACACATCAGCCTCGAAGGTGAGGAATTCAGATTATTAAAGTTTGGGTTAAAAACCCTAAGTTTTCTGCCCTGGAGTCCTGATGTTCTGAGCAGCGGCAGCAGAAGCTACTACCATCATTTTTTTTTTAAATTTTTGCACCCCAATACAGGGGGATTTTATTCATAAATCATCCATTCAGCTAAAAACATGATTCTAAAACATTTTTGCCTACACCCATCTGAGCTTAATTCCAATGTGAGAAAGCAGTGTCAGTTCTTACCCAAAATCTACACAAATAGTTCTCTCTGTTCATGCAAATAGTTCTATCTGTTCTATCTGGAAATGCAAGCAACATTCTGCTATGTTGCTGTTATGTCTGGAGCTAAGTTAATTTTGTGAAAGGCAACATTACTGAACTTTAGGCCTGTTACTGGCTACCACAGTCTCTTAAGGCATTTAAGATATATTTCTACTTACTTAAAACTAAAACTTACACTCCTACTTCATGTCTGTGTGGCTTGATATGTTTCAGTTTCTCTGAAGGTTCCAGTTCATTCCTTTCTCTCTCTGAGGGACTCAGAAGGTTTTTGTTTGATGCATTCCAGCAGGGCTGTTCCCCTGGGCAGGGAGCAGAGGATGCAGGTGTGCTTTGTTTCAGCAAGAACAGAAGCTCCAGTGAAGCTCACTGAACCTTTTCCTGGAACACAGCTCTCATCAAGGAGCCTCTGTGACACTCAGCCACCTCAGGCACTTCAAGAAAAAACACAGAGTGAGAGAAAAATTGGAGTTGGTTATGAGCCTGAAGGGAACTACTGGTACATAACAGACCTGCCTGGATCAGAGCCTTCAGCTGGGTTTTGGAAGTTCACACACACCCCCGGGCTGGGAGGCATTCCAGGGTACCAGAGCTCTCCCTCACTGCTGAGAAAAATTATTCCAAGGGAATTTCACCTGAGCTGTGTGAAAAATGACCAGATAATATTGGCTTTCACACTTCTGTATTAGATTTTGCATGTTGTTAGTGACTATAAATATTTAGAAATAGTACCAATTATAACTCTTTTTAGATTACATGATATATGATATGATTGATATGATATATGATATGATGGATATGATATGACTGAAATAATATATAATATAATATAATATAATATAATATAATATAATATAATATAATATAATATAATATAATATAATATAATATAATATAATATAATATAATATAATATAATATAATATAATATAATATAATATAATATAATATATATAATATAATCAGGTTAAGTATGTACTGTGTTGCTCATAGAAATAGTAGTGTAATGAATATAATATCTATGTATTGCTTATGGAAATAATAGTGTGATGAGTGTATTGTATTATAGACCTTAGCAAAATATTTTAAGATTTAAAAACAAAGGCATTTGTGAAACTAAAACCAGTGTAAGGCCATCCACTGTCCAAGTGATAACTGTGACACAAAGCAAAGCACTGGAGGACAATTAGAGAATACCATGGTAAAATTAAGGAGGACACAGTAAATCCTTATCAGAGGCTGTGAAACAGCAGGATGGAGACACAGGAAGAAACAAAATATATTGAAGAAGTCAAACAAAGGAGTTCCCAAAACATCAGAAAATTCATAAGAATGTGTGAATAATGCATGAAACACATGAATCTGCATGTGATGTTATAAAGATAACACTGTCTGTATGTACCTGGGTGTTCTTTGGCTGTTGGAAATGGATTTGTAGAATAATTTTTGAAACTTGTTTCTAGCTGCATTTCTCTCTCAGTAAAGTCTGTCTCATTCCATGGCATTTCTAAGCCAGCATTTCTTATCTCAGTGTTTGCATACAGATGCACACTGTGTGAGCCTTCTGTCAGGTTTGGAGAATTTTCTATAAATCCATTTCCCACATTTTCCCCTCTCTCTTGAATGGAAAAAAAATTTCTTTGATGGTTTAGAAGACTAAAAATAGAATAAAAGTTTTTAAAACACCTCTCAGTTGTCCCATCTGTGGGTCAGAAAAAGGCATAACCCGACACTGGATTTCTCTCTCTTCTTTTATCCATTATTAAACTTGACAAAAATTCTTTCTCCTGTTTTCCACAGGTGCAAACTCACTCCCCTTCCTCCTGGCAGGTCTGTGCTCAGCTGCAGGAGCTGCAATCATTCCTGGCTCCTGTCAGAGCAGTCTCTGCTCCAGCTGCTGAGCTGAGCTGAGCTGAGCCCAGCCCAAGACCTGCAAAGCTCAGTTCTACCTCTGGTTCTGAGCGGGAAGTCAGGACGCTGCTCCAGCAGCAACATCCTCACAAAAATTGGGATTTTACAGTGGTGGAAGCAGCTCCAGCCACATCCAGCATCTCCAGGTGAGGAAACACAGCAGAATTCCAGGTGTGAAGTTTTTCACTGCATGCAAAAGGTCCAGAGACCTCCCAACGCTTGTGTCCCATGCCCAGGTACAGATAAATGTGAAAAATCATTTTTTGTAGCCTCAGCTGGGTTCACCTGGGCTCCTGCAGCCCAAATTTCACCCAATTTCACACTGCAGGTATTGTCAGGAAAGTCTTGTGCCAGGTGTGGATCTGTATCTGATGACGTGCAAGAAAGAAACTCAAATTGAAAGAATGATTTTTCTAATTTAATAGAAATAACCAACCAAAATGGGTTCCAAACAATGCTTTAAACTGAGCTAATACAACTTCTACAGCACATTCCAGAGCACTTAACAAGAAATATTTACAGGCAGCTAAAGTATTAAATAACCAGGGAAAGAAAAAATTGATTTTAATTACACACCATCAAAAAAACACAGGAACAGAACAATTTGAAACAATAACTTTAAAAAAAAAAAGATAAATAGGATGATTCAGATAATACAATATCACAGAAACAGCACTTGGGTTTTTTTGAAGAATCATATTAAAAGATGAGGCAAGTTTATTATGTGCAAAATGAGCCAGCTCCAGTACTGGAAGCAGGAAATAATTGAAGAATCAAAGAATGCCATGATTTAACCCTTCCAGGAGGATGTTTACATGTAAAACAAGCTTTGCACTGCACAAATCTGTATAGGATTATTTACATGTGTCCTGGTGTTCTGAGCCTAAAGATCCCCCAGTGCAGGTGAGCACAGGTGTGCCAGGGGAGCTCACTCCAGACTGAATCCTGCCAAAGTCCAGCTTACAAAATATTCCAGTACCTCTCTTTGTAGAAATCCCATAAATTCTAAAGCCAGCAGCCTCCAGCTGTGATTTCACCCAACAGAAAAGGCCCAAACTGCATTTCATACATCTCACAGTCCACTGATAAGAAAGATTCCCAAATTAACTGCAATTTTGGAAAGCTGTTTCAATCCTGATGCATCAGAAAGCACGGAAAAAAGGATCCCCATAAGCCAAGTGGAAGTAGATGGAAGAGTTACTGCACACACACTTTGAGAAGACAAAATAAATCACCATACCCAAAGATACAATCCATATGTGCCATCTGTGTAAACTGTGGCATTTACATTTTTATTTTAAAAAAGTACCTCCATTATTTGCTCAAACAGCTACTTCTTAAAAAAATATGGACCTTTCCCCAACTTTTTAAAATAAAATGCCACACTCTATATTGTCAGGAACTGCTGCAGACTTTGTTTTTCAAAGCTAAGCTTCGTAGTTTGCATACAAACTTCCCTATAAAATCGTTATCCTAAGGAAAGGATTCCTGTCATGCTGACAGGCAAATGACAAAGCAGTTTTATTGCTTTTTTCTGAGGAAGAGAGTGAGAAAAACAAGGAAAAGCCAACTGGGAAAAGCCAATTCCCAGTACACCACACAAACAGATTTAAAATACTGTTGCAATAACCTAAACTTTTTCAGGTCAGCCAAAACCAGGTGATAAACCAGAAATTTGGACTCATTTTAGGGACTTTTCCAGTCACTTGAAATGTCTGATCCAGCATAAAGAGTGTCACAGTGAAGTGTCACAGTGACATTCCCCACTGAGGAACAACCTCTCCACTCAACTGAGCATTTGTGTTTGCAGAAGTTGGGGAAATCCCCTTTTTTTGAATAATAGCTCTGTCTTGTTGTGCTCTAGGCCTCTTAATTCCAGGGCACAGCTGAAATGACAGCCCTGAGCCCATTTAGCTGTTGAATTTCCTCTCATCACCAGGAATCCATGGCAGGGCAGCTGCTCACACTGGGCACTCTCATTTCAAATTGCCTTTTCCTTCTTTGGATTAACTTAAAACTTCAGGGACAACAAAAATTCTCAGCCAAAATGAAGACATAAATTTTTGGGAGTATTTTCAAGGAGAGCAGAGTTGCACCAAGTGTCAGATTCCTCCTGCCACCCCAATTTTACAGATTTCCTGATGTAATCTGTGCTCTGATTCCCCAGGTAAAGCCACTGACACATTGCACACCCAGCAGCTGGCATGGAGAAGATGCCCAGAGAATTAATGTGCCTCATTAATACAAACCCAGTAATGACTTACACCAAAATTGTTTCCACTGAGCAAACCCTTCCCAGTTCTGTGATGAACACCCAGCCTACAGAATCAGGGAAGGGATTAGCAGAGTTTATCTCTACCATTTCAAATAATTTCAAATAGAACTTTGCTGCTTTCAAAACAACGACTGAATTGCTGCTTTGGGAGTTCAAAAATAAGGGGAAGAAGAGAATGTTTTGTTTCCTTGTATTAAAGAAACACTTGAGATTTCTTGCACACATTCAAAATTCCACATAATCCTACTGAGCACTGGGGATGGATGGGAGGAGCAGTTCTGCAGGGTCACAGGTCCAGCTCAGCTGCACTCCTGGTGTGCAGAAGATGCTGAGCATGAGCTGGCCAAGTTCTCCACCTGCAGGGAAGTGCTGGAGAGGCCACCTCAGAGGAAAGGCTGTCCTAAAACACTGGGAACTGCTCTGGGGTCTGGGTGGGGAGCAGAGGGCTCTGGTCCTGCAGCAGTCAGGGGGCACGAGCTTCTCTGGAGGGTTTGGGGTGAGTCCTTCCCACTGTGCTCCACCTGGGATCCCCCTGAGCTCTGCTGGGATCCCCTGAGCTCCACCTGGGATTCCCCTGTCCTATGCCAGGATCCCCTGAGCTCCATTTGGGATCCCCCATGCCCATCCCATGCTCTGGCTCATCCCCAGGGTCTCTGCAGGATCCAATCCCCAGCTGCTGCCCAGGGAAGAGCTCAAAAGGTGAGACCTGAAGGTACCAAAGTGCCACAAAAACAGGAGGCCCGAGTGAAGAGAGTTCACAGAATCTTATTTTCATGATAATTTTAATAATATTCCTTTTGCAAAATGAAGCTGAGAAACTAGAAATGCATAAATAGGCAATACACAGAGCCATGAAATGATCCCTTGTCACTACCAGTGTCCTATTCACACATCAGCTTTTCCACAGGCAAAGTTGTTGCTCTTTGTCAATTTAATATGTTGAAGTGGAATTCCTTTTCCTTTCACATACAAACTGGTAAAAAATAAACTTAAAACAGCACTGTTCATGTCTAAGAAATTTTAAAAAACAACCAGTTTGAGTTTGAAGTGTAACATTTGAGTGAAGAAGTGAACTGGAAGTTAAAAACATCTTCAGTCCCCTCATTTATTGCAAGAGGGAGAATCCCAAGGTACACAGACCTGGTTCTTAGAAAAGAAACCAAATCTGCAGTGATTTGCATAAAAACTGCTGAGAGCATTTCTCAATTTGATATTGTGCTAATATATTTCTCTTTACCATGATGGTAAAGCATGGACAATGTCACAGGAATTGCTGTGCTGAGCACACCAAACCCCCAAGGATCTCCCACAGAACTGCTGGATCCACACAAAGGACGGCAAACTCTGAGTCTGCCCTCTCGAGCTCATTGGTTCCATGAATTCTTCAACTTCCTTTAACAAGATCAACATGAAGGCCAGAAATTGTGTTTATTTCTAGGACTGACTTGTGTCAGTAAAGAAAACAACTTCTGGAGCTGTAACTCCTTGTGATTCCATGATTTCTAACCAGGAATGCTGGGATGGAGGCAGTGCAAGGGAAGGCACTGCAGAGGTGCCCCAGGGGTCACTGAGGGAATTGGGAAATTGTTCTGTTCTCACTCTTTGACCAAAAACCACTCAAGGCCAAACCCTGTGCAAGTGCTTTGTTCAATGGATAGACAGGCAACCCAAACTCAGACTGATTCCAATCTTCCTGCACATTTCCCTCACAAGCTGCTTCTGAAGAAAGTTCTGAGAAGTACTCTAAGAAAAATAAGACAGAACCTCAAAATGAATGCAATGTTAGAAATAGCATATATTACAAATCTTTTCTTGATAGGAACAATCAATAAGAATACATATTAGCTTAAAAACAGTTCAGCAAATGTTGCTGACCTGCAAGAAATCTCAATTCACTATTTACAAATAAGACAAAGTGAATACAGGAAATTTTACACATTTGGTAGTTAATAGGTTATTGTTTGCCGAGTGGTCTATTAGAAACTGATATTTAGGAAGACTGGAAAAACACCCCAACCAGTTATTACCTCTTCAGTCTATATTTTAAGTACAGAAAAGTAGAGAATGAACACTGGAGAGAACATTCTGCCTCGTCAGGGGGTCAGGGACAGATGACAACGCTGAGACTTCTGCCATGGATGCCATTAAAATGTTCTGGGTACAGGAGTTTAATAAATACACCTTGTCCTACTGAAAGGGATTGGAGCCACCAGCTTAGCCTTTCATCTGCCTCCCATTCCTGCACTCGCCCATTCAGAACAGTTTAATGATTTTTCTTTCTTCTTCCTTTTGCTATACATGAAATGGAGTAAAGAAAGCAAAATGTCAACAGTTGGATGGACACAGAAGATCAGTTATTCACAGTCCTGCTTCAATGAGATGATCAAAGCAACGACCAACACACACTTGAGTGGACACAGAGGGGATTTCAGGAGCTCTGCTCACAGTTTACACTGCAGTGTAATGCAAGACACAGTCACTGAGTGGGTCCAGTCCTGCAGGTCGTGTCACTACAGTCTTATCTGTACATGGAACATCTCCCATCAAATCTGCTTCTCTTCAACATTCCTCCACCTCTGTCTGTGAGACCAGCATGAGTGTGTCCCCTCCATCAGGAAAAGAAAGAACATAGCAAGTAATCAAGGAAAAAAAAAATACAAACCACCAAAAATTTACAATACAGGTTTTTTCCCCTTTTGATGCGAATGTTTTTCTGTACAAGTGTTTTTTGTTATCTAATACTGTTTAAAAAGCTATCAGCTTCTGCAAGATGGCCACTGTAGGCATGATAATATTCCAGGAACACTTAAATAACAGTTTTTACAATAAATTTTAGGTCCATATCATTAGATTACTTTATATGCACTGGTCTCTCATCTGATTTTAGGCGTTTTCTACGTGGTTGTATAAAATCTTCATCGGAGTCCTCAGTTATTTCACCATCATCCTCTTCCTGCTCAAATTCAGGCAAAGGCTGGAAGGTCCTGTCTGAGTAGATCTCTGTAAGTTTATCTTCAAAGTACAATGCAACTGCCTTCCCTGCCTGTGCTACTTCTGAATCAGCCTGTGGATGAAAGAAGACAGGAATATTCACCTGTTGGAAATGCACATCCCTTCACCAAGTGTGCATGGTCTGAAACGCTTACCTTCAAATTAATCTCTTGTGTTTCTGCATAAACTTGAACAACTTTCATCATCTAAAAAGGATACCAGAGTCAAAAAAAATGAAATTATAATCCTTTCTAAAGTTACGAGATCGCACAGGATTGGATGACTAAAGTCAGCCATAACAACAACACAGTTTGTTATGGTTTGTTAGCTTTAGTTCCCAAACTTAGGCAGCAGGTTTAAAACAGTCTTAGGTGGTAAATAAACCTTCAACAGAACACACAACTTTTGTACAAGTGGCTCCCAGCCATTTTCTACTCCTGACTGCTTTCCTCACAATGAACTGGAATTGCCTGGACATGATTGTGGGAAATTCTCCTTTGGAGGGAGGAGCTCCAGGAGATTTCCTGGGGATTACCCCACTTGGATTTCTGCTTTGGAAAAGCATTTGGCTTAGAGGCACTCGACATGATGCTGCTGTGAGAGGTCAGAGTGACT
The DNA here is from genome assembly GCF_963513975.1 of Fringilla coelebs. Taxonomy (NCBI): domain Eukaryota; kingdom Metazoa; phylum Chordata; class Aves; order Passeriformes; family Fringillidae; genus Fringilla; species Fringilla coelebs. The sequence continues at coordinate 4,106,649 of NC_140049.1, forward strand.
CAACTTTTGCCATGAGCCAGGCAAGCTGAAACATATTTTTTTTTCTTTTTAAAAAAGTAAGAAAAAAAATCACCACATCTCTCAGTCCTTCCTCCCTTGTTGTACTCTGGTCTCTAAGAGCTGCAGCATGTTTTCCTCCAGAGTAGATGCTTCATTAATTCCCCTGATTGAGAAGTTCACATAATTAAATTACCTCATGAACCTCCCCTAATGCAGGGACATAAAAGAGTCAGGGCTGTCAAAATCCCAAATGCTTGTGAGCAGTTCCAGCATCACATCACTGACCCTGATTTTTCCTAGGGAGGTTTTAATTGCAGCTTTGTGCAGCTCCTTCAGTTTCCTTCTGCACAGGGCCAGAAATGCAGCCCAAACACTGCAAGTCCAGGTTACATTTTGCAGAGAAATAAGAAATATTGGCTGCTTTCTGCATTTTAAAGCCATTCTCAGTGATGCCTTTTGTCATTCTTGCTTTAAAGCATCTCAAAGATTAGGAACCCCCTTAGCTCCTACTCAGATTCAGCACAATATCACCTTTTTCTTTTTTATATTCAGATTCTTTTTTCCATTGCTCCACTAGCAGTAACATTCAGGTCATTCATCTCCCCAAGTCACATTTCAGGTATAAGGGATATTTCATTATCAGATGGGATCATTGCAAAATTAGTAAAAAATATGATCCCACACCCAAGTTATTCACTGAAAATTATTTTTGTGAGAGCCCAACTACCAAGGAGTTCAAGCAGGAAGGGTAATAAGAGCCATAATGGCTACAAAGCTTTGTTCAATTCATTTGTGTCAGGTACTAAAACCAGAATAACTTCAAAAAGGCAGATTCTCCTCAGTAGAGGAAGTTTCTCAATGGATTCTACCATGTTTCACGAGTGTAAAACAATTACCAGAGCAGCTTGAGACACTTTTAAGGCCTCTTTGGTTGTCTTTATGGCACTTCCTAAGCACTTCTACAATCAATCTGATGCACAGTAACCAGGTCACCCTGCTCCTCATTCACAGAGCCCACTGAATGCATGTTAATAGTTCCCTCTGCTCTCCCAATTTCACTAAAAATGAGAAGTTATTCTGCAATTGCCTTGAGTTTGGTTTGCTTTTTAAGTGTCTGATTCAGCATCTGCTCCAAAAGCAGAAGTTACAGCTGAAAGCAGAGCTTTTCATGGGAGAAGCTGCACAAGCAGGTTGAAATAAATCTTCATTTAAAGGACAGATGGTGCTCAGATTGGAAGTTAACATACTTCATTAAACCTTTCACAGTTCTTGAAGATCAGCCGGACGTCGGCCACGAAGTCCTCGGGGGTCTGGTAGTGTTGGGAATGTTTCTTCTGCAGTTTCTTCTTCACCGTGGATAAATCCATGGGTTTCTTTATGATTTTATAGTAGTTTGGTATCTGTAAAAAACCAGCAGTGATTTAGCACTGAATGGCTACAGAGCTCACAGCTGAATTTCCACTGAAGGTATCAATCACTTGTCTCATCTCATTTCAGGCACGTTCAGCAAAGCAGAACAATTTCCTTTCCTCAAACTGAACTTTAAAAAGTTCTTTATAAGAGTATGGAGTGACAGGACAAGGGGGATTGGCTTTAAATTGAAGGGGGGTAGATTTAGATTTGATATTGAGGAGAAATCCTTCCCTGTGAGGGAGGGCAGGCCCTGGCACAGGGTGCCCAGAGCAGCTGTGGCTGCCCCTGGATCCCTGGAAGTGCCCAAGTCCAGGCTGGACAGGGCTTGGAGCAACCTGGGACAGTGGAAGGTGTCCCTGCCATGGCAGGGGTGGGACTGGAAGAGCTTTAAGGTCCTTTCCAACCCAAACCACTCTGGGATTCTTTCTAACCTTCAGTGTCTCTCACAGAACAGCAAAGCTTTTCATTAGTTACTTCTTTTACAGTTGAAAACACAAGAGTGAAAGCAGTTTATTCCCTCCTCTCATTCACAAGTTTGTCCAAAAAGCACCAAAAAGCCCTCCTAAAGCATTTTGAGTTTCATGGGTAGCCTGAGACATCTTGTTCCAATTCAATAACTGCTAAGTGGAAGTATTTTTAAATATCTGGTTTTGAGAGTGGGAGTGAAGCATCTGCCTGGAGCAGCTCCAGAATCAGCTGCTCTCCCTCTCAGCCCCATGAAATGCTGGATGACTGCCAGAACTTCTAGACTCATGCTGGTGAAAACAGTCAGTACCTTCCCCAATTCAGCTCCAGACTCTCAGGGCTGTCACACCACACAGAAATCCCCAGGTGTTTTTCAAGACACTCACCGAGGCTGGGACTGGCTCCTGGAACTCAATGCTCAGCTCGTGGCAGTACAGGTAAAGCAGGAGGCGTTCACATTTCTTAGGAAGAAACAAACAGGGTCAGATTAATATTCCTAATTTATCTCTAGCCCAGAAATTCATACATCCACTCTTTAATTTAACAGCATAGTACTAGAAAATTTAAATGCAACCCCTTCAACTTAATTACAAAAGGTAAAGTTCTTAGGAGGGCAGAGTTGAGACCCATTTACTGTTCACAAATTTCCTCTTTGTTTTCTCCCTCCTACCAAAAGCCTAGGGCTGAAGTCAATCATGGAGAGACATGCTAATATACTGCAAATTAAAAAATAAAATACCAACTACAACCACTTTTAGTGCTTTTGTCCAATCACAACCACATGTAAGAAGAAAGGACTGAGCTGCAGACTTTTCCCCATAAGACAAAACTGAACAATCTGAAAGCAGAGCCAGAATGTTTCTATAAATTCCCTGTTGAAATATTTTTCCTTGCTTTGCTTGTAATTCCTTTAGAGGAATTTGATTTGATAATACTCCTAACACTACACAGAGGCTGATTGATAAAGCTAAAAATAATTCTGATTGTCAAGATCATTAAAATTCCCCAGGAATGCACCTGAATACTCCCAGCACCTCTCACAGAATGCACTTCAACACACCAAGCTCCCAGAAATATTTTATGAAGGTGACACCAATGCTAAATGTAAAGGACTTTTAATTAAGTGCACGTTAAATGATGCATTTAAGTACAGACTTTGTGCTAATGCTGAATTTTAGCTCCTCAGTGATTACAGTCCCATGGTCACCAACACCTGGAGATGTGGCCACAGCAGGAAAAATCTCATTTGGGTTGTTTTACAAAGCCATAACTACATTTAATTTGTTTCAGCCAAAGCAAAAGCATCTCCAGTCAGTGGGGGGCAGCTGATGTGAGGAAGCATTTTCCTGGGAATCAGATTCCTGCAGGTTTGACACCCACCCTTTGGTCCACAGGACTCAGGCCTTGTGCTGTCTTGCCCTTCTTGCTGTGCTGGGAATTGTCACAATCATATTCCACTTCAGGTTTGCTCAGGTCTCTGCAGAATGTACATATCCACTCTCCACTAAAGAGAAAAACACAATTATTCCAGACATCCAGGGATAAATTCTCATCACTGATGACTATAAATAGTTTTTACTCACTCTTAAAGATTCACATTCTACTGCAGTAAAGACTTGGATACCCAAAGCTAAGGATTGACCCTTAATGCTGGCAATAATTCTGCCAGTCAAGGCCATTTTTCCTGCCCTCATATGATGCTTTATTATTTTATATAAAGTATTAACTTTAAGGCAAGGTGAGAAGGGTGTGCTGTAAAATGAACTCTACACAACAGAATCGCATTGTGACACTTTACACACACAGATAAACACAACAGGATTCTGTTACCAGATAAACACTGATCAGCTATACATAACTAACTCAGGCAAGGCCTTGGAAATATCATATTCTTGTAGTATAAGAATATTATATTTTTGTAGTGTAAGAAACCAGAACAAGCTGATTTTGGAGGAAAAACCACTTCGGGTTCCGTGCCCAACCTCAGCCCACCCCGCTGCTGCTGCTGTGGGTACCTGGGGAAGCTGAGGAGCGTGGGGACGTGGCAGGTGAGGTGGAACACCTTGGGGCACTTCTCACAGCACAGCAGGTCCCCCCCATTCTGGCACACAGCACACCAGTCCTCGTTGGGGTCGTCATCCTTGTTGTTGCCCTCTCCCGCCACCCGGGCCGAGCGGTGCATGAGGCTGCGCACGGGCGATTTCCCGTTCACCAGGCTGTGCCCAGACTGCTTGCAGCTCTCACTCAGATCTGCTGGCTCTGTCTTCACGTGGTTTTCCAGACTTCCCAAAGCTTCCAGTTCGCTCTCCAGGTGGAGGTTAGTGGATAGTGGTGGTGTCAAGCTGCTCTCGGGGCTGCTGAGCTGGAATGAAAGCAGCACGTGGAAAATCAGAGTTGATTTTACAGCAGGATCTTTCTTCAAAATCCTCCCACCATTCAAAAGGTACCATGTTCATATCACAAAAACCATGGGAAATCATGAGGAAGAGCTGAGTTGCACACAGTATTGATAAACTGCTTTTTCACATGTCCTTCCTTTGTAGAACACTCACATTTCTTCTGATATATAACATGAGAAATGCTACAACAAGCCAAACACACTAAGTAATTAAAAGCTGTTAATGACAAGTTGATTAGGAAAAATCCCCAACTCCACCACCCTGTTCCCTGTACACAATCCTGTTCAATCAAGCATAGATGGGAAACACTGAAAAATATTAATTTGCTAATTATTTGATTTATACTTTGGTCTGATTTATACTTCTGACTGACTGGAAGTTTCCTGAATGCAATTACCTATGTGGGAATGTCCACTATCAATGGGTGACTCACAGCTTTTAATAATTAGGGATTAAAAGCAGCAAATACACTCTATTACACTTCATTTCAATTATTAAAGACAAAATTTATATTACAGGCCACTCTGTGCCTGGCAGAGCATTACCAAGGAGAAAATACCTCTTAGAATAAAGCTTCAGAGTAAAAATGCTTTTTTTTTTCTTTTTTCTTTCTAAATTCTTAAACATGCTGCCAAGAAAACACTGAGCATAAACTAACTTTACCATGCAAGCACTCCTTCTGCCATCCTCTGTTTTTTCCTGCTTTACTGTTCCTGAGAAGCTGCAGATCTCTTCCTCTGTGCCTGGCTCTTGCTTTACTTTCACTTGGTCAGCCTTGAAGCCAATGCCAGTTTTGTCAGCAGTCCTGCCTGAGGAGCCACAGCTGCAGAGACATCAGCACATCATGAGATAAATAAGAGGATAAATCAACAGGGCAAAGAAATTCAGGTAACTCTTTCCCAAAAGAAAGGCAAAGGGTGTTAGCACATTTATAACAGCTCCAGTTTACAAGACACAGGAGAATCATAGTGCAGGCAAAAAAATTCAAAATGTAAACCTTCATGTAAGCATTCTTCCATTCCTCAGTCACAGTCATGACAAAGCACCATTTGCCCATTGCCAATTCTTTTTTGGGATTATTCATGTCTGATTTCTTAAGCCTGACATTGATAATGTGACACTCACCTTCCTCTGCTGCCTGTGCTGGAGGTGCTGGGGGGCCTCACAGGAGTGTGGGAGTTGGATAAACCTGCAAAGAAGCAACACAGAAGGTGATTTGGCACAGATTTCACTGACTAGTGCTGAGTAACCCCAGAAATGCTGCAGGAATATCCCAATTTACCAAGTCACCTAAGCCAGCTGTTCTCTCAGTCTTGTGATCAAATCCAGCACATCATATTAAATTAAAAAGTGACAACACACAACTCTTAAGAGTCCCAATAATTATTCACCTAATCCAAACAGTGCTAAAGCCTTCAGATCATTACATCCTCAAATTTTATGCACTGAGAGCCACCAATAAAGTGAAAAAAGCAGCCTCTGCATGGTTTGGAGAAACACAGGAAGCCCCACTGCTGCACCCATTCACTGACAGGATCTTACAAGTCTTGTAGAGAAAAACAAGAGAAACATCAAGTCCCAGAGACCTTAAAGCCCATCCAGTGCCAGCCCTGCCATGGCAGGGACACCTCCCACTGTCCCAGGTGGCTCCAAGTCCTGCCCAGCCTGGCCTTGGGCACTGCCAGGGATCCAGGGGCTGCTCTGGGCACACTGTGCCTGCCCACCCTCACAGGGAAGGATTTCTTCCTATTGACTGAAATAATCTTCTTACTTATAAAAATGGACATTTCCAATGTTTAACTACCTCAGTATTAGGTACTGGTGACTTAATTTGTTCATGGGCATAAGAAAAGCTCTACCATTAATTAATTATACTCAGAATGACCCTGACAGTGTCTCTATATGGATATATATAAAAATATATACATATAACTATACACACATATATAAAAATATACATATATATATCTGGAATACTGCATCCATGTGCTGGCAGTTTGTTACTGTAAAGACATCTCTAAAGGAGGGTAAAATTTAAATTTCCAGAAGTATCTATTTCTGAACAAAACAAATTTTAAAACATTGCTTCCCTTCTGGCAGGAAATGCTAAGCAATTATTTTCAACTTAAATACCAGAAATACCCATCACATTCTGGAATTTCTAGAAAAACCCATCAGATTTACCTGATGACCCTGGAGACAGAGCTGAAGGTCCTGGGGAGGGATTCATGGTGCTGGTAGGCTGTGGGGGGAGGTGGCTGCCTGTGATGTATCTACTGAGCAGATTATCTAAACTACTGGAACCAGCATCTTCCAGCTGAGGAGGAAAAACAAAAACCTGAATCAGAGAGGTCTCATTCACACCTTTACTCTGTGATCACTATCTTTACTGGAATTGTTCCCTCTCCCTTCAAGGATTCAGGATATCAGCAAATATTTTTATCAGTTTCATGCAGGAATCAGGCTTTCAAACAAGTAATGTTTTTCAAAAGCTCCTAAATTGGAGTTTTTTTCCAGTCTGATCCTGGGCTGCACTTACAGGGTCACTGCAAATCTTCTGGTTCCCAGCAGCTCAGTGTGTCAGTCACACACATGGGGCTGTGTTAGTCAGGAAATACCAGGTCTCTGCAGAAGTTATTCCATAATTAAGATATTAAGGGAGGCCATAATCTTGTCTTTCCTTAACATGATGGGAAATCTCCCATTCACTTTCCAAACAGATTTTAGCACTTGTTAAACCCCAGAAAACAGGGGCCCTGTTGCTGTAACTGCCTAAACATGTTAAATGCAATAATGTGTTTGAAAGACACTGCTTTCCAAGTGGGTTTTAATGACTGTGCCAGCAGCTTGAAGGACTAACACCTCCTATCCACTAAACCCAACTAAAATCCATGACAGCTATTACATGAAAAGGTATAAAAAGAAGAGTACCTCAGAAGAATTCTGCATTTTCAGTGCACCTGGAAGTTGCATGGTAATGCTTTGTTCTAAAGCCTCAGCACTGCAGGCTGCCCACTCTGAGATGGGATTCCTCCTTCCTCACCATTCTCACATTAAAAATGACCTGCAGCCTCCTGAGAACACTGACTACCAGCCCTGAACAGTTAGGAGTTGCAAAGTTGCAGCTGGCATTCCAGCAGATCATCTGGGATGAAATTCATTTTGTTTCCTGTATGGTGACCAAATCTCCTGGGTTTTACAGGGGCATTTCAATGCAAAGGTCCAGTTCTCAGGATGAAAACACATTATTTTTGCTTTCCCTGCCTCCACGTGTACATTACATTGTGCTTTTCACTTCTCCAAATGAGCTTCAGAATCTACCTCAGCCTGTGTCCCCTCTCTGTGGGACATGGGACGTGTCCCCTCTGTGCCTCCTTCTAGGAACAGCCAAGAGAAACTCCAGGCAGCTTTAACCCTGAATAAATCACCATTCAGGGCACTCAAAATACATCACCATTAATTATTCTATCTTCCCACAAGATGGTCTTGTAGAAGAAAGGAAGTGAACACAGTACTGGGCATTAATTGAAGTCTTAATTTTACTACAGGACACATTAAATATTGATTAATCTAAAGGTTGCCAGGTGGAGCAGGTACTTCTAAGGTTTGTGCTATAGACATAAAATATTTCTTGGCACTGGCTTCTACTTCCTCATAGGTGGAAACCTTCTGGGGCAAGGTCAGGAAGAGTAACCCAAACATTCCACAGGGTGAGACCCCAGGGCTGACCAGGGCTGGGTTCTAATCCTTAACAAGCCTAAAGGGAGACATTTGATCCATGACATTGGGGTTTCAACCATCAGCTTACCTAGAGTTCTGTGGAGAGTTTGATTCATCCTCTCCACACAACTCTGTGGATGCCATGGAGTAAAATTCCCATTTTACTCCCAGGGCTTGAAGAACTTTTTGCAGTATTTTAGAGGTGAAATGAGTTTGAATTCTACAACTTTAAATGCAAATGACACCATTCCATGGTCAAGTCCTGGTACCCAACTATAGAACCAGAGAAAGGGGAGCAGCACTGACCTGGATGGGGGGATGTCTGGCAGGGAGGGCAGGTTCTCCGGGTTGGTGATGGAGAACTTTTTGCAATATTTTAGAGGTGAAATGAGTTTGAATTCTACAACTTTAAATGCAAATTACACCATTCCATGGCCAAATCCTGGCACCTAACTACAAAAGCAGAGCAGCTGAGTGAAGCAGGGCTACGGGACACATTAAATATTGATTAATCTAAAGGTTACCATGTAGAGCAGGACAGCCCTAAGAGAAAGGCTGAAGATTTTTAATTCTACAACTTTAAATGCTAATTACACCATTCCATGGCCAAATCCTGGTACCCAACTCTAGAACCAGAGAGAGGGGAGCAGCACTGACCTGGATGGGAGGGATGTCCTGCAGGGAGGGCAGGTTCTCTGGGTTGGTGATGGAGAACTTTTTGCAATATTTTAGAGGTGAAATGAGTTTGAGTTCTACAACTTTAAATGCCAATTACACCATTCCATGACAAAATCCTGGTACCCAACTACAAAACCAGTGTGAGAGGGAAGCAGCACTGACCTGGATGGGAGGGATGTCCTGCAAGGGAGGGCAGATTCTCTGGGTTGGTGATGGAGAACTTTTTGCAATATTTTAGAGATGAAATGAGTTTGAATTCCACAACTTTAAATGCAAATGACACCATTCCATGACAAAATCCTGGCAGCCAGCTCTAGAACCAGAGAAGGAGGAGCAGCACTGACCTGGATGGGGGGGATGTCTGGCAGGGAGGGCAGGTTCTCCGGGTTGGTGACGGACGGGATGAGCTCGATGGCCGACACGGACGGGCTGGTGGGGCCGCGGTTGGCGCTGGCCATGGTGGCCGTGGTGGGGCTGGTGGGGTTGATGGTGGTGTTGTGCACCGAGACCACCGGGAAGGGCCCGGCGTGGCCGGGGTTGGAGTGCTGGGGAGACACAGACACCGCGCTGGGCACGGGGCCACCGCGGCTCCCGCTGCCCTGACACAGACCTGCAGCCGAGCACAGCGAGCACAGCAGCTGCCAGCACTGAGGGCAGAGCAACTGCTCCTCTTCCTCACTCAGAAAGGAAAAAATACTTGATGTGCCTTGATTTTAAACAGACAGCACTTCTTCCACCAAGTTATTTCGTATAAACTGGTGTTTGCTTAAAGCAATTACTTCCTCCAAGGATAGCTTTAGAGTTTACATCTAATTTTTTCTTTAACTGTTTCAAGTAATATAAAGTCACTCTTGGTATTTCAGTCACATTAACATGTATTGTCAAGGATTTTTATTCTTAATGGCATGCAGAGCTCTGCATCAATGCTTCAGGTGTGAATTTAAAACCACTTCAGCAGCTGATTTAATCAAAACCCCTCAACTACATCACTTTGAACTTCACTACTCACTATTCTCTAATAAACCTCTGAATGTTCTTTTCAGCTGAATGCCACTGAAAAGTGCAAAAGGAAATGTTTTACTTCCCAGAACTAAACTGCAACACAAACATTTCATTTCATTTCCACCCCTAAGGTTTGAATTTCCTTACGTTCAGCAAAACTGTCACAGCACAGTAATGCAACATGGAAAAGAAGCAGATAAATGTGTGGAACTGTGAGCTACAGGGGGACAGATAAACACATTTACAGCTGGAGGTACCATCTACTGGAATGAAAGGCTGGCACAATGGCACAATGAAGCATGTACACAGGATATACTTGTCTTTGAAGGTGAGGTTGCATCATGGAGTATTGAGGTCCATTGTGGCGTGGGATTCCTGGAATACGAGCAGCATTCTGAGCCATTCTCATCTGATGTGCTTGGAAAGCCCCACAGTTCATGTTACCCCTCTGCATGGTCTGCATGCTGATCAACCTGGGAGGCTGCAAGGGTTTGGGTTTTTTAAAATTTGTGCTTTTAACATGGAGAAAAGAAGCCCATCTCTTTCCACAGCAGTAGTAACATAACATCAAGCAAAGCCAAGAGCTGTCACATTCAAGTATCTCAAATCTCAAGAGATTTTAGTTTATAAATCGCTTTGTAAGTTTAAATCTGACAGGGCAATTTTAAATCTCAGTGTTATGGTGAAATGAAGTGAAAGAAGGTGAAATAAGAAGACATAAAGGACTCACCTGCTGCTGCAGGACTTGGGGGCTGCTCTGCCTGGGCACAGAGGCAGAGGATGGCTGGGCCATCCTCATCTGCTGCAGCTGCTGGTGTTTCTGGGCATACACCTGCTGCTGCATGTGCTGCAGTCGAAGCTGGGCCAGATTGATCTGTCCTGGAGCTTTGTTGACGTGGTTTGTTCCTGGAGGAGTTTGCCCAACCACCACATTGGGAGTGTAACTAGGGGTTGGTTTGTTTTCAATGACCAGGTTACCTATAAAAACCCAAAGAGGCAATCAACAGTTAGATCTCATCATCCTCCAAAGGCTGATATATGTGGAATATTCAGATGTTTCTAATGCAGTTTTCTCAGAGCAATTTAAGCTTGAAAACTTAAAATTTAAGCTCTTTGTGTCTTCAATACCATACATTATAAAAGCAAAAAGAGAATTCAGACTACAAGAACTAAGTGCAAAATTAAAAATATGATCTGTGAGGGAAGAGTTAAAGAACTGGAACTGCACAGACACAAAAGCCACAACAGACAGAAATGACTTCTCTGCTTTCACAAGAAATGGACAAGATGAGAAATAAAACAGAAAAAAACCATGTTGAGCATAAAGTTTCTACGTCTAAAGAAGCAAAGCCTGGGAAGAGATATTTGAGTGTCCCACCACTGAGTGACTTCAAACAGGTTCTACAAACACAACACCAAACCCTGCTACAAGCAAGTCCTGTCTGGCTCCAATGTCATGGACCATGCTGCCTCTCCAGATAACTCCTGTCCTATTTTTATATGGAAAGGCAAAATGTTGATTTTTTAAATCAATTTGTGAATTTGTGAATCTGTACTCAATAGAATCTGCACCTCCCTTTTTATTAAGGTTGGCAGTTTCCTTTCTCCCCTAGAGAATAAATACTCTTGACTGAAGACAGGAACACCCCAACCTGGATGGTGGACTCAGAACAAAAAGTGAGTACACATAAAAACTGGTATTTTGATCAGATTTTCCATGAAATTTTTATCTAACAGAGAAGTTCACAAGCAGGTGTTAACAGATATCCCTGTATCACTGTGCTCTGCCTTCTTCCCTCATTCCAAACTGTACTTTGCAAACTCCAAGTGATTATATTTAATATACTGGAACAGGCAAAGGTCCAGTGTTTAATCCAGAGCAGCTGTGGCTGCCCCTGGATCCCTGGCAGTGCCCAAGGCCAGGCTGGACAGGGCTGGGAGCAGCCTGGGACAGTGGAAGGTGTCCCTGCCATGGCAGGGGGTGCAATGAGATGACTTTTAAGGTCCTTTTCAACCCAAACCACTCTGTGATTCTGTGATTAGGGCCATTCCTAGAACCAGTCCCAGTACAATATCCATTGTATCCTGGAAAAAATATCCATTTAGAGAAAGCTTTGTTAACAGAAAGAGCAGAGCAGATAAGGAGGATAATCAGGGCTGGATGAGTTTATGGTCAAGAGAGTTTTTGTCTCCTGTATTAACAGACACTGCACTCACTGCTGTTGGAGGAACACCCCCAATTGAAGAGAGTTTTCCCAGCACCCCAGATGACACAAGCAGGCTTTTCTCACCCAAGTTGACCACGTTCTTAGCCCAGAAGGTGGGGTCACAGTGGAAGCGGATGGCGCCGTTGGCAGCAGGGACGGGGTCGCAGCGCGCCTTCAGGATGTGCCTCAGCTGGAACGTGATCTGAGGGAAAACACAAACACCCTGCTGCTGCCAGAGAAACAAAGCACCAGAAACAAGCCTCTGTTTAGGCCAGGAAACACCAACAAGGACTGGCAGCAGCAAGTTTGGTTCATAGCCTGGGAAATTCTCCATTTGTCAGGAAAATCCCACATTGTCCAACTTCTTTACTCTGAGGACTGCAGAGCAGAACTCTTCCACCACAACAGGACTGCAATGAGCCCAGTGAAACACTGAGGTGCCTTCACAGAGCTGACCCCATTCCTTCTGCACTAACACTCCCTAAACCCTGATGGCAAAGAGTGACCTGTTGCACAATGGCTGGGCTCTGCTGGCAGATCTGAAGCTGAAGATTGGGTGCCATGATGGAGCCACATGGCAGAACTGGGTGTATCCTTTGGATTACCAACATTTGTGTCTTAAATCTCACTCTGGATATATTTGATTCCCCTGCCCCTCTGTGTTTGTGGCTCAGGACACGTTCCCAGGCTGGGAAAGTTGGTGGCAGAGTGATGGTCTATAGCAGCAGTGGTGAGCACAGCCCTGGGCTTGCAGGTGCAGAACTGGGTGTATTCATGTCAATAAAAGTGAATTACCCTTTGGTTACCAACACTTGACTCTGTGTCTTACCTCACTCTGGCTTTATTGGAACTTTTGCCCTCTCTGGACACAGGGATTGGGCCAGAACTGCCCAGCCAGGTCAGTGCAGTCACAGGAGGAGTGCCTGAGGGCACTTTGCTCTGCTGGAGAAGAGGAGCCTGAGGAATTCCTGGCCTGGAATTCCTACCAGACAATGTTTTGTGACATTTCTTGAGCTCTCAGTTTAATTATTACCTACCTGTCTCTACAAGTGTGTAACATTTCTATGCTCCACAATGTTGTGTTTTGGGAGCCTCACTGGGGGCTGCAGCTTCTCCCTCAAAGGGACAGCTCTGATCTCTGTGAGCAGGGCAGGACCTGAGGGAAGGGCTGGAGCTGTGCCAGGGGAGTTTAGGTTGGATCTTAGGGAAAGGCTCCTACCCCAGAGGGTGCTGGGCACTGCCCCAAAGCTGCCAGAGCTCCAGGAGTGTCTGGACAACACTCCAGGGATGCCCCAGTGGGATTTTTGGGGTGTCTGTGCAGGGCAGGATGATCCCTGTGGGAATCACATATCCTCTGACAGAACTCTCTCCCAGGATTTTCCTGGGAAGCTGTGAGAAAGCTCAGAGAAAAGAATGAGAAACAATTCTTATCTCCACTTGCTGCACCTGTTGTTGTGCACGTGTGCAATGTGTTATGGAGATTTGTTTACCAAATTTCTTAACTGGACACTGGATGGTGTTTGGGTTGATTGACCAATTAAGCCCAAGCTGTACTGGACTGTCCGGCAGGGGATGAGCTTCTTAAGAAGGAGAGTATAATATAGTACAATAAAGTGATTGATCAGCCTTCTGCAATCATGGAGGCAATGCTAATTATTCTCTGATTGTGGCAACCCAGGGCACACAGGGAATATTGCTCTGTCTGCTCTGGGGTGTCCTCACCCCAAGGGAGGACTTTGACCCTCACTAATGAAGAAAGTTTCCCAGACTTCAGGATAGACTGGAATCCACAAAAGTTTGCAATAGATTATAGAGAGCAGTGCAGGGGGATCACTGGGTGAAAAATTGAGGGTTTGGGGTTTTTAGTGTGTTGTGGATGGCAGCAAGATGGAGGGCACAGGGTGTTGTGCTGGGTTTCTTCTTCATGCTGCTTCTTCCTTCTTCTCCATGGGTTTGGGTGGCATTTTGTAATTGGGTGGAAAAGTCTGCACTGCAGCTCCTTGGGATCAATTACTGGGTTAAAAGGGAAAATAATCCAGGTGTCAGTTCTTAATTGGATAGTTTAGTTTTAAAAGCCCTTGCACCAAGAGATTGTTGGCCATTTTGTGCCTTCTAATGAAAAGCTGAAGAACTCTCAGTACTGAGGCTGCTTTTTACTGATAAAAAATAATCAACACCTGAGTCTGAAAATGAATTATCATTATCAATCCAGACCCAGGGAACCCAGAACTGGTACCCCCACACCTGATCAGGTTCTTGCTGCTCCCATGAGTCCCTTGCAGCTCAGGCCATCCCCTGGCAGCCCCAGGAGCCCTCACCAGGCGTTTGCTGTAGAGCAGGGCAGTGCTGCTGCCGCTGGCAATGGCCCAATTGGTGAAGTTCATCACGTGCTTCACTTGTCGTGACAGACCAGTGATGTCATTCTGCTGCTGGATCAACTTCATCTGCCTCTCCTTTGTCACATTCTGCAAAGAAACAGAGGTTTTATTACAACAAAGTCACTGTAAATTCTAAATTGTAAATCATTTATTACAACGGGGATTTTAGATGTAGGAGGAAAATGCAGACTGCTGGCAGGTTTTGGAACAAAAGGGAAATGTCCCAAGGAAATTTTAATAAATGTTAGGTAAATAAGAAAAGGCAAAGTTCATGTAATTTTGCATTATTTCTTTTACTAATGATCAAGCTACTCTATTCTTCCAGGAACATTTGATCTCCTTGCCAAATAAATGTTCCTTAACCAGGAGAAATCTATTGTGAATCATCTGATCTTAAATTTGTCATGGCAGGCTGGCCACATGCACTGAGCCAACTTCTTACAAGGGATTTCCTCTATTCAGACAAAACAGGTAATAACAAGTTAAATTTTCATGGATTTTAATAAAAGTCAGAATGCAATTATTCAGAACATGCCATCTGGAAAGGATGCTTGAACTCATGGTCTCTAAAGCTGTATAATACAATTTTAAATACCAGCATTACACCTTCATGTACAAATACAAGAGACTGCTCTGAGTGTTTCTACATGAACATTAAAAAGCTATTTGAGGGAATTATTCAATCATTCACACTTTAGCATGATGTTAAAATACAGAAATATGGCAAACAGAACATGAAAAGGAGATTTTCAGCCACTCCTGCACAATTTTGAATATGAGGGACAGACAAAACTGAAGGAGCTCTGATGAGAGGAGAAATAAGAGATTTAGAGGCAGTTTCAGTGCTGCACCACCTGCAGTCACACCAAACAAACCATTTTCAAATATTTCCCCTCAACAGGGGACTGGAAACTCAACACCATCACTGCTTTTTATTTCAAGTGTACCTCAAGGTGCTGGAGGAGAGATTTTCCCTTTTTATTGATTTCATTGATGAGGGTGAATATAGCCACCTTGATTTCCTGTTCTACTCTTTTGTTGGTTTCATTTACTTCTTTTATCCTAAAAAACAACAAAAAAAAAAGAGCAATGGATTGTCAGTCACTTTACACTTCACTGCCAAATGCAAATTTACAACTTGTTTTACTTCAAATAATATGGAAGTCCTTGTAGTTTACACACTTTATACAGAGAAAGAACCAACCACAACCACATTTGTCTGTATGGACATTTATAAATTTATATCCAAATTGTGTCACTATGAAAAATTTATATCTGATGCTTTAAACTTTTAAGATCATTTATATTAACCAGAAATCAACCCTGAATTTCTAATTCATTCCTCCCCAAGTTATTACAGACCTGTAATTAATATACAATAAAGAGATTAACATTTCACATAATGATGTGCCTGATATTAGTTTAGATTATTCTCTTGTGCTTTAACATTACTGGCTGTCAGATTTTTATACCTCTTCATCACTGCCATTTTTCCTCACTTTTAGTGCATTTTCAGCTTCTTCAGATTCAAGCAAATTATCTTGAGTTCTGGCCACAGAATTTGAAATGCAGAATTTCTTGAAATTCTGGATTGATTTGATCCTACACTGCTTTAATCTTACAAGATCCCATTGCAGCAGAATTCTTTGCCATGAGCCAACATGAAGACTTAAATTGTCTTTTCTGAAGAGTTTTTTTTGCTGCCAGATCAAGGATCTGACTCACTTTTGCTGCCAGATCAAGGACCAACACTCACTGCTGCTGAACACTGCTGGAGTCAGAGCCCTTTAAGGCACCTGGGACACACGTGGCTTTTATGTCAGCACAACCTGGTCTCCAACTCCAAAAAACACCCAACCAACCCTTCATTAAGTCCATGGCATCCACCCTTGGCTTTGGCACCCAACAATTATTCCAGCAGAGCTGTTCCCTCAACACTTTTATGCTCCACCACCACAGATGATGGTGATTTTGTACCAACACTGACAACAAAATTGTAATACCTTCATTTTTCCCATTCCCTGAAGTTTTTAGGATGATGGATTTTGTGTCCTACACACCAGCAAAGCAGTGCAATGAATTATCTCACCTGCACCAACCACTTGGCTCAGCAGAAAACTGAGATCTTGACACAACTCAATCCCAGCTGCAGAAATTCACTGAATTCACTAAAGCCAGAAACTCTTGGGCAAAAAATATCACCCATTCCTGGCCTGGAATTCCTATCAGAGAATGTTTTGTGACATTTCTTGAGCTCCAGGTTTAATTACTGCCTATGTGAGTGCCTCTTCCAGTGTGTAACATCTCCATGCTTCACAGGGGTGTTGTGTTTTGGGACCTTTCAAAGACTTCCATGGAAAATCAGCATCTAAAAATACCAATTTTCATTGTTTCCCTCTTCACACATTTGCCTCTGTCATGCTCTATGTTTTTCCTCCCTTACACTGATTTTTATTTTTAAATATAGATGGCACCACAAGGAGTTAAAAATTTACATCACAACTTCTCTTTCTATCTTGGTGCACATCCTCCTCCTGCCCTCGTACTTTCCACCCCCAGCTGATGTGTCATTTTGCAAATGACCTGAAAGCTGCAGAAGGCTCAGCAAACCACAGAGAATCAGGGTGGAATTCCCTGAGCTGCAGCAGCAGCCCAGGGGGAGCAGAGCCAGCAGGGACCACGTGTTTAATGTGACGTTGAATTTCAGCTAACCCTGGAAATCTTAAGTGAAGCTACCTAAAAAAACCCCAATCAAAACCCCACAACCAACCACAATTTCCTATTCAAATTCACACTAAGTTTTTGTTACACAGTTATCAGAGGCCTTCACATGAAATATAAAAATATATTTCAACTGTTCTGTCACCTGGAGCTAACTTAAAAGAAATTATAGGATGGGTTTTCTTACCTTTTTTATTCATTTTTTTCTCCCCATCCCCAAAATGTAATGAATGTGTCACACCTTTGGTTCTAATCAAAGCTGTCACAAAAAATATAATCTATAACTTTTATTTCTTGTAAGAACTTCCAAGAGATGCAGAATCTTGTAGGGGCAAATAAACATTATGAAAAGTAATTAAGATACAGAATTAACTCCAGTGTGTTATTCTAGCCCCACCATTCATCTTGCTGTGCCTCATTAAAAATGCAATGTAACAGCTGATCCTTTTGGGGAACTCACCTATTTTGAACTTGGGCAGCTGCAAAATTTACATAATTCTTCTTCTCAAGAAGTTTGGCCAAGAGGTTCTCAATTGCACCTTTCTGGTTCTGAAAAGCTTCTTCCAGGAACTGGTACCTTTTCAACAGGCAAGAGAAGACACTGATTACCAAGAGGTGCAACTCAGGGCTCCCAGCTCAGGGGCAAAACCATCAAATTGTGAAAGAATATGACTGAGAAAAAAGAAAACACTGAGAAAAATCAGATTCTGCACACTCTGAGCAGTGCTGATAAAGTGCTGATAAAGTCCTTTGGTACTGGCCAGGAGACTGAACCTCTGTGGGAAATTCTCAATTCCAACCACACAGGGATGCAGTGCCTCCCTTCCCAGGATCCTCAGAGTTTGATGAAGAAAATGCACCAATAGCTTAAACACAATTAAAGGATACTAAAAACAATCCCCAAAAAGATCCCAAATTCCCCAGTTTTTCAGCTGAGATGATATTGCTCATGTTTGACTGTATTAATTTAATATGAAGAAAATTTCCCTATTAAAAAAACTTCAAGTTTTTTCCACCTCTGCTGCTTCCAAGTGAAGAATATTCCCTTCCAAGCTCTTAACTAAACAGCTGCTATCAAAGGTACTTTCCATTGCTTCATCTGAAAAGAGGGTGAGTTCCAACACTGAGGGAAAATAACAGGATTAGGTGCCTTTTCCTAAAATATTGGAATTAAGAATGCCACAGAAGCAAAATGCCTCTGCTGAAAATGGCCAAGGGCAATTCAAATTAAAGCAGCTCCATGAATTTCTGATCAACTGCTCAAAATCCAGGATTCCTAACTTGCTAAGTCTTGTTTTTGGCAAGAAATAAACTTCATGCCTCTGAAATGTAATTTGTTAACAATAGGGAAAAACTTAATGTCCCAGAACACCTTGGCAATGTTTTCCCAATATTCAAATTGGCAGAAAATTGCTGCAATTAATGAAGCATTCTATAAGGTGCATTAGAAACAATTTACACCATCTTCCAAAGAAAATGAAGAAGAAATTAGTGTTGTTTTCTGTCACAATGTAGAACATTACAACCCAAAGGAAAAAATTGTCTGGATTGTCAGCAAACTCCCAGCAAGAGAGTTTTTATTTGATTGCCTCACAACCATGATAACAGGGACTCAGACAAAGAACATCACTCACAACAAAAACAACTCTACTCCTGTTAATTCAGTTGGTACCAGCAACAGACAAATCTGAACTCCAAGAGCTGAGATTCTTCATTCTCACTGTTGGAATTTTGCTTTTTCTAAGAACAGTCTGAAGTTCTTGCAGACAGACAGCAGCACGAGATTTTAGATACTAAAATACCAAAAAAAAAGGAGCATTCCTCAAGCCCAAAGACAGCAAAATTTGAAATGTTTGGGAGCTGCTGATTTTCTGAAATGATTTTCATTAAGTTCAAAATTCTATTTCCACTTGGAGGAGAAGTGAAAAATCCACATGCAGCTAAAATTTTGCTGTAGCTCTTGCTACAGCCAAAATCCTTTGCTTTTTTCCAGTATTGCACTTCCAGCTTCCCAAGTGTGTGGACTGGAAATGACCCAAATTAGAGGAATCTCAGAGCATCAGGCTGCCCAAAGATTTGTCAGCTTCTACAGAATCCCCAGCAATCCCTGCCCTGCCAGGGGTGGAACTGGATGATCTTTAAGGTCCCTTCCACCACAAATCATTCTGGAATTCTAAAACTGAGACTCTGAACAGTGGCCCATGGAGGCCAAATGCTGATTCACCCTCCTTTGGGGTAAACTATTAGGATTTCAGCTAAGAAGAAAACAGGGGATTCAAATCAATTCTTTTTCCACTTGGCATGACTCTCCACAAAATCTCAGCTGTACTTCAGGCAGACAAAGCAGTGCCTTAATCATCTGTAATTCACACCTGCACACAGAACCATATGGAAAGAATATTCTGCAAAAAAAAAAAAGCACATTAATAACAACAAATTCTCCTTCTGGAAGAGCACAGGTAAGTAGGACAAAATCCATCTGTTAATCCATCAGCAACATGCACAGAACAGATGCAAAGAAACCAAGTAGACCAAGTTAGTGAATATATCCCAGGAGAGAACCCTTTGTGAGTCATCCAGGATATTTATGCCATGAAAGAAAAGAGCAGGAATATTTGAGGGTGTTAATATTTTAATAATAATCATTTCAAAAGTAAAACTTTGCCACGGGCTGCTGTAGCAATCTGAGAATAATCACTATGCTGAGAAAAACAGAATAGTTTTTCTCAAAAAAAAAAAAAAGAAAAACAGAACTAAATTCAGTATTAGACCTTTAGAGAGAAGAGTTAAGGAAAAGCAGTGGTGCAGTGGTTGATAAATATGTATAATCCCCAGATTCTCTGTTATAACGCTGCAAAATATTTGTTCAGACATTCAAACAACTACAAGACAGAGCTGCTAAAGAGCAGGAAGTTGGAATGTGTCTTAAATTCCAAATCCTTTTCTAGCAGAGGCAAACCCAGCATTTCCTTTTACCTGGAATGAGGCAACTTTAAACCAACTAAACCCAAACCATTTTTCCCCTCTGCACCAGAAGAATATACTCATGTAAGAGGCAAAATTTAGAGTCTCCTTTACAAAATTCCCCTGTTGCACAACCAAAAATGCCCTGTCAGAAAATGGATTACCTCAGCCATGACTCACTCACTCACTTTTGCTTCTTTTACAGCACCAGGTGTTCAGGGCTGCAGGAATTTCCAATCAAGTCCTGACCACAGAGATAGCCCTGGGAACTGCCAGGCAAATGAACACCTGAATCACACCAAACCTCCTCAGCCCTTCTTGGTTTCAATCTCATCCTAGGGGACTTGACAAAGCTCAACCAACTGACCAAGCTTCCATCACTCCACACAGTTCTCTGTCACCATCATATTTTTTGAAAAATCTCTTTGCTCAGGATTTTCTCCTGGGAAGCTGAGAAGCCTCAGAGAAAAATGAAAACAATAATGATCTGATTTGGTTCTGCTGTGTTTTGCTGCTTTGGAGATTGTGTCATTAGTTTCATGTGAATTGTTTTGACTTCATGACCAATCACTTCAAGCTGTGTCAGACTCTGGAAGGAGTCACAAGTTTTTCATTATTATCTTTTAGCTTGCTGTATTTAGTATAGTTTAGTATAGCATTCTTTAATATATTATAGATCATAAAATAATAAGAACACAGAGTCAGATTCATCATTCCTCCCTTCCTTGGAGGACCCAAAAAATACCACAGTTCTCTGCAAGGGATGGCTTCAGTCCAAGCAGGAGTAAAAGCAGCAGAATTTCCAACACAAGCAGCTCCCATCAATGCCACTTCATCCTCTGAGACAGCCCAGCACAGGAGTTAAGAGAGATTTGGGAATTTTTGTACCTGTGTTCTTTGTGCTCCAGTAACTGACAGTCTCTGCATGTCAGCCTGTCACAGGTTTCACAGAAAAGTTTTAACTGCTCTTGTTTGTGGACAGGGCAGAACACAGGACGTTGACCAGATGCTCCCACGGCCTCTGTTTTTAAAAATAAACCATTTGTGCATTTTAAAATCAAATTGAGACAATCTGAAGAGCAAAACAACCTAACTGCCTTCCAGTAACAACCAAGAACTCGCAAAGGCACCTCCAGGTGTTTTCTCAGGCTGAAGTCAAGGTGAGAACATCAGGTCAGGGGATGCACTTGGTGATCTCAGAGCTCCTTCCCAACCTCCCTGACTCTGTGATTAACAGTGCCAGTGCTTAAGAGCTGTTTTCACTTCATTCATTCATTTTCCTTTATTCATTTATTCATCTTTTCTCAGGCCCTGTGAGACTGCACACAAACACCAGCACGGTGTACATGTGTTTATAAAGATTTAATTCCATATAATTTCACCTCTGAAACACTGAAGGATGGCTCAAACCTTATAAATCTTTTTTTAAAACCCTTTTTACCCCATGGATTTTCCAGTTTAGCCTTTCAAACACCTCATTTAGTCCAACACAACTGAAGTGGGGACTGCAAAGCAAATATTGCCTGTCTTAAAAGTTATTTAAACCCCCAAATAACAAATAATGGCCAAAAAATAGCTCTGAGTTTACTAAAAAATTTCTGCAGAGTGTTCTGAAGATATTTTGAGCTTAGCAAAGAGGAAAGCAGCCTTTGCAAGGTACAGCAGGTAGGGTTTAAATGAATTTCTCTCACTCTCCAATGTTTCTGAAGCTGGTTATATCATGCAAGTTATTGTAAAGAAAGAGCTGATGAACCTACAGCTGCCACTCACTGAGAGAAATTTAAAGTCTCCAGGGCACCTCTTTGTGTCTGAGAAGAAAAAAAGGCAATGAGCAGCCCTTCCCCACAATCACAATGAAATTTCTAATAGAAACTTTATTTTATAAACTTTATTTTATAAACTTTATTTTATAAACTTTATTTTATAAACTTTATACAATATTTTTATATTTTAAATTATAATGTAAAGTATTTATATATTTTATATATTTTTAAAAATCAGTTAAAATATAAAAAATATTTAGTTAGTTTAAGTAAATAGTCAGTTAACTAACTAGTTAGTTTAATAACAGTTTATTTTATAAACTTTCTGGTTTTGGAAGTCACTTTTCAGCCCCTTCCCAGCAGGTATCAAAGGGAAAGCTGAGCTGGAATGTCACACTGAGACTCACAATTTGGCATTCTTTGTAAAAACATCAGTAATTCTTTCTTGGGCCCTATAATTTGATTGAATTTAAGAGTTTCTCATCTATGAGGCTTAATACATAGAATCTTAACTGGATAATATTTCTCATTAAAAATATTCATTAAGACATAAAGAGAAGCCTCTCCAAAATGAGGTTTATTTGCCAGAGCAAATGAAATAAAATCCCTGTTAAAAGAACTTAGCTCAACAGCAAACTTCTAAAATATTATTAAACAATTTTTAGAAAGAAAAGTAGTGTTTGTTCCTTTGAAAGGATACAACAAGATAATTATGGAGATCTTAATTAATTTTAAATGAATTTAAATGAAGAGAGCAAAGTGTTGGCATCTCTCTTCCTCAATGATTGTGGAGAACCTACAAGTCTTCAAATCAGAACTTTTAACCCATCTACAAACAGAATTTTCTAATCTAAAATCCAGATACCTTGGACCTGTTTGGAGAACATTTTCCACATGACCTCAACAAGCTGTAAATGATAAAATCCAGATATCCTGGACCTGTTCTGAGATGATTTTCCACATTACCTCAATAGGCTGCAAATGATATATGATCAAAAAACAATTCAAGAATTTATTTCTAATAAGGCTGCACACCTGAACAAACCCTACACACACTTCACATATTAAATTTTGCTCACTGAGAGATTAAATCTAAAATAGATTCAAATTCTATATTTGCTCAGCAATATCAATACAAAGTAGCAGCATATATTGAAGGTAACTATATAAAATATATGGTTATATATAAATATAAATAACTATATATAAACTTATATATACATTTCTACAGGGAGAATTAGTTCTCATAACAAAATACAACAAAATGGGTAATTTCATTTCCTTGGTTAATGGATAAGATTATTAATATGCCACTGGCTCTCCAGATTGCAGCCCCTCAATTTAGTTACTTGTTGTACTAAACAAAGATTATTAAGAATGGATCTAAATCCATTCCAAATGCATTGGAATAGACTGCACAAAGTATCACTCTTATAAATTTATTTCTTCCATTATTTTTACAGCTACTCATTTTGCACAGGTAACTTTTTACTGCACTTTTCCCAAACACACAGAGCTGGTTGTTACCTCCATCACCCTGCCCCTCTTTTTGAACATTTAAAGAGAAAAAGCTCTTGGAGCAGGCAGGACAAAGTGACACCCAACACTCACCTGAGGACACATCCTCTTTTTTCCTGATCATGTGGTCCTTGGTGAACTTTACTCGCTGGTGAGCCTCGATGCAGGTCTTGCACAGCCACTCCCCACACTCCACACAGAAACCCACAGCACTGGCATTGTCCTCACAGCTGGTGCACACCTGGGGGGGACAGAAACCACAACTGTCCTGGGCAGCCCCAGAGAGCAGAAAGGGTTGGGGGGAAAAGGCACCAGAATTGTTCTGGGGAGAGCTGAGAAACCCAGAGAGCAGAGGAGGGATGGGGAAAAGGCACCAGAATTGTTCTGGGAGAGCTGACAAACCCAGAGAGAAGAGGGGAAAAGGCACCAGAATTGTTCTGGGGAGAGCTGACAGACACAGAGAGCAGAGGAGGGATGGGGAAAAGGCACCAGAATTGTTCTGGGGAGAGCTGACAGACACAGAAAGCAGAGGAGGGATGGGGAAAAGGCACCAGGATTGTTCTATGGAGCACTGACAAACCCAGAGAGCAGAGGAGGGATGGGGAAAAGGAACCAGAATTGTTCTGGAGAGACCTGACAGACCCAGAGAGCAGAAAGGGTTGGGGGGAAAAGGCACCAGAATTGTTCTGGGGAGAGCTGACAGACACAGGGAGCAGAGGAGGGGTGGGGAAAAGGCACCAGAATTGTTCTGGGGAGAGCTGACAGACACAGAGAGCAGAGGAGGGGTGGGGAAAAGGCACCAGAATTGTTCTGGGAGAGCTGACAAACCCAGAGAGCAGAGGGGAAAAGGCACCAGAATTGTTCTGGGAGAGCTGACAGACACAGAAAGCAGAGGAGGGTTGGGGAAAAGGCACCAGAATTGTTCTGGGGAGAGCTGACAGACACAGGGAGCAGAAAGGGTTGGGGAAAAGGCACCAGGATTGTTCTATGGAGCACTGACAAACCCAGAGAGTAGAGGAGGGTTGGGGAAAAGGCACCAGAATTGTTCTGGAGAGACCTGACAGACCCAGAGAACAGAGGAGGGATGGGGAAAAGGCACCAGAATTGTTCTATGGAGCACTGACAGCCCCAGGGAGCAGAAAGGGTTGGGGAAAAGGCACCAGCATTGTCCTAAGGAGAACTGACAGGACCAGAAATCAGAGGAGGGATGGGGAAAAGGCAGCAGAATTGTCCTGGGGAGCACTGGCAGGAGCAGGAATCAGAGGAGGGGTGAGGAAAGGCCACCAGCATCATCCTGGTGAGCACTGATGTCCCAGAAATCACAGCAGGGTTGGGGAAAAGGCACCAGAATCATCCTGGGGAACACTGAAAGGACCAGAGAGCAGAAAGGGTTGGGGAAATGCAGAGGAGGGGTGTGGAAAAGGCACCAGCATTGCCCAAAGGAGAACTGTCAGCCCCAGAAATCAGAGCAGGGTTGGGGAAAATGCACCAGAATCATCCTGGGGAGCTCTGACAGCACCAGAGAGCAGAAAGAATTAGGAAAAAGGCAGAGGAAGGATGGGGAAAAGGCACCAGAATTGCTCTAGGGAGCACTGACAGCCCCAGAGAGCAGAGGAGGGGTGGGGAAAAGCCACCAGCATTGTCCTGGGGAGCACTGACAGCCCTAGAGAGCAGAAAGAGATGGGGAAAAGGCAGAGGAGGGTGGGGAAAAGGCAGAGGAGGGTGGGGAAAAAACACCATAATTGTCCTGGGGAGCACTGACAGCCCCAGAGATCAGAGCAGGGTTGGGGAAAAAGCACCAGAATCACTCAGGGGAGCACTGACAGCCCCAGAGAGCAGAGCAAGGGTGGGGGAAAGGCACCCAAGGAGAAGTGGCAGCCCCAGAGAGCAGAGGCTGGGCAGGCAGGACAGTCCCTACCTGCTCTGACTTCTCGTCCGAGCTGCTGGGGCTCTCCGAGGTGTCCTTCACAAAGTAATTGTCCACCAGGTCGATCTGCCGGCACTCCTGGCGGCAGATGGGGCACCTGATCACCCCCACTGCAACACACAGCACAACACAGGCTCTCAGGGCAGAAAAACACAGCAAAACACAGCAAAACACAGCCCAACACAGGCTCTCAGTGCAGCCAAACACAGCATCCCACTGCAGCCCCACATTTCTCTTCACAGAGAAAAGCAAGGCACGATTCTTCCCAAGAATATTTCTGGGTTTCACATTCTCTGAATATCAGAGAGGAAAAACAATTCTTATCGTTTGCTGTGCCTGTGTTTGTGCAAAAGCAGAATGCAATATGGAGATTGTTTACCCAAAGTGATGGGGTTTTGTTTTCTTGGCCTGTCAGGGCCAGGTGTGTGTCTGTCACTGACAGTCACAAGACTCTGTGCAGGGTTGAGTGCTTGGCAGATTCAGTTTTAGATGTATAGAATAATATAATAAAGTAATTAATTAGCCTTCTGATATCCATAGAGTCAGATGCATCATTTTCTCTCCCCTTCATCAGGACACTCACAGCATTGCAATATCCCACAGGGCAGCAAAACTCTCACAGCAACCTGCCCAGAGCACCAAACACAAAGCACACTCCTCCTCTCACCTGGGTAAAGGATTCCAGGTTGACATTGTCATTAAAAACCAGCCAGTGCAGGTGTGGAACAGGTTTCATCCCAAAATACATTCCCTCAACTAATCCCAAAAAACCTCTACAGAAAAGGATGCCCCACATTGTTGGGGATTTCCCTAATTTTCCGAATTTCTACATCAAACCCAGTTTTTCCTACATATTTCTTCCCAAAAAAAAATCCTACCTATTCAGCAAAGTAATTTGTTGCCCCTAAACAAATATTTAATTTTTTTCCCTGTTGATTTTAGATAACAAAACCCAAGACACTTGGGGTTTTTTTAGATTAATTTTTAGAACAATCTAAGGTCCAGCCTGTCTCAAGACAAGCACTAACGGGCTGTGCCCAGATTGCTGGGGTGACTTTAGGGATGTTCCTGAACAACAAAGTGTGTCTCAGAGTTCTCCCAGGTAGCCCAGGAAGATTTTTAATATAATCTATTTCCATGAGGTCAGGGAGGCAGATGAAGCAATAAAACACCAGCATCCTGCTTTGTTATCCTTTGTAATCACTAAATTAGTTTTAAATCCTCAGCAGAGCTGCAAAGCAGTTCCTACATGAACCAAACTGACATTTAAAGATGTCTGTGAAGAGCCCCCATAAAGGTTTGAAAAGTTATTTATAACTCAGGTAGTGGCTCACACTTCACAGAAGTGTCAATGGATCTTAAATTTCTATACAATTTATTGAGAATTTAATCTTCAAGAAGCTTTCCAAGCCATTGGGTATTTTTACACACTAAAACAACTTTGAGAAGTGTAATTAAATGATGCTCAGCTCCTTTGTGGATATTCAATTAGGACAGTAGGACTCATTTCAGGGAGATTAATTACATTAGTAGTGGAGTAGCATTAATTTTTTCAAGTGCTAAAATTAATGATGGCTTCAGAACACAGGAGATTCACTGCAGAGCAGCAATAATCCAACTAAAAATTCCCTGTCTCACCAAACCACACACATCTCAAAAGCAGGATATGAAAAATAACCAGTACTGCAGCAGCCACACATCCAAGAGCTTTCACACACTGTGAAACCTTCCCCATGTGCAGAACTTTGAGGTTTTCTGATAACTGAGAGACAAAATTCTGTAGGGAACACCAGCTGAAAGCCACCCAGCAGCTGATGTGTATACACTTACAGAACAAAAATTTCAGATATTTACCATTAAAACTACTCCATCCAAACCAAACCAAACCAAACCTAAACCTGATTTTTAGTGGGTCAAACAAACAAAATATTTCAGGAAAACAACAAAACAGAAGAAGCTCAAGATCTGTAATCCCTAGACATCAGAAAAGTCAAATTCTACAGATGAAACCCCTTCCTGTAAAGCAACTTTTGGGGTGGTTTTAAAGTAGCCAAAC
The DNA here is from genome assembly GCF_963513975.1 of Fringilla coelebs. Taxonomy (NCBI): domain Eukaryota; kingdom Metazoa; phylum Chordata; class Aves; order Passeriformes; family Fringillidae; genus Fringilla; species Fringilla coelebs. The sequence goes on from NC_140049.1 coordinate 4,133,860, forward strand.
CAATAAAAGCTTGAATAAAAGCTTTTGATCCAAGTGAGAGCCCACAGGTTGGATTCTGCCCAGGGGTAATCCAACACCCAATTTTTGCACCTCCACCTTCAAATAAAACCTGCACACAAAGTGCCCCCAGTGTTCTGCACAAACCTCAAGAGATCAAAACTCAAATTCAAGGCTTTGCCATTCCCATTTAGCACATTACACTCCTTTTTCACATCTCAATACCCTTTATTTCCAACAGCAGCTTTCCAGTAATATATGAGCCACTAAACATCTCATATCCTGGTCTTTTAATCTAATAAAAACCAAATTACTGCAGCACCATTTGTACTAGAAACCAAATGTACTGAAAAGATACAGATGTGGCTAATTTTGTAAGGCAGGAGGGAAAAGTAGAGAAAATCACACTGAAATATCATTTACATAGAAAAAAAGATTTTTAGCTGTCAAATCTTGAGATTATTTGTGGGCTAACAAAGTTTATTGCTAAAAGTTTAGTGAGAACATATTTTAGGACAAACTAAGATTTAAATGTTTATATAACCTCTGTGAAAAACAAGTTTTCACTGTCAGTTTCAATTTTTAAAAAATTTTATATGAAAAAATAAAAGTAAATACAGAAGTATCATCCTATTTATACTCCAGCAGAACTTACTATGTTGTTTTTCTGCATCAAACAAATCAAACCCATTAGTCTTGGTACAAACATTCCCACTGTAACTCTGCATTCCAAAAACATTAGCACACAGTAAAAACTACTGTTTAAAGATCAATTTTATTTTTCAAATCCCAGTTGAATCAGGATGAGACACATCCATACAAATTCTGAAGGTCAGACTGGTTTATGATCTCCCTCAAGCCTGATTATTACCCTCCACATTTCCAATATCCTCAGAGATGGCTTCATATGATTTTTTGGAGCTGTAAATTGTTGCTGCAGAGGTCAAGAGCAGCACTGAAGCAAAGAACTGAGAAAGGGGAAGTTTCTTTCAGGAAGTTCTGACCACACCACGTGAAACCCTGCACAGGGGCTGAAACCCTTTGTGCAGCAGTTCCTTTGTGCCTTACAGAACACTGTCACCAAAACCCTGCCCTCAGCATTAGCTACAGCAACACAGTTCTGCTTCAGGTCCTCAAAAAAGAACAATTCTGCACCCTACAAACTTCACCAGCTCTGGATACCAGTGCTTGCATAAAGAAACTCAGGGAGAATCATCTTTTGGACCTAAAAGACCCCAGGAAATTCTGACCTATTTTACAGGAGCTGCAGATAACAGGAATGGGCTTCCAAGCTTCTTTAGTTGGACTTTAGAGGACCAATATTGCTCATTTTTCCACTTGTTTCTATCACAAGACCTGTAACAACCATGAGCTCCAACTAAAAAATAACATTAATAATCATTAATAACACTAACAACCAAAAATACTCATTATCCCTCTCCCACAACTCCCTGCACCACATTTCCCCTTCCCTTATGTCCTATTCCAAAGTAATGATGCAGTTCAGATCAGATTCTGCTTTTGGTCCCACACTTTTGCAGAACAGCAAAAATATTTCCAAATCACACATATTCCCTGTCCCCCATCTGCTGCCACACACAGCACCCAGCCCAAATGGAGTTTGGTTTTTCTTTTCACCCTCCCTAAAGGGAGAAGCAGGAATAGTTTCTTATCCAGGTTTTTGGGGTTTTTTTTTTCAATCTGGAAATTTGGATTGCCAGTCTGCAATGGGGCAGGCAGGAAAAGCCTGCCTGGCACTGCCAAGCCTGCTCAAAGGGAGATGGGTTTCATCTCCTCACCTGAGCCATTCCTCCCTGCCAGGACCTGTGACTCAGGGAGGAAAGAGGAGACTCCCAGGGAGCCTTTCAGGAGCTGAGGAGCAGCACAAAGCACAAACCAGGAATGTGCTCAGGGATGGATGTGTAGGAGCTACAAGAACCTGCCCCTGGCAGCAGCTCTCCCAGCACGTGGCTGGGAGCTGGAGCAGAGCCCACACTGCTGGAAATGGGAATTTTGGCACATCCCAGGAATGCTCCCTGTCCCAGGAAGGGAGCCCAGGTCCTGCAAGGCAGGAGCAATGAAACCAAAGACACAACAAGAACCTTCCTGGAGGCTCCAGGACCTGCCCTTCCCACCAAAGGAGCCCAGAAGAGCCCAGGAGAAGGTTCTGCCCCAGCAGGGAGATGCCAGCACACAAATTTCACTGTCAGTTACACAACAGCAGGCACATCTCCTGATGCTGCAAATTAGATCTCCTGATTTGTCCAAGACTTTAAGAACACTAACGAGAGCAGCATCTCTGTAATCCTTTTAACTGCTTATGGTGGAGATAAAGCACACTGAGCCAGACCACAGACATCAAAGCATGTCACAAAGCACCAAACTCAAGTAAACTCAGGGGGAAAGTTGATTTTGTTTCCCTAAACACAGAAAGGCTGCAAAAAACCCCCAGCAAATCACGATGGAACACTGCAAAAACCTTCAGATTTCAAATGAAAACTGCTTTTAATCTACCACTCCCAACTCACACCTGAAGCAGCAACACAAGTATTTTTCTTTATTGTAACTCAGAACTCTCTGAATACCTTTTATATATTTAAACTTAACTCTTCCCAAGGGTAACTATGTTCCTCTGAATGCATCTCAAACCAGGTAATTTTTTCAACAGTTTCATCTTGAATTAGTTTCAATGAGACAAGTATTAAAAACCTGCTTAGAACTGCTTTCTGCAGGCTGACATGTCAATACCAACAATCCTAAAATGCAGCCAAATTTCAAGGATGCTTGAGAGCTACAGTGGAGGAAGGGGAAAGGTTGATTTTTCTGTATTTCCAGTCTTGTAGGATCAAAACAGAGACACTCATGTCAACTCTTTGCCTACTGTCCCCACTCCAGTTTGATATTCAGGAATCAGTGTCTGTTCAACTCACACCCATTGATTTAGCACCAGAAAAAAACCTGGAATTTTCTGGATCTTCTCTGCTCCCTACCCACCCTTCTGGGCATTTCCTTCTGGAATCCTCTCAGATGTTTGAGAGCAGCTCTACAACAGCAAGGCTTCCTGAGCCAGTAAAAATTAACCTGATCCCAAACAAACCCACCTACAGCCATCCTCTTGATCTGGTTTTTTAGTTTTTGTTTACAAACATTACAGAAGCCTCCAGCCCTGAGAGAGAAGGGAGAGGTGGGGTGAAAGGAAAGGGGAACACACACAAGGAGCCAAGGAAATTCATCTACTGCCTAAACCCACCACAGCAGCCAAAGCAAAATAAGGAACTTTTATAAGAAGCACCACACTGAGGGCTCCACATTCATTTGTTGGCTTCAAGTCCAAGCTGACTTCAATCAATTTAAAATAAACACATCACAGCCCAACCCAGCCCCACTGAAATCTCACAGAGAACAAAAAGCAATAATGGAATAATTAAGAGAGTTATTGATCTGAAAGATGATCTGGATGAACAAGGGAGGGCACAAGATGTATGAGACCCAAAAATCCCTTTGCACCTCAGCAGAACCCAATGGATCCTCTCCATCACTGGGACATCATAGAGTCTTTCCAGCAGTTCAAATTAATAAATTCAAAGTTTATTCAAGCACTTGTGTTCCTAAACACCTCTACTTACATACTAGAATTCCTATTTTCAGAAGATACAACTCCTTTAACATCAGCTCTGATGTGCAGCACAAAAATCTTTATCAATTTTTTAGATGCTTCATAACATTTGGAGTTCTGAAACTATAAAAAAAAAAGAGGATAAATAAGTAAGTTTGACCTCAATACCCTAAAATAAAATGTTTGAAGTGTGTTATGGACAACAAGTTGAACAGGAGCCAAGAGCAGATCCTTCAAAAGACAGCAATGAGTCCCAGGCTGCACTAGCAGGACAAGGACAGCCTTCCCTCCTTGTGGGAATCAGAAAAGCAGAAACTTCCACAGACACTGAAGGATTTGATCTGCAGCCTTGGGAGAAGCTTGGATTGATGTAAAAACACAACACAGAGATATTTAGCAGAAAAATCATAAACTTGTGTTTCTATAGTTGTAAGTAAGAATATGCCTTAAGAAAGTGAGAAAATGTATTAATGAGAGGGTGAAGGGTTTATGACGTAGGGGTGGGGTTGTACAGATTAAACTGAGAGTTTAGAAGTTATAACAGAAGCATCAGTGTGCAAGTGAGACAGAAGCCATTGGACAAAAGCATCCACAGTGCAGCAGAAGTGGGTAAAGGTGAGATTTTGCTTTTCTAACCTAAACCCTGAAACAACTGTCCATTGGGTTAGAAAGTTCTATATTGCCTTGCAACAAAAAAATCTTGTGATTACTCTTGAGCCATGGCTGCCTGCCTGCTCCTCTAAAACCCCACAGCATCTGAGACTGATGTTTATCTCAGCAATAAATCGTTCTTAGCTTACTCCCATCCCTTCATTTTTAATGGTGACAATGATACCTCCTCCTGCTCAGCACTCCAGGAGACCACACTGGGCCAGTACAGGGCTCCCAGTACAGGCCAGACTCCCAAACTGGGGCAAACCCAGCAGTGGTGAGCCAAGGGCTCAGGGCTGGAGCACACAGGGGTGAGGAGAGACCTGAGCACTGCCTGTGGGGCAGGGGCAGAGCCCAGGGTGCACAGCAAGGGACAGACAGTATCACTGCCACAGCTAAAAATGATGGGATGGGACCATGGTCCAGCTAAAATGATTTATTGCTGAGATAAACATCAGTCTCAGAGGCTCTGAGATTTTAGAGGAGCAGGCAGGCAGCCATAGCTCAAGAGTAGTCACAAGTTTCTTTGTTACAAAGCAATATAGAACTTTCTGACCCAATGGACAGTTGTTTCAGGGTTTATTTTGCTTTTCTGACCTATCACCTTGACCCACCTCTGCTGCTCTGTGGATGCTTTTGTCCAATGGCTTCTGTCTAACTTGCACACTGATGCTTCTGTTATAACTTCTAAACTCTCAGTTTAACCCCACCCCTACATCATAAACCCTTCACCCTCTCATTAATACATTTTCTCACTTTCTTGAGGTATATTCTTACTTACAACTACAGAAACACAAGTTTATGATTTTTCTGCTAAATGTCTCTGTGTTGTGTTTTTTCATCAATCCAAGCTTCTCCCAAGGCTGCAGATCCAATCCTTCAGTGTCTGCGGAAGTTTCTGCTTTTCTGATTCCCCCAGGACAGTGCCAGCAGGAACAAAGGGATTTCTGCTGCCCAGGGTCCAAGAAGGATGGTGCAGCACTGCTCATCCCAGCACACCTGGACAGGCTGCAGGAACCTCCTGTCACTGCTCTCACCAGACTGGCCCTGGTGGGGCTGGGCACACCTGGCCCTGCCACCCCACCTGATGCCCACTCCAACCACCTTTGTGCCAAAGAAGGGCTTCAAATTCTGCTGAGATACATGGGAGACAGCAATGAACACAAGCCTGAAGCCATCACATCATCCCCTGACCATCAACCCCCCAAACCCAGTTTCTGTTGAGCAAGCAGCATCATTTGAGAAGTGGTTCCACACACAGCCTTGGGCTGGGGGCAGGACCACCCTGCTTCCCCCCACAGAAGCACAGAGTCACTGGAAGATAATTAAAAGCCTCTCAGATGTTTACACTGTTACAACTGATGCCTCAGGTGTAGCTTTTATATTTTTCAGATTCTGTGCTGCTTTAGTGTGTGGGTCTGGGCTTCAAATTAGGGGATGGTGAGCTCTGTCCACAGAGCAGGGAGACAAAGCAATTCCTGCTCTAGCTGGGGACCAAGGACAAATGATCCAAATCTCAGGCCCAAGAGCACAAACAACATGGAATGAAGAGAGAAAAACAAGGATGGGACTGCATGGGCTGGAGATGTAATTAGACAATTAACTCCAATATGCAGATGGAGCAGAACTTATAAAAGTGAGAGTCCCCATGACCAGTTGTCCATTTTGTGACCATTTTTGGTTCAAATTTGGTTTCTCCCTGGCTGGGCTCTGGTGCTGCCCAAGGTGGATCCATTGAGGCCTTTTAATAAATCCCTACTTTATTCTTTAGCTCTGTCCAGTCTCTGCTCTAGCTCAGCCTTCTCAAGGCATCACAGTGACAACAAAACTCCCCAGTTCAGGAAATATTTGCAAGCACTTGTGCAATCCAGCAACTCCAGCTTCCCTTCTGGGCTCAGGCTTGGCAGGGAGCAGCCCCTGAGGAATGAATCCCTGCCAGGTCCCACTGATTTGGTGACAACTCCAATAGTAGCTACCCCATAATATTGTGCATAATATTTATTTCTCTTAGCACTGCAAGGGTCCAAGCATGTTTCTGCACAGCCATACATCAAAACCCTGCTCTAATTTCAGTGATTAGACCTTGAAACAAACCCTCACAGGTCAAGGGAGTGATACAATCAGATTGAAATCTGTCAGAATAAAAATACATTTTAAAAAATTACCTGCTTTCAAGGTCTACTCCTAGCTCAGCTTTTTGTTTTTTGAACAATCCTTGACTATATTGCAATTATCACACACTGAACTGACAATACATTATATTTAATAATAAAAAAAATTACAGCTCCCACAGATATTAATTCTTATAAAAATAACACATGCCTTAATGTTGTCTGATGGGAATATTTTACTATGCACTATTAATTTAGACTGAAATTTCAGTTTCACAGGAAGATTTTTAGCAAGTCCAGAATATGAACTGAACATTTTCCAGGACTCATGCTGGGCTCCACCATATATTCATGAGCCTCACTTATGAACACAGGAGAAAAAGTAAAGAATCAAAAGAGTTCAGGGGATGTCTACTCACATCCAGTTTAATAAAACTTAAGATGCTGCATTTACACAGCTTAAAGAGCCTTATTTGATGCAGGAATTTTCATTCCTCTAGACTGAAAATACAGAAACAACCACCAAACTCAGAGTAAGGGACATGTCACATCAGACTTTTTATGTCCTCCTTTCACAGCGAATTTAAAAAGCAAAAAACTTCTTGTGTGATTAATACAAGACAGCAAGAGTGGGTACAGGAGCTGAATTGAGCATATCAAACCCATTTCTGGTACCACACATCACAGCTCTGGGTAGTAAATGTGTTGTTCCTCAGTTTACACACACAACCAACTGACTGTGGAGGTTTTTCAGCTCATTTGGTTTTTCAGCCTAATTGGAATTGTGACATTCCCACGGAGCTGGGAGAGCCCCACGCTCTCTACTGAGATAATCTTCTTTAGAGAGATTGGAAATATCTCATCCAGGCAGTGAAACCACAAAACAACCTCACCTCCAGGAGCAGGGGCAGCAGTGGGTGCAGGAAAAGTTGTTTTACAGTATCTGTTACAGTCTGAAATCTCTAACTTAGAAATCAGGGTTTTTTAAAGAAGACTGTGATACAAATGCAGGCATTTCCTTGTAACCTGCTCAACCTGAAAGGAGGAGTCCAGTTGGACAGCTGAAACACCACTACAACATCATCCATCCACCAAATAAAATGCACATTCCCATAACCAGTTTAGAAATTAAACTGAATATTATATGATACTTTTCATGTTAAACAAATGCATATGTTTTAAATACATGAAACAAGACTCTTCTATTTTTTCCCTACATAAATGTAATCAGCAGCAAAAGAAACCTTTTTCACCAGCAAAATAGGTATGACCCACCAAGAACTTGTTTTTAATACAGCAAACCACAACTTCAGATAATTCTTTAAAGTTTTAGTCAGGGATTCTCTAAGTTTTAGGAATTGAGATGATTCTTCTGCCTTCTTTAGCAGTGGCTCTGAAGGGAGTGGGAGCCTGGCAGGAGCAGAGATGCTGAACCAGACTCAGCCCTCCAGGACAGAGGAGGTGCTGTCACTGAGAAAATTGCTCTGGGGCACCAAGCTCACATTCCATTTCCACAGTTTTTACCCAATAAATACACATATCTACTGTTTTAAGTCCTGACAGCTCTCACTGAGCAAACTCTCAAACTAATCAAGAAAGCAACCATGAAAATATTACTTGTACTTTTCTGGTTTATGTGAAGAGATGCAGAAAGATAGCAGGGACACAATCCAGCAGTGAGAGCCTGCTCAAAGTGTAACCTGCCTCAGGTACAGCTACAGGTGCCACTTCTCTTTAATTCTTCCTTCATGAAAAAGCACCTGCTCGTCATGAAGGAGACTTGAGAATCAGCAGAAGTGGAAGTAACACTTCACAATTTGTGACTGCCAGAAGAGGGAAGGAACCTGTGTGACTAAGCACTGTGGTGCCTCTCAGGAGGCTCAGAATGTCCATTTTCTGTCTGATTTACTGGTAACCATCTCCTGTGCCACTCCACTGATTCCACTCTCAAGGCACAGAGAGCTGCCCACAAAAATGCCTCTGCTGGTCCATGGTCCATCCTCAGCTGGGGATGAGCCAATCCTACCATATTTCAGGGTGTACTTTTAATCCCAACTGGAAAAGTACCAAATATAAAAAGAAACAAATTTCTCCTTATAAGTCCTCAAGGAGATTCCCTCTAGAAATTGAAAATATTTGACTCCAGCCAAATTTTGGCCCAAGAGAGCATTTCCTACTTTCCTAAGGAAACAGAGATTAAACCTAAATACCCAGGGAACAGGAGATATCAGGATATAGCTGCCAATTCCTGTGCTCGTGCAGGCTGAGGTGGCACCACAGCTGGATCCACAGCTGGATCCACAGCCCTACAGGACACTCCCACAATCCCACCACAGCACCTCTATTGGAAGGCACCTCTGCAGATCAGCCAGTCATCACCTGGAGCAGGTGACTCAGGAATGTGTCCAGGTGGGTTTGGAACGTGTCCAGAGAAGGAGACTCCACCCCTTCCCTGGGCAGCTGCTCCAGGGCTCTGCCACCCTCCACAGCAAGAATTTCTTTCTCATTCAGGTGGAACTCCTTGTGTTATAATTTATGGCCATTGCTCCTTGGCCTGCCCAGGGCACCACTGAAAAGAGCCTGACAGCATCCTCTGACCCAGCCTGAAAAAATTCCAACAGATTGATGGGATCCCCTCTCAGTCTTCCTTTCTCCAGACTAACCAGGCTCAGCCCTGCAGTCTCTCCTCACATGAAAGATGCTCCTGCACCTTGCTCACATCACCTAAAACTTTTTATTGCAACAGCTCAAACATTAACTCTTTCTCCACCAAGGCACACCAACAAGCATTCTTAAAATGTGTACAACAAGAAGTGATATTCCAGTTTGTACCCAGTGGTTCCCACACACCTGTGGGGAAGACACCTCCCACAGACACAGCAGGACTCAGATAATCCTGCTAACAAAATAAACCCTGCTTCCCAAGTTTTGTGTATGCCACTGGCATATCACTGCCCTGGGAGGGTGGGCAGGCCCTGGCACAGGGTGCCCAGAGCAGCTGTGGCTGCCCCTGGATCCTTGGAAGTGTCCAAGGCCAGGCTGGATGGGGTTTGGAGCAACCTGGGATAGTGGAAAGTGTCCCTACCCAGGGCATGGGTGAGACTGGATGGGCTTTGAAGTCCCCTCCAAACCAAATCACTCTGTCACTCTATGATATAACACAAAATGAAGAATCTCGAATTTACAAACACGGACCACAAAACGATCTGAGTGCTTTACCGAGTGCATTGGCAAACTGTATTTAATACATCATCTTTTTAACACCACTGAACTTCCTAAGATCACATCCTAGATGGACTTCTGAACAGTCTGGATGAAAAAATCTCTACCAAGCCAGGTTAATTCCTTCACTGAGGAACACAGGAAGGGCTTGAGTGCAAAGATGTCACCAAACAAGGTCTCCCTGACCATAGAGCCCATTTAGGACCTGCAAAACCACTTACCAGGGCCCTACTTTGCTCTGTACACACAGCCCGTGAGTCACCCCATCTAAAGCTCTCAAACCTTTTCAATTCCATCCCTCAACATATATTAGAGCAGAAAAATCAAACCCAAGCTGCGGTTCTGCTAAGAGCAGGTGGAAGGAGCAGTGTACTCCTGTTCCCTGGTCCAAGTTCTGTAGAAGCAGACCTGACAAACAGCCCTGCAAGGTTTTATCTCAGTGCACCTGTGTTCCCACCTGGGCAGGTAATACCGCACCAGGAGTGAATCTCAATTTAACCAGACACGTTTTACCCCAGCAGCTGCCCGCCCCCGCTGTGTCACCGCCGAGAGCCAACACCAAACACACAGGAGGAGAGAATGACAGAATATTTGGGGTTGGAAAGGGCCTTTAAAGGTCATTAGACCGACCCCCCCTGTCACCAGCAGCGACATCTCAGATTCGAGCAGGTTGCTCGGAGCCTGGTCCAGCCTGACACTGAATGTTTCCACCACCTCCCTGAGCAATTTGTTCCGATGTTTTAACACCCTCATGGTAAACATTTCTTTCTTACACTTAATCTAAACCGATCCTGCTCCAGCTTAAAACCATTACCCGCAGTCCTATCGCAACAGGTGCCGCTAAAAACTCTGTCCTTATTTTTATTCCAGACTCCCTTTAGGCACCAAAAGGGCTTTAAGGTCCCCCTGGAGCTTCTCTTCTCCAGAACATCCCGATCCCCGCAGAGCCGAGCCGCTCCACCCCTCCCACCAACTCCAACAGGTCCGCGTCCCTCCTCCCCGGGACGGAAAGCCCCGGCCGCGATCCGCGCTCCCGATCCCAAGGGCTCCCGAGCCCCGCCGGCCCTGCCCTCCCGCACGGGCCGATCGCAGCCCCCCGCGCTCCCGGACGGGCCGGGCCAGCCCCGCGCTGCGGCGGGATGTCCCGGAGGAGCCCCGCGCTCGCCGCGCTCACCTTGCTGCACGTCGCCGTTGGCGCCGCCGGGCACGGGCACGGTGAGCTGGCGCTCGGGCTCGGGCAGGCAGCGGCGGCAGAAGGAGTGCAGGCAGGGCAGCAGCTTGGGCTCGGCCTCCCGCCGGCTCTGCAGGCTCTGCGCGCACACCGCGCACGTGTCCAGCAGCGAGAACGGCCCCGGCGCCGCGGGCGTCAGCGGCGGCACCGGGCTGGGGCCGGGCCCCGCCGCCGCACCGGGCCCCGCCGCCGCCTCGGCCTCGGCCTCGCCGCCGCCGCGCTCCGCCGCCGCCGCCCCGGGGCTCTCGCGCTCCTCGGGCGGCGCGGCGGCGGACGGCGAGCCGGCGGGAGGCTCCAGACAGCCGCCGCCGCCCGGCGCGGCCTCGGCGGCCGCGTCCCCGCCGCCGCCGCCTCCTTTGTTTTCCGCCATGTTTCCTCCTTTGAACCCGACCCCGCTCCGCGCACGCTCCGCGTCACCGCGTCACCGGGCGGGACCGGGCGGGACCGGCGCCGCGCACGCGCGCGCGCTCCCGCGGCAACGGCGCGGCCGGGAGGACGGGTCGTGACGTCACGGAAAGGCGGGGCTCTGGGTCCAGTGATGAGATCTTATTGGGCGGTGGTGGCGGCAGGGGCGTGGCCACGCCCCCTCGGGAACGCCCCCGGGAACGGTCAACGGGAATAGGGAATAACGCACCGGGAATAAGGAACAGGGCATCGGCAATGGGGAATAACGCACCGGGAATAGGGAACAGGGCATCGGCAATGGGGAATAACACATCGGGAATAGGGAACAGGGCATCGGCAGCGGGGAATAACGCATCGGGAATAGCACACCGAGCTGGGAATAACGCACTGGGCTGGGGAATACCGCACCGGGAGGGGGAATAACGCACCGGGAACCGCGCACTGGGCTGGGGAATGCCCCATGGGGAGGGGGAATACCGCACCGAGGTGGGGAATAACCCTTCTGGACGGGAAATGACACACACAGGCTGGGAAATAACCCACGTGGGAGGGGAATAACCCACCGTGACGGGGAATAACGCGTGAAGACGGGGAATACCCATCGGGATGAGGAATAACGGATTAAGACGGGGAATATCCATGGGCGTGGAGAATACCCATTGGGATGGGGAACAACCCACCGGTACGGTGAATAATGCTCCAGGAAGGGGAATAACCCACTGGGACCGGGAATAATGCACTGGGGTGGGAGAATGGGGCACCGGGATAGGGAAAAACCCATTGGGACAAAGCACTGGGATGGGGAACATCCATGGGGAAGGAGAATAGGGCACTGGGATGGGGATCATGGACCAGGATGGAGAACAGGCCACCAGGAACAGGAAAGAGCAGACCTGGATTGGGAATATCCCACTGGGATGGTGAACAGGGCAGCAGGATGGGGAATGGCACAGCAGCATAGGGAAAAGGGCACTGGGACACAGAGCAGTGCAGTGGGATGGGAGTCAGAGATGGGGACAGGCCAGTGGGAACAGGAAGATCAGGAATTATGCCCTGGCATGAGGAACAGGGCAGGAGGTGGCATGTGGCAGCAGCTCTCTGGCCACAGAGAGCAACACACAACTTTCCCAGGCCTTTCTGGGGAAGGCTGTGAGGAGACCAGAGAAAAGAGAAATGAGAAACAATTCTTATCTTAGTGCACCTGTATCATGAACATGTGACATTTGTTTACCAAAGGGTGGTTTCTTAATTAGCCAATGGTGATGGTGTTTGGACTGGAGGACCAATTAGGTCAACCTGTATCATAAATAGATCATATTTGTATATTATATTTGTATATTATCTGTATATAACAGCAATGGGTTTCTTAATAATGACATAATATAATAAAGAGATTGATCAGCCTTCTTTCAATCATGGAGTCAATGCTAATTGTTACCCAGCTGGGGCCTGCTGCAGTGACAGTGGCACTGGAGTCTCCTCTGTGGGCACTGCACAGCCCCAGTGCTGCAGAGACTTCCCCACCCCAAATTCCAGATTCCCCCCACTTCCCCTGCAGGGGATTCTCAGGGTCCATCTGGCCCAGCCATCTCCTCCCACAGCTCTGGGCTTTGGGCATGAAGCAGAAACCAGAGAAATAGCAAAACAGGATTTATTAAAGGTGTAGGGGAAAACACAACAACACGAGCTCCTGCTTTAAGAGCTCCTGCTTTAAGTGTACAAAAAGTGAAACAATTCACAGTACATTTAATGGTGGCTGTGATACATTTAAACAGGATGTTTAGAGCCCACCCTACTTCCTCTCCTCGAGTTTAAAACAAGGAAAAGAAAGGATGGAAATATCCTTTTACCACCTCACACAATTGCAACTAGAGGTGTCTACAGACACAGAATCTCCAAAGTGTAGCTTTTGACACATGCAGCACTAAGATAAGTCAGGATTAATTCACTGAAAGTCTTGCTGGATATTCTCCTTGTTTGCTTCCCCATGCTGCTGCTTGATTTGTGAAATTTCATTTTCCAGCTGCACAATGGTTCGTTCAATCTCATAATTTTTACTGACAAGAGAGACCCACCTGGAAGGGAAAAGAAATAAAAAGAGCCTTTAGGTGTTATGTAACAGTCCTCTGGAAAAAAATCAAAGAAAACCATTGCTCCAAAGCAAGCAGAAACACTAAAGAAAGCAGTATTCTTCCTAACACATGATAATCCTTAGTTGACATCAATGGTCATTGGAACAACCAAAGTGACAATGAGTAATTTTTAAGCCTGTTAAACCTGAAAACACAAAAAAATTAATCACTTGACTCATCCAGCAACTGCCAATATTGAGATATAGAAGAGTTTAAGACAATTTAGGAAATTTGAAGCAGCTAATAAATATCCCCTCCTCCCACCTGTTGATACACTCAACCTCAGTAATTATAATATGGAACCAAACTACAAATACTTTAAAACACTTCCTGCAAAAAACAACAGTATCCTACAGCAGCACCAAAGGATCGCTGAATTTCAAGTGGAAGAAGAATTTCAAGTGAATTTCAAGCAATGGAGAAAGCTGTGGAAGGGTTAACAGAGAAATGTCAATACTCACGTGGATTCCATCTCTCTCAGCTTAGCCCCAGCTGTGAGCTGCATATTCTTCCTCTGCCAGTTCAGGTCTTGAATGTTTTTCCTGGGGAGAAAAAGATGTCTTTTTATTTCCTCATTTCTTTGGCATCTGCAGTACCTGTTGCTAATTTCCAAGTACACTCAATCCCTAGAAGTACTGCCAGAAAATATCTGCGTAGCCAGGACTGTAATGACAACATCCAGATGGACAAATCTCAGTACAGGGCTCACAGAGAACCCTGAGATAAATAAAATAAAAATAAAAGGCAAAACCAAACATCAGGGAAGATGTCCTTACAGAGACAACTGCACATAATTAAATTATCAGGAGTGAAATGAAAGCATCACTACATTTCAGAGAGGATTCTACAAATCCAGAGCAGAGGTTCAAACAAACCAAACACAGAATTTTGAGTAGAACAGACATGATTAATGTAGCTGCCTAGGGAGGGCAGGGTCACATTTCTTAATTATTGTTTTTACTGGGTCTTTTTCCCTGTGACATGGCAGCAGCCAGCCCATACATCTTCCCCTGTATAGCATGGAGGGGAGAGAAAGGTTCACCTCCAATTTCAGTACAAAAATATAAATAAGAATGACCCACCTCAATTTCTGAAGCTCCTTCTGGGCTTGTTCTATCATATGAACCAGGTGCCTGATGACAGAAAGCAAGCAAAGCATTAAAAATACACAAATGGTAAACCAGCCCCATTTTATCTGACATTTAACTTCTCAAGTTAAGGATTCAACAAGTCCCTGCAGCACCTTGGCCCAGCCAGCGGATCCTTTACCTGCTTCCCTTCTCTCTGAGCTCAGGAACCCCTTGCCTTCTCTCAGTTTGGCATTCCTCTGGCCTACCCTTTTATCTAAGGCTAAGCCAACCCTTCTCAAAAGTGGACATTAACATTCTCTGTCTGAAACAGTCCCAGTGCTTTCTGCAGCCACACTCTACAAGCTGTTCTTGGCTTTTGCAGCAGCTTTATTACCGCTCCAGGCTAAGCCCAGGATGTATAGTAGCTCATCTTCATTTCCACTACTGAGTTATTCCTTCACAGGCTATCACTAGCCTTAAATAACACCAACTATCATCAACAATAACCCACAACATTCAAGACAGGGATGTATTAAAACACAAGCTGTTTCTTGGCTACAGAGACACCTTTGAGATCAGCCTCTTCTTTCTCTTACAGGGATTCATGTATTCCAGCCTATGTTCTAGAGACCCCCACTGGATTTACACCCAGTAAATACAAAGAAATTCAACACAGAACTTGGTGCTCAGCAGAGCAGCTGAGGCCTTACTCGTTGTACACCTTCCAGGCATTGCAGCCGTGCTGGGACATGAGCTCCAGGTTCTCGATGCGCACAGCCTGGTGCTCCAGCTGTGCCATGGAATTGTTCACGCACTCCTGCCACGCCGTGATGTCGTTCTTCTGCCCGGAGGAGGGGGCGGGCAGCTCGTACCTGCAAAGGGCACGGCTCACCGCGGGGCACAGCTCACCCTGAGGCATGGCTCACCCGGGGCGGCGGGCACGGCTCACCCCGGGGCACGGCTCAGCCCGGGGGCAGCGGGCACGGCTCAGCCCGGGGGCAGCGGGCACGGCTCACCCCGGGGACAGGCGGCACTGCCCTGCCGGCCCCACTCACCTCT
The DNA here is from genome assembly GCF_963513975.1 of Fringilla coelebs. Taxonomy (NCBI): domain Eukaryota; kingdom Metazoa; phylum Chordata; class Aves; order Passeriformes; family Fringillidae; genus Fringilla; species Fringilla coelebs. Next base: position 4,149,354 of record NC_140049.1, read on the forward strand.
TCATGCTGAGCAGCTCCAGGGGCTGCCGGGCCGCCAGGCGCTCGAACTCGTTCCGCATGATCTCGGTCTGTGGGGAAGGCAGCGGTGAGGGACAGGGGTGACACAAGCGGGGTATGGTGGGGAGGACGGGGACAGGACACAAACGGATAACGGGGGAGAGCCACAGGAGGGGTACGGCGGTGGGCACGGGGGAAGGACGGGGACAGGCAGGATCCGTCCCAGCCAGGTTACGGAGTGGGGACAAGCAGGCTATGGGGGCACGGCAGCCCGGTCGGGGTACGGGGAGGCACTGGGCCGGGCTGTGGAGCCGCCAGGCCGCCTCAGCTCACCTCGAAGGCGCTGTAGTCGTGCGCGGGCAGGTAGCTCAGGTAGTTCTTGGTCGGCCGGTACCGCCGCGTCTCCTCCTCCACCAGCGCCGCGGCCTAACGCACACGGGGCGTCAGGCAGGCGGACAGCCCGCCCGCCGCCCCGGCCCCTCCCCGCCGCCGCCCCGGCCCCGCACGCACCGCCTCCCGCACGCCCGGCGCCTCGTAGCCCTGGTCGAAGTAGGGCAGCGCGTCCACCACAACATCCCCGGCCACCAGCCCCGGGCCCGACATCTTGGCCGCGGCCGCGCGCACTGCGCGTGCGCACTACGTCACGCTTCCCCCCTCCCACCCCGTGGGACCGCACACGGCTCGGCCCAAGCCCCGCCCCCAGCGATCAAACCACGCCCCTTTCCGGCCCGCCCCTCAGCTCAGGCCACGCCCCTCCCGGTTTGACTCCAGCCCCGGTTCCGCCGCTCCCGGAGCGCTTCCAGACCTGCCCCGCCCCTACCGGAGCGATTCCGACCCTGGCCCTGCCCCTCCCTGCCCGGTCCCGCCCCTCCCCGCCAGGCCACGCCCCCTTAAGGAACAGAGACACGTGAAGGGTTGGACCGATGAGCTGTTATTGATCCATGGAACTGGTTATCGGTCTGTGGAACTGGTTATCGATCCATGAGCTATTATCAGTCTGTGGAACTTGTTATTGATCCATGAGCTGTCATCAATCCATGGGGTGTTATCGATCCATGGAAGTCGTAATCAATCCATAGGCTGTTATCAGTCCATGGAACTTATTATTGATCCATGGGCTGTTATCGATCCATGGGCTGTTATTGATCCATGGAACTCGTTATCAATCCATAGGCTGTTATCAGTCCATGGAACTTGTTATTGATCCATAGCTGTTATCGATCCATGGAACTCATTATCAATCCATGGAACTCACTATTGATCCCTGGGCTGTTTTGGATCCATGGAACTCGTTATCAATCCATGGAACTCGTTATCAACCCATAAGCTGTTATCAGTCCATGGAACTTGTTATTGATCCATGAGCTGTTATCGATCCATGGGCTGTTATTGATCCATGGAACTCGTTATCAATCCATAGGCTGTTATCAATCCATGGAATTTGTTATTGATCCATGAGCTGTTATCGATCCATGGAACTCATTATCAATCCATGGAACTCATTATCGATCCCTGGGCTGTTTTGGATCCCCGGGCTGGTTGTTCCTGCAGCACACCCCGAGGCCCCAGCCCAGCCCAGCCCTCCCGGGGCCCGGCTCAGTCCGGCCCGGGCGGGGTCCGTGGTTCCCCCTCCGCCGCTGTCCCGCAGCAGCAGCACGTCACTTCTTCTGGAGGAATTTCATTTTACTGCCTGCAGAAAAAAAACAGCATTAGGAGCTTTAGGTGAGAGTGGGGAGGCCCTGGCACAGGGTGCCCAGAGCAGCTAGGGCTGCCCCTGGATCCCTGGAAGTATCCCAGGCCAGGCTGGACAGGGTTTGGAGCAGCCTGGGGCAGTGGGAGGTGTCCCTGCCATGGCAGAACTGGTCCCTTCCCACCCAAATTATTGTGGGATTCTGTGAGCTGGAGACACTCCAGGACTCATCAGGCTGAGGAGCTCAAGGTGGAAAGCCACACATGGCCACCTCTGCCACCTCTGTTCCCTGGACATGTCCTCAGCCACTTAAGGAACAAGCACTCAGAGCAGCAGCTCCCACAGATTTTATCTAAAGATACAAAAGCTTCATAAGAAAAGAAAAACCTTACACAGTGTTCAGTGTCCCCTGAAGGAGTAAATATAAACAAGGGAACACTTTACAAAGGAAATGTAAACAAAGGAAAACACTTTGCAGAAGGCAAAGCAGCCTTTCTCTCTTTCATAATAAATTAATTATTCAATAGCTACAATTAATTTTAAATAATTTAACAATGAACAAAAGCAAGGGGGGGGTCCTTTACCAAGACTGCGAAGGATTTTGTTCATTCCAGTTCGTTCTGTCTCTGGAATACGTTCCAAATACTCCAAGGCACGGACCTCAAAAAGGCCTAAAGAGAAAAAAAAATTCAAAATTACTCACTAAATGAGTTACTCCATCTTTTAGCATGTGGCATCATGATTAACAAGGCCACAAAAGGAAATCCTGTAGGTAGTGTGTGTAAGCTGTAGGATGAAGGAGAAAGGAGAGATATAAAGAAATTCTTCATAAACTGAATTATTTTGAGTAATTACAAGGGCACAGGGCATGTGACATTCTCACTAACCAATCTAGTCCAAGATACAAATCCTCCAGCATTTGCATACAGCCCATTACCACACTGTGTTACATTTTAAACCCTAAAAACTCCTCTTTGGCCCCTTCTGCCAAGCTAGCAGGGTCTGCTCTGCCCCTTGGAGCTGCCTGCAAGCAGAGGGTGTTGTTCCATCCAAAGGGGATTACCTTCAGCTGGCCACACCATTGTTTTCCAGTTGTTCAGTAACTGAGGCATCTCAAAGCTTGTTTTCATTTCAACCTCACTTTTAGTTTCCATATTCTCAAAATCTTTTGCCAGACAATCATATTTATAAGGCTTTCCTGTTTCATCTTCCCAACATTAGGAAAGTCCTGGGGGAGAGCTGTCTCTCTCTGTTCAGAGGATATGTGATTACCACATCTAGCCTCTGCTCTAGGCCAGGCTTTGTAGCAGGCCCAGGTCCTGCAATGCCTCCGTGGCGTTCAGCAGCCTAAGATAGGAAACGCCAAGTTGTCACAGACATGTTTTATGAAAAATCTTTTCCTTAGGATTTTTTCTCTTGAGAAGCTGAGAGGCCTCAGGAACAAAATGTAAACAATGATTATCTGCTGCTGTGGAATGCAACTGGGATTGGTCTTGCGTGGTTGTTTCTAATTAATGGCCAATCACAGTCCAGCTGTGCAAACTGTCTCAGTCAGTCTGAGCCTTTGTTATTCATTCTTTTTCTATTCTTAGCTAAGCCTGCTGATGAAATCCTTTCTTCTATTCTTTATAGTTCTAATACAATATATATCATAAAATAATACATCAAGCCTTCTGAAACATGGAGCCAACTTTCTCATCTCTTCCCTCGCCCCGGGCCCCCTGTGATCACCGTCCCAACGAGGCATCACCTTTGGCCAGGCTCTTGCTGAGCTCGCGGTCCTGGATGAAGCCGGCGAACATCTGGGTCTCCATGAAGCAGTGCAGGAAGTGGCGCACGGTGCGCGAGCCGTGGCTCTTGCGGAAGGGCTCGCGCTGGAACACGCGCTGGCCCTGCTCCGTCACGCTCATGTGCAGCGAGTAGTGCCCCACGATCTCCACAAAGAACTGCACAAAAGCCTCCGAGACCAGGGAGTTCAGGCTCGTGGCACCTGCGGGGAGGACGTTTGGCACTTGGGTCATTGCTCTCAGTTTGGTCGCAGATTGCAAGGCAAGGTGTCAAGATGGATTCTATTTGCCATCTATATGTCTTTTGTCAAGTGGGCAGTTTTCCTTATCTCTTCCACAATCACTCCTCCCTCTGGGCAGACACCTTCTGATAACAGGCCATTGAATGTCACTGCATGGCTGATAAAAGCCACAGCATCCCACTGGGAGATGTGAGCCCAGAGGGAGGAGCCAAGCATTCCTACCCGGATAGAATCTGGAGATTCTGGAACACCAGCACAGCTTCTCCACTGCATTCCCAGAGGAACAGCAGCTGCCTCTGCCCCTGGATCTTCAGAGGCAGACTGCACCTTTCTCCAGGATCCCTGCTCCAGCAGAACCACCCCTGGCCCTGCAGGAGGGCTGCAGCCACAATTCCAATGGCCCTGCTGCCAGCACCCTGACCCACAGGGTGTCAGGCTGTGCTCTGGCTCTGGCAGTGCTGGTTTGGTTCACTGCATTGTTTATTTTATCCTTTTATTTTCTTCCCTATTAAAGAACTGTTACTCCTGCTCCCTTATTTTTTTGCCTGAGAGCTCCTTAATTTAAAATTTATAGCAATTCTGGGGAGGCCAGGGGGGGCAGGAGATAACATTTTGCTATTTCAGGGGAGGCTCCTGCCTTCCTTAGCAGGTACCTCTGTCTTTCCAAACCAAGACACACTCTATCAGTTTCTCTGAATCTGGACTGAAGGCACTTGAGATGACAGTTCATGTTCAGACTCAGGTGTTCATTGTTTCTTATCAATGTTACAGTCTCACAGCCTGAGTTCTGCCATCTCATTAGCAAGGCACAAAATGGCTATCTCTTCTTCCAAGGTCTTTTAAGGCTGAATTATCCAATTAAGAAATGATACCTAAATTCTTTTCCCTTTTAACCCAATAACTGATCCCACAGAACCCGCAGGGTGGACTTTTCTGTCCAGTTACAAAATACCACCCAAACCCATGGAGAAGAAGATGAAGAAGGTGAAGAACAACCTGTCTCTGCCCCCAAACCTCCATCCTGCTTCATATTTGTTTCTATATTCTAAAACCCCAAACTCTTAAGTTTTCTGCCCTGAGACATTACACACTTCTGACCAACTCCACACCCACAATCCCAGTGCTATTTATCAATTTTGGAAGCCTTCTCCACAGCCTCAGGTCAAATGCAGTGTTCTCTGGTGAGTCTGTGCCTTTCAGCACAGAGAGTTTAAAATTCTCAGCATCCAGGGTTCCAACACTAGATAAGCTTTCCCATGAATTGGTCTGAGGGAGCTGGAGAGAAAGAATTAAAACAATCCACAGGTTGTGTTTTGTAATGAGTTGTTTTCCTCATAAGATATTTACCAAAAGGGTGGTTTCTTAATTAGGCAATAGTGATGTATTTTAATTAAAGGACCAATCAGGTCCACCTGTAGCAAACTGGAGTAGAAAAAGAAATGGGTTTTTAATAAAGTGGTTATTAGCCTTCTGACCTAGAGTCTGTGGCCCTTATTACCTTCCTGACTCAATGGTGACACTCTCCAAAAGCTGAAAGGCCAAGAAACACTTATAGCGTATATTAATTAGGAAATAGTTAACTTCTGATTGTGCTGGTGTGAATTATAACATCTGTACTGTCTCACCCTTCTCATGAGACTGAAAATAGAATAAAAGTGTTTAAAACACCTCTCAGTTGCCCCATCTCTGGGTCAGCAAAGAGCACAATCTGACCCTCTCCTAAAGGAGGAGTGGCTTTTTAGAGGACTCAGTCACTTTTTGTACTGGCTGTCCCAGACTAGGAGATTCCAGGTGATTGATATCAAAGAAGTCTCAGCTCAAATATTCAATTTCCCAATGTCAACTTTCTGCTGCAACTGGGACAGGTTTGGTTCTAAAGCTTTTCCAGAATTTAAAACATCCATAATTTCATTTTCCCTGTCAAACATCTGGTGTGTAATGAGTTGTCAGCTTTCAACAGGCTAAGTTTAATTCTCTTCAAGAATCAGGCAAACTGCAGAAGACAAACTCTCTGAAAAACTTTGTTTTTAGGGATTTATATAATTTGCTGGTGCCATTCTCTCAAGCCACTCAGAGCTTTTTAAGTTTCTCACACTTCCTTATCTGATGAATCATGTATAAAGCAGTTCAACTTTGAAAATGATCAGCAAGATTACCCTCTAAAATACAGAAATTTGCTACGTTCTCTGAGAAAAATATTGTCTCTGCCACTTACAAAAACAGAATAAAATTCAAAGCACAACTGGATACAATAAAATTTAAAGCACAAAGGAACTGATGCTGTTGGTCCAAAGGAAACTACAGTTCTGCACACATTAATTGTGAAAAGAGGAACTGTCAGCACACCCAACTTCTCACACATTCACAAGATGTTCTTAAGCAAGATCACAGGGAAACAGCTAAAATGTCACTTCTTAGTGTTTATTTCAATTTGCTCATTTTTATCAACTCTGTGGTAGAGATCTGCTAATGGGAAAACATTTTTCCACAGAAAGTACCTTGTGTGTCACTCTGCTCGTGTGACAGGATTTCACTCCGTTCTTCCAGGATTTGTACAAGTGCAGCCTGCAGTTTGTGGGGCAGGATCTCATCCTCATCTGATACCTACACACAGAAACAGCCAAGGAAGGACTTCTGTGTTATTCCCATCAGCAGGAGAACCAGGGGGTAGATTAGAAATATTCATATCATGCCTAAAGCAGTTAGAGAGGAGTTATTCTGTGATATATCTTAAGGGAGACAGTATATTTATCTTGCAGCCACAGAAATTAAACACATTTGCTCAGCATGCCCCAAGATTTGATTAGAGTCACACACACAACTGGCCACCACACAGACTCAGGCTTAATTCACCAGTAAATCACACAAAACCAATAAAAGTCTGTTGAGAAAACACAACAGGTCTCAATAATATGGTTTTAAAAATCCCCCATTCCTTTAATACCTTTCTCCAGTTGCAGGCTGCAATGCAAAACAGAACAGTGAGGCAAGGAAAAGGAGAAGCAAATATCCTGAGCTAGTAATGAAATCCCTGGCATTTTTATAGCTACTTGTCTGGGGCTGCAGAAGCACTTTTGGAGAAGTTCAGCAGAGAAGCCCAAGTGAGCTGTGATAATTTGTTCCCTAGACTCCCTCCATCACTCCTGGGGAAAACAAGAACCCAAAGCAACAAACACTCCCCAGCTGGAGGAGAAAGGAGAAAGTGCTGTACAGAACAGGGAGAGACAGACAAAAAGCAGCAGGGAATCTTAGGGACCCCTTCACATAAGAAACCAAGCAAGAGTTTTTAAGCTCAGCTCAGATAAGCAGCATCTTTGGCTTTGCAGAGCTCTCCACCTCATGCAACCTCAACCTCGCAATAAGGATTTGTAAGGCTGTTCCCTTCTCTGCCAGTTCAAAAGGATTGCAAGGTATTTCTTCAGCCACTGGAGTCTCCCTATGAACACCAGCTTCTCCTGATTTCTTTTTGTTATTTTTTTTCATCAATGCCTTTTCCTGGCATAAACCCACAAGTTACTGGTACTGTTATTTCACTCACCTCTTGCAAGAACTTGTCAGCACAAAGATCAACAATCAGAACCTGGGGAGACAGAAAACACACTGACTCATAACCAGGTATGTTTCTGCATAGGAAAAAAAACAGGTTTTTAATTTGTTTTTTAGATGTGGGATGTTTTTCAAATAGGGCTGTCACACACAAAACACAAGTTCTGCATAGGTGCAGCCTGTCTCTGAGAACAGTGAACATTATTTTTATTTTTTGACAATGCTGGAACATCCTGACATGTATCTGGCAAATTCACCAAGCGGCTCAGAGAACTTTGAGAGTTTATACTCAGACAGAATTCAGAGATTATTCCAGAGAGGTCAGCCTCATCCCACTGACACTCTCTGTGTCTCACATATCCTCACCTCTTCTATGGGCAGGTCCCAGAGCTGTGGCAGGGAGCAGGAGAGGATGCCAATGAGGAATGGGGTCGGAGAGCACACGATGTCAATCATGGAAGCTGGCAGGACAGGGATGTAGGTGTGCTGCCAGGTGAAGGGGTAAAGTGTTGCCACTGCAGCGTGCCCACATTTAGACAGAGTGCTGGAGAGTGGGAGAAGCACAGGAAGGGTGGTCAGTGTCTCCTTCAGGGCAGGTGTCATTGGTGTACAGCCTGTGCAGCAGCAGAGGCCCCATGCACCCACTTCTGAACTCACTTATGGGGAGCTAAAACCACCATCAAGCCAGGCTAAAGAGGCAAAAAGGAAACATTCCCTTATCTCCTTTTGTGTAAACAGCATAATCCAAATTCTAGCATGCACATGCTGTGTGGGGAGTGCAGAAGGTTTTCAAATGGAACTAACTGCAAAACTAGACAAGCTTGGACATGGGACAGGTCCAAACAAAAACATCCAGTGACAGCCTCCCTCAGCAAGAGCTACTCAGACTCATCTCTTACCTCAAGTTGTCAGCCACAAAGATGACCCTCCTTTCCAGCAGGAGAGAGGCAAAGACCCGGATGGTGTGGGACACGCTCAGACACTGCAAGAGGCACTCAAAGTCCACGTGCTCCAGCCTGGAGTCCAAGGGGCGGCACAGCTCCATCACCTGGGAGCACACAGACACAGAGAGAGCTGGGGAGCAGCCCAGAGCAGGGAGCTCAGCCTGAGGCAGAGCTCAGCAGCTCCTCCTGAGGGGCAGGACCAGGGACAGGAGCCAGGGAAGGGCTGGAGCTGTGCCAGGGGAGTTAGGTTGGGTATCAGGGAAAGGTTCTTCCCCAGAGGGTGCTGGCACTGCCCAAGCTCCCCAGGTAGTGGGCACAGCCCTGAGGCTGCCAGAGCTCCAGGAGAGTTTGGACAGCACTCTCAGGAATGCACAGGGTGGGATTTTGGGGTGCCAGGAGTTGGACTCAATGATCCTTGTGGGACTCTTCCAGCTCAGGATTTTCTCTGAATCCATGATTTTACATAGAATCCCATGACCCAGACAGCTGGGGCAGCACAGAAGAGTGCTGCACAGAAGAGTGTCCCAGAAGCTCTTCATGAAGAAGCAGGGAATCACTTCCATGGCAGATGATTCCACAGCAAACACATCTCTGGGACAGCCTCCCTTCCAACTCCAGGATGTTTTCTTCACGCTAATTATTTCCAGGCACCACTGTGCAGTTTGCAAAGAGCCTCTGTGCCCCAGAGACCCCAGAGAGAGCAGGCAGCTCGGCCTGACCTGTGTTACCTCATCTCCTGCTCCTGGCAGGAAGCTCCTGACGGTGATGGTGCGGCCCGGGGCGGGGAACGGCGCCTCCATCACGCTGCGCATGAAGGGGTGCACCAGGGCTGGGGACATCTCCCTCCTCTTCTCCACCTCATCCAGGATCTGCAGGGAAGCACACAGAGCCTCGGGTCACTGCTGCTGCTTGTGGCATTCACATTCTCTGAAAAAAATCCCTTTGCCCAGGATTCTTCTCCTGGGAAGCTGAGAAGCCTCAGAGAAAAGGAAAACAATTATTATCTCATTTGCTTCTCCTGTGTTTTGCTTGTGTGGAATGTGTTTGGAGATTGTTTACCCACAGGTGATTGTGTCATTGGATTCTGCTTTGAGTTGTTTTCACTCTTTGGCCACGCAGGGCCAAGCTGTGTCAAGACTCTGAAAAGAGTCACGAGTTTTCTTTATTATCTTTTAGCCTTCTGTAAGTATCCTTTCTGTATTCTTTAGTATAGTATAGTATTCTTTAACATAATATAGCATTAGAAAGTAATATAATGTTCTCAGCCTTCTGAGAACATGGAGTCAGATTCATCATTCCTGCCTTTATCAGGGCATTCCCAGCAAATACAATAGCTGCTGAGCAGAGGGGAAAATCCATCAGAGCATTCCCATGGAGCAGGCTCCAGCACAGCCCCACTGCCCTCTCCCACCTCGCTTGGGACCTCTGTGAAATTCATCTCTAATGTTTGAACAGTCAAACAGGAACAGCTTCCTGTGAGCACAACTCTCCAGTCTCCTGCTACTGGAAGGAAACATCTTGTACGTAGTAATCAAATTCTCATTATTTAGAGAAGTTAGGAGGAGCAACACTCATCCCCCTTGCCAAGAAACCTCCCTGAAATGCTGTTCTAGAAACTCTGTGCTCCAACAAATCAGAACCATCTTTCATCAAAGCTTGTCCCTCTACTCTGCTGCAATAATTGTCCTTTATCTGCAGCAGCTTTCCCCAGTCCTCACCTCCTTATCTCCCCTTCTCATGGTGCTGCAAAAAGCCAGGGGAGATCCAACCCCATCCCAAACTGATTTTCCATTTCCAAGTCCCAGAAGAAGAGGATGAAGGGGCACCCTCTGTAACACCAGGTATTAGAAGGCCCTTCCTGGCAGTAATTGCTGAAGGATTTGTGCCTTGGCTGACAAGGCTCAGCACCAGGATTTTATTTCCCTGCTCAAAGCAAAGACAGAGAGGAAGCCCCACTCTGCTGGGATGAGCTGCAATCACTAAGCCTGACAGAGGCATGCAGTCACTCTGTGGAGGCTGCAGGCTGTCAGAGCTCAAGGAACAGGCTGTGCCAGCTCACCTTGGAGAAGAGGTTGAAGCAGCCCAGGCGGCTCACGATGCAGTACACCTCGGGCAGGCGCTTCCCTTTCCCTTCTGGCTGAAAGGCAACAGCGACAGCTCTGCTGAGAACAGAGGGGCAAGGAACAAGCCAGCACCCACACTGCAGCTGATCTGCAGAACTCCTTCTGCTGCAGCCCCCCCTACACTTATCACTGTGAAGGTTCTCAAGGAACACCCAGTTCCAGGAGCTGGTTCATGCCCAGAGCCCGTTTTGCTATTTCTGGGCACCATCGTGACCCTTCCCTCTGCATCCCAAGGGCTGGCACCACCACAGCAGCACAGGATGGGCAACCCACGTGGGAAAGCAGCCCTGAGTCATGTCCTGACAGTGCTCAGACAGTGCTCCCTGCACCCACAGCCCTCCCAGAGATGCTCACCAGGAGCTTCCTGCAGTACCCGAACCAGCGGCTGCCGTCCTCCCCCGTCAGCACGAAGGAAAAGGTTTCACTGGGGAACAAGGCAGAGACAGGGTTAAATTCACCACACAGCTCAGGGGACAGACTGACAAAGCACACAGACTCCTTCTGGGCATGCTGACAAGGGCCAAGGCATGAATACAAGGACTTTGGGATCTGTTCAGGATAAAAACTTGTACCCCATGAGCTTTTCCATCTCTCCTCCTTCCCAGCTGCTCTCACTGAGCTTTTCCAGCTCTCCTCCTTCCCAGCTCCTCTCACTGAGCTTTTCCAGCTCTCCTCCTTCCCAGATGCTTCCCCATGCAGCCAAGGAGCAGCAGAAGCACTTCCAGCCCAGCAGCTGGCCTTGGACAAATTCTTCCTCCTTACAGGAAAGGCAGCTGCAGCTCTCTAGCCCAGCTCCACACCTCATCCTCCCTCCTACCACAGGGATTTCCTGGATCCTTTCCCCTTTTCCCCTGCCCTGGCTGCAGCTCCTCTTGCACAGTCCAAAGCTTTCAGCATTGCCTGTCTCAGTCACAAATATTCCAAACCAAGTCTTTACCTTTTAAGGTCTGATGAAGGGAACCAGTCTTTGGGATCTGGAAAGCAGAATTTGGGAATGACCTTCAGCCTCTCTTCAGTATCCTTTGATGGTCTGAAGGGATGTTCAGGCTGGAGGGGTAACAGATGCATTTACACTCACTGAAGTTGGTGCACAGCTGCAGCATTTAAAATACAGAAAGCATCTTCCTGCCACTTCCAAAGGGTGATCCATCCCACAGCTAATGCACAGGTACAGGAGAACATGTTCTGACTATTAGCAGATTCCCAGTTCCCTCCTGCATTTTTCCAGCTGATTGGACCTTTGTAAAATGGCCCAGCTTGGTAAGGATGGAGTAAGGATCCACAAGCATGGCTGAGTTTATTGGAAAATGAATTTAGAAATGAGCTCCCAAATGATGGCTGGGTCAGCCTGCCTTGGTTCTGCCCCTGGGAGATTTAAAAACACTCAAATAGGAATAGGAATGTGTTCAGCTTTTGATGTGCAGATCACTCATAACTGAAGTGCAAAAACTGTCCCTGAATCACACATTTCAGCCACACCACATGTGGGCTCAAATTAAATCCCTCAAAGACTGCAGGACACTCTCCATGATGAAAACTGACCAGAAAGGGCAAAAGAAAGGAGTTCAGATAAGAGGCTCCATAAGAAATGTAAGAAAATTTTACAAATTTAAGTAGGAAATGCCCCTGAGAAGTGCCAAGTTTATTGCATGAACTTGATTTTAGGCACTCAGCACATCCAGGCTATTCCAGTGTCCCAACTGTGACAGCACAAAGTGTTAGGAAAGCAGAACAGCATTTTCACAGAGTAACAGTTGTACAAAAGCTTAGATGTCCTTGGGCACACAGCCCAAAGCAGAGGGTGACAGCAGATTACTTGGAAGCAAAGCTAATATTAGAAGGGAGACACCCAATCTGACCCACTGTCCCATCTAAGTCACTCACCAAAACACTTTCCCTTGAGCAGCAGATAAATAAATCTGAGAAAATAATTTTTTGTGTCAGTGCCTTTATAAAAGCCAGTAGAGAGCAGGAGGGGAACCCTGCAGTGCCCTTCCCAAAAGGCAATGGACAGACTGACAGGGTGCACCAGGGAAAACCCAAATCTGCAGCACTCCCTTCTTCTTCCCAACACCCCAAAGTTTGCACTTTCAGCAGATATAATTTGGGTGGATTCAGTTTTGCCCACTAAATTACCACTGTGCACTCTTTGTGGCTGTAGTTCCTAATTCATCCTGTGAACCCAAGGCATTTACACACTTAAGACACTGGAGTTATTTGCACACAAATCCTTTAGACAGCAGGAACTGGGACACAGGGGGACCTGCTGGGGTCCTACACAACCTCCCTGAGTGGATCTGACATCTCCTCTGTGTGGATGACATGCAGAATCCTCAATCCTCCCTGGCTTTCTGAAGGCACAGCCAGAATTGCTGGCTCTGTTCTGTTTTCAGTGGAAGGCAGCAGGTATGAGCCCAGACACTGACAACTGAATATTCATCTCAATCTGGTACCACAGAAACACCAAGGCTCCATCTCAGCTTCCCAGCTGAGCTATAATTCAGTCACACACGGGTGTTGTCACCCATTTGGGCTGAACAGTTTATTTTAAAGGGCTTGGTTTAACTTCAACTTCCACTGCTCTCCTGGTTTTAGGGGCTTTTACAAACACTTTGCCATTTTATTATCATTCTTTTTCAAAACAGTACAAATAAGCATAAAAGCCCTGGGATTCCAGTTTCTGTGCCCCATCAGTGCTTCACTCCTTGTCTGTAAAGGACAGACTGCCAGGATGAGGTTCCTGCCAGCTTTGGGACAGAGCTCTGCACTCCCTCTCCTTCAGCTGGTATCAAATCCCCCATGGCTTCATGAAATTTGAATTAAGTAGGAAAAAAGCAGTTCAAAAAAAGACAATAACCTCATTATCAAGACACATATTCAACAAGCTCCTGACACCACACATCAGGTGTGTAACAGAGCAAGGTGCCTCCCATCCCTAACCCAGATCCTGACCAGTGCAGCTCAGGAGGGCAAACAGAGCTGAGCAGTTCCCTGGGCAGGTTCCCACACAGCTCCTACCTTGCTGGGGAACTGCTGGATGATGTGTGGTGTGTAGGTGACCTCAGATGCCTTCTTGTGCAGGGACACCACCACGAAGAGCTCGAAGAGCTGCTGCTCCTGGAGCTCGATGAGATCCCTCTCCAGGGTCTGGTAGTGCGGGTTCCTCCTGGAGGCCGAGCGTCTCAGGCACCTGTGGCGACCTGGGCAGAGCAAAAAACCCCAAAGCAGCCTGGGCTGGCACTGCCACACACCCACAGGGCACAGAAGAGGACTCAGCATTGCCATCAGAGGGGGGAAAGGGTTGGGTGGATTTGCCCAACATCCAAATGCTCCTCATGGGATATAAAACCTGTGTCAGCTCCTCGTGCACAGAGCTGATTTCACAGATTTCCCCCAGGGAATAAGTGACAGGAGGAGAGTAAATAACCCCAGATTCCATTGAAGGAGGTTCAGTTTGCATATTAGGGACAATTTCTTCACTGGAATAGCTGTTATCATTGGAGCAAACTGCCCAGGGCAGGGGTGGAATCACCATCCCTGGAGGTGTTTAAAAAATGTGTGGATGTGGCACTTGAGGATGTGGTTTAGTGGTGAGCATGCTGATGCTGCTGGGTTGATGACTGGACTTGATGACCTTAGAGGTCTTTCCCAACCTTAACAATTCCAGGATTCTGTGATTCAGACAGGGAGCATTGGCCTGCAAATCCAGAATCCTGCAAATCTGCAGCTCTGCAAATCCCCCCTGACAGATACTGAAATTTCTCCTGCTGCCCTGATGTTGTGGGGTACCAGGCAGTGAAGGCCAGCTGCTCCATCCAGGTCTCAGGGTGCCACTCCACACACCAGGGGCACTGAGGAGAGGCAAAGGCAGCTCCCTGGCCAAGGCACCCCCAGGCTGGGCTGTCCTGACAGCACAGGCTCACAAGCACAGGCACAGCCCTCTGACATCAGGAATTCCTGTGGCCCAGGCACTGTGACACATTCTAGACACTCTCAAACAACTCTTCCATCAGGCAGTGACTCAATCTTTCTGAAGAAATCTCAATATTTCTGCTGAGGTTCTTCACTCTCATTAACATAAAGAAATGGAATTTCACTTTTCATTCCAAACTTAAAGCCTTTTGAATGTTTCCCTCCAAGTAAATGAAACACCTAAAATAAAATCATAGAATAGAATCACAGAATTCTTAGAATCCTTGAATGGTTTGGATTGAAGAGACCTCAAAGCTCATCCTGTTGCACCCCTTGCCATGGCAGGGACACCTTCCACTGTCCCAGGCTGCTCCAAGCCCCATCCAGCCTGGCCTTGGGCACTGCCAGGGATCCAGGGGCAGCCACAGCTGCTCTGGGCACCCTGTTCCAGATCCTTCTGTTTAATCTGTCTTGACATGGAAGCTAAAAGCACCTAAAACCAAGTCTGGACTTTGGGTCTATGATCCAGCTCAGGACATTGGAACCAGACAAATACTCAGGTGAATTCTGCCCAGAGGAAAGGACATTTCACAGCATTACATAAAACAAAACCAAGGGAAGGAATTAGGAGGGAAATAACCTCAAGCAGCAGCAGCAAAGGTGATCAGGAACAACATCCTACCAGCCCAAAAATGATTTTGCTTTTGCTGACTGACAGATTAATGGCATTAAACCTCAAGGGCTCAGGGGAAAGGGCAGAAACAGAGGTTGGTTTGTCACAGCAGCAGCAGCTCCCAGACTTGGCCATGTGGCCTCTGAGAGGCTCCCTGGCCCTGTCTCAGCAGATCTCCACACGTCAGCTCGTCCCAGCAGGGCCTCAGCCAAGGGTGCAGTGCTGTGGGACAGGACCAGCCCTGTGATTCACTCACTTTTGGGCTGATTTTCCGTATCGCTTTCGTTCCCGCTGGTTTCACCTGAAACACACAGAGTTTTCACTTATTAGCCATGCAGAAGGAAGATGGGCAACACCCAAAGTTGGGAAAGAGAGACAACTTGAAACTCATCAGATCAACATCCCTCAGGGCTGCCCACCAATCCTGCCCAAAGCATCGGCCAAGGGCAGCTGGAAAATGTGTTACAACAGCAAATTGCAAAAAGCAGAGCTGATATCAAGCCAGTGGTGCCAATGAGTGACCTGCAGGTCATCTGAACAGGAGCAGAGAACACAAACCAGCTGGTTGGTTGAAGCTGCTGTAAAACTCAACAGGGCTGCTGAACAGAATAACTATAAATAAAGAACAGAACAAGGCACACAGGTAACAAGTGCAGGAGCCACTGGTAGCTCTCATGCCAAGTGGTTTTCTGAGGAATTTCTGCTTTAATCTGCTTTTTTGAAAAAGCACTTTTAAGCCAGGCTCAGAATCCTCCCTTTGTGGCAGTGTTAAATTTGGGTTAGGCAGGTGTTCCTTGAGCTGAAAGCTCAATTCCAGCCACAAGTGTGGGGACTGCACTGCTGAGTCAGCATGAGGTGGTGGTGCCAGGCCAGGGGCAGAGGAATTGTGCCACTCAAGGTGTTCAGAGCACAGACAGTGGTGCTGGAGATCCCAGTACCTTTCACTGGAGCTGCTTCTCTCCCAGAAGGACTGAGCAGCTTCACCTTCTTCTTTCCACGCTTGGAATCAAAGATCTCCTGTATTTTCAGTACCAGCTGAAAGCAGAAGCAGAAGCAGAGGTTAATGTGGGGGTCCAGAGAAAGCTCCAAGAGCCAACAGGAGGGCAGCCCAACAGCCACCACCCAAATCCTGCAGGAACCCTGGCTCAGAGATTCCTTCTAGCCCAGCTCACTGGATAAAGATTTCTGCTGCAAGAGAGAGATCCCTGTCAGCACAGCTCCAAGCTGGCACCAGACTGCACAAGCACTCTGCAAACTGTCACACTTGCCTTCCCAAATAGAAGTGACAAACTGTCTGGCATCAGATCTCCGTTTTCTATGCAAAGGCCCTTGCAAGAACATCTCAAACCCTGCAGCACAGAGGACTCAGAACATGCTCCCCAGCACCCCAACTCCTTCCAAGCCCAGAAAAAGCACAGCTCTCCCACTGTAGCTTGGGGGGTTGGGTTTTGGGTTTGCTGCTGTAGTTGATGTCAGCTCAAGTCCCCTAAAGCACAAGGGAGGCTGCTCCAAGCTCAGGCCCTGCCCCAGGTGTTGGCTGGAATGAGGATGATGTACTCAGAGTACCCTGCTTAGGGGCAGGTGTCCATGGCCATGGCAGGGGGTGGAACAAGGAGCAATTTAAGGGCCTTTCCACCCAAACCATTCTGTGATTTTGCACAAGTGAAGACAGACAGTGGGACAGAATAGGTCTGTGCTGCAGGACCAGACACCTGGTTCAGTGGAAGAAAAAAGCTGGGTAAAAGCCCAGCCCAGTGCAGACTAAGCACAGACATGAAAGAAGGGTCAGCACTTTGACACTCTGCTTTGGTGCTGGTTATCTTCCTTGCACTGGTCACAACAGCCTTACAGCCAAACTCCTGACACTTTCTGTGTCCCTGCCACAGCCTGCTCTGTGCTTTCCCCTCACCTGCCAGTGCCCCAGGGGATCCTCACTCCCCACATCAAAGGCGGCTTCATGGCAAGAGGGATTTACCCTAAATGCAGGGAGCAGGTCAAGTTCATTCCTGCCTCAAGAATTCATTAAACTGAACACAGGAGGGTGGGGCCCAGCCATTTGTCATCACAAATACAGCATAAAAAGAAATATATTAAAGAGAACCTGTTTGTTCAGCTCAAGTGTTTAATCCCCAGATCAGCAATCCAGGCTTAGGCTCTCCTTTTCCAATGGATTTCTCCCCATTTTCCTTCTCAGCCAGCCCTCCCAGGGAACAAACAGCCCACTGCAGAGAGCAGTGCTCCTCCTGCCAAACCTGCCTTCTTTCCCTTTTTTACCCAGCCTTACCTAAGAGATCTTCATTTCTGTCCTGATTTTTGTGCAGCTGAGTCACCACCCTGGGTGTGTTTAAGGCAGCCATGCGTTTCTTAGGCAAAAGGTTTTGTCTTTTTAGACCCCAGTCCTTTCCTCAACCTCTCAAGCAATCTTGGCTCAATTCCTCATGAGCAAAGAGAGTAAAGTGCTCTTCCTGCATGTAAATTGTTACCAGATTTTTGGAATAGGTTTGCTTTTGGAGAACATTTTATTTTCCCTCTCCAAATGAGAGATACTCTCCATCACAGCATTTTTAATAATCTTGCCATCTCCTTCCTGATTTTCCAGACCTAGAATTTGTTTAAAAACACAGACAGAAGTTACTTGATACTCCAAAGCACTTTAAAGGTTTGAAAAGTCCTTTGCAGCTGTCCAACTCTACCTCAGACTCTTGTGCAATCTGAGCAAATACACGTGATTTTCAGATGAAATAAAGATCTGCTGAAGTGAAATGATTTTACCACAGCAAAAATAAGTCCTTCTCACTGCCACAACTGGAATTTGAGTCCCATGCACCAAGTGCCACCACAGTGGCAGCTGCAGCTGCCCTTCCACAGCACATGGTACCTTTTGTCACGGAGGGATGTGAGCTGGTAACCAACAGAAGGATCTAGAAGCCTTCCCAAGGCACCAAACTGAACAGTCCTCTGTGTGAATGTGGATTAAAAGCCTTCCTCACCCCTCTGGCCTCAGCAGCATGATTGTCTTTGCAGCCAGGCAGGAGGGAGAGGCCAGAAGGGACAGCTGGATGAAGGCTCTGTGAAATGTTCTTATCCCTGAGAGTTCCTCTGCACCCTTAAAGTATGAAACAGCTGTTCCTGGTGCCAGTCCAGAACTCCAGGCCAACATTCCAAGTAACCAAGGGCCCCACAACTCTCCCACAGCTCAGGGCCTGCAGTGGAACACCAGGATCAGCCTGGGAAGTCACTGGGAGCAGGGACACGTGCACACAGCGTTACAGAGCTGCCCCTGGGGCTCTCCAAGAACACAGAGCCAGCACCAACACTCCATGGAAACACTGGGAACAAGGCTTAGGTGACAAAGCACGAGGAAGGGCTTGTGCTCACACACAGCCCTGACCTCCAGGCCAACACTGAGCACTTTGTCTGCCCACAAAAACACCACTGTGATTCCTGACCAACAAAAACATCACTGTCCCAGCTAGAGCTGGCACTCAGACCCCCAAACACCAGCCCTGCCACTTGGAGAGGGAATGGCTGGAGCAGCAGGGCCAAGCAGCCATCACCTGCCTGGCCCACAGCTCTGGGGCCACACACAAAGCACTTGCAAAGCAGCAAGAGCTTGAAATGCCAGGCAAGAAGCGAAGCCTCACACTTGAATCTCACCCAGGGCAGGTTCTTTCTCCTGCTGGCAGCCTCCACTGCTCGGAACAGCTTCCACTCAGACAGAGTGACAGGCAGGGAGGTCTCCTTCCCCACCTTCCCTTGGAAATTTGTCTGGGAGGGCTTCAGCTCCAGGGACTTACGGAAGGGAAGTTTTGGGGGAGGCTGGAAAACAGAAGCAGAAGAGATAGCTCAGCATGAGATCCAGCTTTGGTCCAAGGTCACAGGCAGAGGAGTCAATTACAGCTGGTAAATCTGCTCTACCAAGTCTCCATCCCACCTCCCCACTCAAGCCTCTCACCAAATCTCTCTTGCTCCTACTCTTTTGTTCCTTAGAAGCTTAATCAGCTGCCATGGCTGTTCATGATACACATTATATATTATTTACATTAATAACAAGCAATAAAACAATCAGGCAAACCAATGACTTGCAGTGTGGAATGTGAGGCTGAGCACAAATGAGGGCCCTTGTGGTGGGAATGATTCTGCAAACTCCTGACCCTTTAACCCCCCCACCCTACCTTGGGAGTCCTGCTGATGCTCCGGGGAGGGGGCAGCTTCCAGACAGATGGGACCTTCCACAGGGGCAAGGGCAGTGCTCTGATATCTTCATAGGGATGTTCTTTTGTAGGACCTGGAAAAAGCATTCCATGGGGATTTATGAAAGGAGATAAAGCCCTGTAATTTCAGCCAGGGATATAAGTGGGGAGAGCAAGCCAATAACAGGGTCTGAGAGACCTGTTTAAAGTTGGATGAGGTTCCCACCACATCCTTCTAACCCATTGCCATCAACTTGGCAAACTGTACATGGACTCAGCAGAACAAAACACTTCTTCCCCTGCAGAGCAAGCAGCTCTATTGCAAAGCAGCTCATTTTGGCAGTGTTCACACTGATCTCTGTGCAACACTCAAGCAAAGCATTCCAAGGGCTAATAAAGCAATCAATTTAGCACAGGCCAACTCCAGTGACCTCCCATGACATCTGAAATCAGGCTGTTCACGTGCAGATGTCACCAACACCAACAAAGAACCCCAGATGGGCAAGACCTTAAAAATCCCAGAGCCAGAAAGGGCCTCGATGCATCCTCACCTTCACTCCTCCCTCCCCAGCACAACTGCCACCCTTCCCCACGGTGAGGACACCCCCAGAAGCCCAGGCACATACAGATAATGTCCTCGTAGATGTTGTCTTCAGACTGAGAGCAGAGCAGCCTGGATCCTGCAGTGCCATTTGTCTCCTCCCGGGGTCTGTGGGAGCCGCCGCCCGCCGGCCGCTTGCGGAAGCCCTGGATGTCCTCAAACTCAAAAGATTTCCTAGAGGAAAACCAGGGTGACTTCTTCTAAAGGCACCTGCTGGAGTTGCTGTCTGCAGTCCACAAACAGTGTGGCCCTCCCTGGGACCATCCAGCACACGGATGCTCCACTCTGGGCTCACATTTCCAAGGGTTGAGGTCTAACCCCAGGCAGCAGCTCAGCCCCTCACTCCCAGCCAGTGGGATTGGGAATGGAATCAGAGGGTAAAGAGAGAAAACACGTGCATGGGTCGAGATAAAGACAGTCTGGAAGGTAAAGCAAAAGCTGCACAAGCAAGGAAAGCAAAACAAGGGATTAATTCCCTATTTCCCTTGGTGTTTGGCCATGTCCAGAGGCTCTGTCACGTGTAAGGGTGACTTGGGAACACAAACTCCCAGTTTCCCCCCTTTCTGCTTCTTCCCAGTTATTACTGCTGAGCAGAACATCATAGGGTCTGGAACATTCTTGGGATCAGCTGTCCCTGCTGTGTTCCCTCCCAGCTCACACACTGCTGTGCTACCAATATTTTCACCACAACCCCAAAACACAGCAGCACACAAGATGCCAAGAAGAAAATTATCCCAGTCAAAGGCAGCACACCAAGTGAGTCCTGCTCACTTACTCTGGGAGATTTATTTAGTAAGAAAGGGAGCTGGAGGCTCCATGGCCAAGCACACTCCAAGCAGGGCATGGCCAGCCCCATCCTGTCAGAGCCAAGAACCCAAACCATGTTTTACAGACTTGCAGCAGCTCAGAACCAGGGCACTGCTTCCTGCTGGCCTCTCCTACTGGTGCTCAAGGTGTTCATGCATTTGTGGGTTGGCATTTCCATCCACTTGGCCTTTTTTTTGAAATTAGGGCACTGAGGTCACAGAAGAGCTGGCAGGGATTTAGCCCATCATCATCACAAAATCTGGGTTGTTGCTGCACACTCTGCCACAGTGGAAGGTTCCAGAACCTCAAGCCACATCTCTGCTGGTACTGTGCACACCATTCTAGCACAGGCAGCTCATCTCTGAGCAGGTATGGGAAAGAGGGAAAACCAGCCAAACCTACTGCAAGGGAAGTACCCACAGCCTCCAGCCTCAAGCAACAAGAGAATCTTTCACTCCCAGAAAAGCCAAACACTCAGCAGCCACAGTGCCCCAAGAGAAAGCTACTCTGCCATCCCCAAATTGCAGCTGAGGGCAAGCAGCAGGCAGGGAGCAGGCAGGTCCCTCCCTGGGGCCAGCATACTGTCACTCCACTCTGTTCTAAGCTGTGGGCTGACTTCTGTTTGGAACCTGGAGCCTTCTTTGCAGCAAAAACAGGAAACTCTCACCCAGGAACATCCTTTCCCCATGAAAAGAGGCATCACCACTAGCAGCACTCCACAAGGACATCATGCCAAGCAAGCTGCTTAAACCCATCTAGAAAGCGATTTAAGGAAATGCATCAGACATGAGAGATGGATTATGTACCTCTGGGCTCTCCCTCTGATCCTCCTGCTGGCTATTTTCTTCTCAGGGTTGTTGGAGGATGACACCAAGTCCCTTCCACACTGCTTTTGCAGGGGACCTTCCTTGGTGGCACCGGCAGCTCTACGACCACCAGCACCCTTCTCTGCCAGGTAGCGGAAAGTCCTGCGGGGTTTGGGTGGCGGACCAGGAGCTGCCTCCTCCTCTTGCCCCTCAACCTCAGAGTAAATGTTCCTCAAGCTCCTCTCTGCCCTGCAGAGAGCATCCACTCCTTTGATTTGCAGTTCTCTTTCCGTGGAGCCAGAGCTGCCTCGTTTCCTCTGGAGGTCCAAGGCAACAGGAGAGGTTCTGCCAGGCAGGGGGGGATCCGCTCTCCTCCACAGAGCTTGTGAGGTATAAAAGTTCCCTGGGGGCAGTGCCACCCCCGGGGTCAGGCAGCCTGTTTGCCCCTCTCCTTTCTCCTTGGCTGGGGAAGCTGGGCCACCACAGCCCCCGGTCTGCCAGCAGCTCCGTGCATCTTCCCTGAAATCCAACCCCAGGCACTTGGGATCTTTGGAGCCGGCCCTTCTGCCGTTCTCTGTGCATTCTGCCTTCACTTTGGGTAGTGCATTGCAGCTGGCATCATACTTTACTCCAAAGTCCTTGGGCTGGGGCCTGTCCTTGCTGGGGCAGCTCCGTGTCCTGCCCTCCCACTGCGAGATCTTCTGCTTGATGTTGCGGCAGTGGCTGCGGGACAGGGTCTGGCTCGGCAGGGCCCCGCGGGAGAAGCTGCTGTCCCCAGCCCCCACGGGGTGCATGGCAGGGCCAGAGGGCTCACACACAGCCCATGCCCAGCCCTGGCCACGTCCTGCTGTGTCCTGCACACATCAAAGCTGGCACCACGCTCCCAAGTGCCCGGCGGTGTCACTGAGTGCGGGCTGGCAGCTCCGATCTGCAGGCAAAAACAAGAGCCATCAGCTGCACTCTGTGGTAATCATAAAATTTGGGAAAAAACTGTGAAAATCTGGAGGAAAACAGTGAAACAACGGTGAAAATTGGGGGGAAATGGAGAAATTCAGTGAGGAAATGGTCTAAATATGGAGAAAATTTGGTTAGAAATGAAGAAAATGGACCCCAAACTCAGCTCCTCCACCTTCACTGTGTAGATGTCACTCCCTAGGGAGAAAAATCACAAATATGGGGAAAAATGGGGGGGAAATGGTGAAAATCGGACTAAAAATTGTGAAAAAATGAGGAAAATTGGATTTGAAATGACCCAAAATTGATCCCAGACCCAGCCTGAACCCAGCTCCTCCACCTTCACTGTGTAGGCGTCACTTCCTGGGGAGAAAAATCACAAAAATGGAAAAATGATGAAAACATCCTCTGAACAGAGACAGACAGAGCTGCCCCAGGATTTTCCTGGGAAGCTGTGAGAAAGCTCAGAGAAAGAATTAAACCAATTATTATCTCAATCTCTGCGCCTGGCAGGCAATCTCTGTTTGTCAAAGATGTTTACAAGAAGGAGTTGTCCCTCCTTGACCAATAGGTGAGAGAAGATTCCTAAAGGCCAATCAGGTCTTGGGTCCACCATTGTTTCTGTAAGACCTGTGGATTTCTCATAATAAAGTGCTTTTCCTGCCTTCTGATGATGGAGTCTCTGTATCACCTTTGTCACCCCAGCCATGCTCCCCTCCCCAAAGTCCCAGCTGCTCCTGGCAAGTGCTGCAGAACATTTCTCCCCAAATCACATCCACCACGTGCTCAGGACAGGCTTCCAGAGCTCTCTCCCCACAGGGGCAGTTTGTGCACACATGGAAAGGGAGCTGAGGCTTCACTGGCTTCAAAAACAAAACACAGCAGGCACAGAACACCCTGAGGGATCCCAGGCATGCAAACTCAAGGAAATTATTTAATGGCAGAGGAACACAGCAGTGTGGATGTCAGCCAGCCCTCCTGCAGGAGTGCAGCTCCTCCTGATGCTCAGGCAGTAGAGATAAATCCCTGTGGCACCTGAGCTCTCCGCTCAGCAGAGACACAGCAGGACATGAGGCACCAGGACAGGAAAAAGGAACCACATCTGCCTCTCCAGAGAGGAGCTGCTGCTTCACACAGGATGAGAAGAGCTGTGGTGGCTGGGGAAGAGTGCATCCTCCTCCCAGAAGTGCTCTCTTGCTCCACAACACAAGTGAAAACCTGCCTTGTGCTCTGTTTGCCAACACCTGACCTAAATTTGCCGTCCAAGAGACAGGAGGGCAGTGGTGCCCAGCCTGTGGCTTGCAGCCAGGGGAGTTTCAAAAGGCAGAAGAAACAGGTGAGTTTTCATCTTCAAGTGAAAAATCACACCATGTTTAGATCAGTAGAGAAGGAATGCTAAAGAAACACTCTGGCTTCTCCTAGCCTGCACAAACAGGAGCTGTGCTCTTTGAGACTTCCCACATGTGCAATGCAGGGGATACAGCACACATCCTCCAGAAAATCCAGCCAGGAATGCAGGGGAGAACTGGGGGGGCTGTACAGAGCCAGCACCTGCAGGTCCAGCATAGCCTCAGTACAGACATCTCATGTGTGGAATCCTCAGCCTTGGAGCCCTTTGCCTCTATCTGTAGCTCACAAGGCATCCCCAATATTCCCAGATCCGCCAGCACAGGTGAAAACTCATCCTGGACAGAAGACAGCAGCTCATGGGCTCTAACAAGCCCCATTCCTCCCTTTCTCTGGGCAATTATCCCATTTCAGAAGTTCCAGCCCTCCAGCTGTATTTAACAACCTCCCTTTGCAGTAGGAGACAAGTGCTCAGCTCAGGCCAGGGGCCATTCTGGCTCTGGTAACGCTCCCCTGGCACCAAGAAGTCTCCCTGCAAAAGGCAGGGAAACAGCAGAATTCCACACATGCACAAAAGCAGAGGATCCCTGCAGAAAGCAGCCAGACCTGCTCCAGGTGGGACCAGGGGCCAGAGTCACACCAAGCCTGTGCTCAGGCTCCAGCTGCCACTGCCACCCTGGGCACGTGTCCTCCCCAGCCACTGCCACCACACCCGGCCAGCACTGAGTCACCACAGCCTGGCAGAGCGGGCAGAGCCAGGGATGGGCAGCAAACCACGCTGGGAGACACAGGAGCTTAAACCTGCCTGGCAAAGAGTCCTGTCCCACTCTCCAGGCTGGGTGTGGAGAGCCCCCACCAGAGCAGACCCACACCCTGCCCACTGCTGGGACCACACCTCAAATTCCAGGGCTCGGGGTGATCCCTGGAGCTGCTGATCTGCTTGGCAGAGGCATCTGCAGCACAATTAACAGCAAAGAACTGGCTTGGCAGATCTCCTTGATAGCACTAGTGAGAAAGCTCACTGGTCAAGGACATCCCAGGGAGCTCAGGGAT
Source organism: Fringilla coelebs (assembly GCF_963513975.1). NCBI lineage: Eukaryota > Metazoa > Chordata > Aves > Passeriformes > Fringillidae > Fringilla > Fringilla coelebs. The sequence goes on from NC_140049.1 coordinate 4,174,028, forward strand.
GGTTTGGGCACACATGGCACCAAGCCTCTGCTGCACTCTCCCCCTCTGCAAAGCAGCACAGTTGCTGTGGGAAGCAGCTCCCTGTCTCCACAGCGTTCCTGCAGGCTGGAATGGCTCAGCCCATTGTCCCAGACAGCTGCTGGTAACTCTCCCACTCAGCAGTGAAAGGGATAAACTTGGACAATCTGGGTAAGCCCCAAGCTGGGGATATTTGCTCCATCCTCAGCCCTCTGTCCCTCATCAGCATTCCAGCCAGTGCTTCTGTAGCCACTGGAGACCCTCTTCCCACAGCAGCGAGGGGCCCCTGCCCTCTCCTATAAATAGGCATTGTTGCCAAAACATCCTGAGCCAGAGCTGAGCCATCCTTCCTCAATGTGTGTCTGCACAGCCCTGATTAGCAGACAGGAAAGCAGCTTTCCCTCTGCTGTGCCACTCAAATGCTGCAGCTCCAGGACACTCTCAGGACACAGCTGGCAAAGGACAGGCTCTGCCTGGGGACAGCCAGGGGGGACAGGGCTCAAACAGCCTCCCCAGCAGCACAGCTTCACACCAGGATCCTCCAGGGCCTGTCAAACCTTCAAACCCAGCGCTGCTGGATGCAGGGGTGGCACAGGGAGCAGAACCCAAAGGATCTCATGGTGTGGAGCAGGGGTTTATCCCAGCACTGACCCAGTCCAGCACCTGCACCCAGCCCATGCCCACAACTGCTTTGATTCCAACAGCACTGGCTGCCTTCTCCTAAATGCTCTGGCTGTGAGCTCCTCTGGGAGCAGCCTGGCAGAGAATCATGGAACACACTTGGAAGGGAATCACAAGGATCATCCTGTCCAACTCCTCCTGGCCCTGCACAGGACACTCCTGCAGCTCTGGCAGCCTCAGACTGTGCCCATTGCCTGGGGAGCGTGGGCAGTGCCCCACCACCCTCTGGGGGAAGAGCCTTTCCCTGACACCCTCCACCATCCCTGAGGACAAATGACTGCTCAGAGGAGGCTGAGTAGCCCTGCACAGCTTTCCAGGTGGGTCCACCCTTGCTGTGCCCAAGCTGGGCAGCTCTGTTGGCTGCCAGCCCACCCACATCCTTCCGGCCACGGCTCACGTTGGGAGGGCTGCAACAAAAACTGCCTGTGCTGCAGCTTCCTCAGACAGACAGACAGACAGATCCATTTCTGCTTCCTCATCTCAAGCCAAGGCCTGATGCTCCTGCCCTCTCCCACTGCCCAGGTCCCTGCTCCCATGGTGAGGCACAACCAGGAGCTGAGAAAGGTGGAAGAGAAGCTCAGCCTGGGCCAGCACATGGAATTCCAGAATCCCAGAATGGGTTGGGTTGGACTGGAAGGAACCTCAAAGCTCATCTCCTTCCACCCCTGCCATGGCAGGGACACCTTTCCACTGTCCCAGGTTGCTCCAAGCTCTGTCCAACCCGGCCTTGGACATGCAGGAATGGGATCCACAGACAGATGAGCACAAGCCTAAAGCTCTCCCTGCTCAGTGCTGCTCCCTTGGACTGTCTCTTCCAAAATATCCATCCAAGGAAGAGAGGAATGCAGCTTTTCACCTGCCCAGGCTTGCTATCAAGAACCAGGCATTTGATCTCAGCTCATCACGTGAGCCCAGGCAAGGGTAGAGACTGATCTTTGGTGAAGAAAGAGCACACTGGGGTGGTGTGATCCAAGTTAAGTAACTCTTAAATGTAGTTCAGGACAGGCTAAAACACAGTTCAAGGACACAGAGCTGGCACAGACCACCAGGGTCAGGCAGCCAGCACTTGTATCAAGCACTGTACAAATCATTCCTGACACAGAATAACCAGACTTGTGACTGCTTCTATCCTGACCTCCCCTTCCAAACTCCTTCAGTGACCTCAGTGTGCTTCCCAGTATTTCCAGAGAAGCCAAATTTATCATCCTTACTGCATCAGGATTTAGAGGAGATCAGTGTAGTTAAGAATACTGAATTATTTCACCGGAAGCAGCAGTTTGGGGGAAAATTACATAATTTCGAGACAAAACACCACCCATTTCTGCCAAAAGACTGCCTCTCTGATCCACACTGTTTGGAAGTTCCCAAAGCAGAAGAATAAGGCACGTTCCCAGCACATGACAGGTAGCCCTGACTCTTTTTTCCAGTCCTGAAATCCAGAGAGCACACTACACATTTTCCATTCAAAGCCTCAAGACAATTCCATTTCCTGAAACCACATTCCCAAGGAGAGAAAGCTGCCAGTTCTGCTGTTCCAAAATAAATCCCTGCCTAGTGCTGAGGTCAGCCCCCCCTTCCTGTGCTGTTGGAACCCCCAGCACCCAAGCACCCTGCAGCAGAGGCACTGACACAGCTCCTTACCTTGTCCTGGGAACACAAACACTGCCTGGACCAGCCCGTGCAGCTCTGAGGCAATCTCAGTCCTTTTGTGAAAGTCCTAAACCACCCCAAGCCCTTGTCACCAAGCCTCCTCTGTGTTAGCAGCCAAATAAAAAGCAGTTTCTGGTCTTGTGGAACCTAGGGAAGCTGGCAGCTCATTCCTGGAGGGAAAGGACCCCTTCCAGAGCTCTCAGCTGCTCCCATCCTGTTCCTCTCCTGACGCTCCTCGGAACAGCTCTGCCATGCTGATGCCTCAATGACATGGGCAGTACCAAACAAGCAGATTTTATATCAAAATAAGTAACTCTCCAGGAATGCAGAGTGCTTAGTCATTTCCATCTCGATACAAAGCTACTCTAACCACGAGGTATTAACTCCTTCCATGCCGCTGCATCTCCTGCTGAGGAGCACTCATTAGATCCATGGCCACAGCCCCTGGACATAGAAAATGTGCTGCTAATCCCAATTAAACAGCAAAAGGAGGTTAAGCCTGACCCTCACAGGTCCTGTAGAATTTTCTACTGACTGTCCTTTTCTAAAGTGAAGAAATTCAACTTCCTGAAAGCAAGTTTTTCCTCAAGATATAAAAATACCCCAAACCAGAGCACTTCCAGCATGTAAGCCCTGAAGGCTGCTACACCAGAGTGCCCATGGACAAAACCCCAATGTACTATTTTAAAAGTTGTGGGTTTTTGACCTGACTCACAGGATCTGAATGCCCAGGGTAGCAATACTGACAACAGCAGTTGACTCAGCCCCTACACCCCGGGCTGGCTGCCAGCCCCAGGAATGCTGCAGCTGCACACCAGAAATGAGGCACAAGCTGGGCATGGAGTTAAAAATCAATCACAACTTATCCTGGAGCACTTCCTCGGTGCTACCATCAGAGGTGAGGTTCCAAAGGAAAGTCACAAAACCTGTGTGGCTTTACATGGGCCACCCCAGACAGGCTGTGTGGGACCACAACCAACCACTCGTTCCTTTGGGAATGTCTCAGCAGCACCGAGGCAGCTGCCCCAGGAGGTTCAAAGGGTGCAAACTAAGGCAGCACCAGAAAACCTCTAGACACCATTCAGATAATGTGTTCCAGAGCTGCCCACTGAGTCATATCCATATTAGACTCTTGTAACTGAGAAGACTGAGATAAAAACTTTGTCAAGTAGCAATGGACAGCACTAGGACGCAAGGTCACATCCAGGTCAGATCCTCCAGCAACCAGTGCTCAAATACACATTCCCAGGGGCTGATTTTCCTGCAACTTCTTTTCTACTTTCCTTCCATCACTGGCTGATGCCAGTCCCAGCTGCAAGGGGGAATTGCTCCAGCAGTGCCTGGGCTCTGTCGCAGCCAGGTACCCTCGCAGCCAGGCCGTGTCACTGGAACAGAGGGCTGTGTGTATGCAGCGAGCAGGGGTGCCCAGGGAGCTCTGTACCCATCCAGCCCCAGGCACCTCAGTGCAACAAAGCACAAACATCCAGCGAGCCCTAACCCGGCACAGCCCAGCAGCGCGCACAGCTCTGTACAGAGCCACAGAATGGGGCGGTGGGAGAGACCCTCTGCAGCTGTGACCTGCTCTGCTCACACAGGGACACCGACAGACGATGGCTTCTGGCCATCCCTGCGGGCAGACACTCTGCAGCAGCAGCAGCAGCCCCGGGCAGCCCGCGCTCCATCGCCCTCCCGGAGAAGCGTTCCCCGACGGCCAGCGGGGCCCGCCCGCCTGTGCCCACCACCGGACACCCCCGGCTGGGTTCCTCCACCACCGGACAGCCCCGGCTGGGTTCCTCCGGCAGCCTCCCCGCAGGCATCTGCACGAGTGGGGGAGAGGAACCCACCCCAACCCCGGCTCCCCTGGCGAGCTGCGTCTCCTCCGGGCAGCGGGAGCAGCACCTGCTTCCTCCGGCCTGTCAGACACGGGCGAGATGCTGCACCGGCCGCTGCCCGCCCGTCCGCAGCCGGGACACGGGGACCCCTCGGGGCCCGCAGCCCCGAACCGGGCCGCGACTGCGGGAAGCTCCAAACCCCGGGCCACCCGCTCGCCCTCCCGGCGTAGCTGCCGCCCGGTCCCGCCGCCCCCCGCCCCGTCTCACCGCGGCCTCGGCCCGCTCCCGGCCCCGCTCCCGCAGGACGCTCCCGGCGCGCACGGAACCACCTTCCATTGGCTGCTGGAGCCATCACTCAAGCAGTGATCCCGCCTTCTCCCCGCCCCGGAGCGCCCGGAGCCGTTTGCTGTTTGCGGCCGTCACTCAGAAGGAGGCCCCGCCCCCACCGCGCCCCGTCCCGTCTCTCCTCGGCCTCAGCCCGCTCCCGCAGGACACTCCCGGCGCTCACGGAGCCGCTGCCCATTGGCTGTTGTGGCTGTCACTCAGATCGAGATCCCACCCTCACCCCACCCTAAGGCGCACAGAGCCATCGCCCATTGGCTGGCGTGGCTGTCACTCAGACGACAGTCCCGCCCCCTTTCCCTCAGTCGCTCGGAGCCGCTTCACAGTCGGGGTTTTACTGCGCTGCCCCGGCACCCCTCACGGTCCGGCACGGCCCCGGCCCCGCGGTCCGGCCCCCGCCTATTCGTTCTTCAGCCCCTCGGCGATGAGGTTGAGCTCGTAGCACCAGGTCTCGTAGCGATAGGCCACGCGGATCTGGGCCACGTTCGTCTTCCGAATGTCATTGCCATCGGGCCCGTCTTCCTGGTATTTTTCACCCAGGAACTTCACTTTCTCCTGCCAGAGGCAAAGATAGCGGTACCGACCTCAGAAGCCCCGCTGGCATCGCCCGAGGGAAGCCCTGAGCCCACGAGCGGAGCTGGTGCCATTCTCAGGCCGTGGGCAGGACCACCCCAGAAGGACACACACCTCATGGGACAGGAGACACTGCAGGACCCCCCTGCGTGGGACAGGACACCACGATGTGGCAGAGGACACACCTCATGGGACAGGACATACTGCAGGACACACCCCTCATGGGGCAGGACACACCTCATGGGACATGAGACACTGTGGAACACGCAGCTTGTGGGACACGACACGCTGCAGGACACACCCCTCGGGACAGGACACCCCTCAGGGGACAGGACACCCGTCATGGGGCAGGACACACTGCAGGACACCCCCCTCAGGGGACAGGACACCCACCTCGTGGGACAGGCCGCACTGCAGGACGCTGTTCCTGGCGATCTCACACATGTCACAGGTGCTGAGCTTGAACACCTGGGCAGCGATGGCGTACTCCTCCATGAGGGGCTCCTGCAGCACAGGGTTAGGGGTCAGCAGCCTCTGGCAGCACAGCCTGAGCTCTGCAGGGGCTGTCCCAGAGCTCACTGAATCAGTGGGGCTGGAAAAGTTCTCCAGGATCGAGTACAACCTTCAACCAACACCCCCATGCCCACTAAACCATATCACAAAGAGCCATGGGTTCTCAATTTTTGAAAACTCCCAGGCACCACTGCCCTGGGCAGCCCATTCAGATGCTTGACCCCTGTTTCAATGAAGAATTTTTTCCTAATATCCTACCTGGACATCTGCTGGTGGAGGGGGAGATGGCCCAGCATGTGCTGGACCTTCTGCAAGTGCCACTGGCTTCCAAAAAAACTGAAGCCCACACAGTGACAGCCCCACAGTCCCAGCCCCAGTGCTCAGCTCACACTGTACCTTGGTGTAGTGGAACTGCATGGGGTCATCTGTAGAAAGGGACACCATGAGCCCTTTCTGGTGGAAGTCAAGCAAGGGATTCTTGGCATACTCCAGGAAGAGGCTGTTGTTGCTGAGTGGGGACATGGCAATGGGAATTCTGGCAAGGAAGTACAGGTACTGCAGCACTGGGCTCTGCAGAGAGGAGCAGAGGTACCACGTTAGGGATAAAGTTGCTGCACCTTCCACCTCTCCAGGGTCACTCCTCAGATCAGGAGTGACCCTGGAGAGAGCCAGCAATCAGCGCTTCAGGCTAAGGAGCACAAGAGGCCAAGGAGCTGTCTGCCATCAAACTCAGCTGGCTCCAATGATAGCAAACATATTCTGTGATGTGTCTGTGAGGCCAAACCCCCAAAATAAAATCTAATACGCTGCTCAGCCACATCCCCAAACATGCCTGGAGAAGCCCAGAGAACCATTTAACATCTGCCTGAAGCCAGTCTGTGTCAGTGTAAAGCAGAGGCACAGGTAACTGCCAGCTACCTGAGGCAGCTGGGAGCACTTCTCCCGCTCTGGGCAGCCTGCTCCACGTACCTTCTTGAGGTTGAGCCCGTGGGAGATGTTATCAGCTGTCATGAAGGCTGCCAGCAGGTGTGTGAGGGCCCCGGCCTCACCGCAGTGCGGGCGGAACAGGAATGTGTTCATGCCACGCTGCCTGGGCACAGGGAAGGAGCACTCAGAGCAGGCAAACAGCAGGGTTGGGTGGCTGAACCCAACTTCAGGCCCAGCTCTGCCCCTACCATGAGTCCCCAGGAATCCAGCTTGACCTAGGAGCACATTACTCCTTCTCTTTTCTCCTCTGTGGGTGCAACAGATGCATCTCTGCAATCCCTGAACTTTCTCCCCAGTCCATCACCCCTCCTACTGAGGGGTGTCTGGATTGCTCTGGGACGTGATGCTCCAAATACAGAGCAAGGAGAGCCCCAGTTCTTCCACACCAACAATCAAAGAACTGAGGCAAGGCATGAGGCAGCCCCTTGGCAGGTCCCAGACCTCACCTGCGCAGGTTGTTCAGCACCAGGATGTTGGCATACATGTAGTAGATGTAGTAGGTGTAGGATGGGTTCTTCTGGGAAGTCCACTCCTCTGGCTTTGGGCTTTTAGTGCTGAACATGTGTCCACTGTGCTTGGATTCATCATCCACGCTGTCAAAGCCCGTGATCTGCTTGGCAAAAGAAGCAAAAAAGGTGCAGCTCACACTCCCCACCTCTTCACTCCCAGGTGGGCTCACTCTGCCCCACCACACCTCACCAGAGTTTGGCTTTTCCCCTGTGCTCCCCAATGGCAGGGTCGGGCAAGGCTGCAGACCTCACTCCTCACACCCCCCAAGCACTGTCCAGGAGCAGGAATAAAGCTCAAACCTCCCCAGGAGACGGGTGCACAGCAATTCCCAGCCCCACAGCCACTGGCTCAAGCAATCCGACCCCTCCTGCCCTTCTGGTCACACCCCCCTTCCCTGGAATGAGGCAGAGCCCCCTGGCCCACGGATGCCATTTTCCATGTCAGGGGCAGTGCCCCATTTCTTGTGCACAAACAGGAATGTGAGCTCTCCCCACGCCTGACAACATCACCAGGTGACACTCACGTGGCGTAGAAAGACACTCAGCTCTTTGTGGGCTTGGGGATTGATAGTTGCCTCAAACACAGGAACAAAGATGTATTCCAGCATTTTCCCAAAGTGGGGGAGGAAATTCTTAGACCTGAACACATCACTGTGGACAGAGACAGGGATTAATTGCCACCAGAGGGACAACAGGGCCCACTGTCCCCACAACCCTTTGAGGGATGAGGGATCCATAAGGCACAGGGCTCCTCAGCCCCACAGCACGTACTAAATCCTGGGCACTTGGATCATCCACTTCATGTTGGGGGAATAGACCCGGTGGGTGTTGAACCAGCTGGCCAGCCTGGTCCACTCCTCCGGTGACCGCCCGTAGATCGAGAGCCGGGGCTCCGTGTGCTGGTACCTGGCGTCCTCCAGGTCAGAGCCAACCTCCTGCAAACCAGAGCACACCATGGCAAGGGAAGCCAGAGCAGCAGCACAGCCTCACTCTGTTCTCCTGCCCTCTCTCCATACCTTGATGATGGTAGCAAAATACTCGCCATTGATGGCGTTCTCTGTCTTCAGGTAGAGGTCCCTCAGCTCGCTGGCCCCCACGGGGTTGTACTTGTCATTGAACTTGTCAAAGCGCTGGAATGTCTGCCGGCCCTGCAGCAGGGAGCTGAGGCTCAAACACTGCCCTCACAGCTTGGCAGGGAGCAGGGACTGAGCCAAACCACCCAAAACAGCATCACCAGGAGCTGCTGCACCCTGACACAAATATTAATGCACGCAACAAGTGTGGGTGCACAGGGAAGGCAAAAGCCATGGGGGGAAGAGTGGCCCAAGAGTGATCTTATATTAAATGTCCTACCACTTACAGCATGGACATCCAGGGAATCCACTGTCAGGTCGTAGGGGTGCAGTTTGAGCTGCTCGAAAAGCTGTTTCAGGGTGAGCTGTTTGCCCTTGGCATTATAGACCACGCGGTCGGCATCCACACAGTAGGATTTCTTGATGAAACGCAGAAGGTGCTTCTGGTTCATGCAGGCTGCAGCATGGATGTGCGTGTCCACCTGGGAAAACAGAGGGACAGCTTCAGGCTGGGATGCTCAGGTACCATCCCAGGGGTGTGAACAAACCCCTCAGGTGGGTACGTTGTGTGTGAGCAGGGCTCAGCCCAGCAGGTGAGCATGGCCAGAGGGCACAGCTTTGCCAAGAGCATCGAAGGCAGCACATCCCATTCACAGGAGCAATACTGCTGCTACACACATGGACTCTAACATCCAGCTCCCAGGGAGGGGCAGGCACAATGCCCCTCCTCTCCAGGGTCCCTGGAGCTCTAAGCCTTGCCTTTTACCTTCCTGCAGTTGTAGAAGTCACGGTGGGGGTTGTTCTTCAGCTCCTTCATCTCCTCCATCTCATTGAGCATTTCATGCACTTGGAACTTGGACGAGAGGAACTTGAGGCGCCGGTGAGCATAGGTCTTCCTGGTGAGAGCAAAGGGCAGAACATCACTGGGCTCCTCACCCCTCGGCACGGGGACACAGATTCCACCTGGGCTGGAGGAGCTCATGCTGGCCAACCCTGCTCCCCTGAGGTGTCTCCCCTGGCTCTATCACAGAGCTCTGAAGGAAGGCTGGCCAGCTGGGAGACAACCTATCTCCAGCCCCTGAGTGCTGCTTTGCTTAAGACCCAAGCCAAGAGGGCTGACAAGTGCTGAGGACACTTGTGCAGCCAGGTCTGTCACCAGTGGGTTCCCCCCTCTTGCCAGGAAGGGGAGGGGGTTGTCCTGACCTCCCTCTGCCCACCGAGGCAGGACCTGGTGGGTTGTGCACTTACACAGGCCCCTGTGCAATCAGGACCAAGAGGAAGTTCATGTCATCAATGAAGTGCTCGAGTTTGGGGTAGGGCAGGTCCTTTGGCTCGTTTCTCTCAGCCGCTGCCTTGTCTGCATACACATAAACTATCCCATCCTTCATCTGCACGTGGTATCCCAGGTCCTCAGGGAGGTTCCCGCTGTCGAGGGGGTCCTGTCCCTCCTTCACTGGTGGGGTGAACACTGCAGAAAAAGGAGAATTTCCTCAGGCTGCCAGCCTAAACCTCCCACCCCACACAGCAGGCAGGGACACCCCACCACTGTGACACCAAGGAGAGGGCCTGGGCAAGTGTCTGAGCCCTGCCCCCTGCTGAAGGCACTCCTTGGGGTGCCTGGATGTACCTGGACCAACGTCACTGGGTTTCCAGGGCTCGCCCTCGATGGCACGCAGGTACTGCGAGGGCGTCTTGGGGAACCTCTGCAGCGACTGCCGCATGTTCTTCTCCCGGATGCACAGCGCCCGGTACAGGCCCCTGCACACCACCTCAAAGTCTTCCACTGTCACCTGCAGGGGAGGTGATGCTGAAGGCAACCACATGGCTGGAACACGGGTGTGTCCAAGAAACACACACAGGTGGAAGGAGATTTTGGTCACGGCAAGATAAATGTCAAAAAATTGTTTGGGCTGGAAGGGATCCTAAATCTCATCTTGCTCTAGCCCCTGCTGTGGGCAGGGACACCTTCCACTATCCCAGGGTGCTCCCAGCCCCATCCAACATGGCCTTGGGCACTTCCAGGATTGGAGCAGCCACAGCTTCTCTGGGCACCTGTGCCAGTGCCTGCCCATCCTCACAGGGAAAATTCCTTCCCAATATCCCATCTACCCCTGCCCTCAGGCAGTGGGAAGCCATTCCCCCTTGCCCTGTCAATACAAAAAGTCTCTCACCAACTTTCTTGTCATATCATATAATCATATTATATCATATAATCATATTATATCATATAATCTTACATCTCATCTATCTCATCATATCATGTATCAAATCATATCATATCAATGTCCCACTGCTCTGCCTGATCAGGGCAAGGAAGGGATGATAGGCAGAGACACAACAAAGGGAAGCTCCTGGATGCAGAACCAGGGAATTCTGATGTCACCCCCTCTTACATTCCTCACTGCAATCAGTAATGGACCCTGAAATGGAAGCCAGACCTGGGCAAAACATTAGAGCTATTTTTGGAGCCCAGGCTGAAACTGAAGTAGGAACAACAAGATGCACTAACCCTGTGTGTCAATGATTTTTGATTTACTGCACTAACAAGTGTTTTGGGCAGTCAGAAGAGACTGGAGTGGAGTACGTCAGGAAACCAGCACTCCCAGCTAGGACAGTCATGGCAGGGGGAATGTGCTCCCTGCCATTCCAGTACAGGGAGGGATTTCCAGATCCCCTGTGCTGAGCAGCTCCAGGCTGAGCAACCTTCCAGCGGGTTCTTAGAAGCAGCACAAATGTAATGGGAGGCTGAGGAGGAGAGGGAGGCAGGATTAGCACGGGATGTGATAACAGTCCTGGTCAAATGGCTCTAGATGACCCTGCCTGTACCAGGGGTTTGGTGACTTCCCTCAGCTGTTCTGGGATCCCTGGATGTCCACAGACCTCAGAGTGAGCTGTGTGCAAGCAGAGAGGATGTGACAGAGTGAGCACAGCCCACCCTGCCAGGCCCTCTCTGGAGAATCCCATGGGAATATTCAGCACCCCACAGCTCCTGCTAAGGAATTCAGCTCTGGATCCCCAGGGATGCAGCAGGGCACCCCCAGATGCTTGTGAGGCGCAGTGGGAGACCCCCTCCCTACTGCAGCAGGTACAGACTCCTGTAATTGACCCTGAAACTGAGCACTGGGCACTGCTGAGGGACAGGCAGGGAGCAGAGGGGTGGCCAGTGTGCAAAGGGAGCAGCCATGGCAGTACCTACCCCGGAGGCGTAATCCCCCGTGATCTGCACCCGCTGGAAGTCGGGCACACTCTGGTACTCGGGGCTGGTGGAGCTGGCCTGCTGGGTGACAGCCGGGCTGGGGACAGCCCCCGGGGCCACGGGCGGCGCCACCACTGTCGTCTTCATGCGGATCAGCTTCTTCCTCCTGCAAGGAAAGGCTCAGGCAAACAGCCCCATGTCCATGGGCACACACAGCTGCAGGGCCAGGGGAGCTTCCCCCAGCTGTGTTCTGGCTGTGCACATCATGATGCAGCTCACTGGTGATTTCTGAGCACCTCAAACAGGCGCTGCCTGAAGCACAGGCCACAGCACACAAAGTTTGGAAGTTGCAGCTCTCCAGAGTCCCCAAGTCTCCCTCCCCAGCAGCTCTGTGGCCATGGCTCTGCTGGCACCCAGGGAATGGGCCAGAGGCATCTTTCTGTCCAACAGTGGAAGCAGTGGGAGAGGAAATCCTGGAGTACCTGACAGATGCCCTGGGATTATCAAGGATTTATTCCACAGGTGTGGTGAGCTGTCCCCGAGGGCCTGATTTACATCCCCCCTGATTGCTGCGGCCAGGAGGTGCAGGCTGTGCTCCTCTCCTGGGAACTCACCGCATTTCCACTGTGGAGCTGGCCTCCTGGAGCATCATGTGCACTGTCTTTTCCTTCAGGGAGATGGGGCAGCTCTCTTCCACATCAAAATGAGAGATTTCCCCCCTGACCTCCTCATCCCTCACCTCGGAGGCAAAGACCTTCTCGGCGAAGGAGCGCAGGGACTCGTCCATCTCTGCAAAGAGGAGTTCAGTGTCCCACAGGGAGGGGATTCCCAGCCACTGGAACAGGCAGTGCCCCTTGCAGGCAGCTGCCATTTCCTCGTGGCCTCCACACTCTAGAGAAGACTCTGAGCCACCTCCCAAATTTGCAGGAAGGCTGGGCCACGCCTGGTGGGCTGGAGGCACACCTTGATACCCCCAGCACAGCAGGAAAACTAAATACAGTCCAAGAATGCTGCCAAAAGGCCCAGAGAGAAGCAGGTCCTTGAGAAGGGCAGTTATGGGAACATGCGCTGGGAGGAAGAGGGAAAAATTGGCAGCGCCCTTCGAGCTCCAGGGAGCCCAAAATCCACTTGCTGCAGCGGTCAGGGGGAGACAGAGGCATGGATGGGGGCAGAGCTGGCAGCCCAAGCACTCAGCTCCACCATCCCAGGGCATTCCCAGCTGGGCACTCCCAGCCCACCATGTGCATTGTGCTGCAAAGGTGCCAGGGCCACCATTGCCACAGGGCTGGCTGGAGCTTTATGGAGGAGGAGAAGGAAGGTTAAAAGGCCTTCTTCTGCCAACAGAACACCATAAAACAAGAACTCAAGAGTTCTGCTGGCAGCAACTCCCAGAAGCAGATGTTTGCAGGGCAGCACAGGGGCTCTGACAGCGGGTTTTGGCAGCTGGACACAAAGCAAGGTGAAGACCAGTGCCCAAGGATGGACCTCCCCATCGAGTGTCACACAGGACATGGTCACAGGTGAGGACCAAAGTAGAACAGCAGAGGGTTCCCAACAGCACTCGGGGTGCCAGAATGATATTTAACAAATTGCATCTTTTGGTGCTGTATCAAAGGAACAAAAGGTGGGACCATTCTGTGTAACACCGATGGGCAGAGCTGGCACTGCCAGGACATAGCATTCCCCAGCTGCTGAAGGATCACCATGATCATGATCTGCATGATCTACATGATCTACATGATCTACATGATCACTGCTGCATGGTTCCAGTGATCATGTCTAGGCAGTAACACAGCAGAGCATAGAGAAACCCAGCAATACTCACGTTTGTGTTCTGCTGCTTGAGATAAAACAGAGACAAAATAAAAGCTGTTGTGATCAGCCCCTCAAAATCTGAGCCTTTTTGCCTTGTCACCTTATCAGTCTTTAAAAAGGGATTAGCAAAGTACAAGTTTAGCCAAATCCTTCCACTTATAAAAGAATCATAGAATCCTAGAATGGTTTGGGTTGGAAGAGATCTTAAAGCTCACCTGATGTGCAGGGACACCTTCCACTGTCCCAGGTTGCTCCAAGCCCTGTCCAACCTGGCCTTGGACACTTCCAGGGATCCAGGGGCAGCCACAGCTGCTCTGGGCACCTGTGCCAGGGCCTGCCACCCTCACAGGGAGGAATTCCTTCCCAATATCCCATCTAAACCCACCCTCCTTTGGCTTAAAACCATTCTCCCTTGTCCTGTCATTCTCTGCCCTTGTGACAAGTCCCTCCAGCCTTCCTGTAGCCCCTTCAGGCCCTGGAAGGAAAAGGCAGAGCAGAAGTTGTCCCTCTGAGGAGCACAGAGGGACGTTGTGCATTGCCTGTCCCACGGCAGAGCCTCGGTGATGCCTCAGTGTGGAACCAAACCCCCCTGCAGGTCCCTCCCTCCCATCCAGCCCAGCGTGGCTCTGGCACAGCTTCTGCCTGGCACAGTCCCTGCTCTCCCTGCAGTGCCCAAGGTGGAGCATCCTCTAGAACCCAGATCCTCTCACTGCACACCTGGCAGGCAGCAGTCCTGTGCTGAGGCTGAGCCGGCCTGGAAGGGCTCTCCCCGCACCTGCAGGGATGCAGCAGGGACACAGGGAGGGCAGCACAGCCTTCTGCTGAGCAGGCAAGCAGCATTCCAGACTCAGAGCACCAGGCTTTGCTATTTTTTGCCCTTGACTGCCCTCCTCTGTGGCCCTCAGCGTGGGTGCTCATTTCAGAGATGCCGAGTTCCATCCCCCTGTGCTCACAGCTCCCCTTATTCCCCAGCAGGATCAGACAGCTGGGACACTGCAGTCCCACAGAGCCTCCCTGCTGCTCAGACAGGGTGGCAGCAGCATTCTGAGCTCAGCCCCTGCCCTTTCCCTCTGACCCAGCAGTTCAGGCTGCAGCTCTGCCATCACAGCTGCTGACTTTCCAAAGCCCAGCCTGCAGAACACACGCTCCAGAGTCCTGACTCCATATATTCATCTGCCTACAAAGCATCCCAGAAATGTTTCATTTGACCTTTCATCTCTTTAGTGGATGGAAATTACACTCAGGAAGGTTCACAACCTCCCCCTGATGGTGCAGGGCCAGGTTTTAACAGCAGCTTCATGTGCTGGGCCAGCGTCCCTGACACCACAGCCCTGCAATTCCAAACATGCTCCTATCAGGGCTCTGTGGGGCTGTTATCACCCAGGGCTCTGCAGTCACCTGCCACATGTCCCTCTGCCCTGCCCTGCAGAGCCTGGCTGGCCCTGCCCCTGCTGCCATCCCCTTGGGGCTGCAGCTCCCCACAGCTGAGCTTCACAGGGTGACCAGAGATTCCTGAAATCCCTCTGAGCCCTTCCACAGGGATTTAGGGATGCCATTATAGGACACATTACACCCAGGAGAGACAACATTTTCCTTCAGTACAAGCAGAGGAAGGTTTCAACAATAACACAATTTCTTTACTGCACTATCCAATAACATCTCCAAGCAGGAAGAAAAATGCCCAAAGTCCCCAGGGAGGTCCCCTGGACACCACACATCCAAATCTCAGAGGCTGTGGGCCTGGAACCTGCCCTGTGGCCCCTTGGCTCACACTTGGCTTTCAGACCTACCTGGAATTCTCACCCGAGACATCTCAGCAGCGTTTGCAGAGCCTCAATAACACCCCAGAGTCCCCGAGCACAAGGGGCCAAGTGACAGCCTGGCAGCTCAACACTAATTTTACTGCTTTCCCTTCCCTGTAATCAGACTCTCCCACTCTAAAAGGAGAGTGGAGATCAACTGTGGGACTATTTAAAGTGCAGCTACAAGCACTTGCACTGAAACAGGTGAAAGCAGGGCTCAAATTTAATTAAATTTTATTTCATTTAATTAATCAAATTTCATGAATCTTTTTCTTTAAGTCAGGTTTGCATTTTTCATTTTGTGAAGTGTCACCTGGTGTCTGGGCAGATTTCTGATTTCCAGGGCAGCTGTACCTTTCTAATGTGGTCTGTGGAATTCAGTCTTTTAAGAGAGACTAAAGAGAGACTGAGAGACTAAAAACTGATCCCTTCTATGCTGAACCAAAGGTTTAAAGGAAATTCCCAATCAGAACAGGGGCTGTGGATAGGTACAAACCATGTGCTCTCCCCTGAGCTGTTCAGAGGTTTTTCCTGAGGGAGAGATGTGTTTAAAATCCTGGATTTTACCCACAGGGCTGCCCAGATGTCCTCACTTCTTCACAGCTGAACCCAGCAAATAAAAGGAAGGTGCAAGGAGCCACAGTTTGTTCCTGAGCTGGTCAGGAACTGCCTTTTCCAAGCTTTGTGTCATAATGTTGATCTGATAATCAGTTCTGGATGTGGTGAGCCACAACTGAGGTGTATCTGACAGAGAGCAGCTCTCAGCCAAGCCCAAGGTGGGTCAGGGAGCTCCTGCCTTAGCCTGGTCTGGCACAGCAGCTCTCAGCCTGGGAGGCACCTCCTGGCTTCATCTGAAGTGTTTGTTTCCAGCATATTGGCTTTGAGGGCTGTGCCCTCCTTCAGGGTGTCCTCAAACCTTCTTCAGATCTCACCTGCAGCTGGAAATCCCCTCCTGTGTGAAGAGAAAGGCCAGAATTTGTTGTGTCCTCCCTGTTGCCAGGATAACTCTGAGCTCCTGATGCAGATTCCTGGTGGGAAGTGGTGAAACTGAACAGGTCAGGAGGATAAAAGAGTTTTGAGGTGAAGAAGAATCTTTCCCTGTTTGTGCTTCTATTCTTGATGGCATTGAAAAGCTGCCCTGGAATAGGACAAAGCATTTGGGCTCTGGTTTAAAGGGTGGCTTTGGTCAGAGCTTTGAAGGGAACAGAAAAACCACCTGGAACAGAACCATTATTTGGAATTTTATGTGCATCCAAGGGATTCCTGTGCCAAGTTTTGCAGGAGCAGCTCTGGAAAGCTCTTGTCCAAGAAGAAAGCTGGAATAGGTGAGACAGTCACCTGCACAAGTAAAATAAAATACAGAGCTGGATGTAACAAGCCATGGATTTTGTCCTTGGGAGCACAGGAATCCAGTGAGGTGAGACCTGGAGCAGCTTCTCCAGCTGAGATCATTTCCACAACATCCAGAAACTCTCTGGAAGAGATGTTCCCATTATTTGATGGGCACAGCTTCAAACCAAGCTGGGTGACAACTGAGAAATTCTCCAGAATTTAGGGAATTTTACCTCTCCTCTTCCCTATTATTCCCTGAAAATATAAATTTCCCTCCCTCCAATGCAGAGGGGCAGCCCCAGGATAAAGCTGGGATGATGGTACAGCTTTGGTCTCTCTCTCATGCTGATATTTTCAGGTTCTGAATTCTTCTTGCTCTCACCCATCCCCAAGTTTGAGAGTCTCCACACCACATTACTGTTTGTTTCATTCAAGGCCCATCAAATCTGTCTCCTCTTGTTTGCTCTCCCACAAGGACTAAATCAGCCCTTAACCCTCCTTGGGATCTTGGGATTCACATCTGAAACCAAAAATGACCTTTAGGATACAGAGGTCATCTTCCTCAAGAGAATCTTGGTCTTCTGATCCCTCAGCTTTTTTAATCACAGGGTGAGCTTGGGTGGGCTCTTGGTGGAAATCTGAGTAAAGCCTGGGCATGCTGTGCTAAAGTTAGACCCAGGGCTTGTCCAAGCTTAAGGACTGGCACAAACAGCCTCTCTTCCTACTCTTTTTCAGATGGAAAGTGAGGGATTCACACCCAGAGTGCCTCTGAACTCCCCCTCTTTTACCTCTGAGCTGCCCTGGTTCCACCCAGGTCCAGCCAAGGGAGAATGGTTGGACCAGAAATTTGGGGTACTGAGCAGGATCCTCCTCCAGCTTGCCTGGCCTTGCACCCACAGAGGCCACGGGACAAGCTCTGCTAGAAAATGGTTTAAATTCCTGAGGAGGAGGAGTGTGAACAGGAGGAGATGAGGTGGATCCCACCAGGGCATCCTGGCCCTGCTGGGGCTTTGATCAGGGGAAACCCTCAGCAGATTCTGCTCTCCCCACCTGTGCTAATCACACATCCTCTGAACAGAGAGACAGAGCTGCCCCAGCATCTTCCTGGGATGCTGTGAGAAAGCTCAGAGAAAGAATTAAACCAATCATTATCTCAATCTCTGCAGCTGGCAGGCAATCTCTGTTTGTCAAAGATGTTTACAAGAAGGAGTTGTCCCTTCTTGACCAATAAGTGTGAGAAGATTCCTAAAGGCCAATCAGATCTTGGGTCCACCATTGTTTCTGTAAGAACTGTGGATTTCTCATAATAAAGTGCTTTTCCTGCCTTCTGATGATGGAGTCTCTGTGTCACCTTTGGCTGTCCCCAATTCCTCTTTGGTGACTGTTGTATTTGTGGGGAAGGAATGATGGCTCTGACTCCATGCTCTCAGAAGGCTGATTTATTATTTCATGATACTGTATTCTATTAAAGAATGCTAAACTAAACTATACTAAAGAATACAGCAAGGATACAGACAGAAGGCTAAAAGATAATAATGAAAACTTGTGACTCTCTCCAGAGCCCTGACACAGCTTGGCCCTGACTGGCCAAAGAGTGAAAATAATTCACATGAAACCAATGAAACAATCACCTGTGGGTGAACAATCTCCAAACACATTCCAAAGCAGCCAAACACAGGAGAAGCAAATCAGATAATTGTTGTTTTCCTTTTCTCTGAGGCTTCTCAGCTTCCCAGGAGCAAAATCCTGGGCAAAGGGATTTTCCAGGAAATGTGAATGCCACAGGTGACACCACCTTGCTCTCAGTCATGCCCTGCACAGACCCCAGGCTGCTGCAATCTCCCTCTGCTCTGCTCCAGGGCACAACCAAACCCAGCTCCTCTGTAGGGCCAGGGAACAAACCCAGTGCAGGGAAACCTCTCCAGAAGCCAAGAAACCCTGGGGTTTTCAGCACCCAGCCCAGCTCAGGGGGGAATGCTCTGGGCACAGGCTGCACCTGCAGTGGCAGGAACTGTCCAGGCTCCTGGGGGGTCTGGGTTTAAATTCCTGGCATAAAACCCAGGTTGGACTCTGGGTTTCAGATGCCTGACACGAGGTCTGAGGAGAAATACCCTTGAAGAACATTTACTGACTGTGTGCTCTGACAAAATTTGCCTTCTTACAGGAGGGAAGGCAACAGGGAAGTATTTTAGAAGACTGAATCAAGCAATTGAAAAGGCTAACAGAGCATGATTTGGGCACAGCAGTAATTTAATAGCTGGTTTTGCCATTGGAGTATTTTACATTTTTTAATGTAAATCAGCATGAGGGACCCCACTGCAAACAGAGATTCAGCAGCAGCAAGATTAAAACTGGGCTGGACCAAGGCAGACTCAAGGTCCCTCTCACTGCTCATTGATGCTTTAGGACATCACAATATCTGTGAGAGCTGCCCCTGCCCCAGAATGGAGCAAATCCCACCCACAGACAAAGCAGAGGGCACTGGGATAAACCTCCTGTAGCTCCTGGATCCTGTACCCAGAACCCAAAGAAAACAACCAAAGAATTCAAAGTTTATTCTTTAAAAAAGTTATTTAAGAAGCAAAATAATTTACTTCAATCCAAACCAAAAGAGATGCATTATTGAAAGCAAATAATTAAACAAAGTAACAACAAATTAGCCCTTGGGTTAAAAGTCCAGATCCCAACATTTCCTGACCATCCTGAGGGTTACCACAGGCACACACTCAAGGTTTGGGGTTTTTGAGGAGCACAGACAGGTCAGAATGTGATCCCCCACAGGCTTGAGGCTGCTTGAAATCCAATTCTAAGCCTGAGCTGTACTAAAAATGAAGCACTTAAAGATCCTGGTTAAAATCCAAAGCCCCAGCAAGGACAGGGACAGAATCTGAGCAGTTGTTTGAGCAAGAGCACGGAGTGAGGACACAGAGAAACAACCCCAGGATTCCACTGGCTCCACTGAGCTGAGCTCAGCCACAGCAACAGAAACATTTGTTCCAGTCATTGGCACTTGGAAGTTCTGAACAAGAGCTTTACCTTTTTTTAGTATTTCAATATTTTCAATATTTTACCTCAAAAGTTCTTCATGTCTGTTCTGCCCAGTCAGGGCAGTGAAATCAGCTTGGCCCTAGTGCAGAGTTGTGCTGCTCTAAATAACAATATTTGGACCAAATCTACTAAAGCACATTTGTCTTGTGCAAAACCTTCTGTGCTTATCTTCTAAATAATTTTCCCCAAAGTTCACAGGGTTTTGTCCTTCCAGTTCTTGGCTCCCACCAAACCCAGAGTTCTCTGTGAGGCAGCTGGAAACAAATTACAACCATTCAGTTCACTCCTGACTAGTATGACAGCCTGATTTTGTATTTTTTGCTGGATTTGGAACTACATTTATGGACTTGGAAGTATCACCTGTGCAGGTCAGCTCTGCAGCACCCTAAAAACTGAAAAAACCCTAAAAACCATTTGAAAGGTTCCAAAGGTGACAGAAATACAGACCTGTATTCCCTTTTTCCCTTTTCAGGTTTTATAGAGCCCAAGAGAAAGGGAACAGCAAAGAGCAGCAGATGCATTTTCCAGTCAGTTCCCACACATTGCTGAGAATTCCCAGCTCTGGAGCTACAGCTGGGACATTTTGATGCCAAGCAGAGAATGCTGAGCAGTGTGGAGCACTGCTGTGATGAACCTCCATCCAAATAATTCTCCAGGTTGACCACACACCCTTCAAACATCAAATTCCAGAGGCTTCCCATGGCCACAGGCAGCTGAGCTCTGGCCAGGAAACAAATTCCTGCATGTCCCAAGAAACCAAACCCCATCCATGGACCTGGATGACAGAATGTCACCATTCAGTGTCCTCACAAACTCCACACTGCCCCTTCCTGCTGGTTGTGTATCCCAAAAGCTTTTCCTCATCTCCCAGGGGTGTTTTTATTAACTGGCTGCCCTTGTGCCCCACAGCCCTTCAGCAGCAGACCCACAGGGAAAGCTTTCACAGAAAAGCCAAAGCTTTCTCAGCCCTGGCTGTGCAGGTTTAACCTGCACTCATGGAATGGTCTGGGCTGGAAGGGGCCTTAAAGCTCATCCCACCTTCCACTGCCCCAGGCTGCTCCATCCTGGCCTTGGACACTTCCAGGGATGGGGCAGCCACAGCTTCTCTGGGCAACATCAAACAAACTGAACTCGAGCCAATGGTCCCCACAATTCTGCCCACCATGGTGTGGATGTTGCTGGAAAATAATATTTTATGTTAAATTTTTTGTGGATTGAATTCCTATCAGTCACGTCAGTCAAAGTTAAAATAAATTGAAAAAAATATTTATAAAGATTATCACAGATAAAGCAAATGTGATGCAGATTGATCCTCTTCATTCCAAGAAGAGAATTAAGACTGTAAGTAGTGAAGGAAGCAACAGTAAAAGGAAAAAATTCTTCTCTCTCTGTTTACTGATTTCCACTGTCCATTTGAAATGGAGCACTCCAAATTAAGATGTGTGACTGACACCAACAACCTGAACCTGAGCCTCCTGCCACTGCCCTGCTCTGCTGGCCTGGCACTGACCAAATGCTCCCTCTGTTGGCTGAGGGCTCCTTCCTCCTCCTCCTCCTCCTCCTCCTCCTCCTCCTCCTCAGAGCTGAAGCAGAACCCAGCCCAGCAGCACAAGGACAGGGCAGGACACAGCAGTGAGCACACCAGGGCACCAGGGGAGGGGGTTCTGGTCTGGGAAGAACTGGCTGAGCTCACAGTTCCCTCAGCTGCAGGGAATGGCTCACAATAATTCCCTGGCTCAGAGCAAGCCCTGAATTCCACCAGTCTGTCCCACACCTCCTGCAGAGCCTCACTGAACTCATTTCCTTCCTCATTTTGCAAGGATGCTGCAATCAGAAGCTGGCTCAGGTGCCTGTGGCAGCTCTCAGCCTCCTCCCCTCCATCACAGAAACCCAGGGTGGTTTGGGGTGGGAAGGACCCTAAAGCTCATCCCATCCCCCCCTGCCATGGCAGGGACACCTTCACTGCCCCAGCCTGGCCTTGGCCACTTCCAGAGATGGAGCAGCCACTTCTGCACCCCTGACAGAGTCAACCCCAACCCCCCCCACTCCTTCCCTTCCAATTTTACAGTCTAGAGACATTTTGAAGAGACTCTTTACAGTCTGTGGTAAGAAAATAATTCAGAATAAAACAATTTGCAAGTTACAGAGAGAGCTGAATAGCAGCTGTCCAAAGCAACCTCCAGTTACCAGATTAATTAGTGAGAAGCTGCCCAGAAATGTTGGCAGTTCATGTTAAAAATGAACAGTTGACAGGTTTGGTCCAACTTAGAAGAGATCTGAATGCTGCAGGAAAACAATACAGAATATAAACTGTTCCACCCACAAAGAAAGAAAACACAGATGCAGTGTGTCCCCTCCCTTGTCCAAGAGTCTCTCAAGTGCCTGCTGGACCTTCCAAATTCCTGCTGGAGGATCCTGTCAGGCCCAGATCACCCACAGCACACTTGCCTGCTTGACACAATGAGCTCCCAAGAAATTCCAGTCCTTGGGGTTCTCCTCAGCCCAAGGGACAACTTCAAATCTTCTTAGCAAACAGGCACTTAGTTAGGAAAGGTTTTTCCTTTTTATTACAGAAATGGAGGATCAGGTAGGTGGCACTCCTGGCACTGGAGATGTTGCACTTTTGCTGTACAGGTGCACAGAGAGCAGACACCCAGCTGAGAGGGGACAGGGGCACTCCTGGTGGCACAACCCCGTGTGACACCAACTGTGCCACTCCTCTGACAGCACTGCACGGAATCCAACAGACAGGGGACACACAGCACTTCTAGCTTTTACTCTAGAGGTAAAGTGTCATCTTTTTCACAGCATTTAGTCTCTATAGTTCACTTTTGTGACTGGTTTTCTCCAGGTGACACAGTGAGAGAAGAATCCCAGCACACACCGAGGTGCTGCTGCCCCGTGAGCTGAGCAGGGAGGTAGATGCCATGGATGTTCTCTTCAGATGGAGCACGGAGAAGGACCTTGTGCTAATCAACTCTGGTGCCCAGAGTCTGTCCCTGGCACCCAAACACTGCAGGGATCAGCAGGAGAGGCAGCACAGATCAAGGCTCGTCCAGCAGCTGCACCTGAACCACGTTTTCTTGGCATCTGGAAGAGAAAGGCACCTCCAATTAGCACTAATTAGCTGTGGGGTGGATGAGCAGTGCAGCAGTGCCAGTGCTGAGCTGGTCTGGCTGTTTTCATACCACGAGCCACATCTTTCAGGGAATGAAATTCCCTCAGTTGGGAACTCAGATTTCATTATTTGCAGCATTTTATTTGGTTAATCCTGGAATCAGCATGTTCCAGAGGAACACAGCTCACGGGGGGGCTGTGCAGGAGTCAAACACTCAGCTGGGCACACCCCTATTTCTTCTGTTTCTTCAGAAATTACACCTGCTACAAACAGTCCAAATGGTCTCCCAAAAGAAGGAGGCAGAAAGGAATGACACAGAAAATCACACCATTGGAATTGGTGGAAATCATGGAATGTTTTGGGTTGGAAACAACCTTAAAGATCATCTTGTTCCATCCAGCCATCAGCCAAAAGGGTGACGTGAATGAAAATTCCTTTTTTTAAGCTCTGCCACCAACTTAGAGGGGAATTTTTCTTTTTTGAGCATTAAAATATTGCAGGATCCAATTGCAGGATCCAATTCTCTGAGAATCAATATGTGTCACAGACATGTTTTATAAAAATCCCTTTGCCAGGATTTTTTCTCCTGAGAAGCTGAGAGGCCTCAGAAATGAAATGGAAACAATAATTATCTCTGCTGTGGAATGCAACAGGAGCATCTTTGATTGGCCTCATGTGGTTGTTTTTAATTCATGGCCAATCACAGTCCAGCTGTCTCAGACTCTCTGGTCAGTTACAAGATTTTATTGTCATTCCATTTCTTTTCTATTCCTTTCAAGCCTTCTGATGAAATTCTTTCTTCTATTCTTTTAGTATATAATTTTCTTTGAATATAATATATATCATAAAATAATAAATCAGCCTTCTGAGACATGGAGTCAGATCCTCATCCCTTCCCTCGTCCTGGGTCCCCGTGAACACCCCAACATTCAGTGACCCCAGGTGAGGAACATTCCCACAAATATCTTCTATAAAAGGGGAAAACTCTTTTATACAGCATTTCTCAGCCTCCTTGGCAGCTGCTGGAGGGCAGAGGAGGCAGTGCCCAGCTCACCTCCTCACATGACAAGGCAGGACAGTCCCATGCAGCCCTGGTTCCCATCCTCGCTGCTGTTGAGCTTCTTCATCCGGTACTGCCGGATCTCCCTCACCAGGGTGTAAAAAGCATCTTCCACACCCTGAATGCAAACACAAGGTCAGGCATTTTCTCCCCTCAAGCTTTTTGAAATCACTGATCTGTCCATCCCAGAACCCCTTAATGGATTTGAAAGACACAATTCTGCAGGAAGAGCAGCACCCAGCTGATCCCGCGGTTCCTGAGAGGAGGAATCCCACATGGATGTCCCAGCCTGACTCCTCCTGGAGGAACAGCCACTAAAATAAACATGGAAAACTGTATCTCAGGGAGGTTCCATGCAGGAAACAGCTACTCCTTACCTAATTTTAGAATTCTTAGAATTCAGCTCTTCAGGATTTTCTGGCTGCTGCTCAATAATTGCACCTTCCCTGCTCTGCTCCCCTGCTCCAGGGCTGGCTGGACAGGCCCACGTGGCCAAGGAGGCTTTGGAGAAGCCCATTAGTCCAGTCTGGGGAATTCTGTCTGCAATCATAATCTGCTAATTGGCTTTCATTAACGAGCCAAGAGAACTCTGGGGTGAGTGAGCTCAGCCTCTGACACTCCCCAGGGAGAGCAGCTGAAACTCTGCTGCTCCTCCTGCCAGCACTGAAACTGGCTGGAATCAAAACTTATTGGGAGGCCTTTTTATGGTTTTGGAGGTTTATTAAGAGGGGTTTTTGGTGGTTGCATTTGAATGTTTTGATAGTAAAGGTAAATTTTAACATTTTTTTGGGCATGTGTTATTTTTTCTTGTTATGTAATTTTCCACAAAACCACTGTAGGTCTCTTTATCTCTACATTTATTGGTATCAGTTATGTTTATTATTTTGAGTATTTTTTTTTCCTAGTTAGCTTTTAAATTTTATTTAGTAACTTCAGGGGAGTTGAAATTTTTTTATTCTCTGTTATTTATCAACATGACCCACTTGAAAAAGGAAGTCAGGCCGAGTCTGAAGTGATTCCTGTACTGGCCCAGCCCAGAACTCTTTCAAGCTAAGAATGAGCGGGGAAATAAAAGCAAAAAACAGTAAAGGGATTGAACAAATACTTCTCCTGTAAATAAGGCAAAAGCACATGGGAAAATGTCCTTGCTGCATTTCCCAGGCCCTGGGGGAGCCCTCACCTGTCTCGTTTTTGCAGAGGTCTCTATGAAGGGGATTCCGTAGCTTTTTGCCAATTCTTGGGCCTGTTTTGTGTCCACCGTTCTCGTGGGCAGATCACACTTGTTCCCCACCAGCACCATGGGCACGTCATCTGAGTCCTTCACTCTCTTGATCTGTTCTCTTTAGGAAGACAAATTATAAAAAGAAAAAAATTAGGAAGTATTTTCTAAAATAGAAAAACTGGTTTAGTTCAGTATTCAAACAACCTTGTGCCACAAAAACAAATTAAAGGTGAGCAGGGCCTCAGGGGTCAGCAGCATGGCCAAGCACTTTGTACACTTCATTTTCTGTCCATGGATAACTCACCCTAGATTTCTCACCCATTTTCTTAGAGATGATATTCTGTAGCTGCAAATTGCATCTGATTCACAGAATCCCAGAACAGCTGGGTTGGAAGGGCCCTCTGGAGATCACCCAGCCCAACCCCTCTGCCAAGGCAGGATCACCTGGAACAGGTGATCAAATCCTGGAGGGTTTGGAAAGTGTCCAGACAGGGAGACTCCACAACTCCCTGGCAGCTGCTCCAGGGCTCTGCCACCCTCACAGAAAGAAGTTTTTCCTCACGTTGAGGTGGAACTTCTTGTGGTTTAGTTTATGGCCACTGCTCCTTGTCCTGTCCCTGGGCATCATGGAAAAGAGTCTGACACTGTTCTCTTGGCACCCCTTGGAGATATTTATATGGATTGATCAAAAAGAAATAAAACTGAATAAAAATCATCCCAGTCTTAACTGACTAAAGGTGGTGGTGTTGAGGCCTGGCACAGGGTGCCCAGAGCAGCTGTGGCTGCCCCTGGATCCCTGGCAGTGCCCAAGGCCAGGCTGGACAGGGCTGGGAGGAACCTGGGACAGTGGAGGGTGTCCCTGCCATGGCAGGGGTAGGACTGGATGAGATTTAAAGTCTCTTCCAACCCACCCCTGACTGTGATTCCATGCACTGGCACAGAACAGCGACAAAACTCCCTGAAAGAAGTGGGAGATTCAACATTTGTCCGTTCCTGAGCCTTCACTGAGGCACTGCAGTGCTTCACTCAGCCATCATCCCTGCCCCGTCCCCCTGTCCCTGCACTCCCTGTCCCCGGGGCAGCCCAGCTGTACCTGTAGAGGTTGATGTCAGCGAAGGATTTGCTGTTGTTGATGGCAAAGACGCAGAGGAAGCCCTCCCCTGTCCTCATGTACTGGTCCCTCATGGCGCTGTACTCCTCCTGCCCCGCCGTGTCCAGGATGTCCAGCAGGCACGTCTCGCCATCGATCACCACCTGCTTGCGGTACGAGTCCTGCAACACACGGGCACCGTCAGCCCCGCACTGCTCCTGCCGCCCCAGCGGCACGGGGGAAACGTAAAAATAATCACAAAAACGCAGGAGGAGCTTTGGCAGCTGTTCTGCAGAAGCTGTGGCTGCCCCTGGATCCCTGGAGTGTCCAAGGCCAGGCTGGACAGGGCTCTGAGCTGCCTGGGACAGTGGAAGGTGTCAGGGTTGAAACTGGATGAGCTTTAAGGTCCCCTCCAACCCAAACCAGTCTGGACTTTGTGATTCTCATCCTACCACTATCTAAAACTACAGTATTTTTAAAATTACCCACACGATCACATTTTAAACCATGCCCAAACCACCCCATTTTAAATGAGACTCTAAGCCCTCTCATCCTTTGTTACAAAACACAGAACTCGTGTTGCCTTAAAGAAATTCCTCCACAAGAGACAAAAATAAAAGACAATCACAAACAGCCTCCCTGCGAGCAGAGCCTCCGCCCTGCCCAGCCCCGTGCCGGCCTTTTTGGTTGCCCGTGGCTGCTTTAGGAAGCCCGAGGGGAACGGGCAGGAGCCGCTCGCAGAGCCCCGGGCCGGGCCGGGCTGCCGGGAGCTGGCGGCGGATCCGCTCCCGCCTCCCCCGCGCTCCCGTCCCGCGGCCCCGAGCCCGCACCGGCTCCCGCGGCCCCGCGCACCTCGATGGTGGGGTCGTACTCGTCCACGAAGTGGTTCTGGATGAGCTGGATGGTCAGCGCGCTCTTGCCCACGCCGCCGGCGCCCACCACCACCAGCTTGTACTCGGTCATGGCCCCGCGGCCTCGCCGGGCCCGGCCCGGCCCCGCCGCCGCCGCCGCCCCGCGATCGCCCCGCGCCGCTTCCGCCTCCCGCCCGCGCGTCACCGCCCGCGCCGCTTCCGCACACGCGACACGGGCGCGACACGGCGGGACAGGCGGGACACGGGCGGGATACGGCGGGACACGGCGGGACACGGGGGGGACACGGCGGGACACGGGCGGGACACGGGCGGGACACGGGCGGGACACTGGCGGGACACGAGACACAGTCGGGATACGGGGGGGACACGGCAGCACCGGCACCGCGGCTCCGAACCGGCAGCGGCACCGAGCCCGAAGCCCGGGGCTTTAAACGGGGAACGGCACCGGCCCCGCATGGCGGAGCTTTCCAGGGGGAACAGCACCGGGCCCCCGGCCTCGAACGGGGAACGGCACCGGGCCCGTATCCCGGGGCTTTAAACGGGGAACGGCACCGAACGCACAGCCTGTGGTTCTTAGCCTGGGAATGACACCGAGCTCTGGGGATTTGCAAAGGGATTAAAGTGACGCTTTGTGCTGTTTGAGAAGTTGTCGATGAACGGCTGGAGCCGGGCGGGTCTGGGTAAGGGACGGCAGTGGGAGCATCCTGCACTGGGAGCATCCTGCACTGGGAGCATCCTGCACTGGGAGCATCCTGCACTGGGACCGGGTTTAGGTGACCACGATGGCACGGAGGGCTCTGGCTCAGACCCTGGGAAGGGAATTGGGGCAGGGGGATCACAGCACCGACCCCGCCAAGGAACAGAACTGAGCTGGGCACGGATGAGCAGAGATGAGATGAGGCACAGAGCTCATAAACGGGGTTGGACACTAATTAGCAGTGATGTAATCTGTAACCAATTAATGTTGCTGTTGTTATAAGGCATAACCAGTGTAGGGTTGGTGATGGGGCCTTTCGGAGGAACTCCCTGCTTTGTGCAAACTGGAATAAAACACAGAAATCCCTCAGGGTGGTGTGAGAATTGGAGGCACCAGGACGGTGCCTGGGATGGGGACAGCACAGGTCTAACACAGCCCCCGTTGAGGAAAGAAGAGGCTGAACACAGCAAGGCTTTTTTCAAAATCAGTAAAACTTTATTCTATTTCCATTCTTTGCCATTAACAGAAAAAAAATTGGAGAAAGCAATGTTTTGTTTTACAAAGATAATGCATCTCCCAGAGAAGAAAACCCTAAATTGAGAATAGAGGTAACATGAAAAAAAAAAAATAAAAGAAAAAAACCAACCAAACAAAAAAAAATTAACCAAAATAAAAATTAAAAAAAAAAAAACAAAAAACAAAACAAACCCAAACCAAACCACAGTACTGCCCTCTATTCCAAAAAGTAACTCCTGATCTTTTTGGTTAAAGTAATACTTAGACCAATCATTCAGTTTTCTTGCTTGATAAAGTGTGACTGGGGAAATGGAGGGAGGGGGGCAGGGGAGGGAAAAAAAACCAAACCAAAACAAAAGAAAAGAAACAAAAAAAAAACCAAAAAAAAAAAAAAAAAAGCACACAGACATCAACTAGTCACCTTGATGAAAGTCTCAATACAGCTATGGAAAGCCTAAGTATTTATTCTCTTACAGTACACTGGGTGCCGGCTGCAAAAAGAACAAAAAAAATGTATCCACTTCAGGCACAACTTCTTTCTTTTTAAATTTAAATCAGTAAAAGAAACTGGGTTTAGAAGCTGCAGTGTTCTAAGCAGCAGCAGATTTGTGCATTGTTTTAAATATATTTAAATTACCACACTGATGGCACACCTCAGCCTTATGAAATTCTGCACTGTCTGTTCCAGAACACTACAAAATCCACCGACCCTGGGAGAGACTTGCACTGAGCTCTAAGGACTGGCTAAAGGAGTCAAGTTAAATGAACTAGGAAAACACTGTAACATTTGGCCATCAACTCAAGGTATCTGAATGTTTGTGGAGATCTGATAGAAACAGAACTTTTTCCACCCTCACATGTTCCTCAGAATTTGAGCAGAGTGAGCTGAAGTGAGTCTTCCCTTCCACTTCGGAAGGAAGATAATGCAACTGAGCACTAAGGCATAATAAACCTTGGCCAAAAACAAGGAGAAAAGCATAATAACTGTAGTGCAGAATTCCACAAGGTCTGCCCGAGCAGAGCTGTCTATGTTTACTCACAGAGGCAATGGAGATTGCAGTTACCAGTTGCGTTAAATGCACCATTCAAAACAAGCTTCTAAAATGTGATACTATAAGGCGCCACCTTAAAGTTCTCCAGAATGCAACTGTGCAGAAATTTAAAATGGTTTCGTAAATTTAATTTTAAACATAACATGAGAAGGTGTTAAAACTGGTGGAATAGCTTCTGAGAATTTGGAGGAAGGGGTGAACAGGGAGATATTCAGTACCCTTCGGCAGCCCCACCGCACGGCCCAACGTCGCCGTGGGGTTGGGATCAGTCTATAACACCAGCCTGGCGGATCTTTCTCTCTGCACCAAATCCCTGCAAGGAAAACAAAACACACTTTAGTTCCAGCATCACACAGTCATGAAGTTATTTAGGCTGGAAAATGATATAAGGGTCTCCTCGAGCCAGGTCTCATGAGCTCTTGGAGATCTATTTCACACCCAAGATAGCTCAGCTACCTTAGAAGGCATAAAATCAGCAGGATGGCTTCTGTGGCAGTGCTGGAAACAAAAAAGTTTTAATAAAAGGCAAAATAACAAAACTCTTTACAAAGAAAAACCGAGACAGGTGCAAGAAGTTCTTGGTCCTGGTAAAACACCTCACAAAAGCAACTAGTTTCTTTGTTCTGTTTCTTCTAGTAAACTGCTTAGGCAAAACTTTTTGGCTCCTGTCCAGTTGGCTATCCTTAAGTTTGAGGTGAAGTCCCCCAGGTCCTATGAGGTGTCTTTTTTGCTAATTGAAGAAAGAACCTTCTGGGCTTTTTTCCTTTTTAAGGAGACAAAGGATATGTTCTATCCTACAGGAATGTGCTTCCATCAACAGGAAGCACATTGCTATAGCAAAGGGGCTTTAAAAATCACCAAGTCCAGCCATGAATCTGGAACTGCCACTGGGCTTTGAGGCAGAGCCTGGTCTGTTCCACCTAAGCAGCTCCCTTCTAATTAGTCATGTTTGTTTGCAGAAACAGAGACAGCAACAAAACAGGTTCTCTGGGGTGCTCTTTGTAGTCCAAACACAACAGAGATTCCAAACACTTTCCTCCTGCTTATCAAGAAGTGCCAGAATGTTGTGTGCAAGCCATGTAAAGGTAAATGAACTTCATTTGCTAACTCTGGGGTTTATAAATGAAGAGCAAACTACGACAGCCAGGACAAACCATGACAGAAAGGCTCCAACACAGGCAGCAGTGGGTTGCTTCTCTCTCGTGTGCTCTTCTGAAAGCACAGGGCACAGCACTGACACACAGGGCACAGCTCACAGAACTGACACACAGGGCACAGCCCTGACACACAGGGCACAGCACCGACACACAGGGCACAGCTCACAGAACTGGCACAGGGCACAGCACTGACACACACAGAGCACAGCTCACAGAACTGACACAGGGCACAGCAATGACACACACAGGGCACAGCTCACAGAACTGACACAGGGCACAGCAATGACACACACAGGGCACAGCTC
This sequence comes from Fringilla coelebs, assembly GCF_963513975.1. Classification (NCBI taxonomy): domain Eukaryota; kingdom Metazoa; phylum Chordata; class Aves; order Passeriformes; family Fringillidae; genus Fringilla; species Fringilla coelebs. The sequence continues at coordinate 4,204,488 of NC_140049.1, forward strand.
ACAGAACTGACACAGGGCACAGCAATGACACACACAGGGCACAGCTCACAGAACTGACACAGGGCACAGCAATGACACACACAGGGCACAGCTCACAGAACTGACACAGGGCACAGCACCGACACACAGGGCACAGCACCGACACACACAGGGCACAACTCACAGAACCGGCACAGGGCACAGCACCGACACAGAGGGCACAGCACTGACACACAGGGCACAGCTCACAGAACTGGCACAGGGCACAGAACTGGCACACACAGGGCACAGCTCACAGAACTGGCACAGGGCACAGCAATGACACACAGGGCACAGAACTGGCACAGGGCACAGCACTGACACACAGGGCACAGCACTGACACACAGGGCACAGCTCACAGAACTGGCACAGGGCACAGCACCGACACACACATGGCACAGCACCGACACAATCCACCCTCACACAGCCCAGCTCTCTACAGAAGAGCAGCAGGCAGAGCTCAGGCCCCCGACAGAGGCAGCAGCAGCGCGTGTTTCCCCGGGCAGCAGGCCCTGCAAGGCTCTGCCCTGTGTCTGTACCTTTGAGTTGTCGGGGCCCCGGGGCTGGCGGAGCACCGTGAGCCGCGGGGCGTTGGCATCGTCCAGGTTGATGCTCTTTAGGCGGTTCACGAGTCTATCGGGACGCGGAGCAGCCACGGCCTTGGCGCCTTCGCTGCAAAAGAGCGCGCACAGGGCAGGGTCACCCCGGGCTGGGCAAGGCACCCCAGCTTCCCCAGGCCTTGAGCACAGCCATTTATTGGACAGGATTGATGCTGTGTGACAGCAGACTCAGCTGATGGCCTGGCCCTGCCCCAAACCCTGCTGTCCACGCTGGACTCTGCACTAGCAGGAGCGCAGTGATCTCTAGAGGGTGCTCTTTAGGGAGCAGAGGTCTTGCATGTACTCTCATGCACACCTGACCAGTGCTTACTACATTTCTATTGCCCAGAGAAGCTGTGGCTGCCCCATCCCTGGAAATCTCCAAGGCCAGGCTGGGTGGGGCTTGGAGTGACCTGGGATAGGGGCAGGTGTCCCTGCCCATGGCAGGGGTGGAATGAGATGGTTTTTTAGGTTCCCTTCCAACTCAACCCAACCCATTCTGTGATTAAACTGATATAGTAATAATAAAGGCTTGCAAGTTGCCAGCATATCATGGCAGATCATTAACATCTCTGAAGATGATGGGAACACATAATTTTGAGACAAAACCATTAGCTTTCTGTTACTACTGAAGTGCTACTCAAGCTTAAACAAAATACAAATCATGCCATCTTCATCAAGTGTGTATATAGTAAAAAAAAAACCCCAAACCCATCACTTGAAAAAATGCCATGCCAAAAAGAAGCTTCTCTAAAAAAATTAGTTTTCTATTTAAAAATTAAAGCTGCTCTTCAAGAAAGAGATGGCAGCACTGTGGAGTGTGCTGGCTAGAGGCCAGCATCCACACAGGAAAGTTTCCTTATCATTAACTTGCACTTGCAAGCCTGTATCCAAATTCCTGCTACAGGGGGAGTTTAAGAATAGGTTAAAAAGGGAACAAGCCATCTGTAATTAGGAAGAGCTGGGAGTGCTGCTGCTGCCTGCACTGGATCCCCTGGAAGAGCTGAGAGCTCTCAGGTGTGGCTCTCCCTGGAGGCAGCTGAAACCCAGAGCTCCTGCTGCAGGAACATCCAGCTCAGGCAGAGCCAGGCTGCAGGGCTCTGCTGGGATGCAGACACTGTGCCAGGGTCACTCCCTTCCATCCCAAAGCCTCACCAGACACGCCACACGTTACAGGCACTGCATTTTCCTGTGCGCTGGTTCAGGATTACGGAGAACTCCACTTCATCCCCAGCCTGGAGCTCCACACCATCCTGGACTTCTTTGACATGGAAGAAGAGCTTTTTGCTGTCACCAACTTCATAGTTAATGAAACCAAACTGAAAAGCAACACATCACAAGGTTATTGATTTGTTCTGCATCCAGACAAATGCAGTAACTTACTCATCGCTGTAGTTTAAGTACTTTTAAATAAAACTTCAAAACTGTGCTGCCTAATAGAAGTGGAAATGCAATTTCTGCAGTGATCAGAACATTCTGTCTGGAAACAACACTTCTGGAAATCCAGGCACTCTTCCTGGCACTGTAAAGTCACATTTAAATCCTGAAGTCTATAGAACAAGTTCTGAAAACTGCCCCCAAGGGCTGGCAGCTGTATTTAACAGAGAAGAGCAGTGCCTCAAGCACAGAGACTCCACCCTGAAGTTACACAGCAGCAATCACTCAATTTTTGGCCTGTCTCTAGGATAAGAAGCCATTTACTTCTGTTTTTCATTCTACTCATGTATAAGCCAGGAATACTCATCCAGCCTCTCCATAAATGACTGGAGATTAGTGCTGCACGGTATCTGTAAAGACAGACAGCATTTGCAGCATTTAACTTTTTAATCATTCCAAGATGCAACGAGGGCAAAAATCAGCCTTTGCATTTCAGATGAGCTGTAATAACTGACTGCTTAATGCTGGGAAGAAGCTTCTTCCAGAAGCAAAGTACGTGCATGTTTTGTTTGTTTTCCTGAACACTTTTTAAACATTCTGTGCAGCAGAAACCAGTTAGAGCAATTTCTAGGACACCTCAAAGCCAAATGTTCAGAATTATCTGCTGCCCAGCAGTTCTGATGTTTCAGCACCAAACCAGGCTCTGAGCCCACCTTTACTCACGTCACACCAGGGTCTGGCATAACCTGGGTTACCACACCAGCTCCCTAGAGCTGGAGTCCTGAGCAATCAGTTTGGGCACAGCTGCCTGAATTCCACTGCTGAAGTGGTTCTGAGCTGCTCTGTGCCAGCTGGAGCAGTGATTTCCCATCCCCATGCCCCGGTGCCAGAGTCACTCACCTGGTCCTTGACGCACTCCACGGTGGCCCTGCGGAAGGGGGTGATGTTCACAGCCATCGTCTGCCCGTTCTGGCCCAGCACACACAGCTGGAACTTTACTGTCTCCCCCTTCTGCAGACAGTCACCTTTGTTTGCCATGCCAACAATTCCAAAGGGATAGACCTCTCCTTTCATCTCACCTAGGGAGGGAAGCAGGAGACAGAACTAAGAGGCCTTTGCCACCTGATGTCAGATTTCCAATATTACAAATCAGCTTAGCTGAGTAGATACAGTTTGTAGTGTGAATAAAATCCTCAACAGCTCTTTTTACAGTGCATTCAACGTGTGCCCTTGTGAAAAGAACACTTAATTAAAAGGAACCAATCTTACCATCCTCCATGACTTCAATCATGCCCTGGTACTCTGTCTGTGTGGGATCTACACTCCTCAAGGGACGAATTACTTTACCAGAGTAAACAGTTGGATCAGCTTCTTCAGTGATACCATTCACTGAAAAGAGACAGAGAATAGAGGAATAGGATGTTTTAATCATAATTTATTTTAAAACTGATTTAAATAAGTGATTCAGATTCACCAGGAGTCAACATTTTGCACTACATGACAAATGAATCAAAATCATACTGATATACCATACATGGAAGTAGAAAAATTTTTCTCAAGAAACTTAAGGTCAGGAAGCTTGAAAAGCAAATCAAAGCGTTTCCTTCCTTTCTCTTCCACATTCCCTATTCATGTTAATCATCCAATAATCTTAAAGTATGCATTGCCCCACTCCCCACTCCACAATACCCTCCCCCATCTGCCCTGCTCCTGCAATCTGTTCCCCTGTAAGGTACAGCACAATTAGTGCAGCTACAGAAATGGCCAATTCTGCCATTCAGCCTCTCCTTATAACCCTCAAGTGAGGAGGATTGAGGACACAAAAGTTCCACAGAATTTCTACTGTGCACAGAACTGTTGGTGTGTGCTTGTCTGTTCTCGGCAAACACAGGCAGCAGCTTTCAGGTAACCAAAGCCGACCCCACACTGAGCATCTTCGTGCTCTCAGCTCCAACTGTAAATGGATCATTAACAAACTTTACACCCCCAGCGTGTGCCAAGAGCCCTGCAGACAGGAAACACCAGGTACAGCCTTACCTGCATGTGTTTTGTTTACTTTCTCTGCACTAACTTTGTTTCCTTTGCCTTTTGACAAGCTGTATTCCACAGTGTCTCCAAGTTCCAGGCTATCGATATCACCACAATATTCACTACAGGAACAGAATGATAAACAGTTTTCCTTTATTTACAGCACAATAGTGATCTCACCCAACATCCACATCAGTTATCAGAAATTAATTAAATCCCTCATCAGTTCACAAGGAACCTCCATTCAGGAAAATGAAACATTTCAAATACATAACACAACTGCATTTCTTGGCCTGGGAATTAGAGGCACAGAACACCAGGACTGCTGACTAACAGAAAAGCTTGAACCAGTCCAGCAGAGATGAGAAATAAAACTGTAGATACCTAAGTTTATATATAAATAGATATATTCTGTGTGTGTGTAAAGTGCAAATGGGTTCAACACTCAATCCAACAAAACTCCACACCATCCCATTCCCCCCAAACAGACACATAACCAAATAATAAAACTGTCCTTCACCTGTAGTGGAAGAAGATCTCCTTATCATGATTGGCTGTTTCAATAAACCCAAAGTTATCTTTCAGGGCTGCCACGTATCCCAAGAGCCTCTTGGAGCTGTAGTTGCGTCCCAGCATCCTGACAGAAACAGCCGTCTGCAGCCCGGTTCTCTTCACCTCACACACACAGAACTCAACCTGGTGGAGACATGGCCATCAATACCAGACAGAAAGAGGCAAAAAAACCCAAACACATTCAATACCAGACAGAAAAAGGCAAAGAAAACCATGACAACAACAACAAAAAAAAACCCAAATTAATTTTAAAGCTGTGCAGCTCTGCAGCAGCACCTGTCTCTGCAGGAAAGTCATTTCCCAGTCACTGCCATTTCCTATATCCCAGGAAGCAGCACCACACTTGGAATACCTGCAAGGCAGGCCAGCCCCCAGCACTCAGCTTTTCACTCCTTTCTGGCCATGGGGATCACCTCCTGTCCCTGCACTGCTCACCAGTGGCCCACAGTGGGATGTGCCTCGCTTCACTCCTTGTTTCAGTTTTTAGAGACAATAACCAGTAACTAGAATGGCTCCTGAGGGTTTTGTTGCTCTTCCTGATCTCCAAGCTTTTTCCCTTTCCATTGTCCCTCAGGCTAATATGTTCATGAGGGAATATTCTTAATTTCCTCTTGACAAGCAGTGTCCACTCAGTGATAAAAATTCTTTGTTTAAAAAGCATCATTTACAGAGTAAGACACTATTTCCCCATCTAAATATCACCAGGTTGGAGGGTATTTTTTACTTACAGAAGATTAATTCATTTAAACACAACATCCCTGGTGATATCACACAGATGTCTTGTCCTGCATTTGCTCCAAGTAAAGGCAAAGAGAAGCTCACACCCCACAATGCCCAGAACAGAATTTCCCAATAGTACCCTTAATTCTCTTACCTTATCTCCTATCTGGGGATTAGTAGATCCCTCCACATCCTTGGCCTGGTAAGGAATGGTCAGTTTTACTCCACAGTCATCATACACAATTATTCCATCTTCAGCTTCCTGAAAACAAGAGGTCAGAATTCAGCAAAGTCTCTTTAGGAACAGTTTCCTACACACAGTTCAAGCACTGATATTGGAGTCTCAGTGGTTTTACAATAACTGCTCAAAACCACAACTGAACTCTGGGTAAGGAGCTTTAAATGATACCAGACAGTATTTTAAAGGGCAATGAAGTATTGCCACCAGTTCCAGGAAGCTTTTATTGGAACTTTTAAGTATTCTGGCATTGTTTAGAACAGCAGAACAGAACAGTAAGAGATGATTCCCATGAAACATTAATAATTTTATCTAGAATCTTGTGTACTGAGAGGCAGAAAGAAACTCCCCATCAATTTCCTGGAAATTATCCTCAACAACAATATGATTGTGATGATTATTAACAACACTTTTATTATCTTGTTCAGAGCAGGTAATTTTCACTGACAGCTCTCATCAGCTGTAATTCACATCTATACAGAATGAACAGTGCTTCAAACCCAGCTGAACTAGAGATTTTAAAGCAGCAGCCTCAGTCTGCAATGGCAAGAATGAAGAAGAGCAGCATTACCTTCTCTTTGCCTTTATTTGGACTAGTGGCTTTGGCTGGAGTGGCTTCTTTGTCTATAGTGCCCACAAAGCGATGCTCTGACTGGGTGTGGAAGGAAACCGTGCCCTTGGGGAGCTTTTTAATCCTTATGGCATGGTTCCTTTGGGCAGACAGCATATCCTGGAAAAGAAATCCATCAGGTTATAAACAGACTGCATAATTGCCTTAAATGGTGAGATTTTATGGGAGTTAAAATCCCACTTACAGGAACGACGGTGAACTCTACTTCGTCTGAAATATGGAGCTGATTTCCATCCATGATCTCACTGAAGTGGAAGAACATCCGAGCATCCCTGTCCACACACTTGATGAAGCCAAAGCCATCCCTCATTGCTGCAATCACACCCTGCAACAGCCAAACCAACAACTGCAGTTTAATCCCTGGTATGTGACACCTGTCCAGCTGCTCCATGTGTCAGGAGGGGGCAGAAAGGCCTGAATCCTGGGAAAACACTTGGTTTAAGCAATGTCCTTCCTTACAAACCCTGGTGTTCACAGCCCTGAAAGGCAGACAAGTTCTTCCCACCTCATTCCTGAAGTCAACTCAAGATGAAGAGTGAAGTGGAGAATATTAATTCAAGGACTGAAGTTAAAGAACCTGTCAGTACAGGGAACACAGTGGGGGAGCTCTGCAAACACTGTATTATCTACAGGAGAATATTACACATACAAACACAAGCTAAAAGTACAACCCTCTACAAAAACAGGAAATAAAATCAGCATTCAGAGGAAAGTTTAAGAGAAAAACCATCAGATTTCCAGTCACAAAAGAAGGAATTCTAACAAAGCTGTTAAACAAGACTCCCATACCCGTGGGTGTGTTTTGGGAACACACTCCCATGTGACACAGGAGTTCAGTGGCCTTCCTGATAACCACTAGGAATGGAATGCTGAGTGATAAACAGACTATACTGACAGAACCCAAACCCTAGTACCAGATGCTGCCAGAATTAAGGTAGAATTCATAAATATATCGCCTTCACCCAGTTAACAGAGTTTTGCAAGGCTCAGGACAAGCTCAGAGGATCCGAATGACAGTGCAAAGGTACTTCCCACCTTTAGGAACATTCCTCTCTTAAGCAGCTTTCACAAACTCCAGCAAACCAACCAACCTTCCTAGAAGCTGCCAGCACCTATCACCCCCTGACAGGTCAGCTCAGGCAGGCAGGTGTATATAGCCAGAGCAGAAATACAAGAAGTCTATAGGATAAAAAAACCAAAATCTCAAAGGATGAAATCAAAACTCAGGGTTTTCTTAAAGCTAAGGGACAATAATTCACAATACACTGAAGTGACAACACTAACTGAACTCCAAACTGCAAAGGAAAGCAAAATTACAGTCTACCTGGAACAGAACCAACATTCCAAGTTACAGGAATGAAAGATATTCTGTAATGCTCATTAGCACATCCATCTTAGTCCCTGTAATCCACAAAGAGTTTCTTGTACTGAGAGAACTCTGCTCTTTACCATCCTTCTGCTTGACCCTCAGACAGAGATTGGCCAAAAGACTTGAAATTAAAAAGCTGCTCAGAGTCCCTCCTGCAATTATTTACACTTTTCACTACCAGGACTACCAGGGCAGTCCCAGGGTTTCCAGTTTTTCAAAGGAAGATGAGTAGTTTCCTCTTTAGACTCAAGTATGTGAATTTTAAACTGTCAGTTCAAGACTACATCACTTCTGTCTACTACAACCAGTCAGCAATCCCATCCAAGAGGGCCAGTTAAGATCTAATTTCCTAATATAATTCCACTTAAATGTTAAAAAGTAGTTAAGACTTTATTCTTTTAAGGCAAAGATGCTGAGCATTATTCTGAATTTTCTGCTTTGCTGCACTGCTGGTCCTAGAGCTGGATTCCAGAGCAGGCAATGGAAGACACGAATGACTTTTGTATCAATTATAAAAGACAGCCCCCAACTCATGTTTTACTTTCATTTCCTCTCAAGAATTAGAAATGTTCAGAGATGGATACTTGCCATTTCTCTGGTTTCATTAGTAAACTGGAAAGTGTTGGGGAGAACCTCAATGTTGGTGGCTCGCTCCAGTTTGTCACGCCTGTCCGTGGAAATGTTGAACCGAACGTGGTCGCTCTCCAGCAAGGTCACCTTGGATTTTGTGTCCTTGTCCCCAAAGGGAAGCTCCTTAGGAATCACAAAGTCCACTTTGATGCGGCCAGGTAACGGATCGCTCTGGGGACAGAAACCCAAGGGAAAGCTGAGTTCACCTGCAGGGCTCAGCACAGAACAGCACAGGGGATCCTGCCAAGTCCTGCTGGACTCAGGCTCTGCTCATTTCCACCACTCCTCATCTGGAACTTGCCCAGTGCAAGGTGGCTTTTGGAGCTGTTGGTTGGCTTGAAGGTTTTTTAAGCCTCAGCCATGTCCTGCTGAAGTAATCTTCTCTATTTCAAGAATGAAGTTTATAACCATAACACCTCTAAAATGCAGACTCCTTAAATCTTCAAAACAACCCCAACCTTCCCACACTAACAGACTCACCTAAAACCTTAGTGGAAGTGCTCATGAACACTGCTCCAAGTCAAACATTACAGCCCAAAAGCCTCATTAACTGTTAATGCTCACAAGAATCCATAGATCTGGCTTATCCCAGCAAATATTTTTCCCTTTTTCCCCTAGTCTTTTGCTTCCAGGATATGTCTAACCCCACAAAAACTTACAGCAAGTATTTGAAACATTAAACATACACTCCATGATGTACCACTACCCTAAATCTTCCTCTTTGGATTTGAAATTAAGAAAAAGAGTAAATCTTAATTCTGACATGATACTTATGCAGCAAAGAGGTACTGAGAAATGGGAACAACTGCTTCCAGTTATTGACTGGAATTCAATACAAACCAGCATTACACAGATTTATTTAACTACTGAAATTCACCTGGTTTTTGCTGGGTACTTTTGGAATTACTTTGGTTACAGTTCCTTCAAAATGCTCAATGCTGATATCTTCAAAAATGACAGTTCCTTGAGGCAGCAGTCTAACATCTGTTGCAACTTCTTTACCCTAAGAGCACAAAATCAGTCAAACACCCACAGGAAAGAGAGAAAGTAACAGACATTTCCCAAAGAACCTCAGTGAACCTCCTCCCCCCTTTTTCACAGCTGGGAAAGCAGAGCTGGGCAGTTATTCCCTAGGACCTTTGCTTCCGTTTTACTGGATTTCGTCTTACATTTCTGTCTTTGATTGTAAACTCCACATCATCACCAGGCTGTAAGGTTTCTAGGTCACCTTTAAATTCACTATAATGAAAGAATATCTCCTTCACGACATCACCTCTCTCAATAAATCCAAAGGCTTCCTGTTAAAAGAAAAAAAAAGTGTTTAATTGTTCATTATTGGAACATACCAATAAATCATTTGACACGTTCTGGTAAACACAAAACAATCTCTGATTCCTAGCACAGCACTTACAGGTGTACACAGCTGACTGCCACAAGAAATATATACACAGAAATAAATGGAACTTTCTTTGTAAAGAGGAGTATCAGTATCAAAGATGAGCTGCTTAAACCATTTCACATAATTTACACCCACAGCCCAAGCTGTTAACAGCTCTAAACAACTTAAATATTACTTTGAACAGCACTCTTCATTTTCAAATAGCCTTTCATTTTCAAATGAAACTTAAAATCACTTACTTTCATGGCACAGACTACTCCTTGACAGCGGGCTTGTTTCTTTTTTAATAGCATAATGTTACGAGCACTTACAGCACCAGTACTAGAGAAAAATAAAAAAAATATAATCTGTAAACTCAAAGCTGAAACAATAACTAAGATTGTATTTCATATAATAGTTCTTGGAATAGGTATAAATTCTGCCTGACTACTAAAACAAAATATGAAGTCAGAAAAGCAATACCAACTTACTGTTTATTTGTATCAATTATAAAGTTTATTTTATCTCCTGTTTCCAGCTGTACATTTCCTTCAACATCCTCTGGGGTGTAAGTCAGGTAAAATACTTCCTGTAAATTAACATTAACTAAAGTTACTCTGTTAGCAGAATAGTTGTTTCAAAGAAAGGTTAACACAATTGTAATAACAATATCTGCTTAATTTAGTGAGAAAATCAACAATAATAAACATGGCATGCAAAACATTCTTTTTCTGTCGTGCTGTTTTGGTGAGTATGTAACAAGCAGCTTAAGTTGAAAAGTTTTGTACATGACCATCTTTAAAGGCCAATTTCTAAATGCTAGAAGTTCAAGATAAGGATACATGAACTTCATCAAGTTTAAAATAGAACAACTATTTGACTCTAGGAAGTTCTCCACAGATACAAGCAAGCAAACTATCTAAAAACCATTATTTTCTGTATTAATTACCAAAGCATGCTTTTTTTTTTTTTTTTTTGGCCAAAAACTGCACAGTTCAGTGCAATGTCAATTATCTACATTAAATTGCTTTTTTTTTGTTGGTTTTTTTTTTTTGTCATAGATCACAGTGATGGACCAGTGAAGAGTTCAAGTAAAATACGCAAGCTTTACCCCATTACGTTCGTAGCAAACACTCCCTGTTGGACTTTGACCCGGGGCAGCTGGAGATTTACTCTCTAAATTGTGAGGAACAGCACACACAACCTACCAGTCAAAAAAAAAAAAAAAAATCCATTGCTAATCATTTCAGGAGTGGCATTGTTGTACACAAAATGAATCTCTACTACACACTCAGCAGGGAATGCCACACTGCAACTTTTAAATCTCACAGAACCCCTGTTGGCTCTAAGAAGTTTTGGAGCCAAGTAAGAGCTCAAACTGAACCACTGAAAAATATTTCAGTGTAACTATACTTAAGGAAGTTAATATCCATGCTCAATTAACCCAGTTTTCTGGACTGGAGAAAAGGATGGCAATGATGCAGCTATAGAAAACAGGCACTAACTTGTCCATTTATTCGTTCTTCAGGTAATATTTCTGGCTTTATCTTCACCAATTTAATAGCAATGGGTTTTCCAGTTCGGCGGTCAGAAGACACTTCAAACTCAACATCGTCTGCAAGACAAGCAAACATTGCAATCTGTCAGAGCTCTGCCTGGGATTGGGGTTTTTTACAAAAATCATTAAATGGCTGAGTTAATTCACTGCTTGTAGCCAAACCCAGTCAAGTAGAACTCAGGTCCTTTTGTTACACACGATTTGCAAAAATTTTCTGGTTATTCTGCTTATTATCTCCTGTTGCCAATAAACAATTCCAGCGTAATTCCACAGCAATTCCCTCCCCCTGCCTTGCTTACTGTACAGCAGACTCCACACTGAAGTTCAGACAACACAACAAAGGCCACAAAACAGTTTAGAAACTTCACTCTCACGGTAATTATCAGCGTGAAGTTGCAGCCTCCTCATGGTGAAAAACACCTGGCCATCCTCAAACTAACCAAACAAATAAGGAGCACAAGAGGTAAATTCTCCCACAGTCTGAGTACTTGCCTCCATCTCAGCCAGACAAGTTTGACCTAACACTGCACCTTTTCCTTCTCCCCAAGTTTGTGCCACAAGCTGCACAAAGTGCTGGGAAGGGCTCCCACCAGGAGCAGTGAATTATTCACAGGTGGTTTCTTTACATTATCAGTGAAAAAGAAAAGGTTGTGGGGGGAGGAGAAGTACTCTAAAGAGTTTGTTTTGATTCTTATGACTTTTTTTCTTTTACTTTCAATACCATAACAGCAGCAGTGGACATTGCAGCCCTTGTTTGGTAGCAAATGATATCCATGTGTAGAATAGCCATTAGGGTATCCCAGTATTTTCCTGGAAATGCTGTAATAGGGACTTGCAATCTCAAGGAGGTGAATACTCTGCTACAGACTTCTGCTGCTGTCATGTCTAACAGCTACCAAGGGGATGGCAGGCTAAAATTACCACAGCATCTTGAAGATTGCTCTGTTTTGTCACTGCTATCACCTTCTTCTTTATACCCTTTTAAAATTTTAAACCTACTTTACCTTTCTCCTAATCCTATCTAACAGCAAGAAATAAATACCTTAATAATTAACCAACACTAGCTCACAACACTCACCAGCACATTAATGAGGAAATCTCTAAATTAGGAAAACCTGAAATTAACAAACAAACAAAAAAAAAAAACCACCTGGCCATCCTCAAACTAACTCTAACGAAAGAAATAGGGAGCACAAGAGGCAAATTCTCCTACAGTCTGAGTACTTGCCTCCATCTCAGCTAAACAAGTTTAACCTAACATGTACCACAAGCTGCACAGTGCTGGGAAGGGCTCCCACCAGGAGCAGTGAATTATTCATAGGTCATTTCCTCACATTATCAGTTAAAAAGAAAAGGTCGTGGGGGAAGCAGAAGTGTTTTAAGAGTTTGTTTTGATTCTTACTACATTTTTTTCTTTTAATTATTCTTTAAACCCTTCTAAAATTTTAAACCTACTTTACCTTTCTCCTAATCTTATCTAAGAGCAAGAAATAAATACCTTAATAATTAACCACCACAAGCTCACCACACTCACCGGCGCATTAATGAAGAAATCTCAAAATGAGGAAAAACTGCAATGAAACCAAAACCACTAAACCCCAGAAGCAGCAGAGGGTATTTTCAGCCAAAGCTCAGGTACCTCCTACTTTGAGCTCCTGCAGGTTGCCGTTGTACTGGGAGCAGTGGAAGAAGAGCCGGGCCTGCCGCTCGGAGCACTGGATGAAGCCGTACGAGGTCAGCAGCTTCTCGATGACCCCGGTCTCGCGCAGCGCTGCCGAAGTACCATTGGGGTACCCGTTGTGTCCATTGTTGTGGAGCAGGTTTGGATCAAAGCTCATCTGGGCCACACAAAGCAAACAACAATACTGAGCATCAGATTCCTTCCTTCACATCCTCTCCTGGATTGCCAAGCGAATTGTATCTATTTGCCATCTGGATGGCAGGTGTCTTCTGTTCAGGGGGCAGCTTTCCTTATCTCTTCCACAACCACTCCTCCCTCCAGGAGGGATAATAATATTATAATAATAATTATCTGCTATATTATAATAATAATTATCTGCTGATAACAGGCTATTGAATGTCCCTGCATGGCTGATAAGAGCCACAGCATCCCACTGGGAGATGTGAGCCCAGAGGGAGGAGCCAAGCATTCCTACCCGGATAGAATCTGGAGATTCTGGAGCACCAGCACGGCTTCTCCACTGCATTCCCAGAGGAGCAGCAGCTGCCTCTGCCACTGGATCTTCAGAGGATTCTGCACCTTTCTCCAGGATCCCTACTCCAGCAGAACCACCCCTGGCACTGCAGGAGGGCTGCAGCCACAATTCCAATGGCCCTGCTGCCAGCACCCTGACCCACAGGGTGTCAGGCTGTGCTCTGGCAGTGCTGGTTTGGTTCACATTTTATCTTTTTATTTTCTTCCCTATTAAAGAACTGTAACTCCTGCTCTCATATTTTTTGCCTGAGAGACCCTTAATCTAAAATTTGTAACAATTCAGAGGGAGGGGGTTCAACATTTTCCATTTTAGGGGAGGCTCCTGCCTTCCTTAGCAAACACCTGTCTTTCAAAACCAAGACACATCCCCACAACACAGTAAGAGCTTGTGTACTTACTGACACATTGCTAAAATGTGTTTTAGGAACGTTCCTAAAATGTGTTTTAAAACCACCAAAAGAGTTGAGCTTTTTTAACACAGTAATCCTTAAAATTTATACAGGCAACATATTTATAAAACAAGCCAGAACTGTAACACCAAAACAAAGCTTGCTTAGAACAAAACAGACTTCTGGCATTTTTCAAGTATTACACCTCAAAGTACTCCCACATTCACTGTTTCACACTAGAGCCTGAAAATATCTGAAGTATCTACTCCTCCAAATTAAACAGGTGATTAGGAAAATGCAACAGTTCTGAATCAACACAATTAGGTTCAAATCCCTGCATAGTTTCTCCCTAGTTCATGTGTTCAGTCTTTCATACTAAAAAATGCTATTAAGTAATTAAACAGTTTTGCACAGTTATGGAATTAATAACCAGAATTTAACATTCCTGTGGCATAGAAGCTCAAGTGCTAGAAAGACAAAGAAAATTTGAAAATAGCACTAAAGGTGTAATGAACTCCTAATTTAACTGACATCTATTAAAACATTTTATTTTATGGGACTTTTTTTTCTTTTCAAGTCACACATTCACCCTTGAAACTTTTCCAATCCCTTTACCAGCTCATTGGCTTTTTTGATGTACAAGTCTCCTTTTTAAAGCAGAGCACTTGGATTTACAGGCTAGCAATTAAATCAGATGAAATGTATTACACCTCACTGAACACTGCAATTCAAGAGAGACAACTGAAGAAGCCCTCTTCCCTCCAAACATCTTAAAATATAGAGGATTATTTGTCAGTTTCCAGAGGTTTTAATTTGGAAACAGAGTGAGATCATATCAGTTCTCTGCTTTCTTGCTGCAACAAGCAGAGAGGTTAAAAATTACTCAGCAATGTGTTTAGTGGAGATAAAAGACACCTGAGCAACTTGTAAAAGGGTCATGTTTCTCACTCTAACACAGCCAGTGAGTTATTCAATGTACTAGAAGGCACAGCATTCTTATTCTGCTGTTTGGAAATCAGTTTAAAGGTGATCAAAGAGCACCAAAAACACCTGCTGTGAAGTTCTTGGGCAGAAATCTTTGGTCTTGGAGACTGACATTAAAAAAATAAATTGGAAACACACAAAGTAAAGATTGACAGTATTTTGACCTCCAAGAGGAGAAGGTCTAGTCCCCCCCTTCTGCTTCAGACCCACATGGGGTAGATGTAGATGAAGAAAAACACAAGTAACAGAAGGTGGAGGAGTGATTTGAGGGGGCAGAAGATCCCAGGACACTGTGTAATGGTCTCCATCCCAGAGCC
Source organism: Fringilla coelebs (assembly GCF_963513975.1). Lineage (NCBI taxonomy): Eukaryota > Metazoa > Chordata > Aves > Passeriformes > Fringillidae > Fringilla > Fringilla coelebs. Next base: position 4,219,513 of record NC_140049.1, read on the forward strand.
CTGGTCAGCACTTCCACAGCATACTGTTACCACCCAAGGCTCTCTAAGAATTCACTGAACTACTAAATCTGCTGTGATATCATTTCTGTAACATGCACTGCTTATTTCCTTGCTCTACATCTTGCTTTTCTTTCCCTTAAAAACTAGTAACAATCCATCTCACTTTTCTTTCCCTTAAAAACTAGTAACAATCTCTTGATGTCAGTCAACGTTGCCCTCTTATTTTACCTGACCAATCTGCACTAAGTGGCATAAATCAATACCCTTAACATGTTCAACTCATGAAATACTGCCAGGCCAGAAAATCATGAAGCAGAAACAAGACCCTGTTAGGGACACACAGAGAGCTCCAGCCCATCCCTCCTCAAAAGCCTCTTGCCAACAAAGGCAGCCATGGCTTTGTCCAGCTGAGTCCTGGGGGCCTCCATGGACAGAGGTTCCACACCTTTCTGAGGTAACTGTTCCTTCAGCAAAGATCTCTTTCCCCTCCTATTCAGCTTTACTTACACAAATGACAAAAGCCACAGCAGTCACATCTTTTTTATGCACTGGATTACATTTAAAGGACACATTTTCTCTGAGTATTTAACAAAATGCACTTGATAAAGCTGCTAAAATTTACTGACTAGCTCCTGTCAGCATCATGCCAAAATAACAATCCTCATCTTTTGAGGAAGGCAACTCCAGGACACTGCACATCAGAAAATGTCCTTGTGGGAACACAACAGCTGAAGTGTTTTAGGCTATCCTAGAGTTTGAAATACTTTTCAAAAATAAACTGGTCCTGCAAGTAGGGTGACTGGGAGAAGAGAAAATGATATGTTATTAAACCTTCTCCCAGCAGAATTACAGGCCAGAGCATTAACCCACTCTGGAAGCTGGAATGAGCCTGCCAAAGGCTTCTGTGAGTCACCAAATGGCCACCTCACCTCTGATACAGGGGAAGCAACAAACAGACACCCTGCCTCAAATATGAACTAAAGTTACATCAGAAGGAGAAAATGACAAAAATCTAGCTAAAATTTAGCTCAGAACAGCCTCTTTTAGTGTTAGGAAGCCACAGTGCTTCACCTCCTGCTCAGACCACCACTGCATGACCTCATTTGAACTGAGTTTAAAGGAGCAGTAGCAGCACAGCACAAAGAACTCCTCATCAGTCCTCTAAAGCCTGACTTCAGTTCAAACAAAGATTCCTCAGGTGGCACTGAAACTTCCTGTACAAAGATATCCTGTACAAAGATATATATCAGCTTTTCCAGATACCTGTCAAATTCTTACATCTTATAACAGAAATATGAACTATTAATCCCACCAAAAGAAATATTTAGAGAAAGAAAAAAAAATCTGTGCTCTAAGATTAAAATACTTAAGAGAAGTTATTTGAGAAAAGGGATTGGAACCACAAACCTACGTAACTAGAAGAGAGAAACACCAGTAATCAGCTCCCAAGGTTTATAAGTATTGTTAAATAGAACCCCACTGCAGCTACTATGATTTCACCAAAATAAATGAACATAACAGCAAAGAGTCATGGAACCACTGAATGGTTTGGGTGGGAAGGGGCCCTTAAATATCATCCTGCTCCACCCCCTGGCATGGGCAGGGACACCTTCCACCATCCCACGTTGCCCCAAGCCCTGTCCAGCCTGGCCTTGGGCAGTTCCCAGGATGGGGCAGCCACAGCTTCTCTGGGCACCCCGTGCCAAGGCTTCACTATTAAATTAATTTATTATCAATATCTATTAAAAAAACCTTAACCAACCCCTCCCTCTTCTGTTAAAAACTTAGTAAGAACCAAGCTCAGAAATACAGATATAACTCTTTCTCCACCACATGCACCAACCTCGCAGTGATATTCAAATATTGCACTTTCAGTAGTATTTGCCGATTCTTCTGTTTCAGCACAAGTTTCTAAGGATGAAGACTGCTATTATTTTAAAAAAAGGGAACAAAAGGAAGAGAGACAAAAAGAGAAAGAAAAAGATAGCAAAAGAAGGTGATCTATCAAGCTCTAGAGAATACAAGTGCTGCTGCCCTGGGCAGTTTCACTACAGCACTGGAGAAAACAAAGACTACTATAGCAGCGTCGGGACGTGCTCTTTTGAAGCTGTTGAGTAGGCACAAACTTCTTGTTTCAGATCAAGCCTTGTATCTTCTTCAGTGTAAGTTGCCTCTTCTTTGGTCTTGAGTTGTTACAATGTGGTATACTTAGATGCTTTTCCTGATCTGAACTTGAAGCAGCAGTTTCAGGTGGTAAATTCTGTTCTGTTCCACTTCATACTGCAAAAAGGAGAAAGACACACACACTAAGTATCACTTTGAAGGAAATTCTCATCAAATCACAGAATGGATTGGTTTGTCTGGTTTGCCTTAAAAACCCCCTTGCACATCAGTTCTAGCTCCTAATAATGACAGAGGCATTTCCTCTACCTTAATACAGGAGGTTTAATCCCCATTAATAAAAGCTGTTTTACAGACACATTTGGCATTCCCACTTCCAGTTTTCTTTTCCAAAAGATTGGCTGACTCCAAGCCAGTGAGATGGTATTTCTAATTCTGAACTTTTCAGACACACTTAGGCATCTCAGGGAAGGTCCCAGTGTGTACCATTAAATGTCAACTTCATTTTGATCATTAGTATTTCATCCATTAGCAAACCTTAGTCCTCCCATCAATTACTTTATATGAGTGCTTATTAAATTATAGCATCATTTATATAAGTGCTCACACAGATCCTCAGAGGAGCAATAGGATGTATATATACATGGGAATTAAAATTTCCTGATTACTTCTGTTCCAAAGGTTAAGTTATGGACTAGTGATACCTGAGGCACATTTAGAATTCTGTAAAAATTAACAAACTTCTCAATTATGTGTACAGACACTGCATGTACAATAACAGAGCCATTCTCTGGACTCCTAAAATGGTTTTTGTAAAATGTTGATTCCATGTGATGTATTTGTGTCACTAATACCAGGAGAGGCCTTTCTGCACCAGTTACTAGTTAGCAATTAATTCCCTCCTAAAGTTTTCCAGTGTCACTTTGTCTTTTCATGAGAAAGGTTCAGCAAACTGCCACCTACCACACAAAACATAACCTTACAGAAATAGAAACATTCCTTGAGAAGAAATCAAGTTATGAATTTGTTGCTTACTCAGAAGATAGGGAGGGATTAAAAAAAGGGAGGATATTTTTGTGGACAAAAGCAGGTGAGAAGCAAGAGAGCTCTGTCCTCAGAGATACACTGGCAGTTGTGCATGAAGCATCAGAGCACAACTCTTCCCCAAATCATTCCACAAGTCCCACACCAAAAGAAAAAGAACATGGACAAAGCCTATTTCTCCAGTATGGCAGGAAAGTGAATTTCACAACTTATACTGAGCTTTGAACTCCCTCTGGTGATTTGAAAGAATCATTTTAAGTGACTGAAACCTGAATGCACAGACACTTTAAAGTCTCACCCTCACCCCAGTGAAAATGCTGAGTGAAGGCAGCTATTGCAAGAACCTCAAATGTGCAAATTCATCTCCAGTTTTACTGAAGTTTGTATTTCAGTGATTTTCCCCAGCTGAAGCATCTCTTTCAACCACCACTGAGAATTTCCAGCTGAAATGAGTTTTCCTGTCAAACACACGTGAAATAGATTAAATAAACTGGGTGAGGGCTGTTCAAATCTGGTGTGAAAGGTTTGCACTGAAAGATTCCATTATAAAATATTATAAATTAGAGGACACAAAGCTATTGCAAAGATAACAGTATCACTGCTTTTCCTTCACCTCAGCATTACACTGGGGCAACTGTTACCACTATCTTCCAGGACAGTGCTATTTTGGGGCAGCATTTCAGCTCTCAAAAGAGCACACTGCATCCCAGGAACTGCTCAGACACACTTGGAATTTTCTCATGTACTTCTCTCTCATTTATTAGACTGATATTCTTAGAGCTCTCCTACAGATGTAACTCTTATAATATTGCATTTATCATTTTGTGGCTATAAAATATATCAGTTTTTCATTTAATAATCAAAATACCTCATCTGATCAAATAAGACTAAAGCTAATTTTATCAGTCACAAAGTAAAGGCATAAACCTTTCCCTTAAAACCCAGACTGATTTGATAACAAGATGGGTTAACTACACTTAAGTTCCTCAAAAAAAAAGCTCATCAGGCAAGCATAACTCAAGCAAAATGAAATCTCACTGTGCTCATCTGCCTCAAATTCCTTACTTTTTAATTCAGCTACTATAAATACTCCTCCAAATGGTAAACACCCTGAGCAGCTGCCCAGCCCCCAAGTCTCAGTGCCTTCTGCATTTGTGCATTTACAGCTGAAAGATTTAATGCAAAAACAGGGAAGAGCTGGGCCCTGCTCTTGAGGCCTCTCCTGTGCAGATCCTGCTGAATGACAGCGGGTCACATGCCAGACATCACCTACAGAGCCCCACATGGAACCTGCCCGATGACAGCATTGTTCTGCTTCCCATTTTCTTCACAAAAAGAGGCAACTGCAAGGACATGCATTCTGTGGATCAGAGCACGTGCTTCCAGAAACAGCCCTCTATGACGTGACCGAGGTACAATTTGATAAAGATAAGACTTCGTCTTCTCAGTGTGCACATCCAACACAGATTCGTGGAGATCAGGCTCCTCCATCTCTTTTCAGATGGATATTGGAAAGCAGCACTGAGCTCTCGGGCACCCCAGCAAGTGCGTGACAGCTTTGAGACGAGCCACCACCACAGCAATGAAGTCCTTCACACGTCAGGAAAAAAATACATATATAGAGGGGAAAAGAATTAAAGAACTACCAAGGACATCTGTAAGGAATGTATGGAGAAAAAACCCCAAAAAGTCGTTAAAAGAAATAACCGGATTTTTTGAGGGTTCTGCGGTGCGGAGACGAGCCCCTCGCTGGCTATCGGTGCGGAGAGCAGAGAACCGGCCCCGGACCGACGGAGCCGGCCAGGCCCGGTCCCTGCCGCGGCCCCGCTCGCTGCGCTGCACCAAGATGGAGGCGGCGGAGCGAGGGGCGGCCGCGCCGAGGGGCGGCGCCGGGGCCGCCGCCAGCGGGGCCGCCGTGCGCGGGGGCGGGCGGCTCCGGCCGGTGACAGCGCCAGGGCCGTTCGGGCAGGACGGGCCGGGGGGAGCGCTCGCACCGCACACAAAGGGGGGCGATGGCGGCCGCTCCCCGCACACAAAGGGCCGCGGCCGCGCTGCGCCGGGCGGGGCCGCGCGCGGCACGCCGGGAACCGCCGCCGCCCCTCCGCCCGCACGGCCCCGCCGCCCGCCGGGGCCCGGAGCCCCCGCGGCGCCGCCCCCTCCCAGAGCGGCCCGCGAGCCCCGGCGGTTCCCGGCACGGCCGGTCCCAGCGCGCCCTCGGCGCCGCCTCCGCCGGAGCCCCGCGGAGCGCAGCGCGCGCCCCGCGGCCGCCGTTCCATCCCCGCACCGCCGGCCTAGTAGGCCGCACCCCCCAACCACCCCCCCACCCGCGCGCAACCCCGGCGGGGCTCCCGACGCGCTGCCCCGGTACGGGCGGAGATCAGCGGGCGCAGGTCCCGCAGCGCCCGGAGCCCGCCGGGGCGGGCGGGGGTGGCGGCGGCGCCCGGCCCGCACTCACCCCAACAGCTCAGCGCCCCCGCTCCAGCGCCGCCATGAGCAGCACGGCACGGCACGTAGGAGAGAAATCACGGCGCTCTCGCGAGAGCCGCCCGCGGACGGGGAGGGGGGAGGGGCGGGGCCGCGCGTGCGCGGCCGGAGCCCGGCGGGTGGCGCTCGCGGGCACGCGCCAGAGGGGATGGGGGGACAGTGAGGGTGGCAGCGCCCCCTTGCGGCCCGGGGAGGGAGAAACGGCTGAGGGGAGACGGAAAACCTCAGGGAGGGGAGAGGAGAGGAACCCCATGAGGGGAAAGAGAGCCCCGGCTGAGGGGAGACACGAAACCCCAGCTGCGGGGAGAGGGAGAACCTCAGGGAGGGGAGAGGAACCCCGTGAGGGGAACGAGAGCCTCGGCTGGTGGCACTGAGTCCCAGCTGAGGGCAGAGATTGACCCGGCTGCAGGGAGATGGAGAGCCCCGGCTGAGGGAAGAGAGAAAATCCCGGCTGAAGAGTAAACAGAGAGCCCTGAGTGAGGGAGGGAGAGCTCGGCCGGGCCAGGGCAGCGGGAACGCCCCAGGCCCTCAGGAACCCCCTTTAGGGGGACGCCTCCGTGCTGGGCAGGCAGAGCTCCAGGGAGGGACTCGAGCCTTGCGCTCGCTGAAGGACCAGAGGATCAGGGGGAGATGCTTTGAGGACGAGGCTGAGCATTTCCAGTCCTGAAGCTCCAGTCCAGTTTCCAACACAAGGGGAGCAAGTTCTGAAAATGCCCATCAGCCCTCGGGAACCCTGTACAACCAGACATTTACAGTCACAGATTCCAGCTACAGGTTCAGAACAGGACAGGAGCAAATGGAACATGGAGCTGTAGCCAGGGTGTTTAGGCTGGATTTTGGGAAAGGTTCTTCCCCCAGAGGGTGCTGGCACTGCCCAGGCTCCCCAGGGAATGGGCACAGCCCTGAGGCTGCCAGAGCTCCAAGAGAGTTTGAATGTCCCAGGGATGCACAGGGTGGGATTTTGGGGTGTCTGCGCAGAAAGCAGGGGTTGGACTGGAGCCCTCTAGGTCCCTTCCAACTCAGGATATTCTGTGAACTTACCTGAACTTCCCTCGCCTATTTTTGCCTGCTACTAATTAACAATAAACTCAATCAAAGCAACTGCTATTTAGTTTCTGGTTTTTTTTTCTGGCTGCACAGCTAGGACCCAGCTGGAGGGATGTTACTCACACTGAGAGAGGGAAGATGAGAATGCATCACAGGCATTCCAGATGATGTTAATTTAAAAACCAGAAAATTCAACATTTTGGTCATTGTAGTATTTCGCTCAGGTGCAAAAGGCTTGGGAATATGCAGAATACATGGAATTCCCCCAGGAGTTACAAAACACTTGAGAAAGTATTTCCCATTGGGATTTTTATTCCCCCCTGAACAATTTCTAATAGAAAAGGACTGTATACAAGAGCACTCCTGTACAGAAATCCCTTATATCTACCAGTCTTGCTGGGTATTCCAAATGTTCACGTGTCACAGCTTTCACTGTCTCTCAGTAAGCACAGGAACGAGTCACCTTCTGCATCTATCAAAAGTCTCACTTGGGAAAAAGTGCCATTAAAAATTTCAGCTAATAGTGGGCATGAGATATTTACTGTTCTTGGAAGGTTTATTCTTCAATCACAGATAGGACAAAAATCTTTTATATAAAAGTGTCATTAAAAATACCACAGTACTGAGAAACTCCCCCAACACTGCACCTTTAATTCCACTCAATACAGGACCTGCAGTAACTATGGAACAGCAGACTCACCTGGGATGTGACATTAAAATTCTGGGCATGACGGTGGTTTGGTTTGGTTTGGTTTTGAGGCAGACCTGAGCTCCCTCTGCCTGAACCCAAATTTGTGGGAGGCCAAAGAGCTTTGATCTGCAGGTGCTGTGCTCTGAGCACACCAACCGAGCAGGGCTGGCTGATAACTGGGAGCACTGGGAAGGCTGGGACAGGTCTATCAATCAAAAAAGAGTAATCCTTCAAAAAAGCGTGTCAGGAAGGGTCATTGACTCCAATCTTCACCCCTAAAACAAGGTAAAGTTTGCTCTGAATAGGAGTGACTCCTTCAAGTGCTCTGCTGGCATCTGCTGTTCTCTCAGCTGCTCTCAGCAGTGGCCAGGTGACAAAGGCCAGCCAGATGCTGAGGGTCACTCACTCTGCAGAGCCCAGCTGCCCTGTGCAGGAGAGCAAACCACATCCCTGCCTCTCACATTGCAGTTTCTCAATCATCTCCTGGTCCTTCTGTCAAGCACAATAATCACAACCTGCATTATGTTCTCTAGCTACAGACAAGGTGGCTTTAAGAGCCATCTGCACAGCTGGAATTATTAACTAAAGCTCATAAAAAATAACAAAGGGAGAGGAAATGAGCCATCACAAGGGAAGACACATCAAATACTTCAGTGTTAAGCATCCAAGTGCTGCAGGCACTAAGAGCATGGTGCAAGCTTTTGCCATCAACACTTCAGAAAAATGCAAAGAAAACAGCCCACACACTTTATAGATAAATATACAAGGAAACACCTGAAACAACAAATCCTTGTCAGGTAGTTTCATAACAGTCCCTGAAGGCTTGGAGATGAGGTTGGTGTGGCCTAGGCTTCACAGTCTGGCAGATCTCTCCCCACCTCGAAGGACTCCTTGCTGATCAACAGCAGCTCACGCAGCTCTTTGTTTTCAAGCTGCAAAATCAACATTTTTGCTGAAATAGACATTAGCTAATTCCCAACTAAAGGACTGTCAAAGAAAGGTGCTAATTTGTAGTTAAAAGATGTTGATATTTAAACAGTCCCAGTCTATCACAGATATATAAAGTTTGTATATTACAGTTTGTAATGCCAGCATTAGTTCAGGGCTGGCACACTGCAACCACATAATTTAAAGCTTATCTTCTTCTGGCTTTGTTTATTTATATATAGATATATAAAAATAATATGAACACTAAGAACTTGAAAATAAACAATCGTGTTCTGCGTTTCCTGACCCATCCCCAAATTTTTAGTGTTTTAAGTCCTTGACGCAAACACAGAAAATACAGAGAAAGTCTGGAGACCCCCAAAGCTCGATTTATCTTCAGCAACCGGCTCTGTTCTTACCTCCAACTGAGCCAGTCTCTCCTGAACTTTAAAGAACTGCTCATCATCCACTTGAACAGCTTTTCTCATCACCTCTCCCATCTCACATATTCTGTCTATTTGACTTTCAATTTCCTGAAAGACATAAAATTAATAAGTTCAAGCAAAAGCAACAGTCATAATTTATCCCTTCTAAATCACTTATGTCCATTTTCCTGATTTTGGATTCTCTTTCTGTTTTGAATTTTAATCATTTCCTCCCAAGCACTTGAAAGCCTTTCTGCCTTGTATACTTAAGGATAAGAAGTTGTACGTTATTGTCCTTTATCAACAGTTCTTTATCACTGAAAACTGTGAAGAGAGACACAGCAGCCAGCAAGATAAGGCACTCTGATTTAAAGGGAAATAATTTCACGTGTGCCAAGGTCTGAGACAGCAAATTCAGGTTCATGTGAATGTGATTAGTAGGCAGCAAATTTTATTTTGCTTTATTAGAAAAGCCTGACTGAATTTATTAGGACATCAAAAATAAATGCTAAGATGATTTCAAGTGTGGAGTAAACAACTTTAACTCAGAAGGACATCCAGCAACAAAACTAAAGCAAGTAAGACCAGAGCCTCCTGAGGCAGATTTTACAGAATCTGCCTAGATACAACAAAAATCCCCTGGAAAATGCATTTTGCTGAAGCTTAGAAATACACATGGAATAAACACTGACAAATTCCAGTATGAAGCAACAGCTCCTGCTTGAATAGCAATACATCACTTAACATGACAGGTGACAGGGTGGAGTTTCTTTAAGTGCACATAGTTTTCCTGCTACAGAACAGAGAATTCAGTTTTGAACTCCATTATTCAGAAAGTATGTAAACAAATTAGAGCATCCAGAGGACAGCTGGAGAACACAAAAGACTTTTGGGAAGAAAGATTATTACTCTTCTAAATGATTATTTTTCTAAACAGGAAGATGGTTATACTAAGAACATAGTTCTTTTAAAGACATTAGCAATTTGTTACTGTTCTCCAAATGGTGGGGAGAAAAAACTCAAGGACTCCACCTGATGTACAGAAGACTTTGCCTAGACATTGAGACAGTCAAGGGACATTCCTTCAAGGGTTCCTGCACAGCCCTTTCAGCTTTGCATTGTCAAGTTTTGTTCAAATGTAAAACCTTGATAAACAGCAATTTGTGCACTCAGGGAGGCACTGGAAACCAAACATAGCTACACCTTCAGGTGAGTTAAGCAACTCAGAACAGAGAACCAGTGAATTGCCACATATCAGTGCACAGAAACACATGAGAAGAGTTGGGCTGACTCCAGTTCCAGTGAAAAAGATATGAGATGTCACTGGGTTGAACCAGCCTGCTGTTCTCTAATCAGATAAAAATGCATTTTAAAAAATGCCTAACACAATTCCTAAATTTTAAATTTAACGTTATTCTATTGTTACTGAATACCTAAATATGAAACAGGCAGCAGTTATCAGCAGCCACATCTCAGAGTTCTGAAGTCACTGAGCCCAGTGTGTACAAAGGGACACTTCAGGCCGCTACACAGAGTATCTGGATTCAAAAACAGTAGGGAGTGAAATCTCTTAAGAACTAAACATATACAGCTCACAGAGTTTAGGAGGTTTTTTTCCCCTTTGTTACAGCTACTGAGCAGGAGTTATAACAACTTGGACATCTTTGATTTTACTACAGGGGATCAGGCACATTAAGCTTAAGCCAGGGAATTCACCACCTGGTTGAAAGAAAAAGCCTCCACCTGGGCTGTGAAGGAGTTGTGCCTTTCAATGTCCTGTGGGACAGCGGTTACAACGTGTGTGCTCTGAAAGGAACAGAGGGGAAAATACCAGCAAATAGAGTCAAGATTTGGAGAAAATGTATTTTGGAGCACAGGCATTGCAGGAATGGAAACAAGGATTGCGTGACAGCGAGCAGGGGACGGGGTCTTGAGCACTCTCCTATCCCCATCCCACCTTACCCCAGAATTAGCCTGATGGACTTTCAAGACTGGTTCTGCCTCTTCACGTTTTCTCCCTTCCAGCAGCTGTAACATCTGCTTCCTGTACTTGCTCATGATGAGCTCCAGCGCGTCCTGGTGCTCCTCCAGTGAGACCCACAGCTCTGCAGAGCACAGCACGTCAGGGCCACGACCGGCAGCCACAGCAGCAGCCCCGAGGCACTCACCGGGTCCCGGCTGCGGGCGGGACCGGCGGGGACACAGTGCCAGTCCGGCGGGGCTGCCCGGATCCCCTCGGCGGAGGAGACTCCCTGACCCGCGACCCACCGGGGCATCCCGCGACTCTGCTCTCCTCCACAAGACCCTCCCGCCGGGACAGCCCCGCTTACCGCCCAACATCCCCCGGGGCCCCTCTGCACATCACCCGCCAGGATCCGCCCCCGGCCCCGCTCACCCCGGTTCTCCTGCTGCAGGTCGCGGATCTGCGTGTTCTCCTGTGCCAGCACCACGTGCGGCCGCAGCCGGGACGGGTCGGGTCGCTCCGTCGCGGGGCCCGGGCCCTGCCGAGGAGACACGGGGGTCGGTCCGGCCGCCTCGGGCCTACCGAGACGCGGGGGCGGGTCCGGCTGCCCGGCCCGCGCCCCGCCGAGACGCGGGGGTCGCCCCGGCCGCGCTCACCTGGTCACCGCAGCCCGCGCCCGCCTCCCGCATGGCGGCCACGCGCCGGTGCAGCACGGCCGACTGATCGATGAGCGACTCGGCCGCCGTGTCGTGCTCCTTCAGCCGCTCCAGCAGCGTCCGCGCGTCCGTCAGGATCTTATCGATGGTGCAGCTCATGGCGGGCGGCGCTGCTCACCGCCGCGGCGGGCCCACGTCCCTCGCGGCCCCGCCGCCGCTCTCGCCCCTCAGCCGTTCTCGCCCCGCTCCGGCCCCGCCGCCGGGCGCGGGCGGACGCGAACCCGCGGGGCCGGGACGCCGCTTCCGCCCGCGGCCACGGCGCCGCCAGTGCGCAGGCGCGAGCCGGCACGAGCCCGCCGATCCGCCACGGGCTCGCCTGGCGGCGCCAGAGCGCCACGGCCGGCCCGGGGGGCGGGGCCAAGATGCCGGTGTGCCGGTCGGGGGCGGGGCCAAGCGCCGGGGCGGGGCCAGGGCTGCTCCCGCCGTTGCCGGGGATGCTCCAGCCCTGGAGCCTTGGCCGAGTTTGGGGTGTTCGGGGGCGTTTTGGGGCGAGGGGGCACCGCGCTCCCCCGGCTCACGGCGTCCCAAAGCCGCCTGCCCCAGGTGGATGTTCCCCCCTCCCACGAGCCGCCCACGCCGCGGTCCCGCCTGTCCGAGCCCCCCGTGCCCCCAGAGCCCCGGGCTCGGCCGCAGCGGCCCGGCCCCGGCGCGGTCGGGGGAGCCCGGGACAAGGCCGGCTCCGAGAGGCCGCTGCTCGACACGGGCTGTTTGCGGAGGGCCGGCGGCCCTGACCCCGGGTCCCGCTTATCTCTGCGGCTGCTCCCTCCCAGCGCGATCAATCCCGGCTGGGATCTGCGGGGCTCCCATCTTATCTGATCCTGCTGTTTGTCCCTTCCAACGGTAAACATCCGCCACTCAAAATAACAAGCTGTGCAATGCTGACTCGCTGCTTTGATTCTTATTTGCTAACTGAAGCTACTGTTGGTGATCTGGGGTGTCCTTGAGGCTTCGTCCCACAAAGTTTTGTTCAATAGCACCGACTTCATTTACAATGTTTTCAACAATAATGCTTTAGCAGGACTGCCTTTGATTTGAATCATCTTTTGAATTTAAATCCCTATTCACACAGACACATGAGAAAACTCCAGGATGCTTTATCAGATGAAGGTTCTGTATGATTCCAGAGATAATCAAGCCTGGTGCAGAAGTGCTGAACAAGATAATTTTATAAAAGCAACAATCTCAAAACATGCACACAATGCAAAAGAGAACAGAGTAAGCAGCTGCAGTTGGAATATTTCATCAGAATCAGATTAATTAGTAAAGTATGAGAGCTATTCTGCAAATTTGGGAAATGTAATCCTTCCGCTAGTTTGGAAATAAAAGCCCAGACCATGGTTATAGCATATTTCACCTTCTGGTCCTTCCCTATTTTTCATCTTATTAGATTAGAAAGTTAGGACAGTTTATCAGAATTCCTTTTTCCTAATAGGCAAGTCATGAACACTTGGGAAAATGACAAATATTTCTGTGTGGACCATCCTGACTATGGAACAAGTTGGATAAAGGTTGGGACAGTTGGGTCCTGTCCCAAAATGGACACATCATCCCTAAGCCATGGCCAGTGCTGGTTTCCCCTGTCCCACTCCCACATCCTCACATGACCCCTCGTGTGCAGCTCAGCACCTGCTGCTGCCTCCCTCTGCTCCCATTCCCAGCTCTGTGCCTGCCTCCAAAGCCTCTCTCAGAGCACCCATTTCCACAGTGCTCCATGGAACGAGCTCTGTGTGCCAGAGCCATCTTTCCTTTCTCACTTTATCCAGCACAGGGATTTCTGTGAAACCAAACGTGCAGTCCCTGAGGTCCCACTGAATTCAGGCACTCAGTGAACCATTTAGAGATGGGGCACTGGCAATTCCAGTTCACACCCATAGGAAATCAGCTGAAGGAACCCATGGGCAGTGTGAAGAATCATTTCATCCCCACAGGAGCTGCACCAGGATGTGTCTGAGCTGCCTGTTCTGCTCTTGTGTTTATAATTCTGATTTAACACTCACTTCCCCTGGTGTCAGAGGTGCCATCCTGGCCTTCCCTGCCCACAGGGACAAGCAGGGGTAGGTGAGGGCAGCACTGCTGTACCAGACTCTCATTTCAGGATCTGTTCATTTCCTCTGGGCATTCTGGCTTCTAGGAATAAAATTCCAGGGTGAGGGAGATGAGAGTCTCCGACACCACTGCCACACTGCCCTGAGCCCATGTTCAGCCCCTCTCCAGCAGATCTGGACACAGAATCATTTGTCCAGCTCCAAGGGACAGCGGAGTGAGTTCCTGTGGCGCCAGGATACAGAGAGGATCCCAGCAGGACAAAGCTCCTTGGTTTAAATGCTGGGAATGCTTGTCACCAAAACTTCGAGTGTGTAGCAACAGAGCTTAAACAAATCAACAGATGAGCATTTCTGAGTAGGGGTGCCTTGTAATTCCTTTGGCTTATCACAGCAATTCTGTGTAAACTAAATAGAATGTATAAATTTGGCCTCTCCAACTTTTTAGTGTTTAACTTCAATTCGATTAAACACTTATGTGTGTGTACAAAGTGAAAAATGGGGTTACAAGAGGTTAATGTTTTAATGCTTTTAATAACTCTTAACCACATGGCTGTATTTTGTCAAACAGAACATGGGGTTGTTGCAGCAGAAGTGAAGGCTGGATAGCAGAGTACTGGGACACTCAGAACAACAATGCTGCTGTAGAGCCCAAACTGCTTCCAGGCCATCTTTGGAAAATCAGAAATAGTATTTCTGTGGTGGGATAAATACATAACAGTTCTGTGTACATCTGAGGAGGCTCTTGCTAACAGTAGGAAAATCACAAAGGAAAGAAATCTAGATGGACCAAAGTGGACAAAATTGCTCAGGGCACGAAGCAACTCCCCTATGGATACAGGCTGAGAGAGCTGAGGCTGTTCAGCCTGGAGAAGAGAAAGTTGTGTAGAGATCCCACAGCCCTTCCCAGGGTTTGAAGAGGCTACAGGGAAGCTGGAGAGGGACCCTTCATCAGGAGATGCAGGGACAGGACAAGGGGAAATGGGTTCAGGCTGAAAGAGCAGAAATTCAAGTAATGTACATGGAAGAAATTCTTCCCTGTGAGGGTGGGCAGGCCCAGGCACAGGGTGCCCAGAGCAGCTGGGGCTGCCCCTGGATCCCTGGAAGTGTCCAAGGACAGGTTGGACGGGGCTTGGAGCAACTTGAGACAGTGGAAGGTCCCTGGCCATGGCAGGGGGTGGAACAAGATGGGATTTAAGGTCCCTTCACACTCAAACTATTCTGGGATTCTATGAACAGACTGGTATCAAATGGCAACATCTGTGATAGATGGAGTGACATCTAAATAGTGGAAATAGAGAAAAGAATAAAGGGCAAATTTCTAGGATACTTCTTGGATTTTCAGTAAAATTATATTTATTGTAAGTGCAGTTAGCACAGGTAGAAACATTGTGACTAAGTGTCTGAAAGCACAAGTCTCCCATGGTGATGCAGCTGGGCAGAAGCTTTTTAAAAATGAATGTGACAATTCTCATTTCCATTACAAGTCCTTCCTTCAAACCCCAACTATTTCAGCAGCTACAGCTGTTTAAAAAGCAAACCAGCCCCATCTCACACCACACACCCCAACACTTTCTGACTGTTTGCTTTTCAAATGAAGTGGTAGTATTAGGACAGCTCTCAGCTATTGTCACAATTTCACTGGTATTGCTTTCAACAAAAGTGTACCACAGAGACTCCCAGGCCAGGAGCCCAAAGGAATCCTCCTTCTTGCACTTCCCAGCCCATACTTCAAGGTGGATTAACGTGGCATAATGCAGAGTTGTCCTGTGACAAAAGTTATTACCAAGGAACTCAGTCTTATTGATCATCCTAATTATCTTGTTTTGATAAATCTTGAGGAGTCACCCACTGCACCACAGCACTCACACTTATGAGTCTAATATTCTTTCTACTGTTAAAACAAATGTCCTCAAGATGGAATCCAGGCTGGAAAAAAGGAAAAACATTATCATTGATAAATGGACACATCCAGTTAATTCAGTCTTAGCAGCAAGACTACTGCTGATAAAATGCTGAGCGAGGCATTCCACAATAATTATTTTGTAATGTTTAACACAGTGTCAAGATCTGCTTTATGGAAATGAGGTCTTGGCTTCCCTTTGCTGTACCTATAAAGTCCTGCAGTGCCTGTAGTTATGAGTATTCTCTATGAACTACCAACTCCTGGGATTGTAATCAAACTTAATTGAGAGCTTTGCTTTCTTCCACCTTGTGCCTTGCTGGAGCATTTTATTAACAAATCTTGGTCTTCCAGCCAAGGGGAAGCAGATTTGGCAGAGGGTACTGAAAGGGGGAGGTGTCAGGGTACCCAGGAACTTTGTGGAGATTTAATGGATGGGCTTAATGTACTTACTCTGCCTTCAGGCACTGCAGATTAAGCTTAAGAGGATAAACAGGAGAAACAGTAACATTTTGTGGGCCAGCCTGAGATTTTCAGGTGAGTTTAAGGCAGTCTGGGCCTTGGACTGACATTTGACATAATGTTTAGTTCTTCAAGATTGGCCTTACAAGCTTGCAAGAAAATGGAAGGTGAAACTATCCAACAACTTCATTAAGAAGATTAAGAAAAATTAAGATAAATATTAAGATTGATTAAGAAAGATTAAGGTTGATTCAAGATTGATAAATCAGTCTTAAAAAGACTAAAATTGTTCTTCCTCTCTGGTCTGCTATTTCATCATTTAATCCCACAAAAGCGTTTCAGAATTTAACAAGAACTTCCATCTTCTTGTCCAATTTGATTGTGAGGATTTGTCTGATACATTTGATGCAAAACAAAGAGTATTTCTGTTATCTCACACCAAAGAACACTTCTCTGCAGTGCTAAATGGGAGCTGTTCACTGTATAAGGTAACACCAACAGGCAAAATCAGTACTCACAAGGCTTTGTGCTGCTTCTCACCCAGGACTGAGAGGTTCATCCACACCCATGAAGAGCAATCCCAACAGTGTCAGCATTCCCAAATCTTTGGAAGATCTATAAATAATAGAAGAGAGGGGGAACAGAAAACTACTGTATTTTTCATGAGTTCCTCAACAAATTGGAAAGGAAATCCAGGGTCTCAGATGACAAAACTTTGGCATGGATGTGTCTCCCAGTGTATTTTATGGCTCTGAACCATTTTATTTCTCTGACACAAGAATAGGTAAAGATTAGGTTGGATCATTTTGATACATGATCTGTGTTGTTAATACTCAGCTTTCTGTAACATTGGTCAGAACAGTTTACCAACAGGAAAGACTTAATCTTGTAATGAAATAATAATTGCTTTAATATAATCTTTAACTCACATAGAACAACAATTACTGTAATTAGCAATTAGTTTTCTGAGGACTTTAATCATTTAGTATTTGACTCTTGCTTTCATCATTTAATGATTTACAGTAATGAGCTGGAACATCAGTATTTTGTACTGAAATGGCCAAAATAGTTGTCCAGGCATCCTTGCCCTCATGTGACAGATCTCAGATGGCTTGGGGAGAAGTTAGCCAAGAGCAATAGACAATGCCATCACTTCTGCTTCAGTTCTACTGAAAAACAACAACAAAGTCACTGCTGTGCCTTGCAGTCAGGGCTCAGTAGCTCTTGGAGGGCTGTTACTTTGCTGAGATTCTGCCCTTTGTTTGAGTTTTGTTTGACAAATGCTTTATAAATGAGCAGGAGAGGTGGTTTATGTTTCATTAATGAGGCTGATAGTGGTTAATTACTGAAGCTACGTAAACAATCCAATAGCAGATCAAGCCAAACGGGTCATTTCTGTAGAGAAGATCCAGCTGGAGTGGATGTGATTTCCTTTAACTGTTCCGTTACCAAATGAGTCACAGATATCCAGAACCTCCAGTCCAGATGAACAAAGAATTGTGCTGACCTTGAAAACAGATTCTCTCAGCAGGTATGGACCCAGGGAAGCTCTTCCTTCATCCTCAGCTCCCTCACCCATCAGACCCAGCTGCCCAATGCACGGGGGTTTGGCTGCCCAGAGCTCCCAGTTTGCAGTGGTGGCAGTGAGGCTGCACAAGTGCTGCAGCAGTGTCCAGGTCAGGCTGCTGTCACCAGATCTGCTCGTTTTCTATGGAAAACATGTGTGTCCCTTATTCCCCACTTCAGTGCCACTTCTGGATGTTGGCTCATGGCAGGAGCTCCTTCAGCTCCTATTTTCAGGCTGTATCTACGAGTGACATTTTGTTTACTTACTGCTAGGAAAGCAAACTTGGAGTCTGGTATTATTTCCTTTGCCACTGAAGTGGCTCTGGGCATGTTACTGACCAGAGACTTCAGCAGTGTTTTACAGAATTGATGTATGTATAGAAAAATAACAGAAAACAGAGCTGGAAGAGAGCTTTCCAAAAAGCCCTCTTTACAAACCAAAGCAACTTAGAGAAAACAATTGTTGAGTTCAATCTGGTTGCCCAAACTGATCTTCAAAACAGCCAGTGGAGAAGATTGTACAAGGAACTTGCTCCAGTGCTATTTTTACCACAGTAATTGCTTTCTCTAGTTTGTAATTTAAATCTCCCTTACTCCTAAATAACCCTTCTGGGTTTTGATTATTTACAAGCATGAAAAGAGTTTATTTTCCTCTTCTTTGCAGCAGTATTTTAGGTGACTCAAGTGTGCCCTCAAGTCTCCCATTTTTGTCATGCTAAGCTTTGAAAAGGAGCAGTGATTTATTAAAATAATGTAAATGTCTGTATTTACATAAATATATGTATTTAGCCAGTCACCTGGTCTGAATCACTTCATGATTATGCAAAATAGCTTAATTACTACAGTGTGGGAGTTAATTAACCTTGGGCTAACAATTACAGCAATTAATTTCTACTACAACTTCCATATAGTTATTTTATAAACTTATTTATATACTGATTTTATAAACTGAATTTACCCTGAATCCAGCAGGCTTTATAAACTGAGTTGAATGAAGATTTGATGTCTTTTAAAAAGCTGGGCTTCAGGCTTAAGTCCCCTGAAGTCAACAGGCTTTAAATACCCACATCCTACAGCTAATTTGAACAGCTTATCAGTAAGGTGCCTTCTATCAGAAAAAAATGCTAAAAATAAAAGTCAGTCGCATTTAAAAGCTAACCACAATATTTCACAAACCTTTGCTTGCTTTTCCAACTTTCATGAGAAAGGCTGGATGAAAAAGTCAATGGGATATTGTGAAAGAGATACTTCTGTGAAAAAAAATATTTGTTATATCAATTATAAAACCTTCAGTTTTACTATTGAAGTTTTTTTGACAATTTGACAAGTTTCTGTTTGAGGCTGCTTTTACCAGAAAGACAAGTGCTGAGCATAATTAAGCTTAGAACAGCATTATCTTCATTTCTGCTGCATAATCACTGTGTTGCAGCTTCCCATCACCACACGTGAGCAATGCAGGACATCTGAAAACTTAGAAAACCCCATAATACGCTCAAATAACATTTATTAGTCAATGCTGTTTGTTCTTGAAAGACTCAACCATTCCTCTCCACAGACAGAGTTGTAAATGGCACATGGAAATAAGCAGCCTTAGGGTAGATCTTCTCTGGAGCCCATGGAACAGAAATATGTCCCTCCCTTGAAGGGTGATGGTTTATCCATTAAAAGCTGCTGTCCCAAAAGAGAATTTTAAGTGACTTTGCTGTAAGTTACCCCACAGGAAATTGTATTTTTCTTTTCCCATCTAATTCCATGAAGTATCCAACAGAAACAGTTTTTCCTGAGGTGGATGGAGAACTGATCTTACACAGAAGGCAGGTGAGCTCCTCCTGGAGTAAGGAGCAACCTGCTGGGAGCACAGGAACAGCATGATACCTAACAAGAAAATTCCCTATCCAAAAGGTCACATCTACCTAGAAAACAATGGAAACACCAAATTGCAATATTAATTGATTAGGAATTACTAATAAAGGAAATACTTAGGGGGTTAAGAATGAAATTTTGCTGAGTTAATGGCAATGTGAACTTAAGTTCACTGAGGTTGCCAATTAACAGAGTGAGCCAGAGGAGTGTCTGGGTCAGAACACAGAGGACAAGGTAAGTGTTTGGTGTTTGGAGGTCCTGGCCTGATCCTGCCTTACCAAATGAAATTATGATGTCATGTAAAAATCTCCAATTAATACTACTGCAATATTTTCCCTGCTTGGGAATTGAACATTTTCCATCACCACTCCGAGATGTCAATGTGAAGCAACCAAAATGGAAGAATTTTAAATTCTAGCAAGAAAGCAGAATCTGAGTGCTGGGCAGGCACTCAGAAGCAACCAAAATGGGAGAATTTCAAATTCTAGCAGGAAAGCAGAATGTGAGTGCTGGGCAGGCAGGACTTTGGGAAGCAGTGACGTGAGGGTCCCCATGGCCTCTGTCCCTGATGACCCAGTTGTGATGTGATTTATGTGGGCTCGCAGCTGCCCTTGCTCCGACCCCAGAGGCTGTGTGGGAAGTTGGTGTCTCGGAGCCGTGGCGTGGCTCTGCCGAGTGTCTGGAGCCCGGGCTGTGCACACAAACTGATAAATAGGGAAAGGGAAAGGCCTGCTGGGCTCCAGCTGCAGCAGAGCTGGGACCGGCGCTGCAGCCCCGCTGGGAGAGGAGCCCGCGCCGGGAGAGGAGCTCCCTGCAAGCACCGTGAGTATTTCACTCCCTTCTCTGCATGCTCTGAGGTAGAAATTGCTGCTCAAGCCATACATCAGTTTGCCATGTGAAAATATTCCAGGCACTGCACTTTTTTCTTCTTTACCTCCTTTTTTCTTCCTTTTTAAGCATCTGACTAAATGAAAACAGCAAGCATGCACTTTTAAATCTGGTATTCTACTGCCAGGGGTTTGTTCCAACAATACTTCATTTGACACACAGAGTGAAGAAAAACAACTTTTAAATTCAATTATCTGTTTCCATTCCCAAAAGTACCCAGAAAAATGTGAGTTTCAAACAACCTCTAACCTCTTATTTTAGAATGTATAAAAATTATGCTTTTGAAGTAATTATATTCATGGAATAACAATTCCAAAGGAAAATTTCAAGATAATTGCAATGCAGTCCATTGGTGAAATAAGCCAAGTTCCTATTATGGTTATTGTATGGAATATAATAAGTTTATATATAAGAATTTAATAAGTTCCTATTATGGTTATTCTATGGAATATAATAACCAGGAAGGAACATATTTAATAAGAAGAAAAGTGGAATTTCTTCAAAGAGCAGCTTTGGGGAGCTTCTTGGCACATTAAAACCAGGAGGAACAGAAAAATCTTTAATAATGTGTGTAAGCTGCATTCAGGATCAATCAAGTGATCCTACAATTTTCCCTGGAAAATCATTCTGTAATTAAGCAGTGATTACTGAATTGCTTGAGTGAAATTGAATAGATTAGCTGGCATCACCCCTACTTGGCACTGATTATGCTCAGTTACTTTTTTTTTCAGTTTTTGGTTTAAATTTTCACAAATTAAAAAAAATATAAGCTTTGCCTTCCAGCTGCAAGCAAAGTACAGTGATTAAACCTGAGCCTGAAACGTGCTCTGAGTTCCACTACATGACCACTAACGTGCCCCAAGGTGTGCTAAATAGATGGTGAAGACCTTCAGCTCGAGTTCCTAAAATTCCCTGTAAACAAGAAATTTCCCCATGACTCAACTGTCAAAATATTTACGATAGCAGCTAAAGCACTGTCAGTACCGACCTCTGAAAGGGCTCCCTGTAGCCCTGCTCCATGAAGGATGTTTTGTATCCCAATAAATTTGATAAGTTGATGATATGTTGCTTTATGATATGGGGTTTTATAGCAATTAAAATGATAAACCCCACATCTTTCACCATAAATAGAAATAAATAGATGTAGAGTTCAGATTCTTGTCTGGACATGTACATTCTATTTATGGTTCTACTTTACTTTTATCAATCAATGGCTTTCTGTTTTTTTCTTTAGTGGATCCCATTTTTGTTAAACTGTCAAGTCTTTCAGTTGGAACTAAGAACTAAATTTCTGCATGAGATGGATAACCAAGCCCTTGAATGTACACGTTCTGGTTTATACTGAACGTTTGTAGCTCAGAAGATGAGCACTGACAAAACTAAGCCTGTAAAAGCACAACATTTTCAAACGTGCTTAAGCCACCTTGAGTGTAGGTCACCTCTTCCAAAAAACACCATTCCCCTCACCTGCTCAGGACTCCACATGTGAAAATGCCCAGTAGCAGAAGGAGAAGCAGGAACAGCGTGTGCTTTACGCAGGTGACGTTTTCTGTCAGCTCAGTCTGTGTGACTCAGGGCTCAAGGCTCCCAGTGTGTTACTGCTTGGGATGCTACAAAATAAAGGATTAAAAAATTCATCTTTTGTTCCCACTTTTTAGTCTAAAGACCTTTATGCATCCTCTCTGGAAACATATTAAGATTTTTGCTTCCTTTTAAAGCACTCAAACATGTGGTTAAATTGGGAATACATAGAAGAGAGAAAAAGGGGCACAAAACATTTTGTTTTGGGGATGGTATGGCTTCAACTGCCCCAAGCATCCAAACCCGTTGCTCCATCCTTACTTCAGCTTTGTTCCAGTTACTGTTTTGGACATTACATCTGGGCATGTCTGGTACCTTGTGTCAGGAGCTTCATCATTCTGCATGTGCAGAATTCCTTGCCTGGATAAGGGTAATGTGTCTGCGTGGGCTGGGGAAGTGTCCCATGAGGTGTGAGGGGTTTGGGATGGCCACAGAGCCTTGAGGAGAGCAGCACATGGATCGTGGAATCCCAGGCACTGCTGCAGTTTGGAGGAGGCCTCTCTGCTGCTGCCTCACTCACCAGGGGGGAGGCAAAGGTTGGAAAAGATGACTGTCACAGTCACTCATGAATAATCAAAACTTGCCTGGCCTAGGAAATTAAGTTCCTTCCTTATATATCTTATATATCAAATCCCAATGCTTTGTTTGATCAGAAGAACAAGCTTGTCAACACTAAATTCTCAAATGTCAGAAAATGACACTCTTAATGTTTATGCATGTCTTATTCTAAGTCAGTAGAACATTCCTCAGACAACCATTGGATTTAGTATTCCCACTGTTCTAACATCCTCTTAATTCTCTTAATTTAAGATTTCAAAGTTTACAAAGTCTCTGTCAAACCTGAGAAATTTTTTAGGTGCAACTGGTTACTGTTATTAGCCATAAAAATCAGTAAGAAGGGCCAAATCCTTTCTCCTACAATACCTAAGCTGAGGAAACTTTGCCTAAGGAAAATTTGCTTCCAAGTTTTAGAATGTTTAAGCCATTGACCACCTTAGATTTGGCACTTCATACTCCCAATATACTGCTTTTATTAGACTGGATCTGTGTGATTTTTTTATCTACTATTCAATTATGACTTTTATTTAAAGAAACCACTGGAATTCAGAAACACATTTCTTCAGCAAACACACATTTTTGGGAAAAAATGTAGACTTTGCCCAGGCCAAATTGATCTAACTGATAAGACCTCATGATTCAGTGACTTCTTTTGCTCTCAAACAAATATTTACTAGCAGAGATAACAAACCCCCAGCATTCCAGCCTCACTGCATCCTTTCACCTTCTGCTGACAACACGAAGCGAAAGTGGTCAGCCCCAAGCTCTGTGCAGTCTGGGGGAAGGGATGTGGATTTTACCAGCCAGGACTTCAGATTCCCTGGGCTGATTCATTCATTGCGTCAGCCCCACAAGGTACAGGTGTAGCACAAACCCCTTCCTTCGGGGAAGGTCTTTAAACCCAACTTGCTGTAAATTCTGCAGAGAATCCTGTTGAAGGAATGGGATTTGCTGTATTTTCCAAATCCTTCCATGCCTTTTTCACTTTTCTATCCTTCCTGTCTGCTCAGGGAAAGCTTGTGAGTGGTTCATGGGCAAGCTGTCTCTTACAGCCCTTGCTCAGTGGGCATGAGGCCACATCCCACTCATGCAGAGGGTCAAGGGGGCAAGGAAAATATTCCTACTTCCTCCTCTAAAGGCTGCTCTGTTAGCTCTCAATTCTAAGCAACACCAGAGGTTTGCTGTAGGTGTGTAAACTCAAACCCAGCTCATGCCACTGTCCATACAGACTTTTTTCTTTTTCCCCTAAAACTCTTAATAGTTTTTAGAGCACACATTTTCAGAACTTCTCTCAATTTGAATTTATAAGTCAAATTACTGAAAAATGAGGTAAGTTTTGAACTCCAAGCACAGCAGCTCTTCTCACCATGTCACTGTGAGCTCTCAGTGCACCTTTAGGAATGTCAGTGAATCCAGCCAGGAGCCCAGGCTCCTTCAATGACCAAGGGGCAGTGGAAAGGTCTTTAGAGGCAGCACATCCTATAGGAAATCAATATTTTGGTCTTCAGTGAAAACTTTCCGCTGTTAAAGGAATGCAGAAAATGTAGTTAAGGCAGTGTTTAAGCAAGGCAAAGCTGAGTTTTACTGCATAAATGAGTACTTACATGATGAAGAACAGATATTCCATGCTGGCCTTTCCATGCTATTTCCCTTACTTCACCTCTGATAAAACATGAATTAAATAAACTCATTAAAAGCCCATCTTTGTGCACAAACAGGACAGCCCCACATATACACCAGAGCAAATGCTCCAATTTATGCCCAAAGCAAGTTTGGTCTATCCAGAGAAGCTCCTTTTAACTTTCTCTGAATTAGAGAATTTACCAGCCCTATTCCCCCACATGGTTTTGTGTAAAACTCAGAACAAAACATTTCTAACTATAACTTGGAAACTTAGGAAAGAATTTTACCAAGTTTGTAACATCAGGACACTCAAACATTTTGTAGTCTCATTGAGGGTGTTATGTGACTTCACACAGACATCTGATTTTCTTATGAACTGAAAACTCTGCCATATTCTGGAGTTTTCTGTCTCCGTGTCTAACCTACCCAGCAATTCTTTCCCATGGGATGTTTCTCTTCCTTTCCCCTTTCCCCAGGTTGCTGTTTAGAGGCTGGTCTCAGAGCAGAGTGGATGAAGCAGTGCAGCTGGGAGCAGAGCATGGCCAACACATTTGTCACCATCCCTGACGGGTACGGCCTTCCCGAGCCCATCCAGTACTACGGTGAGGAAAGCAACTTTTGTACTCTGCAAATACAAAAATGAAATGGAAAGCAAAATGAACTCCTGGGAGAACTTATTTATTTATTTATTTTCCATTCTTTTTAATTTATCTATCTTTAATGCACTTGAAAGCTCTTACCAAACTTGTACGAAAGTGTATGGAAATCTATTATTGGGTGCTCATACAGATTTTTGAGCACAATGGGAGTATTCTGACTGAACATTCCATATAAACATCCCCAGTGCTGTCTCCCTTTGACCTGCATGAAGAAGACACAGATTTCATTACAGTATTCCAGATACATGATCAATAGATAATGCCTGTTCTATATCTTATGTAACTATCATGGCAATAACTAATTTGATTCTGCAAGACTAAAGGCAGGACCCAAAACCCACTAAAAGGAAAAAAAAATCTGTTTTAAAAAATCTTTCCAATTTGTTTTTATAGAGATTTTAATAATCCCAAAGGAAGAATGAAACATGATGCATATTGCATAGGCTTTCTTTGATATAGCTGTGTGTATTTAAGGGAGGCTGGATAAAATTGAAACTCAACAGACAGAAAGGCAGGAAGAAACTCTCTTTGTAATTCTGTACCTACATTTTACTAAACTAAAATCTCATAACTGTAAAAACACATGTGTGGGAAAATACTAAATAAAACAAGTCTCTGCCTTTTACTCCTCTGAAGTTCAACTTTAAGACCCCTGTCGCAGTAATTTTTGGTACTCTCTGATTTCTACACAATTTTTATCAGACCCTTGTGCAACATTTTCAAAATAATGCCTGAGATATGTACCAGGAACAAACACTTTATTCATTAAGAAATTCGCTTGTTGAACATATTTGACTGTAGTGGGGACAACTAATAAAAACAACCTTTAACTGTAAGATCTGAAGGTAACTGTGCCATCAGTTGGCAAGTGACATTCAATTATCTACTAACACTAATGCACATGATATTGCCCAAACTGTTACTGAGCCATTTTTGCTACATTTCAGATTTCACCTAAAAACACTACAGGTTTAAATTTAAATAGAATGTGTCAGATTGCCCCTCTGAAAACCTGTTCCTCTAATATTTATGCTACTAAATCTATAAAACATTTTTAAACTTTGGAGCAGCTGATGTTGAGATATTCTCCAGGTTTTCACTGCACTTTCCATTTCCCCTGGAACAGATGTTTTACCGGAGCACATCAATTACCAGCTGCAGGACGCGGATTTCCAGGCTGCCCCGTACTGCCAGTACTCGGCAGTGCCGGTGCCAGCGCTGCAGCCGCAGCCCGCCCCGGCCCCGTACGGCTCCTACAGCCTGGAGCCCCCGTACGGCGACGGGCCCTGCGTGGGCAGCAGCTGCGAGCTCAGCAAGGGCCCCTTCCTGCCCCCGCACGGGGAGGACGGGGGGTACCAGGCGCTCAAGAGGCCCCGGTTAAACCACGCGGTGAGGCTGAAGGGGCAGGAGGAGCTGTGCGTGGTGTGTGGGGACAAGGCCTCGGGGTACCACTACAACGCGCTGACCTGCGAGGGCTGCAAAGGTGAGCGGAGAAACGGGGCCTCGGTGCAACCTTCCACCCAGATCTGAGCTGGGGTTACCACAGTGGCTTTTAATTTATCTAAGAACCCCCTCCAAATGCACATTTTTATAACATTCTTTGAAGAAATATTTTCAGTCTGTATTTAATACGAGCACTTTAAGCATCTCATGTTTGCAATGATGACTAGAATAATGTCAGTGTAAGCAGGTGCTGGTTTACTCATGAACATTTCTTAGAGATTTGTTTCAGTGTTATTAATATAAGTGAATAAAGGCAAGTAGTAATTACTTGCTGATCATATTTTAACTTGTTGGTATGGGAGCTGTCTCATGAGGGGCAGATCTGATCTCTGCTCCCTGTGAGCAGGCACAGGACTTGGGGGAAGGGCTGGATCCGTGTCAGAGGTGGATAGAAGGGAAAAGTTCTTCCCCCAAGGGTGCTGGGCACTGCCCAGGCTGCCCAGGGAATGGGCACAGCCCCGAGGCTGCCAGAGCTCCAGAAGCATTTAACACTGCTCTCAGTGATGCACAGGCTGGGATTTGGGGTGTCTGTGCAGGGTCAGGGGAGAGACTTTGTGATCTTCGTGGGTCCCTTCCAAATCAGCATATTCTATGATTCTGTGTATGCAAAATGTCAATTAATATCAGTCAGAAAGAACCACACATAACTATATTTTAAAAAAGCGGATTTAAAATCAAAGTAATGTTTCTATTTAAAAAACCCAACCATTCAAATCTGGAGGACACTTTTAAATCCTTGTGAGATAAAGCTCCTTCGATTCGTCTAGCCATCCCCTTGTTATAGGTACATATTATAATGTTGGCTTTTCACAAATATTGCAATGCATTTTATATGTTTGGTGTTGAAGTAACTTGGCTATATAGTTTTTATTTCTGTTGTTAATTTAACTTAGAAATAGTAGTGAAATAGCTAATATAAGTATACTTGTGTTAAAATGCCTACTTGAATAAGGTAACATAAAGACACCTGCTACAGATAAACAACTATCAGCACTCACCATCTGAAGACAGTGTGGACCAAGGCCCAAACTGGAAGTGATAAAGAGAAGGAGCCATAACCACAGCCAAAAAATACACATGCTCTAAAAAAGCAGACCCAAAAAGAAGCCATGTAAAATAGTCCCTGAAAAATGTAAACTAGTTTGTAGATATACATAAGAGTCTATAAATATGTAACAGGCTGATGTAATGGAAAAGGGATTTAAGAGGTATCCCCAAAAGTAACAGTGTCGTCTTAACTGAGTGCCAAGATGCACTTGGCCTATGGTCCTTGTCTCCTGTTGTCCTTTATTAAACTTTTTACATTTTCCCAAGAGAGTAAAGGTGTTTTTCACAAGCTGGTGCTCGTTGCCAGGCTTCTTCCGGCGCAGCATCACCAAGAACGCGGTGTACCGCTGCAAGAGCGGGGGGCACTGCGAGATGGACATGTACATGAGGAGGAAGTGCCAGGAGTGCCGCCTCAAGAAGTGCAGAGCTGTGGGAATGCTGGCAGAGTGTGAGTGCTCCTTCCTGCTGGATTCTTGACTAATCACTGCTGATAAAACCTTCTCCAAAGTCAATCTCTTCCCCATGATGGTGGTCTAAGCTTTGTTTGGCTGTAGGAAAATGTGGAAAAAGCTGGGGGTGTTCAGCCTGGAGAAAAAGAGACTCAGGGGTGACCTCATCACTCTGCACAGCTCCTGAAAGGTGGCTGTGCTCAGGTGGGGCTGGGCTCTTTCTCCAGGCAGCACTGACAGAACCAGAGCACACAGCATCAAGCTGCACCAAGGGAAATACAGGTTGGATATCAGGAAATAGTTTTTCACACTAAGGGTGATAAAGTTTTGGAATGGCTGCCCAGGGAGGTGGTGGAGTCCCCATCCCTGGGTGTGTTTAAAACAGACTGGATGTGGCACTGGATGCCAGGGTTTAGCTGAGGTGTTAGGGAAGGGGTTGGACTCAGTGATCTTGAAGGTCTCTTCCAAGCTTGTGATTCTGTGAAAATTAACTTTGGGGATGATGGCACCTGTAGCATCTTGGTGTGCATAAGCCAGCAATGTTTGGGAAGTATCCCCTCACGTTAAGAGAATTGTTGTTCAAAGACAGTACAAGGAAAAACAAGGAAGTACTAACAAGATAAGGTAAATATCCCCCATCTTCTCAGGACAGCAGTGAGCAGGTCAGATGAGCTTTAGGATGTGAGGGGAAAGAAATTAAATAAAAATGGCATGATGGGCTTTGATAAAAAATTCTGATACCTGCGTGTCACAGAGTCACAAGGACAAAGATGCCTGAAGACCCTCAGGCCTTTGGTGGCTACTGAACATCAGCTCACCTATAAGTAACACACAGCCACATTCTCTAGGAAACATCGTTCATTACAGGTGACAGCTTCTGGGATGTGAGGCTGGAGTTACTTCTAATAAAAGTGATGACCTCAGACTGTAATTAATTGAAAATGCAAGCACTGATGGCCACTTCACATCTCACAGGTTTGCTGACTGAAGTCCAGTGCAAGTCAAAGCGACTCAGGAAGAATTTCAAGCAGAAGAGCAGTTTCCTTTGCAACATAAAGCTGGAAGATGAGGGACTGAATAGTAAGCAAGTATCATCTACAACAAGATCTGGAAAAGTGGGATATTTTTCTATCTAAAATATCTCTTTTTATCGCTTATTCTTACTCCAAGGCGTTGTGACTCGATTGGTTTATTTTTTTTAGCAGATCCCAGAGAAGATGGAACTTACTCCAGGAGAACATCAGCTTCTTGACCACATTGTAGCAGCACACCAGAAATACACAATTCCCCTTGAGGAAGCCAAGAAGTTTGTAGGTATCCAGCACCCCCAGCCTGCATTGCTGAGTCACTGCTGTCGTGTCTCTCGGCTATATCCAATGTGCAAATGCTTTTTTTGCAGCTACAGGAAACTTCAAGTCCTGAGGAAAGTTTCCTCCACCTGTCTGAGACAGCTGTTGTCCATGTCCAGGTGTTGGTGGATTTCACAAAAAGACTCCCAGGTGAGTTCCTTCCTTTGGGGAACATCAGAGAAACCAAATCAGATTGATGGCATGAACCAGAGAGAAATACAGGCTTTAAGAAAAGGCTTTAAACTGATTATTTGTACTTCTAACTTGCATTTAAGTGTCATGAGGACAACCTAGAAGCTTTCAGTTCAAAACTTTGCTATGATTAGATTTCTTCTCCATTTCTGACATGGAGTAGAGACATTTTCTGGAAGCACATGGACCTCAAAATACCACCTTGAGGGAATTACTATCTCACCACATTCTCTGAAATCCAGTTGAGTGTACAATTTATCATAAGCACCAAAGGAAAAACCAGATGTTCCTTCAAAGGAAATGGCAGCACAGAAGGAACTAACCAGGTGTTCTTATTCATATTTTCCTTTCATAAAGAACAAGGAAACATGCAATTAAATTCACTCCATTTCAGTGTAAAGTTGACAAAGTAACTTTTGACAGGGTGGGTGATAACTTTTCTTTGTAAAACTCACTGACAAAGGTCAATCACCATATCTAAAGCAGGTACTTGATGTAATTTAGCATCTCTGTGGGGCAGAGCTGAAGGAAGGGGTGAGCTGTCTGTTTTCTTGTGTTACATATCCTGCTTTGATCAGGTTGAAGAAAAAAATCACCAAAGTTCCTTTGCTCTTGAATTACAAGTGCAGACAATGAGCTTGTCAAAAGATGAACACCATTTCTAAAAAGAAAATAATGTAACAATGAATGGAGTATCCACAGTCACTAAACAATGCAGCAGATTTATCAGTTGTTAGGCCTATATTTATCAGATATTAGGAAGAATGTTTTGATAGCCCCTTGCTTAGTCCCAAATTTTTTACTTGTATCTTCCTGTGAATCTTTTAACACTGAAAACTGCCCTCTCCTATTTTTTTCCCCCTTTTTAATTGTCTAACCTGCAGACTAGCAAGAAAGATCCCAAGTCTTTGGCACATGCATCATTCAACTATGGTTCCTCCTTTCCAGTAAAGATATTTATTTTTAAAAAATATTTTTTTTCCACATCATGTTGAGGGCTTAAAGGCAGCCCCAGCCTTCCCTGCTCCTGAACATGCACCTTTCTCTGCAGGGTTTGAGAGTTTAGCCAGTGAGGACCAGATTGCTCTGCTGAAAGGGTCCACAGTGGAGGCAATGTTCTTGAGATCAGCCCAAATTTACAACCAAAGAATGAGTGAGTGCCAGCCATCAACCAGTGAAAGTAGGTCTGAAATACTTGACTTTCATCATTGTGGGGTGAGGGGATGATACCAGCTGTATTAATTACATATTATACTTTGTGTCAAATTTAACACAAGAGACCTTGACCTATAAAAAAGCAACCAAAGAACTTGGATCCAGATGCCAAAAAGGATTTTATACCTTCATGGGTTTGGGAAAAATTCTCACATTTTCAGCAATGATACCGACAAATATTTAAGATCGTTTTAAGCTTGACTGGAAACTGTCATCTGCCTTGTTCCAGGTCATGTAAGACTTTCCAATCATGGGACATGTTGTCATGTTCAAAATCTTGATAAAAACAATATTTATTCCATGGAAATGTGTCATAATAAAGAGGGGCCAACTTCTACTACTACCACAGGTAATGGAGGTCTCAGAATCTAAACATTGTGAATTTTTTGCTTTATTGGCCCTACTTTTCTTGCACTGAGCTACACTGTCCCTATGGCCACTGTTCCATCTCTGTGCCTCTCTTCTTCCTCTCCCTTTCCTTCTCCTCTCTCTCTCCCTTGAGCTGCTCTGGCATTACCTCCTCTGGTATTACACACTGGCATTACATCGTCATGGCAGGAAGAGGTGTCTTCATGCTTGCTTATACTCCTTGAGTAATATATACATTCAAAAAATTATACACTGCCATACAACTTTTGTTATTATTTTAACAGTTAACATTGTTTTCACAAAGTTAGTTAACTATTTCATGCAATAGAACAGCCCAAAGCCTTAAAAGAGTCAGAGAATCATGGAATGGGTGAGGTTGGAAGGGATCAAAGTGGGTCACCTGGTGCCACCTCCCTGCTCCAGCAGCGTCATCCCAGAGCACATGGCACCAGCTCATCTCCAGATGGGTCTGGAATATCTCCAATTAGGGAAACTCCACACCCTTTCTAGGCAATCTGCTCTCTCACAGGAAAGAAGTTTTTCCTCCTGTTCAGGTGGAACTTCCTGAGCATCAGTTCCTGCCCGTTCCTCTGGTGCCATTGCTGGTCCCTGCTCTCCCTGCAGACAGGGACACCCAGGGCTGAGGGGACCTCTCAGCTGGGCCCCTCTCAAGGCTGAACAGCCCCAGCTCCCTCAGCCTTTCACAGAATCATGGAACCACTTCGCTTGGAAAAGACCTCTGAGATCACTGAGTCCAACCATTCACCATTTCCTCGTAAGGGAGATGTCCCAGTCCCTCACGAGCTCCACAGCCTCGGCTGGATCTGCTCCAGGAGCTCCATGTTCCTTGTCCTGAGGAGCCCAGAGCCGGACACAGCGATCCAGATGGATCCAGGGAGGGTCACCTCACACCCTTCAGGCAATGATGTTTCTGCACTCAAATAACATCCTCATTATTCTGCACCTTTATTGGTTTTTTTTGTTTTGTTTTGTTTTTGGTGTGGCTTGGTTTTTTTAACCAAAAAATGTTGTTTTTTTTTCATTTTCAAGGCATAACTGAGGAGTTCATCACTGCCCTATTCTACTTCTACAGAACCATGGGGCAACTCAAAGTGACCGAGACCGAATACGCTCTGCTCGTAGCAACAACAGTGTTCTTTTCAGGTAAGCTGGGAAGGTGACAACAACGAGCTGTCACTTGCCCCTGGGGAACTCCCATTCGTCCCCTCAGGGGCGGCGGCGCCGACCGGACCCTGAGGGGCGGCGGCGCCCGGAGCATCCCGCTCACCGCTCTCTCCGTACCGCCGCTCTCCCGCAGACCGCCCGCTGCTGAGGGACAAGCGCCATGTGGAGGAGCTGCAGGAGCCGCTGCTGGGGATCCTGTACAAGCACTCGAAGCTGCAGCACCCGCGGGACCCGCAGCGCTTCGCGCGGCTGCTGGGGCGCCTCACGGAGCTGCGCTCGCTCCGCCACGCCCACGCGGGGGCGCTGCGCGCGCGGGACTCGCGCCTGGCCGCGCCGCTGCGCGACCTCTGGGACCTCCACTAGGCGGCGCCAACGCCGCCGGCCCGCGCGCCCCTTCCCGCCTCGGGCGCGCGCCGTCGTTTCCCGCCCTTTTCGCCCTCCCTCAGCGGCCGCCGTGAGGCGCCGGTGTCGCTGCCGGTGTCGCTGCCGGTGTCGCTGCCGGTGTCGGTGGTGGTGGCGATGTCGCTGTTGCTAGAAGTGTTGGTACCCGTGCCGGTGCTGGCATCGGTTAGGGTGCCACGCTCAGTGCCGATGTCAGTGCTGGTGTCAGTGCCAGTGTAGGTGGTGGCAGTGATGTCGGTGTCAGTACAAGTGTTGGTGTCGGTATCGGTGCCAATGCCAGTGCTGGTTGTCGCTGCTGGTGTCGGTACCAGTGTTGGTGCCGGTATTGATATTGGTACCGGTGGTGCTGTCAGTGCCGGTATCAAGTGTTGGTGTCACCGCTTTTCTCCAGGCCCACTGAGGAAAACCCTGCTCAAATGGCTCGTGTGGCTGTCCCTGAGCACCGGGCAGGGCCTGCGCCCAAAGCCCAGCGCGCCCTCAGGCCATGGGGTTGTGTCAGGTCAGCAGTGTCACCAGCTGCCCCTGGCCTGGCTGCAGCGGGGACACTGACAGGGACATGGGGACACTGCTGGGAGCCCCTGGGCAGAGTCCTGACCCCAGCACACACATCCCAGCCCGTCCTGGGAAGTGTTCAAGGCCAGGTTGGACGGAACTTGGAGCAAGCTGGGATAATGGAAAGCGTCCCTGTCCATGGCAGGGGTGGCACTGGATGAGCTTCAAGGTCCCTTCCAACCCAACCCATTCCATGGTTCTGTGTGTGTGAAATTTGCTGAAGTAATTTCTCTGCAGAGTGCCAAGACTGGTGCTGGAAGGAACATCTTTGACTTCAATTTCAAAGACTTCTGCTGTTATTCTCTATCAAGACTGAAGGAAATCATCTTCCCGATCATCTGCTCTGTGTTGTAACTGCACATCACCGATGATAAATCCACATTTGTTGTGGGTGATCCAGCAGTGAGCAGTGCCCCACTTGGATGCTTGCACTGGCTTTGAAGTCCTGCTTACACCAGACCAAATGTGCAGTGAAAAAGTTCTGTCACCACACTGAGTTATGTGAATTAAACAAATTATTGTTTCATGTTGAGGTTCCTTACAGAACATGTTTAGATTCAAATGTGATATTCTGACAGGAGATGAGTTACACTATTTATCCTATTTTTTGTGACTTGAAAACCTTGTAAAATGGCATTTTCATATTAAAACATAATCAGATGTGGTGTTTAAAACTACCCATGGGAGTGAAGAAAAAAATAAATATCAACTACTGGACTTAAAGGAATCATTTTGCTTCATGAATCCTTTATCATGCACCTGTGCACAGATAGGCAGTAGTTTATGAATCCTCTTCATCAAAACCTTCCACTCTGGCCTCAGCCTATAAAGCAAACTACAAACCAGTGGTTTAAAAAGCCACTGTGAAGTATGAAGCAAGTGACTTCCAAAGCCATTACCAATATTGGTAATTTCAAAAATTGCAGGCAGTTGATTTATTAATTAAAAATTGTATTTTCACATTAGCTGTAATTTTTTTTTCTTCTAGGTTTTATAATCCTTTGCAAATCTACCCATAGGAAACAAACTCTTAAGTTTGTGCAGAGTTTTAACAAATGCCCAGGTGATGATGTTAATTTGCCATTCAGTCCCTGTACTGTGGCAAAATCACTGATTCAAGTAAAACCAAAATAAATTTTACCTTACACATTCTTTAACATTTTTTAATATTGTCAAGTTTTAATGTTCATGAGCAATCTAACAGTTTAGTAGCTTCATAGTTCAGATATGATTTCACAGCTAGTAAAACTTTGCTCTGAAGCAGAGGAAGAAGTCAGCTATGCATCAACTCTGCTTATCTAAATTCTTAGGGCCTCTTAATTTGTTCACAAACAGTTCCTCAAGTATTATTCAGTGGATATTTCAAGGCTAAATAAGAAAGCAAAGGGGAATAATAATTCTCTGTTTCCTGTTTGCAGCTGAATCACTTAGAGGAGAACTTCTGAAGATTACAAGAGGAAAAAACATTACTTGAGTTTTGCACACTTACAGTCAGGTTCTACTGAAGAAATTTACTTTTTAGAACCTGATTTTCAATATTTTAAGCAGTTTATACTAAAAATATTTCTAGAATATAGTACAAGTACATTTGATCTTTGTTAAAATCTATAAATATATGTAATATTACGTTCTAGTAGCATTTTTTAGTAAACATCCTATTTTTCATAAATATAAAGTTCAATTGAATATCCAGTTCAGAAAAGACAAAATACTGAGTATTTACATCTTCTGTCACATCTGGGGCAGAGTTTTACCTTTAGCATTGTTATGATGCTGGGTTGGTACTGTTCACCCTTGACAATACTTCAGGAGGCTCTGGATTGTCTTTGGTGCTAATTTGTTGTTTGTTTTTTTGTTTAGCTTTGCCCTCAGCACAGTGATTGTGTATCTCAGACTAACAGAAATATCTAGCACTTTCCAAAGAAATGAAACCAAATCCAAAGGGCTCTATGGTCTGAGCCAAACAGCAAATAGGATTATGAAGTATTTGCAGACCATAAATGGAGATTGCTGACATATGATATGCAACAAAGAGATTTGCTGTTTTACTCTGGGGTTGATAGGAAATGCTGCAGCTAATCCTAGGAAAGAAAGAGAAGAGCAGACTGTGAATCTATAAATTTGAGATATGAGAGCTGTGTTTTGGGCTGTTACAGAGACTGGCAATAGGCAGATTAACTTTGAAAATTCAGCAGCCACAGGCTGTTTAAATTCAAAACCTGGCAAAACCACTTGTTTCTATGGCAGCATATCAGGATCTTATTTCCTTTTATCAGTGGAGGGCTGCAACTGGATGGAGTTGGAAATAATTCCTCTACCAGCACACTCATCTTTCAGAATCTGATTGGTTTTGTCTGTTTTTCAGCAGCAGAGCTTCCAATTATTGGTTGTTTGCAAGTGTGGACATGTTTTTACTTTACTGTCTACAGCTGCATATTTCATGGAAATAAGAGTGGCCCTGCTCTGTAAGTAACCTGCTCATGAGATCACAAAGTTTTCTTTGTGTTGTACCACTACCAGGGGCAGAGTGAGTAGGAATAACGTCTGATAGCTTCTCATTGTTCCTCCTTTTGTTTTTGGCACTGGTCAGTGACAGAGAAGCCTATTAAATTACTGTTACAAGTGAGCTTCTGGTATGCACTGAATTTCTGTAGCCCATTACAGAGACTCCTGGGGAATGAACCCAAGGTTTTTATAATTACTAAATTCTATTTACAGATATCACTTGAAGCACTTCCTGTAGAACATCAGCACACCATCATTCACTTAATGAAAGAGTAAAATCATTGATGTCAGGGAATGGATTGGTTTGGTTAACAGAAAGGTTAAAGATAAATAATTAACAGTGTAACTGGATGTTCCAGAACAGGGCTGCAAAGCTGGGCTATAAAAGCACATTAAAAATTTCTATCACTGAGTCTCTGCAGGTCAGCAGGAGGGCAACCAAAGAAACAGATCCATGAGCAACAGACTGGGGATGATGGATTTTAGGAAACTGTATGGAAGAAGCCTCAGACACTCACAAATTGTGACACTGGACTTTGTTGTCCTGCCAGTCTTTTGTCTTGCTGCTCCCTGTAGCTTGTGGGATCTCACTCCCATCAGAGAGGTCAGTAGTGAATGAGCTCCATGGTCACAGCCATAAGGACAATCCAGGAGGTTTTTTACCAGCTTGACAGTTTGTGTAAATGACTGAAGATATGTGAATACCACCTTTTTGATGGGCAGGATAAAGGTGCCAGCAAGGGAAAGGCAGCAGCCAGGAGCTTCTGTGACCATATCAGCAGGGGCTGAGCTGATAAGCAGCACTCACACTGGTCCCAAGCTCCACTCCGAGTCATTTATTGCCCTTTCAGATAAATGAATTTTCATTCTTAATGCCTGGTCAGGTATTTCCCCAGTGCATTGCAGAGTGTTCAGAGGCTGGGTAAAAACACTGCAGTGAATAAAGGCACCACTGAGATCAAACCAACTGCTCCAGTGGCTGATAATTGTCAGCATTCAGTGTCCCCCTTCCTGACAGGGGGGCTCTGCACACGTGGAACCAGAGACATTGCATCTGTGCAACTGCCTTAACAACCAAACTTGGAATCGCTGCAAACAATGAAATTGGGTTTGTGTGGCATGACCTATTTTATGTAACATCAGTAATTATGTTTTCATCCGTTAATTCTTTATTGCTCAAATCCTGTATCAATTTTCTGTTATTTTACCTGGCTGGTGGAGAGTTACCTGGGTCAACACTTTTTTCTTAAATATTGCCATTATATTAGCACTTTCTTTTAATGTTTTGAAATTTCCTTAGTATTCCAGACTTCTTGTAATGAGCATTAGCGAGCTAATCATGTCGATTTTAAAATATTTATTCCTTATATGATTTATTTAATACTTTTTGTTGCAGATCTGTGTGTGGTTGTTCAGTCACTGTGTTTTCAAAAGCACAAGTACTTGCTGAAGCCTCTCCACTTACTCTGCATCAACAGCTTGTCTTCATCTTGTAATGTTCCCTGGCTTTATTATTGGCCTCTGGCCTCCAAAAGTTTATTTCCTACTCTTCAGCTTCCTGGGCAAGTTTTCTGTATTTTCCCACCTCTAACAGATATTGTTGCTGGTTTTCCTCTAATTTTGTTGGTATAGTTTTTATTGTAGCACTCTCTTTTTCATCTTTATTATTACTTTCAAGCCTTGTTACAGTTTGCTACTGATGTCCCTAAATCTTGTTAAGGCAAATTCTTAAACTTTTTTTTTTCTTTACCCTAATCTCCCTCTACCCACCCCCTTACACTCAGTTTTCTCAGCTCAGAGAAATTGGCACTTTGAGGTAGCAAAGAGTACATGTCCTCACACTCTGACCTGTTCTCTGCCTATGTTTTTATAGGGGATGTTGAGATACCTTAAACCTGGCTGAGATGGTGTCCAGGGTGTACAAATGCAGCTCCAACTGCCTGAAGCTGTGAATCTTTAGAGGAAAGAATCAGCTGTGCATACAAGGGCCACATGTGATATTTTTGCTTTAAGAATGCTGGTTTTTAATTCCTACTTTGAGCATTTATTTGTCCTCTCCGGGGTTTAGTTTTATGAATTTTTTCAGGTTGTGTCCTTTGAAATACTCTCTGTATTTCCCAAGAACAAACATTCTTTTCTGTGGTTAAAACTTCAAATGACCAAGCCCAAACACGTGTATGTAGTGTGTATGTGTACAGTGTGTATATACACATTTACATTACCTGTGTGGGGCTGTGTGGTGTATTCTGAGGGAACCTGAGTGTCTGTATTCCAAATATATCAGAAAAATGAAGAGTTAATAACAAACTGGAGTAGTAGCAAAGTGAGTGTTACTCTCCTGTTGCTTAGTGAGGTGGACAGATGTTACAAAGAGTACAATTAATACTCTGCTGATGTCCCTAAGCCAGAAAGAGGTTTAAACAGAATTGAATTATATTTAATTCCAGAAAAATTATATGGTAGAAATTAACCCAGAATTAAAGACTCCATGAAAACAGAAAGCACTTGGCTAGTCTTAATTGAACAAAATCT
Source organism: Fringilla coelebs (assembly GCF_963513975.1). Classification (NCBI taxonomy): domain Eukaryota; kingdom Metazoa; phylum Chordata; class Aves; order Passeriformes; family Fringillidae; genus Fringilla; species Fringilla coelebs. The sequence goes on from NC_140049.1 coordinate 4,257,376, forward strand.
CCATTATGTTATCCAAAAAATGCTTGAAAAATTAGCCTGGGACACAGACCTGTGTGCAGCAGTCTGAAACCACAGCGAAAGGAGACACTATTGTGCAGGAATTAGCTGAACACCAATTGGGACCAACTGTATGACTCCTCCAACAGCTCAAAGTAACCATACTTACCACCTCAAACTCTTGTTTTCCATGTTTTTTATGGCTGTGTAAATCAGGAATGTGTTTGACCTGCATAAGACATCCATCAGATCAGATTCCAAACGGGAGTTAGGTGATGGTCTGGAAGGGCACGTGTTCCCTGAGCTGCAGGCAGGGAGCTCGGGGAGGGGCTGACACAGAATCGTGGCTTTGTTGACCTCTTCTCCCTCTTGCTCCCCCAAATGTGAGTGTTTTCCCCCATCTGGGGACATTGTTTCATTGGTATTGATGCAATATTTTGTTTCTTACTGTGCCCTGAGGAGTGGTTTTGTAAGTTTTTTCCCTGTCAATCAGTATTTAGTGAATTGCTTGTTGCTTCAATATTTGCTGAGCAGGTTCCAGGCCAGCCAATTTCTGTGTTTTGCTTGAGCAGGTAAGTCAGGCTGTGCCTGAGCAGGCTGCAGAGCAGTGAGTTTGATTTCAGATTTGTTGCTTCCTGGGCACTGCACAGATTTAGAGAACGCCAGAATGGTTTGGGTTGGAAGGAACCTTAAAGCTCATCCCATCCCACCTCCTGCCATGACAGGGACATCTTCACTATCCCAGGCTGCTCCAACCTGGAGGAGCAGGCACTTCCAGGGCTGGGACAGCCACAGGTCCCCTGGGCACCCTGTGCCAGCATGTCCCAGCTCTGCCTGCTAAGGAGCAAGCAGAGTGAACCAGACCTTGTTAAACCTTAGCAAAAGACAGGTGTGAAACTCATCAGCTGTGATTCTGGAGGGCTTCACATCCATTCCAGCCCTCTTGCCGTGGTGTTGCTGTCCCATGCAGCAATTAAATTAATCCATAATAACAACTTTTCAAAAGCACTGGTTAGTTTAAAAGCCTGAGGAGAGAATGACTGTTAATATAATTAGATTTCCAGCTCCAGTTTCCAGGTTAGGATATTATGGACACGTTTGTTCCTATCACATTTGCTTTGTGGTTCAGTATGAATTTTCAATAGATGACTTTGTGATAAGAAAGCAGCAGTTCACAGGCAATTATATAAACAGTAAGATCAGCCTGGAATTAGCCTGGAGAGTATAAAGCACACACAGAGCTTGTGCTGGGTCACTGCCTCTCCCAGCTCAAGGCAGAATCAGGTTCCTGTAATAGGGAAGAATTCTGCTGACAAGAGGTTGGTCTTTCCAGACTGGTGTTGCAGCTACAGGGTAAACCAGCCTGTGTAATGGATGGCTTTGCTATGGGAAATTGGCAGCTGGAAGAGACTAGAGGGTGATGTCCAGATGTTGGTAGACACTGTCATTTAAAGTTTATCATTTAGAGGCTCTAGAATAGTTCCTGAAATTGTCTTGGGAGCTAATCAAGGCTTTGTTCTCAGGATCCACCTGCTGGTCTGAGAAATGAGGTCAGCACAACAGACAGATAAAGCAGGATTCACTGAATTGAACTCTTTGCTGATGTTCTTTATTGTAATTTTCTTGAATCTATTATTTAGTTCTTGGCTGTGTTCCCATCTCATCACGCCTCTAAGCCACTGGAAATTGAAAAATCCAGTTTTATGCCTGATATGCACAGCCTTGTCTTTTTGTCTCTTTAACATTTTATAAGATGCTTTCTTTAGAAAATTGTTTTAAAGCAGTGAGATTATTTTATTATCTCTGCTTAATTCTTGAGCTTATGTTCGCTTACATGTGACACTTTCAAATCTTTCAGCTCCTCTTATTTGTTTTGTGTCAGGATTTTATCACTCACTAGTGAGAAATTCCATGTAATACACTTTAGAGGGGGGGAAGTGAATTTGTTCTATGTTGTTAATGGCCTCTTTGCCCTTGTTCTTTGTTTAATGGTCAGTATTATTTCAATAAGGACTGAGATTGGAAAGAAATTAAGCTAAAGCTAGAAACATTAAGATTACTCCAGGTCTGTGACTGTCCTGGCTGCTCCTGTCACATGTGAGGACATGGCTGGAAGGCACATCCCATTTTACCTGTGCTTTGCTCTGTTTGTTTGTTCTTCCCCATCCAGCATGAGTCCCTTCTTTGTGATGTCTCTCCTCTTTGGCCTGATTTTTGGACAAGCAGCATCCCTCTGTGCTCCTTCTGAGTACACAATCCACGTGGAGAAACAGGAATGTGCCTATTGCCTGGCTATCAACACCACCATCTGTGCTGGATTCTGCATGACTCGGGTACGAGATGTTTCTGGAACAGCCACCACTGCAAACCAAGGCTCTGTTCTCCCACAAAATAGTGTGCAAATGAGCATATTATAAATTTTCTGCCTGAGTTTATCACAGGCAGAAAAACTGCACTGTCACCATGTTTTCAAGTTAGCTGCTTGCAAAGGTGGGGATGAAAAATGCCCAGCCTCTGGGACTGTGGAGTTGATAACAGCAGTGGCACAACAGAGACCTGACTGCTGCTGCCACTGCAGAGCCTCTGTGGGCAGATTGTGAGGGCAGGATGGAACAGGTGAGGGGCAGATTATATTGGGTCACTCTTAATTAATGTCAATAACTTGGGTAAGTTCTGCTCCCACTGCTGATATCCCAGCTGGCTGTGGGGACAGCTCTGCAGCAGCCACACCACTCCACACAACTTCACTGTTCAACACAGCATTTTGAGTTCCAGCTTGGGCAGCAGGGAGCCAGAGGAGATCCCAAAGCACAGGGAACACGCTGAGCCACGTGGATTAATTAAACCATAAAAACAAGGGGAACGTGCCTGTGTGGGGAGGGAACCCCAGTCACAGTTAGAGCTCTGAACTCAGTAGTACCAGAGCTGGGCTCAGGTGTGAGTTTTGGTCTCTGCACCTCACAGGATGTTTCTGACACATGTGCCTCAGTGAAACAACACATTTCTCTTCTCTTTGTAGGACAGCAATGGCAAAAAGCTGCTCCTCAAGAGTGCTCTGTCCCAGAACGTGTGCACGTACAAAGAGATGCTGTACCGGACAGCGCTGATCCCGGGCTGCCCTCACCACACCATCCCCTACTACTCCTACCCCGTGGCTGTCAGCTGCAAGTGTGGCAAGTGCAACACTGACTACAGTGACTGTGTCCGTGAGAGGGTCAGGACAAACTACTGCACTAAGCCACAGAAGCTCTGTAACCTGTAAAGCTTTCAGTGGGATGGGGGTGAAATGTACTGCTCTGCTCACACCTCGACAGAAATAAAACTGTTTCATATTCGGTTTGCAAACTGCTGTGCACAAAGATTTATTCTGAAGGTGTATCATTAGCTGCTTCAATTAATTGGGTGTTCAGAGACGGGCAGAAAAGAATGATAAAGGCTGTATGTTTGTATTGAGAACCCACATGAATTTACTTTGGAGAAGGAGGAGATAGAACTGTGTGGATGTATCAGCCTTTGCTCACAAATCCCAGATATTTTGTGAAGAGAAGCTCAGAGATTTGTTATATTGACACATTTCAGAATTTGATATTGATTTATTTCAGAGTTCACCTATTTCACTTGATATATTTCAGAGTTTAAAAAGAGGCCATACACACTCTTGGTATTGAACTTTTAAAATAGATTTTGACACATACTTACAGCCTTCAAATCAACAGCAGTATTTTTCCATCTCTGTATTATTAATTTAGACACTGTAGATCTGTGTCCTCCCCACTGTTGTCCAGACCTGTGTTTATTGGGAATGCTTCTCTACATTAATGTCTCTGCATGAATGGCATAACCCCCCCTTCCCTGCAGAAACACAGTTTAAACTACACCTGTCTCTGTGAGCACTGAGGAATCACTGCAGCTTCAAAGCTGGCTGCTCTGCTCTCCACAAGGGGAGTGTGCTGCCATCAAATGGAAAGCAAAACTCAAAAAATCCCATTTTTCCCCACAGGTGAACAACTTCCCTGGGAGTGGAAGGAGAGCTGAGCCAACCCTGTATGCTGAATACACACAGGTGAGAGTCCAGAGCCAGGAAGAAAGAAAAGTAATGCATGTAATTAATGTAAACTAACAACTGTTTCCACTGAGATTGTAGCTCCCAAAAAATTACAGGCATTCCATTCACACATTGCTTGAAATAGTAAATAAAGGAACCAGAATTCACAGGATACAAATATGAAACTTAACATTCCCAGAAAAATCCTGCTTTCAGGATTGCAGTTTTCATGACTGTTCCTACAATCTGATTCTCTGTTCCAAACACCTTCATTTTATTTAATCTGCAGCAAAACCTGTGAGAAAGCCCAAGGGAAACTGCTGGTGCCCCCCTGGAGCAGGGGTTTGGACAGGGTGAGCTCCAGAGGTCCCTTCCAACCTCAACCAACTCATGGCAATTTGAATATGTGTCATGGATTCTACACAAGGTATGAACTTCAAGTATATGTGCATTATTTGGTGATAAGAAATACCTTCACAGGCAAGGTTTGAAAATTTAAATACTCCAAAAACAAGTTTGAAATTTATAGTAAATCCAGAGCATCTGCAGGAGCAGCCCTACTTCTGTGAAACAGACCCTTTACACCTATGGTTTAAACAACCCAGTTATAGCTAATTTTGTACAAGACTATTTATAAAATTCTTCAGAGTAGGAGAGGTTAGTTACAATTAAATTACAAACACTTTCTGGTGGTGAGAATCTGGTATTCCCAGTCTGTTCTGTGTATCACAGAGCTGAGCTGTGGTCTCCCAAGCTCTCCAAGGAAGAGCTGCAACATGAACTGCTGCTCTCTAGTTGGTAAAGAGCACAGGAGTGGTAGAAAAAACTTGGGAAATAGGTATTTGTTGAATAAAGCAGCCCTTAAGGTATCTGGTAAATGCCAAAAAAACAAAGTCTTCAGCTTTAAGCTAAACCAGAGCTTTCTCAAGGTGTCTGGACTGTTAAAATGTTATTTAGCACAGGAAAGTATAATCCTGTTTACTATTAAGCAGCACTTGTACTTAGCAAAACAAAAAGAGGGTGCTTGGCCTATTTACAGTATCAGCAGCACTGCTAAGTTATTGTAATGACCTTTATGGGCTGACAGATTTGTCTTCAGTACAAACAAAAGCCAAGTCTTCTTTTATGGTTAACGCCTATGGAAAATCATTGAGAGAAAATAACTAATGCGCCTTCTTTTACACTTAAAAAAAAAACCCAAACGGAGATGTTTGCATTGTGCTAACATATCTATTTAACCATACGCTTCCCTGCCGTACGAGGACTGTGTTAGGCATGTCCCAGTTTAAAACCCCCAGGCGCAGTGAGAAATCCCTGTTCAGCTGATGATTCCTTCCAGACCCGTGTTTGTTACCTTCCATTTATCCCAAGACGGTTTCCACATAACTCAGCGATGGATTTGCCGGCAATCCAAACATTCTCACCTCGCGTCCGTCCCTCAGCCCCGGCGGGGAGAGCACAGAACGGGCTGGGGGGGGCGGGGCTGGAACCGCGGCTGCTCCCGGCGCTCCGCGCCCGCGGCAGGTGCTCAGAGAGGCACAAACCCGAACGCATTCACATGTGGAGCACGGAGAAGGAGAAACAGGAGAAGGAGAAGGAGAAGCCGGAGAAGGAGAAGCCGGAGAAGGAGCCCGCGCTACCCCCGGTTCCCCCGGGGCAAGGAGCGTCCCGCTCTCCGCACCCGCGGGGGCTGCGGAGACACCCCCGGCCCCCAGGGGGCGCTGTGGCGGCTCTGAGGGGCGGCCCCGCCTGTACCGGCCCGGAGCCGCCGCTGTTCCCCCGCGTGTAAAGCGGCGTGGGCGGCACTGGAGGGCGGATTCTGCCCCTCTGCCCTGCTCAGGTGAGACCCCACCACCTGCAGAGCCGCCTCCAGCCTTGGGCGCTCAGCACAGGAAGGAGCAGGAGCCAGTCCAGAGGACGTACCAGGATGATTAGAGGGATGGAGCAGCTCTGCTGGCAGGAAAGGCTGGGAAATTGGAATTGTCCAGCCTGGAGGAGAGAAACTTCGGGGTGACCTTATTGAGGCCTTCCAATACCAGAAGGGAGACTACAAAGGGGATGGCTTCACACAGACAGTAGGTTTACACTGCATATTAGGAAGAAAGCGTTCCCTGTGAGGGTGGGGAGGCTCTGGCACAGGGTGCCCACAGAAGCTGTGGCTGCTCCGCAATTCCTGGGAGTGTCTAAGGCCAGGCTGGACAGGGCTTGGAGTGGCCTGGGCCAGTGGGAAGAGCTTTAAGCTCCCTTCCCGCCCAAACCATTCTGGGATTGAGGCACCGCCCCGCCCGCAGCGCGAGCAGCCAATGGGGAGCGAGCACCGCCCGCTCTCCCGCCCACAGCGGGCGGGGCCTGCCCGGTTTGCGGATCCCTGAGGGGAATTCCGCCGGGTTTGGATCCCGGCGGGTCCCGATCCTGATCCTAATTCTAATCCTAATCCTGATCCCGATCCCAATCGCAATCCCGGTCCCCAATCCGGGGTCCTGCCTGCCTCGAAACCGAGGGCTGCTCCGTCACCTGGAGCCCAGCCGGTGTCCTGGATGCAGCAGGTGAGGCGGAGGCAGCCCCGGGGTCCCCTCAGGGCCTGGGGGGGCTCTGGCCGCGCGGATCGAATTCTCTCCGGGAGTCGTTTATTCCAGGTTATTTTTATTAGGAAGTTGTTTCAAATTCAAGACACATAGCCGATAAAACGCCACTTCGGAACACATCATAGGGAAGTGAAAGCTAATTTCAGCCACAGTTAAGTTTGTTTTCTTTCAAAGTAAGAGGTAATTCTTGGCAGCATGAACCCAAACGCGAGTTCTGTCCAAAATCAGAATTTATGCTGTGCCATACACATTATCCTGGAAGTGGTTAGTGTTTTGGAGAACCTCGTGGCTGGAGCACCAATAGAGAGGAAAAAGATTGAAAAGCTTTATTTATGTACATTTTCTATGAACAGCATCTGATGCTGTTAATCCATAGCCTGCAAAGGCTGTACAATACAGCATTTGAGGGGTTAAGACAACTCAATTTCTTTTTCAAGACACATGAAACGTGTTTTGTTATAAAACTATCAGTATCAAGACAAGTGAAATACTACTCTTCACTGTAGGAAGTCACAGGGCTGAGCTTCATCAGCTGCTGTGTGATTTCTGAGAGGTACCAAAACTGGCTGAGGTTTCCCTGTGACAAAGGAAGCTCCCACTGAAATCAGTAACTTAGAAAAATTAGACAAGGGAAATGTGAATAAGGATGTTTAGAGACACAGTAAGGGCATCAACAATTTACATCTTTATGCTGTAGAACAAACTGACAGGAGAACAAGAAAATGTGTGTGATGTGATTTCAAAATTTCATCACCTGGAGGGATCTGATCTTTTGTCACTTTCCTCTGACACACGTGCAAGGGACAGGATAAATGGGTATTTTTGCTGCCTTATGTGGCAGTAGCTCTGAAAAAATACCTTCAGTTACTAAGATGCAGAGAAAACTGCAATTCTATTAAGCACCTCACAACAGCAGGAAACTACAAAAGACCTTTATCCCTGGATTCTGTTAAAGGCACTAGTATATGAATAACATGTTGATTTCCAGCTTAATTTATACCAATAACTTAGAGAAGTAAACCAGTCACAGGTATTGTCCTGTTCCTGGTATGCAGTGCAAGTATCCCCTAAACCTGAATAACTGCAACCCTAGAGTTTATGCAGGAATGCTCAGAAAATTAATGCTTTCTTTAGAGGAAGAAAAACAAATCACAAACCCAAAACACTTCAGCAGAAAGTTTGGTGGCTCGAGTCTGAATTTATAGAAGGTTTTTTCCTGCTACTTTTTCCTGTTTTCCTAAGGCACTGGGGTGGTTTTGTACTTCTGGGGGAGTGGAGGGCTGGGGAAGCAACAGCAGGTACTGCAAGCTGCCTTGGCATTCAGTGCATCTCCAAGCAGGAGTGGGCATCTTCCAACTTACTCAAGAAATAATAAATAAAAAAACTCTGGTCCTGTCATTACATTCTGGTGCTATGAACTGGAGGAATGTGTAGATGTGTTTAAAATGAATAGAACACCGTCGTTATGAGGGGGAATGTAACACAAGGAAATGGCTTTATTTGCAGTCAGTTTCTATCCCTGTAGGACAACAGTCTTGGAACCTGAACCACTGGCTCTGGTGCTATTTTTACTAATTCTCCTGGAAAGCTGGCTTGTCCTGAGTGGCAAAAGTGACACTCTACAAGAGTTTCTTCTTTCTGCCAGTACTACCTTGGGACAACACACCCCAGCTGGGCACTACCCCATCATCTCTTCAGAGCACAACCATTGTAGGGACAGTCTCAGGAAATTGCTTTGCTGGCTGCTGTGTTAAACTGATTTCTAGGGTTCAGCTTGAGACCCTCATGGATTTGCTGCCACTGCTGTTCTCCCAGCTGAGCCTGTCTTGGGAACAAGCAGCAGATCAGGGCCCTGTTTCCTGTGCTGGTTCTTGCAGAGTGAGGTCCCAGGCCCTGTGTTTAATTAACATCCATTGCTAATCAGCTGTGACAGAGTGACACAAGCCTCACACTTTTCTGGTGTGTGATTTCATGTGTCCCTGCCAGCCTAAAGCTCAGCCTAGACATGGCTCAGTCAGCAGTGCCTGCTGTGCCCAGCTCTTAGTGCAGTGCCACAGCTCGTGGTTGGATGATTGGAAAAGAGAAATCCATGTAAGAGACAGCAAGATGTGTCAACTAAACCAGAGACTTGAAGCAGCAGCACTACCCCAAGTCCTGAAGAAAACTGATGGGAGTTTGAGTTTCTTTGGGGAATAAGAGATAAAAAATAAATAACAAATAAAGGGTGGTGTATCCCACACAACACATATTTCCTGAAATCCCATTTTGTTCCACTGTGTTTCAGTGGAACAAGGAGCCCATGACTTGTAAATTCCAAGGCCTCTTAGACGATGGTCTATTGGAGTGTGTAACTGAACTTCTCCCCAGCACGTATGGAACAAGTGCATCAGGAATCTGAACTGGTGGTCACCGGATCTGCTGCTATGAGGGTACAGTTAGCAAAAAGTTGTTCTCTGAAACTGTGAATTATCTTGAGTAAGCCAAAAATTAAAAGATCCTGAGCCTTTGATGTAACTTCTTTTTCTGGGGACAACCTTTCTCCCTTCTAGGCTGTTTCAAAAGGAACATTCTCTTATGAATAAATATGACAAACACAAAAATTAAAATACAGAAAAACCCAATGTAAACGCAAGCCCTGAGGTATTTCAAGCACACAGTGTAATTTTTATACCTGACAAGCAATCTAAAGGTGCCAGTAAGAAAACTTACTTCATGGCTCTGTAAAAATGTCCCATCTTTCTTTCCTGCCTTCTGCCCCCAGGAAGGGGCGAGAGGTTGAGGTAAGAGCCCCGTGGAAGCTGTGATAGTCACAGAAGCAGAAACTGAGGATATTAAAGTGCTGCGTGTCTTTTTCTGACCACTTTCGCTCTTTGTTTGGCTTCCACAGGCCAGTTAGATTCTCCAGAGATCTGACAAAGGGGCTGCTTTTCTGGACCTAGGCTCCACTCCTGCACCAGTTTGTAGCCACAATGAGGCTTTTGGGATAAAGAGGCTGCTGAATGTGGATTTTAGTGGCCCCTTGAACTCACAGTTGGGTTTTTTGGGTTTTTTGGTGTATCTCAAACTAGCTTGGGAAGCTTAAGCACACTTTGCACTGCAGTTGGTCCCAAATGACTGCCTGGTCTTGCCAGCTTCCCACCTCTTTCCCCCTCTTCCTTTAGCCTGGATCTCCTTGGACGTGTTTTCTCCCCCAGAGCTTTTTGCATTTGCATGAAGGGTCCAGTCCTACAAAAAATAAATACCCAGTCTCTGCATGACAGTGAAGTCAGTGGGTCTACTCTTCAAGTTTGCTGGAGCAGACCCTTAGGCATTAATTGGTTTTTTTTAAATAAAGTACAATTTTATTAGTTCTGCTCTGTTTGGGCTTTGGAAAATAAAGTCACAAAATGGATTATAGGTCTTACTTTTTACAATGGCATTTGTCCCTCTGCTAATTCTTGGCAAACAGGGGCTCGGTGTGAGAGGGCTCTGAGCACTGTGTCCCTGGGGGACGTGCACACACAACGTGTTCCATCTGCAGATATTTACCTGGACAGGTGCTGCACATCCAGGCACCTGCTCACACCCAGAGGTGTTTGTAAGGAGACATATGCATATGCTTACACAAAGTCTATACATGTGTAAACTCTTAATTGCACATATACAACATTAAAAATCAAATTAGTCTTAGATGCACCTTTGCTCTTTTTTCTTTAAAAAGGACATTTTAAACCCCTTTTTTGTGTTCACTTCAGTTTTACTGTAACTAATACAATTCACCCGATCACCTAATGGGATATTTCCCTCTCAGTATGTTAAAACACTGATTAAAATGCATTACAATTATTAAATTGGGTAGAAGAGCACTTCTTGTAAGCTTAGTCTGGAACTCCTGGGGCATAGTTGTGCAGTGACAGTTTTAGATCATTTCTCTCATGTTACGGATCGTACAGCACAGAACCATGCTGAATATCATGCCAAAGATCTAGAAGAGAAGGGATGTGATTTAGGGATCCACTTACAAAAGAGTTATAAAACAATTTGCATATCAGACAGTCTGAAGGTCCCTATGGCAGAGTAGTGACTGCTTCCCTCTACAAACCCCAAAACATCAGACAATAAACACAGAGGAGGTTTCACTGATTTTATCAGCTCACACTGGTTTCACTGTTCTTTGTTTTAAATGTCCAGCCAAGCACAACTGCCCCAAATATTAATGTTATAAACATCAATTTAAGTCACATAATAACTGACTATTGGTGATATCCTGGTATTGCACTGGAGTGTTCTGAGTTTCAGAATGCTTCTACATGGAATAGGACACACATTAGAGTAAGAGCAAAGGGTGATTGCAGAGCCCCTGGAGCTGGTGCTGAGCTCTGAATAGTTCCTGTGCTCAAGAGCAAGACTATGCATTAAATCTAAATCCCCACTTGTGTCAGGGAACTTGGTCAGCAGAGGGAATGATGAAAGCAGAGAACAGTGGGTGTTGCCAGAGGCTCTGCTTTCAGCCGCAGGTCAGTTCTCCTAAGCAGCTGCGCCTCCTGAGCCTGCACTGCTAAGGGTGTGAGATCGGCAGTTAAAGCACTGGGTTCATGTCCCCTCCCCACACATGTCCCTAAGGATGGGCACAGCTCAGCTCTCACAGCCCAACAAGTGGCAGAAACAAGCACAGAGAAAGGTGCAGGTGCATTTCTGCTGCTGAAGAGCTTGTGGTCACTTCAGGATCTTTGCTGTGTCTGAGGTGGGGATCCAAGGGGAGATGATCCCAGTTCTGGTGTGTCCTTGATGTTATTGATCTCTGTCCCACCTCCACTGTATTTCTGAGTCCCTTCCTGTTTCATACAAACCCCAGGATTGTTCAATATGCACACCATGGTTTCTGTTACCTGCAGAAACCCTTCAGCTGCTTTTCGCTGTCCACATAAATCTGTGTATGTCCTGCTCTTCCCAGCAGCTAAGGGAGTGTTTCTTTACAAATACTGTGGCTCCTCATGCTGCTGGTGTCTGAGTCTGAAGGAAGTCATGGCACAGATGTGCTGGAAAAGCTTTGTGCTAAAGCCTGGTAAGCCCCAGCCTGCCAGTCCTGCCGTGTTCTTGGGACAGGGTGACATCTATTGGTCACAGCTGTGGGTATTCTCTGTTTCTCATGAAAACTAAGGAATGTATCCTAAAGGATTGAAAGCATCAGACTGCAGTTGTTTTGGAATACAGTAAATGCTGTTACAGCCTTTTGCTTTTTAGTTTGGTTCATGTGCACTCTGCTCTCCTACTCTTACAACAAAAGAAGATTACCATTACTTTGGACCCTGTCTAAGGATACAAAATTAACTTGAGAGGCACAGTCACACAGCTCTGCTTGCACTGATGGGGGCAATTCCCAGGGAGAAGACACACTGGAAGCAAGAAGAATTGAGGAATCTCACCAGTTGCTTCAAAACACCTTCCACAAAGCTTTGAGTAAGGGACAGGGTTCTGGGCTCAAGGAGAGATTGGAGAAATGGATTTACTCACTGTAATGCTAGCAATTGCAATTCCAACAATTCCAACTAAGCGCAGCTGAGTATCAATTACATTCTGAATTTCAGCCAGGCAGTTCTGTTAAAAACAAAATGAAAATTTTCTTTATGACTGGAAATCTATATTTCAATCAATTCTATCTGCTGTTCTCACTGAGCAACAGACAAACACAAAAATATTGGTGCAGTCACCATCCTAATTCCTGCATCTAAACCTTGGGTTTTGCTGGATAATTTTCCCAGCATCTTCCCTTTCCTGGTGAGGCATCTGTACCTCTTGCCTGGAGAGGCTGACACACGCAAGTAACTTTCTTACACTCAGTTTTCTCCCTAATTTTAAACTCCTTTATATAACAGGCCATGCTAAATCAGGAGGTTTGGTGCTTCATTTTTGTCCTTGAACTCAAAAGCAGATTCCAGAAAAGACAGAAATTACAGAAATTAACACCAATTAAGTTTCTAGTCAGGAGGCTCCATGCATGACTAAGGTGGGCACTTGCCAAAATCCAGCCTCCATGGGGAATTTGGGGTCCTGTTCTGTTCCCTCCTCCATTTTCCTTTCAGATGGTTCAATATTGTCTCAGCTATCATGGGATGCCACAAACAGGGGTCATGACTGAGGGCAATATGACCTCCAGCTTAATTCTGCCTCCACTTTTCTTCATTCCATAAGGAATTTCATGCTGGAATTTGCAAGGTAAAAGAACTTCTTCCTTTCTTTTACTTACAGAATGTCTCCAATTTTACTAAAGAACTGACATGAAGAAGTGATTAGAACAAGCAGGACAGAGGACACTTGCCTTTGGTAGCTGGATGTTCTCTGGACAGGGTAATCCTGTTTGTTGTTCCACATTACCTTTACCACAGCACTGGAGCTGAATGAGAGAGAGATGGAGGATCAAAGAGGGGAAACCACAGACTGTTCCATAATAAAAATCAGTTGTTATTTTGTCCTGGTTTAGGGACATACTTTCATACTGAAAGTGAGACAATAACTAAAAAAAAAGAATCTGTACAGATGAAATAATAACCTTACTCTCTATATTTAAACTGCTGCTTCTGGTAGAGTTCCAACTGCGTGGGACAAAATTCTCAAAAATTAGTTTTAATTGTCTGAGGCCACAGTAAACAGCCACATTTGTATTAACAATGACCAGAAAGGATTTTTATTACAGTATTCATAACAAAGCAAACAAGTGGATTTGGGAAAAGCAGATCCCTGGCTTACAAGAAAACAGGAGTTAAAGGGAGAATGCAGAAAGTTCAAATATCACATACAGAATTATGGGCAATGCACAAAAAGTACAGCAGAGAATGCTGGAATTTTATTTTTGACACAACATCGTGCTGGGTTTGGAGACAGTAATAAATCAGAGTTTCAGAGGGTTTGTTTTTCCTGTTTGCCTATCTCCCACAAAATGCTTGGAATTCCTCTTTGGGTCAGAAATAAGAGCTATGGGAGAAGGACAAAAGGGTCTGAGGTTGTGAAATGTTTGTTCTAAAGAACGTGGGAATTGCTGTAAGGAGCAGCAAAGCTTGGGCTTGCTCTCCGTGGGAGGCAGTGTAGATCCAGGATGGACACAAACAGGATTAAAGAAGTCACAGGTTGTAACTCTGATTCAGACATTCACTTTTTGGGTGGCCTGAACTGTGTCACACATGTGCTTTTGGTCTTTCACTGACTTGGTTCAGCCACACTGTAGGTCCTGGGACAGAGGTCATGTTTTCTCTGACAGATGGAGAGGGATGCAGACATTTCTCTCTCTCTCTGCATTTGCAAGTACTTATCTGTGGATTTCAATATCCAGAAAGGCCATAACAGTAGTTTCTTCTCCACACAAAGACCAGAGGCATCAGAAATTTCAAGGCCTGGCTAATTGCACTTTCAAATGTCAAGATCCAAAAACCAGAATTCTTACAGAGGCCTCAGGAAACTCTCAGGGTTGTGAGCCTGACTGGATTTGAAGTACATTCAGTTCTATTTTGCCATACCTCAGAGGGAGGAATTCTGGATTCTAATGGGCAGTGTGACAGTGGAGCAGTGGAGGGAGGTGTTAAGGTGGAGGAGTACTCACAGCCACGTGGTAGCGATAGATGGTACTGTTGACCTTCCCCACTGGATTTTTCATGTAGTCCTCATAAGCATCTTCGTAGATTTTCTGAGCTTCCTGTATTGCCTACAGAAATCAGACTTTCTAAGTGAGTTTCAAATCAGTTATCCCCATTCAAGACTTTCATCTTGTGTCCTCAACCTCCAGGGCAAAAAGTTGTGCCTGGAAAACAGGCATGGTGACTCAAAAGCCAAGAGGGTTTGTGGCCTGGTGGCATTCAGAAGGTCAGAGTGTTCATAGGCTCTGTTCTGTGCTTTGGTTAAACACTCTGAGTTGGGGAAGTTCAGTACCTAAATTTGTTTGCCCTTCTCCCAGGCAATCCCCTCTTTTCATACAGCTCCCCTTGATGTTCCTTCAAGGCTGAGCCACACCTCCACCTTTTCTTGAACAGAGGAGGCAAAAACTTCATCCTGTTCCAAACTTGTGATAACACAAGCTGTCATTGGCTCGATATAAGAATGTCAAGAGTCTTGCAGGGAAAAGTCTCCTGGAAAGTTTTCCTATGGAAGAGCCAGGTCAGTGGGCACTGGAATCCATAACTACCCCATCATTACATCAGAGGCTGTTTGCTACTTACCACTCTCTTGCCTATGAAGGCAAATACTCCAGCAGTGACCTCACCTGCAAATATCACCAACAGGCAAGCAAAGAACTGCAGAGGAAGGAGAGAATCTCACATGAGTGCAGCTTGTTCATGGGGGCTGCCAGTCAGCCCCTCATCCTGCCCAGGCCTCAACAGCCCACCCTGAACCAAAGCTCCTGAGGAGGCTCTGCACAGGGCTGCCAAGGCAGATTGCTTTTCACATTCAGACCAAGGGGAAATGGCAAAGATGTGGCTCAGAGGGAGCTTCAGGAAAATCAGAATATCTCCAGGGAATACATCACAAGGGACAAGCAAGGGCAGTTCTGCAATAGCATGGTGGCTGCTGAGTCCAGAGAAACTGGATTAGCCAATAAAAGGACATAAGATCTTTCAGGTGTTGGACTGTAAAGATCTTTCCATTAATGACAGCAAGCACTGAATGCTTTGGATGGTTTCCCTGCAGAGCCCAGGCCCTGGAAAGCTTTTACTCACTGTTCCAATTAAACACTGGGACTCCCGCGCTGCTCCACAGCACCCGAAAAATCCAACTGCTGACATGATGGCCCCTGCTCCCACCAGTACATAGAGTCCTGTGGAAATCAGAGCCAGGCAACCATTTCAGAGGGTTTCTCTCCCCAAAGCCTGCTACCTATTTCATCAGCCCCAGCCATTTACAGGTATAACAAGGTCTCTGGCTCTCACAAAACTGGTTCTCTGACCACAGGAGGAGAGCAATACTTTCTTCAGAATTCTTGGAGAATTAAATAAGACAATTTGAGATTAGCTCAGTTGTTAAGAGCATGGTGCTAAAACCACCAACTTTGCAGGTTTGATTCCTAGATGGGTCATTCACTTAGGAGTTGGACCTGATGATCCTTGTTGGTCCATCCCTTGCAACTGAGAATTTTCTGTGATAAGAATCTGTGACTTTCACCTTCCTAGTTTGCTGTCCCAGGGACAGTTTAGTGCAGAAAGAGCAAACCCTAGACCATCCAGAACCCCCTTACACCTCTGCAATAAGCAATGTAAGGCAAAGAAAGCCCAGCTTTGCTAGAGAGCTTATTCCTGGGAAAGCTGGAGCTGGAAATGTGCTGTATGCTCTTCAGCGGGGGAACTGAAAGGAACATGGGAGATGGCAGCATAGCCCCATACAGACCCCAGCTGTGAGCTGACACCTAGAAATACTCTTATTCAACGGGGGTTTTGGTTTTAGTTTTTTGTATGGGCTTTATGTAGGATGAAAGGAAATACAGAGTACAGAGTTTTTCTTTCCTCACTTGTGAATGTACATTTTTTGATCTGTGCTTAGGCAACACTTGGGTTCCTGTGGGGGTCAGCTCCCACCAGACCACAACCACGGGGCTGTGCCTTGGTTCTGGTACCATTGGTGTAATTCTAGTCCTTGTCCTGTGCAGGATGTACAGAAATCTGCCGTGCTGAGCCACTGCTGGGGAAAAGAGCTTCATCTCCCTTCTCCTCGTGTCCTGGTGAGGGACAGTGGAGCTGCAGGCAGAGTGCACTAGAGGGCACAGTGAGCCTTGCTCCCAGCCGGGACTACCCGAGCTTCCACTGAGAGCGTTTAGTGTGCTCAGTTACCAGTGTAAACACTATTATAAAATCCGACCCAGGGTTAGCACAGCTGCTGGCGTATGCTGTTAGCAGGCCTTGTGTAACCTGGACTAGAAAATCCTACAGATGACAGTTTGCAATCGCTAGGAAAATCTAAAACCAGTTCATGTTTGAGTGCAGAGCTTCCATCCAGCTGCTCTGCCTCACTGGTGCAGCCTGCCTGGGGAAGGTCAACCCCTGCCTGCTGCCCATTCACTGCCACATCAGCCTTCAGTCTCTGTGTCTATCCCAGTTATTGTGATCCTTGTCCTCCCCTCCCTCCTTCTGCCCCAGTTCCTGCTGAGAGATACATTCTGATAAATAGCAATAAAACAAGTAATTTGGCTTTGCCCTACTAATTGTAATATACACGGTGCTGGGGGGATGCTGCTTGCTGCCTGTGTTGGCAGTTCTTATTCCATGTTTTCTGGATTTTTAATACTCAGCCACCTGTGACTTCCTGGGACTGAGCACTTTTCAGGCTGGTACTTGTACACAGATGCACAGCACTGGTTTTTACTGCTGTACAAAGATATTTATGGCTCAGGGGAGAAAGGTCAGCCAGCCCTGGTGGAAGATGAATTGGAAAAGACAAAAAACCCTCGCTCAGGTGCAGAACCTGGTGCTCACCAGCCAAACACCAACACTGCCATTTCCTGGGATCTCCATGGTAACAAACAGTGTAATTACAAAGATGTTTCCTGGCCGTATTCAGTGTGTCACTCCCTACTCCCTCCCTGTACTTATCAGGCCACATAGCAAAGATAAATTTGAGTAAGGACACAGGAAAGGAGTCTTCCCATTTCTTTTTCTTATTTGCAGCTAGGAAAGACAAAGCTCAGTGAGTCTAGGGGTGAGACCACTTTCAGGAATTTGGATTTGCATTTGTCAGAGAAACAGCCTGAGCATTTCACTCGAATGACTCAGAGCTAAACCACTACCTCAGTGAGAACTTCCCTTTTAAGGCGTGTTACAGGAAGAACTCACAGCACTCACTAAACAAAGCTGAGCCCCAAGCTGAGCCAGCCAGGAGTTAAAATCCACCTTCTTCCATCTTCTGCTCAGAAGAGTTCATCCCACTTTGTCCTTTCTCAGCCTGGGACTGCCACTTGGTGATACCCAGCTATTTCTAGATGGAAAATAATGTTGACACTTAAAATTTCCACAGAAATAATGATATTTTTACTTTTCTACTATATATACACACATGTAATCTTTCACACAGGAATGAAACTTGTGATTTTGGGGTTGTCCTGAGGCCAGGACTTGGCCTTGGTTGATCCTTGTGGATCCCTTCCAATTCTGAATATTCCATGAGACACATGAAGAGTAGCTTGAAAAAAGTTAAAGGGGCCAACTTACTTCTCAGCTTGCACTGAGAGGTTTCCCAGCACCCACATCCAGGGATGCTCAGTGGAAGATGAATTCCAGGAAGGATGTCTGCCACAGACTGAAATGTTATAATTTATGGCTTAAACATCTTCAGGAAGGACTTTTGCCTCTTGTAGCAAAACTGTATTACAAAAGCTGCAGAGAAGACCACCACATCCTGACTGAGGCCCCACCTGATCTGTCACTCTCTCCCTGTCCGTGCCACCCGCCCCTTTTCCTTTTTCTATTTCTTTCTTTTCTCTTTCTTTCTCTTTGCTTCTTTTACTATTAAATAAAATATATCAATTTTTTGGCACCAACATCTAACCTCATTTAGTTTTAATAATATTTTTGAGTAGACTTTGAACATTTCTTGGTTTGATCAGTTTTATTAATTTTCTTTGCTCTTCTGTGTTTCAACTGGTTTGTAACAATATCAAAGCTGTAGATGCAGAAATATCCTGGATGGTGTAATTATGTAAGAAGGATCTGGTATTTCTTTTCCTAGAGGGCTGTACACAGAAATGGAGGCATGTTCACCTCAAATTCTTGATAAGAACAGACCTAAATTTAAAGTGAGACTCTCCAGAGAGAAAAAAAAGCAAAGGGTGGCAATGTCTGGCACACAGCCCTTGGAATCCCAGCCTTAGCTAAAGCCATCAAGCACTGAGAGCTGTCAGGGCCAGCAATGCAAATCCAGACTTTTGGTGGTTAATATCACACCTTTCTTTGCAATGGTATCCAGTGTCAGGAGTGCCTCAGCTCCACTAAAACCCATTCCTTCCTAAAAAGCAGGATGGAAAGCCTTAATCAGCTTCTATTCATCAGCACTTCCATTGTAAAGTACAAAGCCTTGGCACGGCCTTCAACTTGGCATCTACAGCACAGCAGGGAAACAAAAAAAAGTCAGTTTATAGCCACAGAATGGAACAGGTTTGAAAGCTACAAACTGACACAGAAAATTCACCAAGAAGCTCAACATGGCGAAAAGAAGTGTGTGAATCAGGTCAGGGTAGAGAGCTTGTTTAGGTGAGTGGAAAATGATAAGACTGTCCAGCTGCAGCTCTTTGTGCAGCAGAAGGAAAAATGTACAAGGTGGAAAGGAAGCAAAGGTTTGTGGCCTTTGTGAATTCTTTCCTCTCACCTCTTGTTGCCTCTGTTCATTTCCTGCAATTTTGTTCTTTGGTCTGTGTGTGCTCATGGAGAGGAGAGAGGGTTGATACCTAAACTGAGAGCAGGAATGCAGAGAGCAAGAATGCTGCTGGGGCATTGAGGAAGAGCCAAGCTGGCCCCAGAGACAGAGCTCTGCCATCTGTGATTGCCCACACTTGGAATATTTATTCCACCTGCATTTAGGACCCACAAGCAGGTCACTCAGCCCCTGAATGCAAAGGGATGAAGAGGCACATTCTGAAGATTAAAAATCCATGTGCAAATCTGACAGAAAATTGGTTGATTTAGGCAGACACAGGCAGTGCACTGATTACTGAGGGGGTTCTAGAGGATATAGGGGCTTCTTTATAACCACAAGAGGATGAAAAACAATGTGTCACAGGACTGGGGATTTTTGAACAGAGCCTATTCTCTTTTTTTTTTTTTTTTTTTTTTTTTGGGTTAGGAAATATTGAGGTTTTGAGGTGTGGTTTGTTTTGCTGTACTGACCCTCCCTCCCCCCAGTTTTTTTATAGATGTGGAGAGACATGAAGACTTCTTCTTTTAGCAGTGAGTCAAGTGAGAGAACACCTGATAACAAATTGATTTCCCTTCTGGCTATAATGTAGTGAGTGTAAGAGGGGAACCCCCTTCTTCTGCCATTGTTTTATTTTGCAAAGACAAATTTGGAAAGCCATAAAGCAGCAGCATTTCTGTATATTTGATTTTTTTGATTCATCCCATGGGGAAAATCATTCTTTCCTGAAAGGAAATTGTCAAATGGGGGTATTCCCTGTGAAAATTCCAACAGGAGGGATTCCCATTTTCTAGCAGACTCTGCTTTGCAATTACAAGGAGAATTAAAATGTTATCTGGCAGTCTCAAAGAATCCTGTGGCTCCCAGTAGTGAAGAATGGCAAATCCACAACTCAGAGATCTCTGGATCAGCCTCAGTGCTCGTGGCACACAGCTCTTCCCTAGGACACTGTCCCCTCTGGAGATAAGGACACATCCCTTCCTGGGCTGCACTTGGAGACAGGAGATCTGCCAGTCTGAAAAAGCACCTTCAAAAGGACCAAGGGATTCTGTGTTTTCTTTCTGAGTGTACAAACCCTCTGTGATTAGCAATGATACAGAATTCCATCTCTTTAGACCAGATAGAAGAGAAGGATGGAATTTTATAGCTACTGGCTGCAATATATTTTTATGCATATCAAGAGTGAGGGAAGGATCAGCCTGGGCTGGAAGAGATGTAATTTCAGACTCTGGAAGAGAACCCACTCCCACAGCTACTTTTGTTTGTGTGTTTGTTTGTTTGTTTTTCCCCAAGTCTTACTGAAGGTTTGAGGCACAAATCCCTGCCAAAGAGCAGGAGCAGACAAACACACCCTGTCTCTGTCTGGCTTTCTTTCACATGGGTTTCTTGTTTACCTGGCTGCCATGGGCACTTTCCATTTGAAATAATTCTCCTTTTTTTTTTTCCTCTCTTTTGGGCTGAGTAAATAACACTGAACAAACCCCCAACTGTTCCTACTCCACAGAGAGAACAAGCAGCTCTGTTCTGGGGATGAGGGACCCAGCAGCAGCAACAGCAGAGCCCGGGACTCAGACAGGGCTTGAAGGGATTTTCCTGGGGTTGTGAGTTCCTTGCAGCCCCAGAGGCAGATGTGCTCCTCCATGGAAGGACTGAGGCTCTCCAGCCCTTAGGAGAGCACCAAGGAACTTCTAGCACAGACACACTTCTGGAAAATATGAGAAACACACGTAGGAGTTGGGAAAAAAAAAGTCCAGACAGGGACAGTTGTGTGTGTGGCACCAAACTCAGCTCCTGAAACAGCCTTGTTACTAGAAATTTCCATTGTATATTTATTTATAAAATACATTTACAGAACAGGAGAAAAGCTGCAGAGGCCTCTAAAGTGACATGAATTTCTGGAGAAGTGGAACATACCCTTAATTTAAGCATAATGGATTTATCTGATTAAGTGTCTGGTGTGAATTCAGCAGAGATTTTGTGGTTAATCTGCCTGGAACCATTAGAGGCACCAGCCAGTTTGGAGGCTACTGCTAATGCACAAATCCTGAATTTCAATTTAAAATCAGCCTCACTGTAATGTAACATCCCAGTCCAGTTCCTCCCTTTCCCACAGAACACCAGCCCTTGCTACATTTCTTGCTCACATGCATCCCAGAACCCTAAATAATTATGGCCCAGATTCACTGGAGGCAGTGTGTTCCCAAAGGCTCTGTCAGGGTCTGCCACCCCCACAGACTGCTCTGAACTCAGGTGTCACCAGCACACCTGTGCCAGCTGGAGCTCTCCTGACCTGGCTGAACTTCACAGACCCCCGTGGCAATTCTACCATTTAATGATGTGAATAGTGGGGGAAAACTTCCTCACATGGAGCTGTCAGAGTGCACACTGAGGTCAGAAGCACATGGTCAAACGTCTTGGCACTTTTTCTACTTTCACTGCATCCTTTTTGATTAGAACCACAGAGTGTTCAGGAGTGCACTGCAAATGTACACAATGACATTAAGACTTTTCAACTGGATCCCCATTTCCTTTCTTCATATTTCCTGACATTTATATGCCTGTTTGGCTGCAGTAAGCGAAGCACTTTGTTGTCAAGAGCAACTGATAGTGAGTCTAAGATCATGTTCATGAGTGGTTGCAGCTAATTTAGTCTGTCAGTGTTTGTACTGCTTACATTATCTGTTACTACTTGCATCACTTTGTTGATACTGTATTTCTTCTGCCTTTGTAATACTCAGTCATTTGGTATTCTGAAATCCTCTCGTGATTCTCTGCAATCCTCTCTAGATTAGGACACTCTGGATAATCCTGTGTGTGCATGAGCCAGATCAATCCAAACCCTCCTGGAGATGTTTTTGAACAGAGAAGCCCCAAAAGGGAGCCTGAGGGCTTTTTGGTTGCTGGTTTGTTTTTTTTTTTTCCCCAGCAGATAAAACACTTTCCTCTTAATGGCTTCAAAGTAGATAGTCCAAATGTATTTACAGCTCTGTCAGAGTGAAACACAGCACAGGCCATTTCCCTTACAGGAGCTGTAATGGGTTGTACTGCTTTGCTTGTTATGTAGGAACTGCTTCAGAGCATGCAGACCTCTCTTAAAGAGACTCTGTGTGAAAAAGGAGCCTGAGCAACTCTGGAGTGTGGGATGCTGCTCCAATGAGAGGAATCATGGACTGGTTTGGGTTGGAAGGGTCCCTAAAGATGATGGAGTTCCAGCACTTGCCATGGGACACCTTTCACTATCCCAGGTTGGTCCCAGCCCTGTCCAGCCTGGCCTTGGACACTTCCAGGGATGCAGGGGCAGCCCCAGCTGCTCTGGGCACCCTGTGCCAGGGCCTGCCCTCCCTCTGGGGTTATACATTAATGTAATCAGCCACGTGCTGGGGGCATCCAGGGATGGGAAGCACCTTGATGCCCTTTTCCTTCCCACAGGACCAGTGGCAGGTCTATCCCCAGTCACCTCCTGCAGGTGGCTTTTCCCAGAGAGCTCCCAGTGTTGCTGTGTGAACTCTGGGCTGGGCCTGGGCAGCCTGACCAGAACAGGGACTCCTGGAGCCTGGCTGCTCCCTGAGGGGGCTCAGGGCACCCCGGGCACTTGGTGCTGGCAGGGCTCAGCAGTCACAGCAGTGCCACCAGTGAGCAGGAACCAGGGTGGCTTCCAGCTGCCTCGAGGGAGGAGAAGGAAATGGAGTAACTGTGGGCTTGGCTGCTGCTGTGGGGTGGGACTGGCTGGGAGAAGCCACCCAGGAGGGCAATTTAATGGGCAAGCAAAAAGCATAAAAGGCATTATCATGCTTAAGTGATTAAAAAAAAAAAGCTTCCTGAACCTCAGCATCTTGCAAATATACAGCAATCACTCTGAGGCAGATGGACAGATTGTCACATTAGGCTAAATTAGCTTGTTTGGTCACAATTGCCTTTATTCTTGCCTTTATTCTGTCAAGGGGAATACTAACTCTTAGGAACTCCTGCAAGGTTTTGTGATCCACAACAGAGACCAAAGACTTTGGAACAAATTTCATTTTTAGTAAGGTTTTCTCAGGGGGTGGTAGTGGTGGTGTCATATTTTTAAAGTGAATTTCCAGTGAGCAGCTTCCGTTTTCCACTCAGGGCCACTATCAGCCTTTTCTAAACCACTCTTCCTGAGCAACAGAAAAAGAGAGCTGCATGCAAATAATAGGAAGAAAGACAATTTCATGGCTAAAGTCTTAAGTACAGACTAAAAGCCTCTCCAATCCATGATGGCAGGATCATTGTGGTGTGGTTGCTCTACAGGGCTGCTTTGCCAACAGCTCTCATTTCAAAGGCTGGTAGAGTTTGAGAGGTGGTGGATTTAGGAGAGAAAACCCTGTTGACTAAGGGTATAGTGCTTGACTCCAAAATACATGAATAGAACTTGAACAAAGTGAGGCACAGGAGCAGAGAATTGCAGTTCACATGGATGGAACTCCAGCCAAGTCCTGTTTGTATGGGCATCCACTGCTATGGAGAAAAGCTACTAATATCCTTCAGCTCCAGACATGACTTCATATCCTAAGGCACGCTCCATCCACGTACCTTTCAAAGCCAGCAGCATCACTCCTGCTCTCACTGACCTCAAGAAAAAGCCACTATCACCCTAAAACTTTTGTCCACAGCTGTTTTGGCCCTGATGGATGCCTGGACCACAGACTGGATCATGGGACTGAAACAAAGAGAACAGATCAGAGCATAGGAGGGTTGTGAGCTCTGGCTGTGCAGGAGAAGCAATATTTCAGGGCTGAGAAAGGGCCACCCAGACTGATTTGTTTGCATTCATCAGGTTTTGTTACCATTCCTGAGGGGGTTTGTTGAGTACACACACTCGACTTTTATTGGTGCTGGAAGGGATGAGACCCTCTGCACTTAATTTATGAGGAATACAGAGTTTGTCCTGTTTGTTGCCCTTTGTCCACCAAAAGCAGAGATTGAAGAATGGAGATCTGGAACTGATCCTTAAAAAGTCCCCACATCAGTTTTTGCTTCACAAGTGCTCTCCTTGCACTCAGCAGCACTTGGTCTGTACTTCTGTGCTTCAGTTATTCTTAAAATTAAGACCAGCAGTACTACAAGGAATTAGAAAGGACCAATTAATTGTGAGACAGCAGTGCTGACACCCTGGGTTCCCACAAGCATCTTATTTCCTTCTGACTCTTGCAGACCTTCCTGCCCAGTAAAAACTTTCCCAGTCTTGGTACAGGAGTCTCCATAAGGATGAGCAATCCAAGGGAATTCCCTTAATTCCACAGATCTTTTCTCCATTTGATCTGTGCAGTGTCACAGACAAAAAGATAAAAAGGTATCTGCCAGCTATTGTCCTTTGATGAAATTATCCTTTTTTCTTTCATTTTTTCTCTCTCAAGTGCAGCTAAGAGAGGGATCAATGAACTCTACCAGAGCTGAACTGCAGCTGAACAGGGAAGCCACAGTTTTGCTTCATCACTTGAAGCACAGGCACAAAAACTGTACTGTGAGATGGAGTAACATAAAAATCTATCCCATTGTAGAGGGAACTCCAGAAGCTGGGGAGCTGCAGGGAGAGGATGTCCAATTTTAGGAGCCTGCTCCAGTGTAAGATGTGTCTGTAAAATGGTTGGAGGCTGCGTGGGTCAAAGTGTTCCAATCCCAACTTTTCCTGTTGTAGGTTTTTCACTGCTAACCGCAGTGGGGAATATGGATCACCAAACACAAAACCACAAGCAACAGAAAGCTAGGAACACATATGTGCTTGCCCACAGCACTGCTGCCTCTAAGCTGTTCTCCAACCAACAAAAACATCTCAGTGGCTGGAAAAGATGAACAGGCCTGGTTGCCAAGTCATGGCCTGAACTATTCCAGGGGCAGAAAAGACAGCTGGGCTGCTGGTAAAGAACAGGGCTATTTAAGGAGACTCACTCTGGCCTAATGGAAAATGCAAGGATAGAATTATCAATTATTTTACACTAACCCAGCATTTCAGATCCAGGAAAAAACAATCACAAGGAAGCAGAAGAGAGAAGCTGGTTGGATTCGGCTGGCAGCTCAATCCAGGTACAGAAAGAGCAGAATGTGCTACCCTTTAGAAGAAAGAAAATTAACTGTTTTTCAGAAGATGGTGATTCTGGAGTGTTTCAGCCTACAAAGCAAACTCCAAATGCACCTGCACTGTTGTTCCAAGCACTGACACAAAGTTGATGTGATCCCAGGGCCTTGGGAGCCACAAAAGCAATCAGTGGAACCGAGATAAAGAAATTATTTTTGGATGTATGGCTATATGCTGGTATTTTAAGTCATACTGCTGATCTGCTTTCTCTTTCAGCCCTCAGGGCAGCTGCTCCTGATGTGCTGCACAGTGTTCCATATTAAGAATTCCTATGCAAAACCCTGGCTGCCACCCAGAAAGCATGTTAGAGAGCAAACACACAGAGCCAAATAAACAACAGTCCCAGAGACTCTGAGAAAGGCCCAATGCACAACTGCCAAGGGGGACTCCAAGCTGAAATCTCCTCGAGAGGGAAAGCTCTTCAGCATGACCTTCAAATGCAGCTTTGTCTGCTTCAAACCCACTGTAACTGAACTTCTCCCTGTCCTTTTATCACAGCCTTGGCCCCAGACTGTTGACAGCCTCAGCACAGCCTGAGCTGTGCCATCAGATGCTCAGGAGTCACAGCATTTAGCAGGGTTTGTAATGAGGGAAGGAGGGCAGCAGAAAACTCTTTGGTTTTCTTTCACAGGAATGCTCTGTTCAGTGCCTATTACAAAAAAGGGCAAAACTTTGCTTTAGAATTCAGTCCAAAGTGCAAGTTTAAAAGAATTCTGAAATATCTGTGCCCTGTTCCTCAGCACTTCCTCTCACAGTTACATATTTCAACAGGCAGGTCTATAAATACGTGTGGCAGCCCAAAAGCTGAATGTCACGGTGTCTGATGAAACCTTTACAAGAACATTCCTCAGGACTTCCCAAAATTAACAACTTTGAACAACTTTTGTAATTTCTATTCAGGGCAGAAGCAGACTACATCTTTTGGAGATTTAAATACACATGCACCAAATAATATCTTGTTTACACCGTGTGTTCCAGGCTGTACTGGCATTGTGGTGCTTATTCACAGCACAGGATGTAGCACTTTCTGTCTCCCAACAAACCAGCAGCACTTGATTTTGAAGGCCAGAACATCCTTTTGTCTTGTTTGCTCTCCTGGGACAAACATAAGTGGATCAGGGAGGGAAGCATTCCGATCTACAGCACAGGGAATTCAGCAGGTATAAACTGGAGCTGGAAATGAAGTTGGTGATCTAATATGCTGCTGTCATAGCAGCTCAGATGTAAGAGAAAAAGTAAATCATATTTCCTGGCTCTCTGTGTCAATGGAGGTGCTGCAGCGTGTTTTACAGCAACCCTCAGGTCCCAAACAATGTTTTCATCTGAATGGTTTCATTCAGCTTCACAAAATCCCAGGGATACATTGCTGGACATAACATCCTCCCCAACTATTCCCATGGCTGCAGTTCTGTGCCTCTAGCCTGGCTGCAGATGTTAAAGAAACCTGGGCCTGGGGCTGTGGTGGATCTGAGTCAAAGGCTCCACTGAGAGCACTGGGGTATTTAAGGTAACTGCACAATCCTGGAGTGACAGGTGACTGCTGGAGGACACCTCTGGTCACCTCCCAGTCCTTCCACACTGTCAGAGTGGCTTGATGGCCAGGGCAGGACTGGGTATTCAGTCACACTTGGCATTTGCACCAAAATGTTTGCACCAATGGGATTTTATTGGGTCCATCTCTAGGGGTGATGTATTAAACAGAAAAAAACCCCCAATTTTTCTGGTGTAAAGGTATGTTACAGTTGCCAGGGACAGAGAGCTGCAGTTGCTGGCTGTCCCAGACAGCTGCTATTTAAGGGTATCTATAAATATGAAGCACAGCTCCCAAAAACCCACCTGGAAATCCCAGGGAGAAAAAAGTTATCTTAAATGCTAAAATTAGATGTGACTAATCCCAGTTCTGTGGGCACAGGAGCTAGCTGATTCCTGCCCAGGTTGGACAAACAGCTCCTGAGATGACTGAACATCAGGTAGTATCACTTTTCAGCTGTAGAAGGATTTGCTTTGGCACTTTGGTCCCACTCCACAGGGAGAACTGCTGAGCAGAATTTTGCTGCTGTCCTGGTTCTGGGAACTTTCTGAAAGGACACTTGTTTTGTTGGCTGGCAGCTGCACAGAAAACTCTGGAGGGATATACTGGTGAGCCCCACAAGTCTCTGACCTGTCTCACCTTCTATTCTGAGAGTATTAGCACAATTCACTTAGGATATGAGGGGACTGGATCAAATCCAGGAGAAGAGATTAGTTAGGTCTAAGGAAGTGGCTGTCAAGCAGAGAAAGGTCAAAAGCCATCACACACATGGCACACAGCACCAGAATGTCCAGTTTTGTGCAGGTCAGCCCAGAAATTGTTGACCAAGGTGTGTCACCTGCCCCAGGATGCAACCAAGCCTGGAGGCTGCTGCCCTCCCAGCACTTACCCATGAAGAAAAGTCACTTACCCATGAAGAAAAGTTCCGGGGACTTTTTGTCTGTAGCGAACTCTGCCATGGGCCCACCAAACCGCAGCCAGAGCCCGAAGGCAATGACAGCCAGTCCTGCCAGCTGCAACACAAACAGAGCAGTCAGGGCTGCAGTGACAAACGGCTGCAGAGCATCACAGCAGTGTCTTGGCACCTTGTGCTTTCTTGAAATGCCACAGCTCAGAATTGCACTGTCAGAAAATTCATGCAACACTTGCCAGGGTTTGATAACAACAAATTCCTATTGCAGTGCAGTGTAGTTCTTTCTTTCAGCTCCTCAGTGTAGTGGTGCTTCTGAACTTACTAGAGACTCTTAAACCTTGTCAGTTATTTAATTATCAAAACTGGGCCTGAATTGTCATGAGAAATGGAGTGGGGCAGGGGACCCCCACCAAAACTAGGAGGTACAAGGATTGTTACTGGGTAGATATCTTAGATCACAGAAATTACAAACCAGTGATAGATGCTGTCAAGTGCAAGGAGAAATTCCCTTTAATGTGAACAAGACCAGGTCACAAAGGAGTGTCACAGCACGTTGTTTGAGGGGAAAGATCTACAGTCAGAGGTTTCAGCCTGACCACATGCCAGACAGATCATCAGCCTACCAGGAAGTGCTGTGTGACCTGGCAGAGAACTGCAACACCCCTCAGGAGCAGAGCTGTGTGTCCTGCAGGCAGCTCAGGCACCCCTCAGGAGCAGGCACAGTGTCCTGCAGGCAGCTCAGACACTCTTAGGAGCAGAGCTGTGTGTCCTGCAGGCAGCTCCAGCACACCCTCAGGAGCAGGCACAGTGTCCTGCAGGCAGCTCAGGCACCCCTCAGGAGCAGGCACAGTGTCCTGCAGGCAGCTCAGGCATCCCTCAGGAGCAGGCACAGTGTCCTGCAGGCAGCTCAGACACTCTTAGGAGCAGAGCTGTGTGTCCTGCAGGCAGCTCCAGCACACCCTCAGGAGCAGGCACAGTGTCCTGCAGGCAGCTCAGGCACCCCTCAGGAGCAGGCACAGTGTCCTGCAGGCAGCTCAGGCATCCCTCAGGAGCAGGCACAGTGTCCTGCAGGCAGCTCAGACACTCTTAGGAGCAGAGCTGTGTGTCCTGCAGGCAGCTCCAGCACACCCTCAGGAGCAGGCACAGTGTCCTGCAGGCAGCTCAGGCACCCTCAGGAGCAGGCACAGTGTCCTGCAGGCAGCTCCAGCACACCCTCAGGAGCAGGCACAGTGTCCTGCAGGCAGCTCCAGCACACCCTCAGGAGCAGGCACAGTGTCCTGCTGCTGTCCAGGCCCAGAGCCTCAGCCTGTGGCACCTGCACAACCTGGACAGGCTCACAAACACCTGCTGCTTCCCAAGTGGGTGCCAGCCTGGCACAGTGCTCCCCTAACCTGTCCTGCATTCCCTGGCACTTGATCCATTGGCACAGCTCCACAAGCCAAGAGGGCAGGCAGTTGTACAGCTGGAGAGCTCAGGATCACAGCTTTCCTCACAGATGTGTCCTAGCAGAGAGTGAGGGTCCCCTGCCACCCTGTCACAGCATGGGGACCTCCCTGCTGGCAGCCACCAGGCTGTGGAGTGCCCCTGGCAGTTCGGGATGAATGTCCCAGCCAGCTGAGGAGATGGTTCCTTCCTCAGCGAAAAGGCAGATAACAAAACACAGTACTTGTCACTTTTGAGAAACGAATAACACAAAGCTTTGTCCTTCTGCTGCCTTGCAGCTGCAGCTGGGCAGCATCACAGTGCCCCTCCAGCTCGAGCACAGCAGCACTGTGTCCCCGGAGCATGCAGTGCTGTCACCACGAGGGAACAGCCTTTGGTTCAACTGTGCTTCAAGCATAAAGGAGACAAAAGCCCAAAACTGCTTGGTCCAGAGAGGCTGAACAGGATGACTTTGTGGCTTCTTTTAAAAAGACCCCAGTGAATCAGAAGGAAAGAAAAAGACATTTAAGAAGATAACATTGCTGATTGTTTTCTGGAAAACTGAAAGGACAACAGTGCATGAGGGAAAGAGAGAGGAGAGAAAGCGTGAATTCAGCTGCGTGGAACTGTGAGACTATTGAAAAGGTGCAATGAGGGGAGAATGGACACAGCATTCCCTAAATCTCTTGGGGTGATGCGAGGACTTTGTCTTAGGATGATCTTGTAGCAGCTGTTTTCTTCCTATTTGAAATGACATTAGTAAAAAGCACCGTGATGCTGCGAAATGTTCTGCTCACTGCACTGTACTGGGGGAACCTCTCCCAGCCTCCTCCTGCAGCCGCGTGGTTGCCGGGGAAATGATCGCTACTTTAAATGACCAGTTTCGACAGATGCTGTGTCTGCACAGCAATGCCATCTTACACCGAGCCGGTGCTTTCCCAGGCAGAGCTGCATCTCCCTAGGAGCGAGCAGAAGCCGGGAACGCTGCCCGGGCGCTCCGGCCGCCTCAGCTCGGGCAGCCGATCCCGCCGGGCTGCCCGGAGGGAGCCGCGCCCGTGCCGCCCTCCCGGCACCCCCGGCACCCGCGGCAGGTGCCCGGCCCCGCCCGGCCCCGCTCCGCCCGGCGCGGCGCTCACCCAGAAGGTCAGGTTGAAGATGAAGAGCAGGATCTTGACGCAGCGCATCCCCCCATAGCCCACGCCCATGGCGGGCGCTCCGGCAGCAGCTCCCGCGGCGGCTCGGCCCGACTCCGGCGGGGCGGCCCCGGGGGCAGGTGCGGGGCCGGGCGGGGCTGGCGCTGCCCGGGCGGATCCGCCGACCTGGGCCCGCCCCGGGGCGGACTTTGTGCCCGGCGCCGTGCCCGGGGGTTCCCGCGGCCGCAGCTGCCCGGGCGGGGCGCAGGCTGGGCCGGGCACCCCCTGGCCCCGTGCGCTCGGTGAAATCCCTCGGGGCGTCCCGTGTGACTCCGAAAGACGCTCAGATCTTGCGGATGCTGCGCGCAAAATTATAGGCAGGATCAAGAATGTGATGTCGTTAAACCCCTTTTGGTTCATAGCCATAGCTAAGAGCCCCTCAAGTTCATTTTCCAATCATTTATTTGTTCACTAATTTGACACAAAATGCTGACTCTGCTGTCAAAATCTTAAACCTTTCTCATCTTACGATTTTTTTCAGCTGCTCCTTCGAGGTCTCCAGGAACTCTGAGTCCAAAGTTGCCTGTGGGTCTTTGAGACAGGGGAGCACGAGGTAAGGTTGTGTCTCTGGAAAAGGAGTTTCTACATTAAACATTTCCTCTCCTTGTTTAACGAATAAACCACTTATTTCCTTTTTTTTTTTTTTTTTTTAGTTTGTGCTCTAGTCATAACTGTAGAGTTCTATCTATTCAGATTATTTTCAGGTTTTGAATAAATTTTCCTTGAGGTGATATGGAAACCATGCAAAAATGTGTTGGAAAAGATGTTTGGTGTTGTTATTTAAAATTACACTCCTCTAATGATGCAATAATACCAAAGGATGTTGGAGGTGGTTTCCTTTTCCACTCACTTTCCTCTTTGTTTTCAGTTGTGTTAAAGCCTGCCCATATTTTGGAAAAATAATCCAAAACAGTTTATTTGAATTGCAATGACAGAGTTTAATTAAGAATATCTTATTCCATTTGCAATGAATTGCAATGTAATACCATCTATTGGTTTAGTTGTTTGGGTTTTTTAAAGAAACATTGAATCTACCTTATAAGTCAGAGTAAAACACCACAATTTCCCTTTTTTTTTTTGCTTCTGTGATGCACTGCTAGATGGTGTTGACCAGGTCTAAGGTATTCCTTCTAAAATAACAAAAGCATGAATGCATTTGAATAATCAAAATAACTTCAAGACAATGAGATGCATCAAACAGTAGCAAGAGTCTTCATTATCCTCTGATACATTTGAAGCAGAGGAAAAACAAGAGAGTGGTTTTGCCTTGGATTGTGATGGCAACAAAAATAAATAGTTTTTTTAGAAGTCTATTATTAAGCTTCTCTATTTCTCTAGTAATTTTCATGATGATTTTCTCTAAAAGTGTAGGAATGGAGCATTCAGCCTTCATAAGTAGTAGGTCTCCTTCCCACGTAATTCTTGCAATGAACTAATCCCAAGGTGCTGCTTTTCAGCACATGGTTCTTGGCATCTCCTGGAGGCACCTCACAGCTTCCTCTGGCACTGCCCAGGGGTCACACAGGTTTGGGTGCCTGGGGATGTTCAGGCAGGTTTGGGTGCCCAGGAGCACAGGGTTGGCAAAAAGTCACTGGTGGGGCTCTGCTGGGCTTGGTTTTAGGGCTCATGTCTTCATAAAGGACTCGGATCAGGACTCAAAGGGATATTGAGAAATTTTGCTGCCAACACGAAACTGGGAAGAGCTGTTGACTCCCTCCGAGGCAGAGAGATCTTGATAAATGTGAGGGCTGGGCAATCACCAACCACGTGCAGTTTAACAAGGGCAAGTGCTGAATTCTGCACCTGAAGAGTTGCAGGATCTGCTAACCCTGGATATACGGGCAGACTGGGGAGTGAGGATGTGGAAAGCAGTGCTGTGGAGAGGGGGGGTCCTGGCGATGGCAGGCTGGATCTGAGTCAGTGTGCCCTGAGCCAGGGGGGACATCCCTGTCCTTGGGGCACCAGGGGTCCTGGAGATGGCAGGCTGGATCTGAGTCAGTGTGCCCTGAGCCAGGAGGGACATCCCTGTTCTGGGGACACCAGGGGTGCTGGTGATGGCAGGCTGGATCTGAGTCAGTGTGCCCTGAGCCAGGGGGGACATCCCCATCCTGGGGGCACCAGGGGTCCTGGAGATGGCAGGCTGGATCTGTGTCAGTGTGCCCTGAGGCAGGGGGGACATCCCTGTCCTGGGGACACCAGGGGTGCTGGCGATGGCAGGCTGGATCTGAGTCAGTGTGCCCCGAGCCAGGGGGGACATCCCTGTCCTTGGGGCACCAGGGGTCCTGGAGATGGCAGGCTGGGTCTGAGTCAGTGTGCCCTGAGCCAGGGGGGACATCCCTGTCCTTGGGGCACCAGGGGTCCTGGAGATGGCAGGCTGGGTCTGAGTCAGTGTGCCCTGAGCCAGGGGGGACATCCCTGTCCTTGGGGCACCAGGGGTGCTGGCGATGGCAGGCTGGATCTGAGTCAGTGTGCCCTGAGCAAGGAGGGACATCCCTGTCCTGGGGACACCAGGGGTGCTGGCGATGGCAGGCTGGGTCTGAGTCAGTGTTCCCCGAGCCAGGGGGGACATCCCTGTCCTGGGGACACCAGGGGTGCTGGCGATGGCAGGCTGGATCTGAGTCAGTGTGCCCTGAGCCAGGGGGGACATCCCCATCCTGGGGGCACCAGGGGTGCTGGCGATGGCAGGCTGGATCTGAGTCAGTGTGCCCTGAGCCAGGAGGGACATCCCTGTCCTGGGGACACCAGGGGTGCTGGCGATGGCAGGCTGGATCTGAGTCAGTGTGCCCTGAGCCAGGGGGGACATCCCTGTCCTTGGGGCACCCGGCACGCATCCAGGCTGGGTGAGGGAAGGATTGCCCCGCTCTGCTCTGGGGTGGGGCAGCCTCGCCTCCAGTGCTGGGGTCAGTTTTGGGTGTCACA
Source organism: Fringilla coelebs (assembly GCF_963513975.1). NCBI lineage: Eukaryota > Metazoa > Chordata > Aves > Passeriformes > Fringillidae > Fringilla > Fringilla coelebs. Next base: position 4,290,438 of record NC_140049.1, read on the forward strand.
ACATGAGAAGGATAAAAAGTTGTTGGAGCTGCCCAAAGGAGGGACACGAGGGTGGCGAAGGGTTCCGGGCCACACGAGGAGAGGCTGAGGGCACTTGGTTCGTTCAGCATGAACGAGCCTGAGGTCAGAGCTCATCGGGGGCTGCAGCTCCTCCCGAGGGACAGCGGAGGGACAGCTCCGACCTCGGTGACAGGGACAGGACCCAAGGAAGGGCTGGGGCTGTGTCAGGGCGGGTCGGGCTGGAGATCAGGGAAAGGTTCTTCCCCCAGGGAATGGGCACGGCCCCGAGGCCGCCAGAGCTCCGGGAGCGTTCGGACAACGCTGCCAGGTATGTACAGGGTGGGATTTGGGGCCGTCTGTGCCGGGCAGGGGTTGATGATCCCTGCGGGCCCCAGGCCATCGCTCGGCTCCATGGCGGCCCCGCGGGTCCCGCTCGGGCCCTCCCGGCGCGGCCGTGCCGCGGGCGGCAGCGCCCCCTGGCGGTGCCCGGCGCGTCCCTCATGGAGCAGGAGCTGATCGCGGGGCTCCGGCTCACCGGGGATCCCTGGGGAGGAGCACCGAGGTGCTCAGCGTGGTCAGTGGGCTCACTTCGCAGCCTGTTTGGAACAAATCAATACCGTTAAGAGAAGAAGAGAGGCACTGAATTTTTATCAGTAAGATTAACAGCTTGTGAAGGAGACATTAGCGTGTTAGACAATTCAGTGCTATTCCATGAGCTGCTGTTGCTGGACAGGACTGACATCTCCATCTGGAACACGTCCAGCTTCAAAATCCATGGATTTTATTGCTTTTTATATTAAAGACCCTTCTGTTATCAAAGTGTCCTTTCCCCCTGAGGTTCTTAGATGAAACAAGCATGTGGATATTTGTAACAGGCTTCAAGTCTGCAATTTCTTTGCAGTTAGATTTAAATTATGCAGATCCTGGGGTAAAGACTATTTGGTTTTGGTTATTTTCTGATTGCAGACCATGCTAGGAAACTTTTCAGCTAAGTGTTATCCAACTGTAGCACTAGGTGTTCAGATACTGCTAAACACATGGAATTACTTGTACTTGTAGTGACAGATAGATAAGAAACTGTCCTTGCTAGAGCAAGTGCTGTTTACTTTCAATTACTAAAAGAAAGCCTGAGTTATTATTCCCATAAATATCATCCTGACTTGAGAATTAAAATATTTTAAAATGTATTTGGGTAAAGGGAGGGGGTGAATGTTACCATTTCCCTTCCAGATCTGACCTACCCTTCCTCTGTTTTCCAGTCTTCCAAATGGTTCTCTGGTAACCTATCAACCTTTCAGATATCAGGAGAGCACAATACTCTTTTTCCTTTCCAGTGTTTGACTGTTTCCTAAGTGGTTTACAATTCCAGTTTTACGCTTTATGAACAGCAAAACTCCTGTGAGTGTTTCGTGGCTCTGCAGAGGATTGTTCAGATTTCATAGAACTAAAGAACAAAATGATAGAATGGTTTGGGTTGGAAGCGACCTTAAAGCTCATTCAGTGTCACCCTCTGCCATGGCCAGGGACACCTTCCACTATCACAGGTTGCTCCAGGCCCTGTCCAGCTTGGCCTTGGACACTTCCAGGGATCCAGGGACAGCCACAGCTGCTCTGGACACCTGTGCCATGTCCCCACCACCCTCACAGGCAAGGATTTATTCCCAATATCCCACCTAACCCTGTCCTCTGGCAGTGGGAAGCCATTCCCCCTTGTCCTGTGTGCTTCCTGTTTCTCAGCTGCCTCTATGCATGATAAGCTCAAATTCCCTGTTCAGGGTCCAAAATAGCCCTTCAGAGAAACATCAGCCAGGGAGTGAGGTGGAGCTTCCTTACTAAAAATAATCTTATTCCCTGACTTTAATATTTCATTTACGTGGAACTACAACTGACTTTAAATTCCAAGCAAACAGCCCCAAACCCATACTGGACTCCCATTCTTCCAGGGACAATGAAACTTGCATCATACCTTTGGCATCTGTGGTGCTCTTTCCATTTCCAATGAGTAATTGCCGGAATTCTGGGCCTGGCAACTCGGTCTCTGTCTCTGAATGCAGCTCAGGAATTGCTCCCTGGAATACAAAGGAGGTCAGAAGGGAGTGTATTTCTCCAAGTGTCTGGGCAAATCATCTGCTCCTTTGTTGCCTTCCATGCTTTTAAATTTTTTTCAATATATTTACTTGCTTTGCATCAGGCACTAGCATGATGGGTCAGCCTGCAAAGCTCACAAGGGGCTGCTGAGAACTGCTTGGATGCCCTGGCCTTGTTTTCTTTTTTCAGGAGTGTTCAGAATATGCTGTGCTTCAAATCCCAGCCTGCCTCTGAAAGCTGCTTCTCAGAAAATGCATTGCAAAGGTGTAAAATCCCAGAACCCTGTCTACAGCAAGCATGATCTGGATATTATTTCTAGCATCACCCCTTAAAGGCCAAAGTGGGAAGGAAGATAGAAGAACACAAATTTCCTTTTCTGTTGTGCTCCAACAAGCCTTTCCCAGTCCCAGCTTGGTGTTTTGAGTCCTCTCCCAGCTCTCCACTAAAAAAATGAGAGAGGTTCATCCAATTACCAGTTATATTCTCTCTCTGCAGATTCCTTCCACTCTTGGGCCTGGTTTCTCTCTACTCAGGTAGATGTGAGCTGCACAATCCCACTTGGATTCAGCAACTCTTCCTGCTGAGTCCCTCTGCAAGGTGCAGGTGAGTGGTACCTGACACTTACCCAGATGATCACTGTGTGTGTGATTTTGGTGGGCAGGAACACAGGATGATCTGGTTTGCAGGCTCTTGCAACAGACACAGCCTGCACAGCCTCTAGGTGTGGGTGCTCCAAAGGAACATTCCCACTAAATCTTCCCTTGCCATGGAAAAGGAGCTTCCATATCACAGTTCAGCATCTCTACCCTGCTCAGGTGAGACCCCACCTGTAGAGCTGCCTCCAGCCCTGGGGCCCAGCACAGGAGGGACCTGAAGCTGCTGGAACCAGTCCAGAGGAGGCTTCAGGATAATCAGAGGGCTGGAGCAGCTCTGCTGGGAGGAAAGGCTGAGATTTGGGATTGTTCAGCCTAGGGAAGAGAAGATTTGGGGTGACCATTTTGTGGCCTTCCAGGAGCTGAAGGGCTGGACAAGAAGGATGAAGAGTGACAAGGTCCTGGAGGGACAGGACAAGGGGGAATGTCTTCCCACTGCCAGAGGGCAGGGTTTGATGGGATATTGGGAAGGAATTGTTCCTTGTGAGGGTGGGGAGGCCCTGACACAGATTGCTCAGAGAAGCTGTGGCTGCTCCATCCCTGGAAGTGTCCAAGGCCAGGTAGGACAGGGCTTGGAGCAGCCTGGGACACTTGAAAGTGTCCCTGCCTGTGGCATGGGGTTGAGCAAGAGGGGCTTTAAGGTCCTTTCCTGCCCAAACCATTCTGGGGTTCTGTGATGTGGTAAGAGCTGGAGTTGGTGTGCAAGGGAAGAGCCTCTTTCACACATTTTTGCCATAATAATATTATCCCATTCTCAGCAGTGGAGTATCCTTGACCAAAACACAGAACTGCCAGGGAGGAACTTTTGTCCCTGATTAATGTTGCCTCTGGACATGAAGTAGACTTTGAAAAAGCAAGCTTAGTTGTTTCTGCTCCCCATTAATCAGTAGCACATTCTGGGCAGTTGATGTTGATTTATCCATGAACCATCTCTGACAAAATGTAATGAATGCTCATGAAATGTTTTAATTTGGCATGATTTCCCTGGAAGGATTAGAAAAGTAAGAGGATGCTTTGTTTCCCAGGAAACCTGGCCTGGAAGATAATAACATGATCTGTCAAACTGTAAAAAACACTAAGGAAAAACAGGTTATCAGAAGTGTTGCTCAAGTTTAATTAGAAGGAATTCTGTTCCGTGTGATGGCTGAGGTCTTTTTGAGTTAATCTGGCTGTTTGGGTCAGCATGGAAAATGAGGTATGGAACTGATTCCATGGTGAGTCACAGGGGGTCTGGGACAGCTGAACAGGGATTAATTCATTTTGCCCAGGCCAAAGAGTCTCTGCTGTGGATTACAGTGAGAGCAGTTGCCAGGAGAAGGAGGTCCCTGCCTGCATGTGGATGTTTCTCCTGTATTTACAGCCTTCCCAGGGAGAAGGACAGACACTTTTATCCTCATTCTTACAGACCAAACACCTGAGACACTGCCTGCTCTCAATGCCCAGTGACAGAGAAAAGGCTGTTTTTCCAGAACTTTTGTGTGTTTATTGTCTCTGGACTCAGGAGGTTTCCACAGGTCTGGGGGACATGTAACACAGCCAGTGCAGAGTGGAGATTTTCTGCAAAGATTGGGCCACTGGAGTGATCCCAGAACTATAAGTTCTTGAGTCTGGTCCTAGCTCAGCCCTGTGGTTTACTCCCATATAATCTGTTGTTCTCTTTAGGGAATTAAAATCTAATACATATAAAAGGGTCTAAGAGTGACTTATTTCATAGTGCTCTGGGACTGTTTATTACAGAGAGCCTATTAAAAAGCTCTACTAATCTCTGAGCTGTATTCCATCATCTTTTCCAACCTTAATGATTCTAGGAGCTAGAGGAGGGCGTACAGCACTGCCCTTAGCCTGGAAAGTAGCAACAGCAGAAACCCAGGGTGCTGTACAGAGCTCCAAACATTGCCAGCCATTCCAGGAATACCCCTGGGGCAATCCCCTGGGGGCACGTGGAATTTCATGCAGTCAGCAGGAGGTCCCAAAGGCCTTGACTCACAATCTGCATCACAGGAGGGAACAAGCTGTTGCTGCTGTCTTGACTTGAAAATTGTTTGAGCCAAGTAGGAAAAGGAAACTGCTCCAAAGGGCAGTGGAAAAAAAGAAAGTTACTCAAATTCAAAGCTTATGCCTCAGGATCAAGGAAGTTTACTAGACAGGTTTTAAACTGCACATTTCTGTGGTACTTCAAAAATGCATCACGGCTGGAATGTGAAATCAGAGAAGTGAGTGGTGAAACGTGCCACGTCCTCTCTGCTTTCACTGACTGCCATCGGGGACTGGGCTGATTTGCAACACCATGAGAAATACCAGTTCCACCAGTGAGGTCTGGGAGCCGGGTCAGCTCCGGAGGGAGGGAGGCATTGCTGGGTGTGCTCCCTCCAGCAGAGCCTGGCTGCAGTTCAGAGCTGCCTCCAGCTGGCAGGAGATGAAGATTTCACTGACAGCAGGGGCTGAGTGGCACTTGCAGGGTTTGCATCTCGTTGTGATGGTGGAGGGGGTACCCAGCAGACAGCAGCAATCCTTAAAGAGAAGTGTCTGCTTCCACAAAACTGCTTTAAGCTGGGAATTGGTGGAGGTTTAGGCATTTTTTCAAGTTTCAGTATAAGGACAGCAGATGATGTATGAGCTGTAGCAGGTGCTCAATTTCACTCCCTGAAACCCAAGGCAAAGGGAAATCTGAACACGTTTATGGCCTTTAAGGAGGTATGTTTGTTTGTTGGTTAAACAGAAGAAAACAAGGGAAATGAAGAAGCTTAGAAAGCCCATTTATTTTCCTGTTTCTCTGAATATTGACAGCTTTCCATCAAGAAGGCAGCTTTTAAAACAGACAACACTATGGAGTCTAAAAGCTTGGTCATTATTAACATTTGGTTATTGTTATATCTGGGGCACCACCATGCTGCCTGCTCTAGCCTTACTATGAAATGTGATTTTCTCTTGGCACAGAAGAACTCTGCCTGTGTTGTATCAGAAGAATATTTGGACACAGCATTCAATTATCTGAGGGAAGTTTTGGTTTCTGTTCAAAGAAATCATCAGTCCAACGTGTTTACAAGAAATGATTTTGTTAATTTTTTGGGGAAGATTTCTCTGCTATTTTATCTGTCCTGCAGGCAAGCACTCCACTCAAGTTAAACTGGCAGCAGCAGCAGTGCCTTTCCCCTGCTCCTCCTCACTCCAGGAGTCAATTTCTTTGCTGAGCTGCACCTTGAATTCAATGGTTTTAATTCCGCTCCTTCACATGCACATCAGTGTTGGGGGAACTTTGGGGTCCAAAGCATCAGCACTGATTAAATGTAAAATTATCCCTGCAGGATGAGCTGCTGAGGACAGAATCCCAGTCAATGACTGAGTCCAAAGAGCTTTTCTAAATTCTACCCCAAGTTACTCCTTTGCAAGGACAAACCAGAAGGGAAAGATCCAAAATGAGCTTTGTTGTGTGAATGGTTTCTTCTCAAATAAACAGAAATGCTGCTGAGTTTTCCATTTTCCATGGAAATTTGCTAGAAAGCAGGGGAACTGAGAAGAGTTCTTTAAAAAATGATGTATCCAAAGCTATTCTTGTGCTATTTATACAAAGCCTTTGCATCTGTAACTGCATGTTAGAGAGGTACAAAATGTCCTTCCAGAGCAAATGTACTCGGACTAATTCAGACATATTTGGCAACTCATAAAGGTGTTTAACTGTTCATGGATCTGGGTAGAAAAGTCAAGGACTTTTGACTTTAAGACTGAAATCAGATGCTAATAGTGACTGATGTTTATGTCAGGAACTTGCCACTAAGACCAAAATGCCTATTTTTATGCAAAGTCAAATCAACCCATGTCTAAAATCACTATTTATTGCATGTTCAATGCAGAAGACTTCACTGAGTTTTATAAACCTCCTCCCCTTCCTCAGTTCCTATTAACCCCTGTAAGAAACACTCATCAGGGCTGTTAAAATATTTGCAGTGTGGAAAAATATTTGCAGGTGTGGAAAGGAAAATCATGGCAGTACCGGGACACGACTCCTATTTCACATGGATCCCTATTTCAATCATGATAGAATCTCATTTTCTATCCCATTCACATGAGTGCTGCTTTTCTGCTTCTGGCAGGAACACTTGAAGGAAATATATTGATGTGATTGTGGTGTGATGCTGTTTGGGTACAAGAAGAGAAAATTTCCATCAGGGAGAGCCGATCTGAGCACAGCTGCTGCTGCTGCTTGGAAACTTGCCAGTGTTTTAAATAGACTTCTACATTTTCCCAGGTCTAAGAAGTAGTAGGAAAGGCTGTTAAGAGTGGAGTAGGATTAAGTGTTTAGGGAAAATTAGGGGAAAGGTATTGGAGTTTTCGTGCCTGGCTGTGAAGTGCAGGAGAACTGGAGAAACCCATTTCCAGTGCTCCAATCTGTGTAACCACCAGCCAAGGAACAGGACTCTTCCCTTGAAATCATCCCACAGCTCAGCCTGCCCTTATTTCCATTATCCTCACTCAAAATTTTCTTCTTCTGATCTTCTTAAAACAAACATCACTGAATTCCAGCAGGCCCAACTGGGAATGTGCTCCTCCTATTCCTACCCTTACATTCCCAAGCCGTTTCCTTTAGCTGCCCATAAAGTGGACAGGCCATTGGTGCTACCAGAACATACATTTATTTCTCAGGCATTGCTTTCAAGTCAGGTCTGAGAATTTCACTACTATGCAAGATATCTGAAACAATATCAGTCCCCAGCCTGTGCTCTTCCCATCTCCACCTTCAGTCTGGAAAAAACAAACCCATTTGGTGCCTGAGTCTGTTCGCTCACATGGTGCGCACACGACTGGAGCTAAATCAGAATTAGCTAAAACAGGAAGCTTATTTCAAAGCCTGTGCAGCCCAGCCAGGAAAGCTTCCAGAAACATGTGCTCTGAGATGATCTCAGCACGTTCATTATTCAGACTGTGAATAGCTTTAAAAGGGCCAAATTTCTTCGGGTTGAATCAGCTAGGAAAGAAATTCAAATGGAGCAGTAAGGATTGCTTGAGCAGTTCAGGAAATGTTTGTTGGAGCCACTAAAAATGCAGGAGGTAGAAAAATAAAATAGACTTTGATAAATATGTGTTAAAAGTTTGGGCTTATAAGAAACTGGAAAAGTAAATAGAAGTACCATATTTTTTTTGTAGAACGGTGATGCTCTAAACCCTTTTATATCAAGAAAAACCATCCAACAACAGCAACACTCCACAAGCAGATATAATGGTCATGAAAATATCAGACATGTTGAGTAATTTTGCTATTTTGGGGATAAAGTGAAAGTAGCCATAATTATAATTCAGGAATTTTATTTAAAAATATCATCATCACCATTAATTTTGCAGTCAACCTGTTTTTCACAGTGGCTTAAGTAATGAAATTCTATGGATCTATAGAAGTGCTTCAAACCAAAGACAAACCCTCTCATTTAATACCAAAAGCATGGACTGGATGTTCTGAAACCACACTAGAGGGCACTTGAGCTGCTTCTTCTTGAGTGGATAAAGGTCAGAGCAGTAGGATGCTTATCCAGGAGCAGCAGTGAACTGAATTGAACATGGGAATTATCAGGATTTATCAATATTAGGTTGGTAGAACAATCAGTGATTTCCCCCAACAGCCTAATGGGGGGGAATAGGTGTGAATCTCCAGGTCTAAATTTTGCTTGTAGGTACTGTAAGCAACTAGGAGGAAATAATGTAAAAATTGCTGGTTGATTGCAATAGTGTTTTGTCTTTGTGCATGGATCAACCACAGAAATGTGGGATACTTTGGGAGTTTCAAAGAAAATTTAGTCTCAAACAGAGCAAATGTCTGGAGAGCTGAGCTGCTCTTTGCTCCCACTGTAGTAGTCTTGCTCCTGACCTGTCCCCATTTGGAGGGTGATGCCCTAAATGATTTTGTGGGAATAGAAACAACAGCACTTGACAGCCTTTCTGCAAAGTAAAATAAAAATAAAATAAACACTGAAGGCTAGGAAGGGAGTGAGGACCCCACTGCTTATAACCCACCTTCAGAAGTATGGTTAAAAAAAATTAAGTGTGTTGATCTGGTTCCCAATGTGGAAAACACCCACAGAAGTCTGAGTGTGTTTAGCTGGAGGAAAGGAGGCTCAGGTGGAATTTCTGGCTCTGCACAAGTCCCTGACAGGAGGGGACAGCTGGGGGGGTTGGGGGTTTGGGCTCTGCTCCCAGGAACAGGGACAGGAGGAGAGGGAACGGCCTCAGGCTGGGCCAGGGGAGGTTTAGATTGGACATTGGGGAAATTTTTTTCACTGAAAGATTGATCAGACACTGGCACAGCTGCCCAGGGCTGTGGTGGGACCACCATCCCTGGAAGTGTTCCAAAGTCACGTGGATGTGGCACTTGGGGACAGGGGTTAGAGGTGAACACAGCGGTGCTGGAGGAATGGCTGGACTGGATAGTGCCAAAAGGCTTTTCCAGCTGAATGGTTCCATGATTCTCTGATCTCTCAGGGATCAAGGCCTCCCTGCCTTTGGTGCTGGGCCCAGAGGTCCTGGAGCCCAGAGCAGCTCCTGGGCACCTTCCCTGCCCGTGCAGAGCCCGGTGGGCTCAGGTGCTGCTGCACAGCCCCAGTGACAATTCATTTCCTGCAGATGACCTTGATGTGTCTGTAAAACAAACTCTGCTCGAGGGCTGGCTGCCTCTGAAGCAGGAGGCACTGCAGTGGCTGAGTTTCAAACAATTCTCTTTTTGCCCTGACAGGTACAACCAAACTCCAGCTCTCAGCAGCTTCACTCTGTCATCACTGAAACAAAGCTACGAGCTGCAATTAAATTTCTGGGCAATTTACAGACTTTCTGGTAAGTCAGGTTTCTTATGAAGGATGTGGATTCTTTGTATATACTGAGGAACACCCATTTGTTTGTGGATCACTCTCCTCCAGCCACAGGGAATTGCTGGCCAGTTTTGTGACCTTTCTGTCTGCGTTTGCTGTTCCTCAGCCTTTTGTCTTTCCCCTTCCTGTGCCCTTGGGAGACCCCACCTGCAGCAACTCTTCAAAAAACTACAGTTAAATTGCTGTCCTACCCCTTCTGCCCTTCAGTACATGTTTCCTCATGAGTATCCAGGCACAGTGGGGGTTTTCCTGCTCCCAGCAGTGAGGTAGGACGTGTTTGTTGACAGGCTGACACGTGCAGCACGTCCTTGCAGCAAGGACAAGCTGTGTGCAGAGGAAAAAGCCTTGGGAGAGCTGGACAAGCCCTCACAGGATCCAGGAGCCACCTCAGACCTCTCTGCATTCCATTCAAATGCCAGGTGTGCTCTTCTGATGTGTCTCCAGGAGCAAGGAGGCACGGAGGGAGGCAGGAGCACCTCCATCCCTGCTTCCATGAGGAGAGGGGGAGGATGTCTCCTGGCAGATGCTGCCTTTGCTTTTTTGGAGCACTACTGGGTTATGCTTGGAACCTGTTAATGAGATTAATACAAAAGCTGAGTGGGATGGAGTGGATGGAGACACAGATCTGGTTTTTACTACTGACATATTGATCTAATCTTTCCATGCTTTCCATGTATATCCTGGATATTTATGGCATTAGAACACACCACTAGAAACACTGAGCACCCAAATCCTCCAATTTTTATCACTTTTGTAAAGCTCCTCTTTGAAGTATGTTGAAGGGGATTTTTTGCATTTTAGCTATAATCAGAATTTAGAGCACATGGGTAATAAAAGGAGTTATTTTGTAGTAACCTCCTGAATGGTAACAGTGCTGTGTACAGGGGAACTTTTCTGTCTAAAAGGAGCATATCCTTTAAAATGGAATAAATTTTACCTCCCTAAGAGGAGCTTTCTCTGCCTGGAATAAGAAGAAATTACCTTCCTTCTGCTGAGTGAAGGTTTTGCAAATATATTTTGTTGTTGTTGGGTTTTAAAATTAATTTTATGTTGGTTTTTTTTACACACAGACTTGAAGTTTTTGGTGAACTCCCTCCTTCCCAAATGTTTTTGGGTGGAATAGAGGACAGAAATTAAAGTTTATTGAAATTCTGAGGTTAATGACTTTGTTCTTTAGCTTAAATTAGATTGTTTCCATGACAATCCTTCAGTTAATTGCTCTTAAGCCACTTAATACCACAATTTCTTCTGGGCTTCCTGTGCTGATGCACGTGTGGCCTGATAGGAGCTTTCTTAGCAAAACAGCTGAAATTGCATCAGGGAGGACTCAGAATAAGGAAAGGAAAAAAGTGAGCAAGAATAAGAGAACAAAGGACAATAAGTGTGAGTCTGACCCAAACTGCTGGGATGCACATGGAGCTGGAGATGATTTAGGCACAAAGGAAGGAATGAGAGCAAAAACTTCTCCCCTGGGTTCAAAGCTCTTGGTAAAAGCATAAGAGAGATCCTCCAGTTGCTGAGGTCAAACATGGAGGAGATGACTGTGTAGAGATTTAGGATGTCTGGAACTGTCAGCTTTCCAATGAAATTACAAAACAGTGCTCTGAACATGGAGAAACATGCAGGAAGAAATATTGTGATGCCATATGACTTAATTTGGACAAGAGGTAAATTTTAAAAATAGTGCATGGGCAGAGTTGGCAACAGATCAGGACTCAGAATTTTGACCTGTTACTGAAAAAGCAGCACTTCAGATTTTAGATATGGAATTGTTTCTCTGAGCTGTGTGGCTGAAGAAAACAAGATGGATGGGAGTCAAGATCTGTGAGAATTTTCTGGAAATCAGTTCTTTTCCTTGGATTTTTGGTAATATAACCTGCACCAGTTCCCTGTGCTTCTTAGTGCCTATCAGGTGAAGTTGGGTGATGTTGTGTTGGCCAATATTTTCTTTTATATAATCTGGATAATATAATGGGAACTCTGTCAGGAATTTATGAATGACAACGAAGCTGTAAAATGCTGCCAGAATGGGGGAGGACAGAACTCAAATTGCAAATGAGAGATTGAGGAAAATCTCTAAAAGAGTAGCTATAACTTAATCACAGTATAGAAGATCAGGGATTAGTGTAGAAATAAACATCATCACAGTGGCAGCATTGGGAGCAAATGGCCAGGTAAGGTCTGCAGTGAGGAATTTGGGAGATGCTGTGAGCTGAGCAGAAAATGCTGCAGGGAAGGAGGCAGCCCCTGGTTAATGTGGACAGGTCCCAGTTTGGGGGGGACCATGACAATCAGCACCCACAGCCCCTGTGGGGTTCTGCTCCCCAGGAAAGGTGGGGACCACTAGGGGACAACCCAGACCAAGTTTCAGCTCTCTGATCCCTCTTGGAGCTGTAAACATGAGATCATTCCATGATATCTCCTGCATATGTCCTACATATGGCTCAAGTCTTCACTGTGAACTCTGCAAATACTGCAAAGAATAATATGAAAGCACAGCCCAGATGAGATGGTATCAGAATGTAGGAAAAAAGCTTAGAATGTAGGGGAAAAAAATCCAAGTGACAAAAGCTGGATGAATCTGGAAACTTGCTCCTTCATAGCCTTGTGATTGCAATCCTGCTTTCTGTCTTTCTTTGGCTGTCCTGTGTGATTGCTCAGAAATGGGAGAAGACTAAACCCATTTCCTTGATTCCTACAGTCAGAAGCTGAAAGAATAAGATAAAAGATTAGTATAGAAGTACAAAGAATAATATAGCATAAATAAATAAATAAATAAAAGCACAAAGAATAATATAACAGCACAGTCCAGATGAGATGGTATCAGAATGTAGGAAAAAAATCCAAGTGACAAAAGCTGGATGAATCTGGAAACTTGCTCCTTTATAGCTTTGGGATTGGAATCCTGCTTTCTGTCTTTGGCTGTGCTGTTTGATTGCTCAGAAATGGAGGAAGTCTAAACCCATTTCCTTGATTCTTACAGTCAGTAGCTGAATGTCTTTTCTCCAGCCCTCCCCTGCACTTGCAGGCCAGGTAGGTAACTTCCCATGGATGCTTGTGGTGATTAAGGCTGCCTTGCAAAATGGCTGGTGCTGTCCAAAAGCTGTTGGAAATCAGGATTTCTGGTAGCTCTGATGTTGGCTTATATCTGGCTTTCTTCTGTGACTTTCACAGCTCCTTGAGAATTAAGCACTTCTGCTGGAATTGAGGTGGTGTGGGAGGGTCACCATTCCCAAATCTTTTTTCTTCCCACCCATATCTCTTGAGTGTTTCTGTGCCTGCCAGTTGTGTGTCACAGTCGTGCTCTGTTGCAAACACTTGGAAATACACAGATTTGTTCTGCCTCAGGATGTTTTAATGCTTTTAAGGTAAAAAAATTATATTTTTTTAGTGTAAAAATGTGACCATCCACCAACCTTTCCTGCCCTGATGACTGCCAGCTTCTCCTGATCCTGCAGAGGGAAGGACACAGACAGGGTGGGTTTAGATCAGACGTTGGGCAGGAATTGTTCCCTGGGAGGGTGGGCAGGCCCTGGCACAGGGTGCCCAGAGCAGCTGTGGCTGCCCCTGGATCCCTGGCAGTGCCCAAGGCCAGGCTGGACAGGGCTTGGAGCCACCTGAGACAGTGGAAGGTGTCCCTGCTATGGCAGGGCTGGCACTGGATGAGCTTCAAGTTCCCAACCCAAACCATTCTGTGGTTCTACAATTTTATGACCCCATCAATACAATGCTTATTATTGAACATTTAATTTTTTTTCTTTTTCTGAGCAGTAACTTCAGCATCCATTTTTGGTGGCTGCAGTGAATTCTGGGCTGAGCTCAGGGTACTCTTGGTTCTGTATTCCTGGTGAGATGTAGACCAACATTTAAATGTGTATTGAGTCCTGCTTGATAAACCTGGCAATTTGCAGCTTCCCCATAAACACCACTTTGCATAGCAAATATTTTTCAATCAGTATCATCTGTCTTGCAGGTTTTGTTTCTTCCAGGATAACAAACCCCTTCTCTGTTTGCAAGAGTTTTTGCTCTTTCCAAGAGTTGCAAACTGAGGCTACAGCCTCAGTAAAAGGAACCATAAGGCTGAGTTAAGATCCTCCAAGGAGGAATATGGCTGGAAGCAGCTCAGGTCTCTGCACTGAGCTGTTAAGGCTGAGCTTCCAAGTTTCTAATCAAAAGCTGAAACCAGATGGAAGTAAAATGTGAGGAATAATATGAAAAATATGTTTCTGAGGAGATCAAATGGAAGAAAGAAAATGAAAATGTTCTCAACTGACTCCAGTGTTCCTTCAGAAGCAGCTTTGGAGGAGTTGCCTCGTTCCTCCTCCACCTTTATTTTGTCCCTAGGTGCACCCAGGTGAGGCCAAGTGGAACCTGTGGAGCTGGGGCTTTGCCACAGTGCTCCTGCCAGCACTGAGTAACTCAGGTTTTCTGGGTTACTAAATCAGATTTAGGAACCTAACAGGTTTTCTGTGCTCTCCAAAGGCTCTCCCTGCAGTATGCAACTGAAAGGACAAAAATTGAATGTGCCAGCTCTGCAGGTAAAACTCTGTTCTTGTTTCTTTATTTGAGGCAGTTAGGATGACTTTCTCTGAAGAGCAAGATTTTGAAGGACCTGAAACCTCTTGATCCTGAAGATCCAACAATTCAAGAAGGAGAAGGGGAAATAAATAATGAAATCTCTCTGACAAGCAAGATGTGTCCTTATTCAGAGAACAGGAATACCATTCTTTCCTTCTTTGGGGAATACATGAACAGAAAAATGAACCCAGAGACAATAACATAAGAGTGTTGTCAAAGTATTCCAAAAAATAACTGAGACTTGTGCAGATGCCAAGTCTAACTTTGGCTGATTCTCTTTTTTAGGAATGTTGTAGAGCAATTTTCTGAATTCTATTAATATAACAAGCAAACAGACTTTGGATGCTCTGGATCTACATTGTGGGAAGTAAAGGTGATTTCTTGGAGATTTTATAGAGTCCAAGAGCCTGCATGCTTTTGAAATGTGAACTTAAATATTATTTATAAATTAAAAGATGGTTAAAAGTTTAGGGAAGGGAAAGAGGAGTGCAAAGCCTATGGAATATGCTGGTGATGGTACAGGATGTGTGCAGGCCATGATGAGGGATGATTACAACAATAAATTCTGTTTATTCCAGCCATGGCAGGGAGGATGGAGAGTTTGGAGGATGGAGAATCAACTCCATGGCTCTGAGCTGATTCCTTTCTGTAGCTCTTTGCCTCCTGCTACAGCAGCTCTGTGTGAATTGGACATTGCTGTGTCCTTCTGCTAAATGAGGATGGGAGTGAGCTGCTGAACCTTCCACCACTGAAGTGCATTTGTCTTTCCCAGAGCCCTGGTAACACTGGTGTGTCCTCAGGCTCCTTGCAGGGCTGACAGTTTGGGTGTCAATCCAGGAGGCTGAAATGTTTATTTGATTCCTTGCTCATTCCCAACCCCCTCAGTGTCTTACATTTATAAAGGAGGAGGCTAAACAGAAGCACAGGTACTTTTACAGTAATGCCAAAATCCTGTTTAGGTGCTAAAAGCAGCTGGTTTTGACAAAGTTAAGAAAGTTTTTGGGTTTGCTGCTGTTGGCTCAGGGGTCCTGTATTTCTTATCTCTGTTTTTCTCCTATTTTCTTTTCCTCTGCTGATAAAATGAAACAAGAGCCTTGAAGTTTTCCCCTCTTTTGGGAACCAGACTGTCCCACAGGTACCACAATTCCCAGGTTGAGAGCAGTGTGCTCAGCTTTCCTCTGTCACTGCTCCAAACCAGCCCTCAGCTGGAGCCTGAGCCCCTGTCTGCAGTGTCAGAGTTGTCATGGAAGAACACCACCACCTTCTGCTGCTTCCATCTCACTGGGAAAATAAATAAAAGAAATTTCATTTTGACCTCTGGCTTAGACAGGAAGGCAACTTAAACACTAAGAATGAACACAAAATGGAGGAGAATTGAAGCACTACAGAGTCATTCCTACATATTCTATTTATCTTTTGCTGTTGATTAAACTTTGCTTGACAAAGGATCTTCTGTGCCTTCCCAGCAAAAATGTGAATGAAAGTAACAGGAATTTAACAATAACAGTGAATTAGTTCTTGTAATGTTACCTGTCAGCAGTGGCAGACAAGAAGCTGTCTCCAGATGATTTCAATTTCACACATCTTCTATCTTCTAAACAGCTTTAGGTAATATTCCAGCAATCAAAGAAGGTAGGAAAAGCTGAGTAATGGTGTCACCTGAGTCAGGAAATGTATTCCTAAGCATGCTGTCACACTATCACTGCAGGAATGCAGGTTTAATGAACTTCTAACAGTATGTGTGACAGGTTTCCAGGCAGAATTCACTATTTTAGTGTTGTGTGGATGTGTGCAGAAAGCACTCAAAGCAATCTGCTGGGGCAGTGAGGAACAAAAATTTATAAAACTCATCTGAAGGGGCTAAAAAGGCAAGGCTGTGCAGGTTACAGTCTTCATTCAAAGTGAAGGAAAGGCAAAAATGCCTTTGAGAGCAGAAATGTTTTGAATGAGAAGCACAGCCTTGAGTGGAATCTGCAAACTGAACGAGTCCAAACAACTCTCACAGAAGAAGAAAGGGGAAACCAGTAGGAAGGAGACAAAACCCCCAAGCAACTGTTAGGAAATGCTGCTCTAAAGTACTTGATGAGGAGAAATGAGTAGAGGCTTAAGTTTTTAAGGCCTCAGAGGCTGGTTAAGCTCTGGCTGGTGCAGCTCAGTGGAGGTGCTAAGACCAAGTTCCTGCTTCCAATTTCAAGCTGCATTTGCACTTTCCAGCTCTCAGTCCTGATGTGCTTATCTGTCCTGCTGGATCACTGAATTAGGAGTATCTTTAGCTAAATATTTCCTAAAGCTCTTGAAATCTAAAATCTAGTGGGTCAGGAGAGAGTGTTTGAAGAGAAGGTTGATGGTACCTTCCTTTTCTGATCTCCCCATGTTTCTCCTTTCTGGTTTCCATTTCATGATGTTTGAGTAATGTGAGCTGAACCAAATGGTTGGTACTGCAGATCTTAGAATTCCAAAGTGGTTTGGGTTGGGAGGGACCTTGAAGCTCATCCAGTTCCAACCCAAACACCTTCCACTATCCCAGATTGTTCCAACCTGGCCTTGGACATTTCCAGGGATCTCTGGAAGTGAGATTTTTTTTTTTTTTAAATTCCAATTCTTATTACTCTTTCTTTTAACTACTATTAATAAAATTTTCTTTATACCCTTTTAAAGTTTTAAACCTACTTTACCTTTTTCCTAATCCTCTCTCAAAACAAAAAATAAATACATTAATAATTAACCAACACCAAACCCACCACATTCTTTAAAACCTTAGCCAAAAAAAAAAAATCTCAAAATTAACAAAATCTCAAATTAACAAACCAAAACCACTACACAGGGGCAGCCACAGCTTCTCTGGGCAGTCTGTGCCAGAGCCTCCCCACCCTCCCAGGGAAGAACATGAACGTGGCTGCACATTTGCTGGATGCTCCCATTTTTTTGCTCCCTGAGACCAGACAGAGCATTCCAAGACACCTCCCTGTGGCACATTTCTCCAGGCCTGGCTGTAACCTTGCCTTCTGTCCTAAGCAGCCCACAGACACATCTCTCAGGAGTGTTCTTTGCTGCAGGACTTTGTCTAAACATTTTCCCACTGGATCTAATCCAGTCTGGGATCGCAACTGTCGTGAGAATGCAACTAATCATTCTGGGAAGTATCTAATTTTGCCCCTATTGGTCAAAGCAATGTTTGTGCACAGCCAGAGCCACATGACAGAGGAGAGGGTACTCTTGAACCCTGGTAGCAGTGTGTACTAAAAAAAATACCAGAGCTCCCAAGTTTTTGTATGAGTAAATGGCAAAACTACTGTTTCCTAGTTTGAACAACCTCTGATTTGAACATCACTGGAAAAAAGCCAGGAAAGCAACTGGAGTCAGTCCAGAAACATTTTTTATCCTTGTGGCTGCTTTATTTAATCAATAAACAAACAAACAAACAAAACCCCTCAATAAACCAACAAAAAAGCCTTTTCAAAAATGTACTTTTTTTTTTAAGGGTGTTTTAGGGCTTTACAATGATGCTTGAGATGTGGTACCTGCACAGAGACTGCCAGGGAAATGTAAAACACAATATAAATGCTGTAAGTGCATGTGGTTCTGCTCATTTTTCATTCCTGCCTCAAATAAATAATTGACTAAATAAAACATTGCTCAGTTCCTCTCTAGGAGCTCCTTCACCTTTCCCAGGTGTCTGCAAAGCCCAGCCTTGCAGAGAGCTCTCTTTAGCAGTTTTCCAGTGGAGGGGACTGCAGAGCTCTCACACATCCAGGGCAAAAGGCCAAGAAATTGATTATTGCCATGGGTTGCTTTGAATCCTCTGGAGGGGTGGGCTTACCTCCAGCTCTGACTGATGCTTAGCTGAAAAACAGAACATTTAATATTCACCTGAGGGGAAGATCTGAGTGACAGAGGCTGTGTCAGGGGAGAGGGGAGCAGCCTGGCAGGAGCACTGGTGCTGTTGCAGCCTGTTCTGCAGGAGCTCTGCAGGGTAAAATGTCTTTGTTCCCCCAGCCACAACTTCATCAGAAACACTAAAACTGGCAGGGGTGCTCCTGCCTCCAGCTGCCATTTCACTTTAGGGTATTGACAGGGAAGATCCTTTGGGAAGGAATAAAACCTGGTTTGAAGGCTCAGACTGATGGAACACACACCCTGTGCATGGTCCCCTTCTGGGGAGAGGCACAGCATCTCCTGGGTGACAATTTGAGAAACAAATGAAACTTTACAGCACGAGGTGCAAAGCAGGTAAATGAAATATATTGCCAAAAATAGGAACAATAGAATGAGAGCTGCTGCTGTTGAGGAGCATTTTAGAAATAATATTAATAAGCAAGATCCTGAGCACAAAAAAAAAAAAAGTCTGTGAAAATCAAAGAGAAATAAGAATGGGATGGAGAAAATTTGCTAAACCAAAACAGAAACTGGGCAATGCTGAGAAAGTGACAGTGTGAAATGTTTGTTGAATCACCTTTGATGCTCAAACACAAGATCCTGTTACAACTGGTTAACACAAATGCAGGGCTGGTTGATGGATGGGAAGATAAGTGCTGTATACTTGTCTGAAGAATGATGGGTTGTTATGAGCATTAAGAATAAACTATTACAATCAACACCATTATTCAGCCCAGTGCTGAAGGAGCCAGAGCAGATCCAGTTTACAAAAAACCCATTTATTAATTTGATTCTCCCTGTTTGCCCTCGCACGCCTTTGATGTTCCGAAGTTGGTGTTTAAGCCTTGTTGGTGACAGCAGTATTAGGAGTTATTAATCACCAAATGAATCATCTGTTCACTCACATCAGACAATGTCTGAGCAGTTTGATAAAGCTGAAGGTGATCTGAGTTTAGGAAGATGAGATAAATAATATTTTTTTCAATGTGTCTCAAATCCTTTGTAGATAAGACAATCTGTACCTTAAACTCTCCAAATAAATGTCTGGCTATTTTTAAGCAAATCAGACAATCAGGACCTGTAATATCTTAATTACATTGGTGGAATAGAAGCAATTTGTATTTTAAGTGCAATTTTCAAGAAAATTTTTGGGTTGGTTATACTTGATGTGCTGGGGACTCCATCTTGCATTTTCAGAAAGAAAAATCTCTTGATGTAACTTAACTGGATGATCCTAAAGTGACAGGGAGTAGGTTAGATCATATGTTAGGAAGCTACTCTTCCCTGTGAGGGTGGTGAGGGGCTGGAATGGAATTCCCAGAGAAGCTCTGGCTGTCCCTGGATCCCTGGGAGTGTCCAAGGCCAGGTTGGACAGGACTTGGATCAACCTGGGACAGTGGAAGGTGTCCCTGAGGTGGGATGGGCCTTAAGGTCCCTTCAACTCAAACCATTCCCTGATTGTATGGAAGTGGGGGTTTGTCAGCAGTGCTGAGCTTACACAAGGTCTGCTACTCCTGGAATGTGTAGCCTTCATTTTCACAGTTCCACTCTCCTCCCTGTGCTGGCTGTAGAAATTGCAATCAGAGTAACTGATTACACTCAGGGTACAGCAGAAAACCTTTAACTTCTCCCAGAAGATTTTTTGCCACCATTCTCCTGCCTCTGAGCTCTCTCTTACTGCAGCAGCATGGATGAAGCATGAAAACTCCAACACAAGTTTGTCAAGAGCAAGTAACCCAAATGTTTGTTTTTTTTTCTCTTTCCCACGTCAGCAATTAGTCACTAATTGTATCAGTCCCTTCAATGCATAACGAGCTGCATTCTGTGCAGGTCACTGTGCTGATGTGGCCAGGGTGGAGCAAGAAGCTGCTGGGAGTTAGAAATGGCTTTTCTGCACCAGCTCCTGGCCTGGTGGCAAGAAGGGTTTCTGCACTTGTGTGGCAACCCTGCCCTGCAGCAGCTGCCTGCTGGGCTTTGGGGATGCTCTGTCTGGGCTCACAGCTCCTGCAGGCACACAGCTGAGGAGTTGTTTGCTTCAGCCTGACAATAACCCTGGCCAAGTTTGTTGTCTTTGGCTTCAGGGATCTGCTTTGGGAGCGCACTTTGAAAGGGAACTTCAAGAACTCTTGACTTCCTAGAACAAGAGGATTGGGCTTCCATCATTCCCCAGTAAACAGTCCCAGTTTAGAACAGCACTTTCCCATTAGATACTGCTTTTCCTGTGCTACTAATCATCTAAATTTATGGGTATGATTCCAAAACCTCTTTTTTGCTCTCCTTGTCTATTCTGATTTATATTATGGAGAAGTTAATGGAGGACAAGGGACTTTCCACAATATTTTGCATTCTGGTCACCTTCACTTCTTCATTTTAGCTCATTACAGCTGTTCTGATTCAGAATATTTTTAACAAAGCCTCCAGTTTTACTGTTTGCTAAACAATATTTGTGGCTAAAAATTTCTTATAATTATTGTCAGTGACGTAAAGGCTTTTAAAGAATTCGTGCAAAATCTGTCTGCCTGGCTTTTTACTACCTTAATAAGAAAATGTTTTCCATGACTTTCTGAAAAGTATTCTGGACCTTATGTGAGAAAACAAAATAAAAACTTGGGTTTTACATTTATAGGTTTGATATAGTGCACATTGTCTAGCAAGTTGAGCACAATCTCTTTATTTCCCTGTTGAGCAGCTCCTGCCTGTGTCCAGCATGTTCCACCCCACTTAAAATGTCAACTCACAGTGCCTCAAGGCTTGGAATGCACATGTTTTTAGAAATTTGGGTTCCAGTCTCTGTAAAGAGCCTAGAACCAAAGCAATCCTTTGCAGCTGGTGACACGAATACTTTTCCTTTCCCTTTTCTTCCTGTGCATCATCAATCCAAAAAGAAAACAAATAGAGCTTGAATGTCACTGCAACAGATCAAACTGAATTTTGGAATGAGCGCTCAGTTGAGCTCCTAAATCAGACAAGCCCTGTTCTAATTAGAACCTGTAATAAAAGGCTCATTATTTATTGCTTAATAGACCTGTCACCAGGGAATTGGGGTTGTGCACACTCCTTCCTTCCTGCCACAGCTTAACTTGTTCTCAGACTTGGACTCTGTGCAGTAGAACTGGAATGTACCCAAATCCAGTGATTCAAGAGGAAAAAGGGAAACGGAACAAAATCCCCAGAGGACACATCTGATCAGTAACAACAGCAGATGTGTTTTGCACAGAGGTGCCACGAGCATCTGTGTTCATCCCAGGCTGAAGGCATCACCTGGGCTGAGGTTACCCAGAGCTTTCCAGCCCCGTGAGTCACTCCTGCACCCATCAGCTTGGATCACAGCCCTGGGGGCAAGATCTTGCTAAATGCCTGACAGGGCCCCCTGTGTGTGCTGGATTATGGAAATAGAGATGATAAAAAAAGAGGCAATCCGTGAGTCAGTGTGCTCAGTACAGGCTTGCCTTTTCCAGGCAGAAGGAGCCTTCACACAGGCACCACTTTGCACAGTGGGTCTGGTGGGGTTTGTGCAGGAACTGCTGGCAATATTCTATTTAAAAGCTATGTGTGCCTAAGCCATGCTTCAAAAGAAAAAGCCAAGTACATTCTTCTTCATACTTAAAGTAAAAATCCATTTCAGACTTTCATTTCATTCAGAAATCCATTTCACTGACTTAGACATGAGCAGGTTTGGATGGGTTTTATTTTACTTTTGGTGTAAAGCAGGAAATTTTTTTCCTCCTGAACAGTTTGTCAGAAACACAACAGAATAACCTCCTACTCCATCCCACCCACTTTAATTGTCAGATTGTAGTGTCCCCATCATTCAGACACCAAAGGTGCACAGCAAAACTTGGCAGCTTCACTGGCCCTCTTCATGTCTCAGAGAGTTTAGGGAAACCTTCCAAAAGCTATGAATTTCTGATTCCCTGGGGAGTATTTGGTGTTTGAAATCTGGAAGGACAAGAAGGAAACCTCAAAGAGCACTGAGGAAGTGCTGAATAGATTATTGCAGAAGAATTATCACCGTGAGGATAAGGACTAAATATTTTATCTGGTAATTTGAGGCCAATGCCTGGGTTCTGCTGTAAAATTGGGCATACAGGAAAGACTTGATCATCTGATCTTCTTTAACACCACAGAACATCCATTTTTCTAACAAGATATTGTCCTGCCAGGATTCCCTTCTGCTGTCTAAAACCAAGGATGATGTCTCCTGGCCAGATTAGAAATTGGATAATTTTGTATTTTCTTAGTTTCAGCCCTGTCCCAGGTGTTATGCTGGAGTGTTTTCTCTATGTATTAAACTGCTGTTCAGTGGTAATTCCATATTTTGTTCTGCTTTGGGCTACATTCAGTGTTCCTTAGGCTTTGCTGATTCCTTTTCACTTCCCAAAGCAGGGTGGTACTGAAGTGTCAATGTACAATCCTTGATGCTTTTACTGATCAAGGGATTCAGGATTGAATGTTAGGGCCAATAATTTATATCAGGCTGGAGATGCCACATCAGAACATTTGTAAGCACAGAGACACTGACTTCTCCAGAGCACAGAATTCCTCAGGAGAACAGACTGAGAAAAGTGAAAACACACACACACAGATTCCAAACCCTGCAAGTAAATTCCCCAGTGGTTGTAATTGCTCTCCTGAGGTGCAGCTCGCTAAGGAAGAGCTGGCAAGGGTGTGGCTGCTGCTTAATTACATGTTTGAACAAGGGATTAGAGAGTGGAGCAGCAGTGTCATGTAAGGGGCGAAAGGAAACCGGGAGAAAGCAGGGCTGTTATGTAAACCATCTCTTCTCTGTCAGTGTCAACATTTCCTGTCTGTATTGCAGCTGAAGTGAAAACAATCACCCAGCCCGATGAAGTGCAGCCTGGTTGCAGGTGTAGGAGCTGGAATGGGCTTTTTGGCATTCCAGGCTTTCTGGCATTTCTTGGCATCCCCTTGGCAGCAGGAGTGACTGAGTAACCTGTGGGGTTTCAGATGTGTTGTTGCCACCTCCCACACCCCTCCCAAAAAAGCCCCACCAAACTAATTACAGCAGTGATTAGAGGATGAGTCCCATGCTGGGTGATGGAAACTGATTATGATCCATCTCTCTAGAGATTGATCTGTTTTCCTCCAGGCAAAATTTAACCTTCACTCCTTAGTCAGACTCACTGAGCAGAAGTGAAATTATGGGTGTCAGGTGTGTGGCATTTGGCTAAAGGTGAAACCAGATTGATCTGATTTGCTTTTTAAATGTAAGGATCTTGCTTTTCTGTCCTCAGATTCTAAAGCGAATTTCACATTCTTGAATTAGCAATGACGTAATTCTCCCAATCAAACTGCTTCATAGCAGTCCCTCTAGTTGATCTCCTTTTAGATGAAGTAGCTTTATTTTTTCTTAGCCATAAATTTATATTTAGAAGTAGGGCTTTAAGAAGAAATGAAGATGCTCCATCTTTAGGGAAGCAGTTGGTTATCGTGCATATACACACACACACACACACACACACACATATATATATATATATATATATATATATATAAAAGATATATATAATTAAAACTGGTAGACTTCTTTTCTTAGACAGTGGGAAGAGAATTCAGCACTCAGTGAGTAGCACTTGTTCCAAAAGCTGAGGGCACCAGAGGAACTCCTGGAAAATGCAGAGAGCTGAGTGAGCAGTTAGTGTTGAACAAAGTTGGTGTGTAGAGATCCTTCCTCACAGGTTTTTCAGTTATTGTCACCTTACTCAAAAAGCTGAGCAGGACATCAGCTCCATTCTCCATGCTGAGCTACAGTCTTGACTCATCATACAGATTCTAATGCAGCTTTTACAAGTGAAGGTAAATTATCTGAGTGTGATGGTCCTGTCAGCCCTTGGATACAGCAGAAGCAAAGCAGATGAAGCTGATTTGGGTGCTTTGGCAGCTTTTGTTTCAGCAGTGTGAGTTGAGCTGTGGTGTCACCTGGCCCTTCTGTCCCTCACCCCTCCTCCTGCAGTTGTGGGTTAGGTTTGATCACCTGAGATCTCGCTCAGAACTCAGCAAGTTCTTGCTGAGCAGTTAAATCTTGCACTTTTCTTCTCTCCCTAAAGTGACATTAAGAGATTTCCCCCTCTGCTCTGCTGGGTATCCTCTTGGTGTGATCTATAACTAGGGATGGCAGCTCCCAATATTGATTTAATTATTATGGAATCCCAGAATGGTTTGGGCTGGAAGGAACATTTGGCATAATTTTCTTCCAACCCCTACCATGGGCAGGGGCACCTTCCACTGTCCATGGTTGCTCCAAGCCCCATCCAACCTGGCCTTGGACACTTCCAGGGATGGGGCAGCCACAGCTGCTCTGTGCCAGGGCCTCATCACCCTCACAGGGAGGAATTTCTCCCCAATATCTCATCTAAATCTACCCTCCTTCAGTTTAAAGCCACCCCCCACTATCACCAAGTGTCCTTGTCAAAAGTCCCTTTCCATCTGTCCTAAAAGGCATCACTTTCAGGGCTTTTGAAGAAATGCCAGGTCTTACACATGTTTGGAATTACCAAAGGCATTCAGAAGACACTTTCAATTGCAGTTCTCTTATGTCAGTGGTAAATTAATCTCATTCTCCATAAACCTAGGAGTTCTGAATGAGCAGCAGCTCCATTCTTCTCTAGTCCCATTGTGTCAGTTCTAGAAAACAGCTCTACAGCAATTTGTTACCTTGGCTTTAAGGTCACTGAGGAGCAGAGGGAAGCCTGCTCCAATTCCATGCCTTCCTCTGCCTCAGAACACTGTGTGCCACTGATGTCCCTCCGTCCCTCCTGTGATGGTGACAGGGTTCTGCTGCTGTGTCAGGGCATCTGAGACCTCTGGGATTTCCTTGCCTTCCCCTGCTCCAGGGGAATGATGTTGACTTCACCCAGCACCGTCACCTCCTTGCCCTTGATGTTATTTGGAGGATCAGGACAGGCAGGAGCCTGCCTCTTCCTCAGCCTTTCAGATAAGTGATTATTCATGAAAATACTGCAAATATGTTGTTCTGGAGAGAGCCATACCTTCTCACTGGGACATTGCTGCCCCACACCATATAAACTTAGCGGAGGGGAGTGAAAACTGGCAGAGCAGTGATGGTCAGGGGTGGTGTCTGTGCCCTCCACGTCACACAGACTGGCACTGTCCCACCAGGAAGCACCTCTTCCCTGGGCTGGGTTAATTCCACTGGCACTGTTTTACCCCAGCACGTTTTCTCTGGAGATTTTGCTGCCCTGCTGTGCTGCTTACGTGGAGGAAGCAAAGGTCAGCTCTGCTTTTTGCATTAAAGCAAGAACCGTGCAGGAGGGGAGCCGAGGGTGGCTGTGCCCTCTAGGATTTGGAAGGGGCTATGCTGAAAAACCTTGATGGTATTTGTTTTGAAACAGTTTCTGCAATGGAGAACAGCTGCTCTTCCAAGGGAAACAAGGAGAGGATCTGCAGCTTTTGGAGAGCGCGGTGAAACGCCCAGCACAGGCCTGGGGCTCCGCCGGGTATTTCTGGAGGTCAGCGTCCCCGACATGCAGAAATCTTGAGCACAGGGTTATTTTGGGTCCTTGCTAAAACACAGCCTCAGTGATTTTTTTTATTATTTATTTTTGGATTTTAGTCTGTCATGCATGAAAAGAATTGCTCTTATGGCAGGTCCCATTACCAGAACGCTGGCTTGAGAAAATTCTCAAATTTGGATTATAAGGCACTTGAACTTTTTAAATTTATATAAGTATATTGACATTTGAAATCCCATCATTCTAATATAGTTCTGAAGTAATGAACTGTAAAATACCATTTTAACACAAAAATACACACTTTGAGATTCTATTCTTGTGCAGACAAATGTTCCAAAATAATTCAGAATGGATTATTTTTGCAATGAAAGTAACAGGGGGTATTTTAAAATATGCACTAAAGTTCTTACTTATAAAGAACTTATAAGTTCTTACTTATAAATTGATCTGGCAACAATGAAGAATTAGTGTTTCTACCAGGACTTCACTAAGATGATTAATTATACATGATTAATACCTTTATGGATAATTAGTAACGCTGGAAGCAAGCTTTGAAAGTTCTGTTTCTGTCTCTTGGTATTTGGACAAAAAAAATTTCAATTGAAAATAAACCTCCAATAAACTGGCAGGGAAATTTTCTTGTAGGAGAGAGCAATACGTGTGAAAATTGTGTGGAAAATGTTTTCTTTTTGCTGAAAGCTCATTCAACAGCCCAGAGCTGTAGTGGTGAATGAGACTAAAACAAACACTCATTTTAAAGCGCTCTGCCAGTAAATAACTTACAAAACACCAAAGGTTTCCAAAAGAGTTTAATAAATAATGAGGTTCTTTCTGTACTGTATAAACTATAAATATACCATGCAGTCCTTTATAACTTAAAATAATTTACAGGCTGAGGTAGGGGGGTCGGAGGGCGCGGGCTCAGGGCCTGGCCGCCTTCCTGCTGAGCACGCAGACGCAGGCGGTGTCGATGCGGATGAACCTCCAGGCCGCCTGCTTGCCCTCCATGGTCAGGGCCTTGACGAAGGTGTGGGTGGTGGTGCAGTACGAGTTCCAGTGCTTGGCGTCGATGCCGCGGCACCCGCCCGACACCGGCTTGGGGTCCCTGCACTTGGTCTCGAAAAAGTACTGCTTGAAGACGTTGTTGTTGATGTTGACCTCGCCCAGCACCGTCACCTCCTTGCCCTTGATGTCAGTGGCCGTGGTTTTGTCCCCGACCCACATGCTGACGCTGTCGCACACCGAGAACTCCCCGCGGTGCAGCACGGGGTGCGTGCTCCTCCTGCTCCTGGCAGTCCTGTTGAGAGCCCCCGCGCCGCTGAGAAATCCCAAATCCCGGCCCTGCCCGGCCAGCGGCGGGGGCTCCGTGCTGAACAGCACCCGGGGAGAGCGGAAACGCCGCTTGCGAAAGATTTTGGGGTCCACGGTGATGTTTAGAGCTTCTCTCCTGCCGAGGCTCCGCGTGGCGCGGCCGCGGGGCGTCTGCGGAGCCTCCTGGGCAATGCGGTGTCGGTCGCTCCGGGTGCTGAGCAGGGAATGTTCCGCAGGAAACTCCAGTGGAGCATTGTCCTCTGACTTGGGAGCTGCCTGTGTGCCGATCAAAAAAGCTACAGTCAGAGTGTAGAACAGCATGGGCATTACGTTATGACCTAGAACGAGACAGAAAGGCACTGTTACTGCAGAGTGTAGAACAGCAGGGGCATTACATTCTGACCTAGAATGAGAAAGAAAGGCACTGTTACTGCAGAGTGTAGAACAGCAGGGGCATTATAATATGACCTAGAATGAGAGAGAAGGGCACTGTTACTGCAGAGTGTAGAACATCATGGGCATTATAATATGACCTAGAACAACAGAGAAAGGCACTGCAGTCAGAGTGCAGAACATCATGGGCATTACTTTCTGACCTAGAGTGACAGAGAAAGGCACTGTTACTGCAGAGTGTAGAACAGCATGGGCATTACTTTCTGACTTAGAATGAGAGAGAAAGGCACTGTTACTGCAGTCTGAGTGTAGAACAGCATGGGCATTACATTCTGACCTAGGATGAGAGAGAAGGGCACTGTTACTGCAGTCTGAGTGTAGAACAGCATGGGCATTACATTCTGACCTAGGATGAGACAGAAGGGCATTGTTACTGCAGTCTGAGTGTAGAACAGCATGGGCATTACATTATGACCTAGAACGAGACAGAAAGACACTGTTACTGCAGAGTGTAGAACAGCAGGGGCATTGCATTCTGACCTAGAATGAGACAGAAGGGCACTGCTACTGCAGTCAGAGTGCAGAACAGCATGGGCATTACATTCTGACCTAGAATGAGACAGAAGGGCACTGTTACTGTGAGGCAGGAGGGTACAAACTGCTGCTGTTCTGGCCATAAATTTATCAGATACCCGGGATCATACGGATTTCATCAGGTGTTCATGTGAGTGCCAGATGTTGTTCTTCCGGAAGAGCTCATTCAGACAGCATCACTGTTCTTAATAAAGCGAGAACATTAGAAAATAATAGCTAGATTATTATTAATTCCTCTGGTATTTGTCGTTAGAGCACTGTTTATGAAGCACTTGTTTGGTGTTATTAATGTGGAGACCATATGGCGACAGCATGTTCCCAGGAGTCAGATCTCTAGTGAGTTTTGCAGCAACCTTTTTGGCCAGGGCCGGTCTCTTGGCTGCACAGGAGTGAAAGTAGAAGCAGTCCCTTGGCTGGAACAGCTGTCCATTCCCTAAATTTGTCTGCAGAGGTGTCCTTGGGGCTATGGTGGGGGCCACCAAGCCAGTACCTCTTGCCATTATCACACCCTCAGCAGCCACACTCGCCTGCCACATGGCCAGGCCCCGCTGCAGCAGCCTCCAGCAGCTGCCAGGTCTCTCAGCTGCCCTTTCAGGGCACACCACATCACTGAGTTAGGGCAGATAAAGCCCAGGCTCCTTCCTCGAAGAGCTCAGGTATCTGTGTCACCAGGGCAGATGGGATTTTTCCACATTCAAGAGCAAATATGGGAGCACTGTGGATACCAAACTACCTCTGCTTAGATACAGCACAGCTACAGCCAATGTGGCTGAAGTACTGGGAATTCTGGACAGGGAAACACCTGTTTATTTTCAGAATGCCATGAGCAAGAACTCCCCAAAAGTCCCTGCAGAGCAGATGCAGTGCCAGTGCTGGTCCTCCTTCAATCCAGAGGACGGGCACATCTGTTTGGGTGTGGAAAAATGCAAGCCAAATGTCTAAACCTTTGCTAAGACCCATTTCATGCAGGAAGAGCAGCAGCAGCAATACCTCATTGGGCAACTACCATGTGCTGACTAATTCAGCCACATGTTGGGAATGAGAGACATTCAAAAATGCTCTGGAATTGCAGTGAAGGGCAGACATTGTATTTCCTCTGTAAAGACTTAATAAGCAGAGACAGGGTATAAACAGAAAAGCCCAAGTGAGGCTCCTCCCCGTCTCTTTGCCTTGTTTTCCTGACATGTCTCAGCTGGCCCTGAGCTCTGCCGTGGCTGGCCAGCAGGCAGGGAGCCCCAAAGCCACTGGACAAACAGGGTTTTGTACCAGAGGAATCAGGCTCTGCAGTTCCACTGTGATTTCCCAGAATTTCTCTATGTTTTTGCTGGGTGTGGGTCAATTATGGTTGCAGTTCCCCCTCTCTGTGGAGCTTTGTCAAATTAGAATCCCAAGCAGCACTAAAGGACTCGACCAGGGTGCTCTGCCAGAGCATAATCCTCTGGAAAATGCAGAACAACCCTCAGTTGTCCCACAGGATCTGGTGTGTCTTATCTCATACAGGAGCTGAAATGACATAAACAGCAAGGTTTGTGCAGGGCTGAGCAAACATTCAGGGAACCAGCAGGAGACACTAAGTGAAGGCAGTGACTGAGGAGGGAGGAGAAGCAGAGCCCTGGAGGGGAGGAAGGAAGAGAAAGGCCAAAAGCCGTGTGAGCACTTGTCTGTGCAACTGTTGGGCTGGAGGCATTGGGGACAAAATGATGACGAGGGGAGTCAAATGTTTGTCACAGAGCAAATCCTCACTGTTCCAAAGGCACTTTAATTTGTTTAAAGCAAGGCTGAGGGTTGCTGTTTTCCCACGTGCTGCTCGTGCTGGAGCACTCGTCATCCTCTGTATAAGGAAACAGAGCTGGGTGTAACTCAGAGCTTGGCTGTGCACCCTTCAGAGAGTAACCCCTTGTTCCACAACCAAACTAAAGTCAGATGGTTCATTACATCTCTCAAGAGTCAGCTTTCCCAACAGAAATGTTAATGGAAAAGGTTTGCAGAATAAAATCCAGGCACAGTTTAGCCATGCCAATAGCAGCATCAGTGTATTGTGTTTATGCAAAAACCCCTTTTTTATTATTTCCTTCTATAGGAAAGAGATGCTGCAATGTCAGCAAAGAGCTGGTTCTGGTTTTGTGCCATACAAGATTTGCTGCTCTAAAATGCAGCTACATTTACCTCCCTTCTCTGGGTTTCTTGTGTTGCCTGTGCTGAGATTTTTGATTTAAGGCCATTAGCACAAAAGCAGAAAGGCCTTGCCTGCCTTTTTTCTTTAATTGCCTTATATTTCCTCTCCTTGTGCTAATTCATTATGTGGAGTGTGGCCCAAACACAGACAGAATGTATTTGGGATACATGGTAACTTTTCTGAAAATTCAAAATGGAATATTTTTTATCAGTGGAGAATAGAAAGTGACACATTGAAAAAGAACTTGATGACAGCACAGGCAAGAAAAATTAACATTAAAGAATAGGTGTGCCTCGGGCTGTGAGGGTTGTGAACTCTTTTGCTGGCACACAGAGGTATTTTACAGGCTGTTTTGGAGAGTTTGGGGTGTCCCTGCCCATGGTAGGGGTTGGAGCAGAATGAGCTTTAAGGTCCCTTCAAACTGAAACCATTCTAGGATTCTATGATTCTCTCTCCAAGCTTTGTCTCATGATGAGTTATTAGAGCCTCTGATGGTGCTTTCTGGAGATGCTCCCAGTGGATGCCTTGTGCAGCCACCTGGACTTGCAGGGGATGTGCAGCTGCCAGTTCCTGTGCTGGGGGTCCGTGGCTGTGTGATGGGAACCCTGGGCACGAGGGTTATCACAGGCATTGGGATGCCAAAATTACCCCACCTGTGCTAACCCCATTCCTGTGCTGGGCCAGTGCCTTGAGCCCTTCCTCTGGAGCAGCTGCAGCGTGAGCCTGGCCCTGGGTGACTCCAGGCTGCTGTGGCAGTGAGTGTGGCTCACCTGTGAGTGCACTGCACGAAGAACTGCTCCCCCAGCAAGGTCCTTACTTCATCCAGAGCTGAGCCGGGCTGGGCTGCACCTTGCCATGGGGCCCTGCTGCTCCTGCCAGCTGTGTGTGCCGTGGGTCACTAGGGCAGAAAGGTTTGTGTCACTAAGCAGCCACAAATCAGTGTTCTCAGTGCCATCCCCTGTGGCAGCAGGGGCACAGGGAACAGGGACAAACCCCTTGGCTTTCTGAGCCGTGCCTTTTCCCTCTCACAGCATCAGGCTTGTCCAAAGCACTTCCAGACTTTGCAGAGCAGCGCATTTGTAAGACAAGGCTGCCTTTACTCAGCACCTTTACTAGACTGTGGTTGTTTATCCACTGCTTCCCACTCCTCTCAGACACCTTCCAGGCTCAGCAAACCCAGGAGTGGGGCAGCAATAGCTGATGGCACTGCACAGCAGCCAGGCACAAACCGGGACTCACAGCCCCAGTATCTACTCTAGGAAGCAAATCTGGTTACAATTAAATTCAGGAGGAGAATCACAGATTGCCATTTTTTGGCAGACAAGTATCTGGCTGTGGCTGATATTTGAGAAGAATTGAAGATACAAAACTCACAAGCACATAAAAGCAAATAGATGTTTGTTGTGTTGCTGCTGTAAGGGCAGCAATGACTCCAGTCTTAATCACTACATTGGGAATGGTCATACAGACCCCAGCTAAAGGAAAACCATTATTTTCTTCACCAATTAAATCCAGCACACTGACACCTTCTCAGCAAAACACATTTTCTGGCTGTAAATTCATGCCCCTGAAAGGGACAGAAATAGTATTTTATTAATCTTATTATTCAATAGCTTATCTGCTCCATTCCATAAGGGAAATAGAGGTTGGATAAGGCAAATAGGGGTTGGATAAGGTACTCCTGCACTGCAAAACTCCTGCTGCATCAGGCTGAAGTGCATTTACTGAGGAGAACAAGCTGCTAATGCAAAAACATGAATTGGCCTCACTTTCCACCTGCACAGTCTGTCAGTGGGAGCACTGGCTGCCAGCAAAGGCAGCCACTGGGTTTGGCTCTTACAACACCCAGGTACAAGTTCTTTGATGTTTTAAGCTCCAGCTGAAGCCTTCCCAGGCTGTTTCCATCAGAGCAGGGCACAGGAGTCACCCTGTTGTGTGCACAGTGGTTTGGCCACCCTGCCTTGCTCTGGGGCTGTGGCTCAGGCTGCCCCTGGCTGTTGCAGGGTTTGGGAGCTGAGCTGGTTGCACTCATATCAGTGTGTCAGAAAGGTCACACAGAGTTCCAGAGTCCAGAGCTTCATGCTACAGATGGAGTATGCTGTGTTTTTGCAGGAATGTACTAGTGAAGTAATAACCCTTTCAGTGAACTCTGGAGAGTTGAGTACCAGTAATGATACAGCTATAATGTGCTGGCCACTGCCAAAAATAATCCAACAACTTTTCCAACTGTTCTGCCACCCTAAGAAAACACTGTTTCAGTTCCAACTGGCTGGTTTTTAACCACAAAAGCATTTATTTTCAGCAGGACTTTTTTTAAAAGTTCTTTTACTGTCTTTTTCCCGGATTCCTGGCTGTGGTGGAATCCAGTAAATGATGCAGTGTTATTCAGCATCCATAGACTATTCCTCTGTTCTACCACTCCCAGACATTCATAAAATATCCTACTGAAGTGAGTCTTTCTTCAGGATTTACCTGTATACAGGATGACAGACCTGGTGGGTAAAAAAATCTCATTTCAAGCTTATTTCTTAGTCTCAGCACATGCAGAGTAGAATTAAAGAGTCCCAGACCTGTTTGGGTACAGGGTGCCCAGAGCAGCTGTGGCTGCCCTTGGATCCCTGGAAATGTTCCAGACCAGGTTGGAGGGGGCTTGGAGCAGCCTGGGACAGTGGAAGGTGTCCCTGCCATGGTAGGGATGAAACTGGGTGAGCTTTAAGGTCCCTTCCAGCCCAAACCATTCCAGGATTCCATAATTCTGGAGAGTGGAGAAATGGATCACATCAAAAAGCAAATGGTTCTGTGTCTTGAAAAGCTCTTTGCTTGCAAGACCTGTAAGTGCCACAGGTGCCAAACAAAATATGTTTAGGGAATTCCCCTTTTGTTAAAGTTACCCATAGAATCCCAGGAAAAATGGACAAACAGGGAATGTTGCCTGGAAAGTTATTAGGAATGAGAATTTAATAAATTTACTAAATTAATTGCTTCCAGTGAGAACAGCAGTCAGTACAGTCTTCTCACTGCACTTGACCAGATGCCATTAAAGCAGCTCCTACTCTGAGAAAAGATAAATTAATGCTTGTCTCAGTCAAACACAGCAAGTAAATTATTTTCTAAATAAAAATAAACATAGGCAATAAACATAAGCATAGAATGTTGTAATCTAAGGCATTATACAATTTGGAATGTTGTTTTCTGTCATTCTTGAAGTTGTTGGCATATTTTAGGGATGTGCAAAAAATAAACAGAGCTGCTTGGCTGTCAGTGCAGCAAGTGGGATCGTGGAGGTCACCAAAATAAGCAACAAGTAGTGAATTAGTTTTGTCTCATTGCTTCTGGTAGTGAGAGAGAAATGAGGGAGGCAGCTGCTGCTGAAGTTGCTGCTAAAGAGAAGGTGCCTCTGGCACATCTCTTATGGAAACATTTTCACCAGTATATAGGTTATATGAATTAAAATTTATCAGTAGCAACTCAGGGGAAAGATTTCTGAGCCTTGGGAGGCCTTGAAGGGAATCCTGAAGCCATTATGACTAAGAGCAGTGTCAGAGGCACAGCTTTGTCTTGATCTTAGCTGATGAGCAAGAAAATGGGAATCTCTAATGGACCCAACATTTCATTCCTCCATTATATCTGCAGTGACTCAGCCTTTAAATAAGAGGTTTATGAGTGCTGGGGAGCCAGCTGGAAGCTACCTGTGTCTCATACACTTCCTTTTTTTTTTTTTTTCTTTTTTTCCAAATGCCTCCAGCACTGAAATGTTCCTTTGAGGATTTCTAGGGAGAGCAGTAGACTGAGAAAAATTCTGCCCTGCAGCAGGGAGCATCATCGTGTCACTGTGATCCTCCTCGTCATCAGGATGTGCACCCAGCATCTGCCTCCAGAGCTGTGACTCAGCCTGGGCCCAGGCAAAGATAATACCAGAGATGGTTCACAGCCCATGAGCCTCTGGGAATTTGGGGTGCTTAAGGGGGAATTGCTCCATGAGTCTCAACCCATCCCTGGAGGTGCTCAAGGCCAGGCTGGACAGGCTTGGAGCAGCCTGGGATAGTGGAATATTCCTGCCCGTGGCAGGGGCTGCAGTCAGATGATCCTTGAGCTCCCTTCCAACCCAAACCATGCTGGGATTCTGTAGGGTGGGCATGCACCAAATCCAAAGCCAGTGAGGCTTTGGGGAACACTTCTTAATGTTTATTCTGTATTTATTGGGGTATAAGTAATGGAAGTGGATTATTTGCAAGGGCCTGATTTTATCCCTTCTTTCATCCTGAACCAGTACATCAATAATTCACCTGCTGGTGTCTCTGTAGAGAAGTCCAAAGAGAGGAAATGAAGTGTCTTTCCCATCACCTTCATTGACACCCCATTCCCTCAAAGCATTTGGTGCTGAGTGAGGCCATCTGCTGGGAGAGATCCAGCCTGGAGCCACTGCTGGAGGTTTCTGACAGGAGGTGACAGGTCTGGTGACATGGGACAGGCACAGCTCACCTTTAGAAGCCACACTTTAAAAGTCCTGTGTGGTAAAACAAAATCCAAACTTCTAAGAATATAATCATTTGTTTTGCTTCTCAAATTTGTTTTACAGTGTTTGGCATCATGATACTCTGGCCTGTAGAACTTGCTCATGGGAATTCAGAGGCATCAACAGTCATGTAAAATGTGATTCCTTTGGGAAAAACCCCATGATCTGAGGTCAGGGTGGCCATACCAGCAAAGGCTTGTGACAGGATGCAGCCCTTGCT
Organism: Fringilla coelebs; assembly: GCF_963513975.1. Classification (NCBI taxonomy): domain Eukaryota; kingdom Metazoa; phylum Chordata; class Aves; order Passeriformes; family Fringillidae; genus Fringilla; species Fringilla coelebs. Next base: position 4,325,187 of record NC_140049.1, read on the forward strand.
GTGACAGATTGGCTGTTGGTGAGTGTTAAACATGCACTGAGCCACCCTGACAGAGCAGCAAGCTTTATCCTGCTGCAGATAACAAAACCAAACTGACAGTTATTAAATAAAAGATAAAGAAATTGTCTCTGTCAAGATAAAAATCTCTTTAAGTAAAGTGAAGGGAAACACATCACTTACAAAAGTAGTGACAAATCTGGAAATAAATGACAGAAAACAGCTTTTGGAGGAGCATGTGAATCTGAGTCTCCTGAAGTCAATGACCTCAATGGCATTAAGCTGGTAAATTAAATGAGCTAGAAATAAAAATCCTGGCTAGGAGTAAGTTATAAGAGCATACCAGGGTTGTATATCATGCCTATATTATTATCCAGAAAGCAAATCCTAAAATCAATGATTGGCATGTGATGATTGCTGTGGAACTTTCCATATCGCCTTGGAGCTGGATATATATTTTTTATAGGACTCCAGGGTTTCATATATCCTAATTCATAGGCACCAAGGAGTGACTAAAGATCTCAGGCACTAACTGACAGGAAAACTACTGCAGGATAAATGGGACAAATCCATCCATATAAAGTTGGATGCCTCCATCCTACCCAGCTGCAGCCAGGATGGGATTGCTGCTCCCTACAATCCCTGTCCAAACACAGCAGGATTCATTCCCTTCTGCTGCTGAAAACAGTGAGTCCAAAGACCTTCCTGAGGCTGGAGCATGGCTTGCCCTTCTCCCCTCTACACCTTTCCCAAATGAATTGAAATTTGGGAATAGTTGGCTTGCTATATTTGGCCCCAGAGTTTCCAATACAAAATTACCAGGAATGAAAGAACTGGAATTTCAGACTTCACAACACTACCAAAATCAAACTGGAATTCAGCTGGGAACAGAAAGTATGAGGGCAGTCAGACTGTGATGTTACATCCCCTCTTACAGCCAAGAGTAGTTAAGGCAGAAAAATACAATATCTTTAGGGCCAGTAAACCTTTCCAACTAGTGATCTTATTCCAGCTATTCAGAAGGGAATATAAATCCTGATTCTTTTCCAAACCCTGATTAATAAGAACCAGCTGAATCCCAGCAGCAATGCTAGCATTTCATTTTTATTCAGGCCCATAATTTTCATTTATATTCTCCTTTTTCACTTTTCTACAACTGCATTAACAAACTTGAACACAGGAGACTTTAGAAATTGCACATGTTGTAGTGTAAAGCATCAATGTAGCACCTCCAAAAATGAGGTAGAAAACAAAAATGAGCTGGGATGTCATGATCACATTCCCAAAGGTAGACTCCATCATCTTCAGTGTTTCTCTGGATCATGAATTTGGAAAAGAACATTATGTAAGGACAAGGAGCAGCCATAAATTATGGCTGTGACTTTTCAGACTTTGCTGTTCTATTAATTATTTACATCCAAAAGGAATTTTATCTTCTACAGATCTTCCAGCGTGTTTAGAACTATTTTCAATGACTCAATGATATTTTAATGGGACAGGAATTCTGAGAAGTTCCAAAGGGAAGCTGAAGGGTGTCTGTGCTTGGCAAGTCAGAGTACAGAAGGATGCAGCAAAGATAGAGTTGAGAGAACTTTAAAATCTCTGTTCTGCTGAACTGAGGGCCTGGCTGCACCTGATAAAAAGTTCTGTAGCTGCAGCAATTCAAACTGATGTGCTGGATTTTTTTTTCTTTTAAAAAAACCCTTAAGGATATAGACAAAAATCTACAAAATTAAATCTTATGACATGGAGGTGCTCTTGTGTTCACTCAGAGTGCTGAGATAGGGAAGAAACAGTCGATACTGGAATGGAATATTGCTTTGCTTGTGTAGGATTTTTCCATCCAGAAATGTCGAGTGGTTTTACAAACACTTAATAAAATGATCCTCCCCACTCGCTTATGGTCAGTAGAATTTACTTCTGTAGCATGTGAAGAACCCAAAGAATAACACAGGATTCCTGCCAAGCAGTAGCAATGTTCCTCTTCTCCACTGCCCACCTCCTTTTGTTGTTTTTTTTTTAATTTCTAGGATATTCTTCCCCATTTTTAAATCTATTTTACTTTCATGAGACCTACAGAATTCAATTGCCTTCTTTAGGGATTGAATTCCCTCTCTTATGATTTACTTTACATTACAATAGAAAAATCATGACAAAAACCCCTAAAATGACACCTTTAGAAATCGAATTCCTTATTTTTATTGCAGCTGGAAATGGTATTGACCCAAGAGCAGTCACAGCCATTCTGTGTCCTTCTTATTATAACTCACAAGGCACGGCCATAATACTTTGAACTAGAGAAAAATGTTAATATTTTTCCTTAAACCACCATACCCCAAGGTGAATTTGGTGTACAAAAAAACCTCAATAATTGGGCTGTTGCTCATTAGCTGTTTGATTTCTGTATTCTTTGACATATCCTGTACATTTGAGAAGCATATTTCCATATTTTCTGGACAACTGAACATAGGCTTTGTGTCCTGCTGTACATGAGGTGACCTTCAAGATTTGGGCAGATATTTGTCTGTCTGCTCATTTCAAAGCCTGAGTTTTTTCTACAGATTGTAAAGATGTGGTAATGCTCAAACCCTTGTACTCCACCTGCCTTTCCCATTTGAAATCCAGTTCAAAACAATTTTTTTTTAGAATTCCTAAGCACTCCACTGCAGAGGTGTGAAATACAGTGGGTTTTATACTGAGCAGATGTAAATAAATAGTGATATAGTAATATATTATAACATTAAAAAATATATTAAGTAACAGTTTAGTCTTAAATGTAAGCTAAGCAAATACTTTAGTTGGGTGCAAGAAAAACTTTTAGCTTTGAAGTTTTTTTGCTACTTGCTGGTGGCTTAAAATTTTAGTTACCAAAGAGGTGGAAAAAAGGGTTTTCTTTCCCTGCACAGCAGGAACCTCTTAGATGTGGTGTAGTTTTGAAATGAGAGGGTAAAAACCTCCAAAGAAACAGGGTAGAGATTTCCACAAAAAATCTGGAAACACCACCAAATAAAACAAAGTCAACCACAGAAACACTGAGTTATCAGATTGCAGTGTCATCTTGTAATGTTCTCTGCAAGCACACGTAGTTCTTGCAGGAGAAATAGGAGTCTCCTGTCATCTAGGATCATTTACCAAGAAAAACATCAGGTTTTTACAATTGTTTAGACCTTTCAGATATTCCTTCTAACACCATCTGAGCACCAGCAGAAGAAGGAAAGGAGCAAAGGGGTTTCACCTTGCAGCTCCTGCACTCCAGACAACAGTGCTGCTTCATTTTCCATGGAGAGACAGGGCTGCTCTGTAAACTGTGCTGCTGCTGGAATTTTTACCCCTGGGCTCTCATACTTTGTATGTTTGTACTCAGCACTCAGTGAGGATTAAAGGCTGCTTTCTGTGCAGTCTTTCACACCATACAAAATGCCCCATACCTACATTTTTCCCCTGTATGTTTTTCTGAGCTCAGCCTGGGAGATCATCTTGATTACTTGGCAGCAGAGTAAACCATTGCAAAGCACAAGTGTTCAGGATGTTTGGGAAACTGATCCTATTTCTTCACATGCTTTTATTTGCCTTATTGTCCTTATTTGTTCATTGTATTTTAGTGTCTGCGTGCCTCAAGTGGTAGAAAAACAAGAGTGGTTTTGCCAGTGTTTGTGATCTATGTGAGTACCAGCTCCTTCTCTCTTTACCAAAACCCTTTTCTGCACCTTTCCTTATGGAGTAGATGGATTAAAAAGCAGCAGGAGAGTGAGACAGCCATCCCTAAAAATCTGTTCTCTGGCTCTCTCACTCCTGCCCCTGGTCATGCCTATGTGTTGACATCCTCTGTTTTGTTTCCTCTGCAGCTCCAAGTGCTGCTCCACGTGCTCTCTGACTCTTTATCTGCAAGGCTCCTGCCTTCTCCTGTCACACATTGAGTCCAGCTGCCTCAGAGCTGCTGCCCCACACAGTCTTGTCTGCAGCACACCTGGGACCTCTTCAGCATCTTGGCTTTCATCTGCTGTGGAAGGTATTTACTCCTTGCTGTGTGATTGTTTTAACTCATTGCTGCATTAATTCACAATGCCAGACAGCTCCTGGCAGCTCTAAAGAGGGGTGGTAACAAAATGTGGTGGATTCTGTGCATTAGCACTAATATATATATTCAGATAAACTAATCCAAGTAGTTTTTCCTTGCACTGAGCTAGCACAGAGATTCATTTAGGTGTTCCTTCATTCCTATGCTCTGAGAATCTCAGCTCTCCTTCAGCTGCCTCCCCACCACCAAACCTGAGGCCAGGGCAGCACAGCCCAAACTTCAGCACTCTCAGCATCCTGAGCGTGTCAGGCAGCTGCTGACAACAAATCTGCTCATGCTCCCAGAGAGCAGAGACAGTCTGAACTGGGGCCATAATTCAGCTGGACCTTGTGGGCTGCTGGGCACAGACCCAGCCAGCAGTGGGGAGTAGGAGTTTTCCATCTTTGTATTATGTCAGAGTCTGAGGGGAGGCAGCTGCTGTGGATGTTTTAAGATAGGAGGTTTTTATTCCCTGCTCAGCCATTTAAGGTGAAATGAAATTTAAGGTGACATTTCAATGTGGGAAGGGGTTTGTTTGGATCTTGAACCTGATAGCTCTGGAATATCCTCACCTCACACAAAGCTTGAAGGGTGGAACACACAGAGAAGTGAATGATGCAGCAGGCAGGACGTCCTCCCTTGCTGGGAGCCTGCAGCTGTGTCTGGAATAAATGTCTCTGAACATTTATTCAGCTCTCCTGGCCACACAGACCCTCTGTGCAAAAGGACAGCTCAACAGAAGAGTGTCTGTAAAGGAAAGATCAGATCCTGTCCTGTGCTGTGGGAATCCTTCAAACACACAACAGAGCAAAGAAGTTTAAATGAAGTTCAGCAACCTTTGCTTAAGAACAGGAAACAGGGAGTTGGACTGACCTGGCAGTCTCAGCAGCTCTTATAAATCTGTGTTTGGCAACTCACTTGTGTGAGGAGGATTTGAAGGGTCTTTACATTTTCTGGCATCATCTGGTGGTTGAAAGCATTTTTGCTTCAGTACAAATGATAATGGGAAAGATGCCTCTTTTTCCTTTAAACCCTTGAGTGCCCTTGAGTGTTTCTGTCACATTTTCTAGAACTCTCTTTGGCCCTGCTCTGAGTCTGAACAGCTCTGAGTCCCTGAATTGCAACACAGTGCTATCACTGATAGCACTGCACATCTTTGAACTACTCATCCTTCATCTTTCTGTGGGGCTCACTGACTTCCCTGTTATGTGGACTTGGAAATTAGGGAATTCCTAGAAAAGTAAGCCAGGATTAGAAGATTACTGTTCCTGTGTCTACCAACATATTCTTTTCCTTGCTACTTTTGATTAGATTAGATAGGAACCATTTTTTCCCCATTTCCAGTGAGAACAATCAGTGGATTGAATGTGGGAGCTCTTGCACTGGGAGGATTAAACTGCTGTAATGAATTTCCTCAACCTACATTCACCAAAACAGTCTTGCAGAAGCTGATTAAACAAAACTGTCTCTAAGTGCTGTGTCACAATCTTAGAAAAAAAATGGTACCTTCATATAGCAAGGAGAAGCTACAGAACTAAAAACTTTGTAAATAAAATTTCAAGGTTCACCTGGTGAGATACAGCTTGAAGTCCATAGGATCATTAAGGCTGGGAAAAACCTTTGAGATCATTGACAGAGCACTGTAATGTCCACCACTATACCATGTCTCCAAGCACCACATCTACGTGTTTTTTGAACATTTCCAGGTATTCCACTCTGGTCACCAGTGCAATGCCTTCAGTGAAGAAATTTTCACCAATATCCAATTTTCCCCTGGCCCAGCCTGAGGCCATTCCCTCTCCTCGTGTTCCTGTTCTCTGGCAGCAGAGCCTGACCCCCCTGGCTGTCCCCTCCTGTCAGGGACTTGTGCAGAGCCAGAAATTCCCCCTGAGCCTCCTTTGCTCCAGGCTGAGCCCCCACAGCTCCCTCAGCCCCTCCTGGTGCTGCAGCCCCTTCCCCAGCTCCATTCCCTTCCCTGGACAAGCTCCACTCAGATCAGCTTCTTCCAGTTTAATAAGGAAAAAATGCTGCACTTAATGACAAAATGCACCTGTGCTCCTGACAGGACAAGATTTTGGGACCTTTTGGTTTGCAGGGACACCTTCCACCATCCCAGGCTGCTCCAAACCCCATCCAGCCTGGCCTTGGGCACTGCCAGGGATCCAGGGGCAGCCACAGCTGCTCTGGGCACCCTGTGCCAGGGCCTGCCCACCCTCCCAGGGAACAATTCCTGCCCAATATCCCATCCAACCCTGCCCTCTGGCAGTGGGAAGCCATTCCCCTTGTCCTGACACTCCAGGCTGTCCAAAGCCTCTCCCAGAGCCCCTTTAGGCACTGGAAGGGGCTCTCAGGTCTCCCTGGAACCTTCTCTTCTCCAGGCTGAGCATTCCCAGCTCTCCCAGCCTGATGTTGGTCCCAGTACAAAATGGAGCCTGTTATTCAAACCAGCGTGGATAAAAAGTCATGGCCTGCATGGAAGAGAGCTATCTTTGTGCAAGCTTTGATGTTAAAAAATAGTAACTTGAACTCTCAGATGTACTGATTACCCTGCTAAAAGAAGATGTGGAATCTCTTCTCAGAATTACAGCATTTTAATTAGAAGAATGTGAGCAAAGCCTTAATCTTGTTAGTAGGGATAGATAGGGATGAGGCAGGAACAAAATCCACAGCAACACAGTGCAGACACAAAAAGCTCTCTTGGATGTTGGTAACAGCACCAGAACTGCTCCCTGCCACTGCTTTTCCTGCAAGACTAAGCTTGACACTGACTAAGTTGGAAGAAATTGCTCTTCTGCCTTGTAGCACTGAGCTACATCACACACACAGCTGTGTGAAAAAAAATAGCTGAAATGTGGGAAAGGTACTTCAGATTTACAAACCAAAGCCACAGACGCTCGATTATTCTCTTTAAGGTTCCTTTGAGCCCTTCTAAATTCTTGTGACATTCAAGGATCAATAAGAATCTCATCTGTAGCTGATTCTGACAGATGTTAATCTTTGCCTTGGCTTTGCAGTCTGCTTGAAATAGTACTTGTTCCTTCTTGTCAGGCCTCTGGCAATGCTTACAGAGCCAGGATTACAGTCTCCAGTCAATCCCATTTGTACTGTCATTAACTTTCTAAACTGTTCCCCATAGCTGGCAACCTTTCCATGCTTGGAGATCTACTTAGTGGGAAGCTGGGAGAGTGATGGGTTCTGCCTGTCTGGAATCATTGTGCCTTTAATTGAGATTTGTTTAATTTTGTCATTAAGTGCATTTACATTGTAGGCATTTCATGGCCATGATTACACACTGTGACTGTACCCTGGCTCTGTTTTGTGCCATTTACCTATTAAAGAAAGAGAAAAAGGCTCTGTGTTTACTTAAGATTTTTACAAGTAGCCTTTGGTTTTTTTCTGCCATTAATTTATTTAATAAATCAATCTAATTTTTGGATTGGGGAAAATTGCTCATCTGCAGATTCTGTGCCATGTTTCTAAGAAAGTTATTGGATTTATTTGGCAAAATACAGGTGAGAATTCAGTACCTGCTTGTCTGGAAGGAATTGTCAGAACCCATAAACACGGGAATTATGGTTGATTCCAAATTAGGGACAAATCTCAATCAGAAAGCAACAGGAATGGGAACATTTCTCCTGCAAACAGGGACTTCATGGTGAACAGAAATCCCTGGGTGCAGCATTGCTGTGTGTCCCAGAGGTGTGGAGGGCTTGGAGCAGCCTGGCCCAGTGAAAAGTGTCCCTGCCCATGGCAGGGGTGGAATGAGATGAGCTTGAAGGTCCCTTCCAGCTCAGACCAGCGTGGGATCTCTAATTCCATGACTCTCTGACAGGTCAGGTGCTGGATTTTTGTTTTTTTTTCACCCAGGACTCCAACAGTCAGGGGTGCAGGTGACTTTCCTTCTCCCAGAATGTGAGTCAGGGGTGAGCAAAGCTGTGTGAGTTACAACACGAGCTCGATAGGGATCACTCCAGCAGCTGGGGAAGCCAAAGTCTTGCTTCTTAATAGAAGAAAAGAAAGCTGATTAATCAGCTGAGTCATCCTGCTCTGCCTCAGTGCTGGTATGAGTGGCATTCCCTATGGATCAGCCTATTCTGAGGGAAAAGCCAAACCATAATCAAGGCTAATTGACTGAGCTCAATCAAATGTTTCAAAATACCACCCATGAGTTTGACATCAAATAAAAAGCAGGGGTATTCCCAGTCAGACAGTTAATTGCTTCCTGAAAACCTGTTCTTTGCAATAATTTGAAGATTTTCACAAGTACTCCCTTTTATTTCCATTTCCTAGGCTTACAGCAGATTCCAGTGCAATGTAAGGATTAACAGACTGGAACAAGCACTTGCCCTCTCACATTTCTTCCTTCTGAATGATGCTGCAGTGCTGCCTTGTCTCTGAGACAGAAAATTTGTAGCCTCCAGTAGTTAAAAAGAACTTTTTAGAAGGTTTTAGAAAGAGAAATAATACCAACTTCTTGCAGCTATTACTACTAGCACCAAAAATTGCAGTATTTTAGAGTAAAGCAAGTAGGCTTTTTAGCCATTATGTTTTGAGAATTAATCCCAGAAGGATATTTCTATGGGTTTTGTTTCTTACATCCAGCAGAAACTGTTTCAAAGAGGAGCTGAAATGTCAGACTTGTTACAAGAGTTTGTCTAGTGGAAAATAACGGTGGTGGAGTTTAAACATCTGTCTGGTTCCTGATGTGTCCCAGGTTGTGTGCAGTGATGAAAAATCAGCAGCACATCTGTAAATGAATCATCATTTTCCCCGCACGCACATGGTTGCACAATTTTATCAACTGCTTGCTTTGATGAATATTTGATATTTGTCATGTGTAGCTATCCCATCCCATTGTAATATCAGAAATTCCAAGCACAATTAACAGCTGAATTTGATGTCACAGTTAACGAGCCACAGTCCTCCTGTGACCCAGGGCAGCAGCACTCAGGGTGAGCCAGCCTTGAATCAGCAGTGATAGCAGGGCTGCAGCTCCAGCACCAACATCTGGCTGCAAACCCTGCAGCTGGACTGGACATTTCCTCACCTGGCTGGGTGTGCAGAGCAGGTGGGAGAACCTCAGGTGAGCCCCAGCATTAGAAGAAATCAATATGGAATCCTGGAATGCTTTGGTTGGAAAGGACCTTAAAGCTCATCCAGCTCCAACCCTGACACCTCCCTCTGTCCCAGAGTGCTCCAAGTTCCATCCAGCCTGGCCTTGGGCACTGCCAGGGATCCAGGGCAGCCCCAGCTGCTCTGGGAAACTCATTCCAGCCCCTTCCCACCCTCCCAGGGCAGAATTCCTTTCCAATACCCCACCTAAACCTTTGAACCTTTCTGTCCCAGCCAGTGTTTGGGTTTCACAAGGATTCTGGGAATGCTGAGTCAGAGCTTCCAAACTGTTCCTTCAGCTTCTGGGATCCTCTGGAAAGGTCTTGCTGGGACCCCCCAGCCTGGGCTGTGGGTTTGGCCTTTGTTGTGGGGCATTGGTCACTGCAGGGGTTGCTGAATGATTTAATGGGTGTGGTGGTGTTCAAGCAAAGGTTGGGCTTGATGATCTTGGAGGTCTTTTCCAACCTTAATGATTCTGTAATAAATTCCATGCTCTTTTTTCCACATAATCATAATTCTGGTTTGGATTTCACTTAAAAATCCATCACTCATCTGCAGCAGGACATGAACACAGGTGCCACAGGCTTCACACCTTCTGTAGCTCCACAAAACACATCCAGAAAACTCCCAAATCTGAATTTCCATGGGGGTTGTGCCAGTATTAATTAGTACATACAACCTGATATATTTGAAATTAGCTGTCATTATAACACTTAACCCCATATGTAACCAAGTATTTTCCTTGTCTGGATATTTGCTGTGCACCTTGTATTTATTACAGTGTTATTTGTTAATGCTTTTTGTGGTGAATCAGTTGTCAGGAAGAATCATTGTGGTTACAAAAAAGCAGTTTTATTGTGAACTGGAAGGAAGAAAATATGGATGAAGATGGAGTGGGAGGAGACAGAAGATGACATTTGTAGCCAGATGTGATTTGTAGTATGAAAATATTAAATGCTGTTGAAAAGTGGGACTCCACAAATTATTGACATAATTGTGGCAATAGGAAAAAATTTTTCTTTAGTATTTGCCTATTTTTGCTACAATTTTCATCAGATGATGAATACATGAAAATTTTACATTGTCTAACACAAAAAAAATGGCTTTTTATTCTATTTTTTAAAATAACACATGTCTAGCAGATTTCTAAGTGAGCCATCTTTTTAAAGAAGCCTATTGTGACTGAATTTTGCATCTTTCAACTTTTCTCTGGGGTTTCTTTGCATTAGTATTAGGTTCAAAGCAATAATCAAGGTCTAAGCCTTACAAGATCATTTTTTGCCTGCTTAAAATGAAAACCAGAGGGGAGTTTTGCTGATTAGGTGTGTATTTCATTTCTGTGCACAATGCCAGAGTTTAAATACATGTCACTTGGAAATGAGCTTTTGCAAATTCAAAGGGAGAGAGATGAACTTTAAATCTAAACTTTAGGCCTCACATCAGTTTTCCTGTGGCACTGGAGATGTGTTATTTTCACAGAAAGTATTTCCTTTGGCTTTCAAGTGATGGCACAAGCAAGTGCTGAAGACTAAATTCAAATTACTCGAATTCTTTTTAAAATTTGAAACCCTGAACAAAGGGGAGAAATTCTGCAGGTCATTAAATGGTTTTCTAATTTCTTTGCTTTCAAAGAGGAGGGAAGAAATGAGAAGGAAAGGGCCACACACTTTTCTGTCTCAGAACACAGAGAGAAAAGAAATGGTCTCTAGAACAGCCCTGCCCAGCACCAGGAACGTGCACCCAGGGAGAGCTCATGGATCAAACTCCCTCTGATGCTTTGGATTCTGGATGCTTTGCCAAAACCAGAAACTCACACTTTTGGCATAGATAAAGTGTCCTGGAATGTGAGGCTGAGCACTGACCCTTTGCACTCTCCTCTTTACAGCTTGTGCCTGAGAAAATGTTGAGAGGAAGGTTTGGCAGGAGGGACTGGGGCAGGGAGTGTTTGGATCCAGGCAGAACAAAAACGTGGATGTTGAATGTTCAGAGCACTGATAACACCAATGATGGAATTCCAGGATGGTTTGGGTGGGAAGGGACCTCAAAGCTCATCCCAGTCCACCCCTGCCACAGGCAGGGACACCTTCCACTGGACCAGGTTGCTCCCTAGTAATGAGAGAAGGGATGGAAAAGATTTTTGACAGGGAAAATAAACCCACACCTCACTTCAGGGGCTTGATCTGTGCTGATTGTTTCTGACACACTTCATGTACTTTCTCCTCCCAGGTAAGAAGTGCAGTTACTGTGATCAGTTTTGCTGAGGGAAATGGAGAAAATTGCTAAGACTGAGCAGAAATGAGAGTAATCAACTTATTCCTTTTTAGAGAGAACCCTTCAACATCCTCTCAGCACAGGAGAATGACCAGCTGAAGGGCTTGATGTCACTGGCAGGGGCAAACAGAAGATTCTAAGAGCAAGGTGAGCATATCATGGTATAAATAATTCACAAAACCAGATTGTATGGCTCTGGGAATGCACCCTCCTCAAACCCCTTGCTGGTCTGGTGCTGGGACGTAGAATATCCCAAAAGGATCGTGGGATAAAGGGCAGGAAATGATGCACTGGGAAAATGCAGGCTGTGTCATCCACCACAGGGCAAAGCTTTGTGAACAAGCGCAGGTCTTTTCGCATACCTGACTCATCCAGCACATAAAGTCATGAAAGAAAAAGAATAAAAGCTATGTTTCAAAATAGAAAAACATATATTCTGTGAGCCAGAGTTCTTAATTGTATCATAATCAAAGTATTACGTAGCAATGACGTGCCTGGCAAATCCCCATCACAAAAATTCCTAAAGAACCCTTTTTTTTTTTTTTTTTAAGAGCCTGGATCACATATGGTTGTGTCAGGAACAAAATAAAACAGTCAAAGTGAACCAGACCAGCAAAAAAATCACCTTTCTACTTATACAACAGAGGAAATACAAAATTATTAAGAACTGGAAAAAATCAAAATAGTAGTTTTTCACCTTGCAAAGCCATACTTGGCAAATAGAAAGTTATCAAACACAGAATCTGCTTCCCAGCTGTATTTACACTGGGCTAATTTACTCATTGGAGGTCAGAACTGTCAGAATCTGCGTAATCTTTAGAAATTTCCTGGGCAGTTAACAAGTTAATGAAGGCAATTTTCACTGCATCCTCTTTAAGGCAGCAACATTTCTCATAAATATGGCAGATCAAAAGAAATGACCAGCCCTGAGTTACAAACCAGATTCATTTTGTCCATTAGTCATTCATTTAATTCATTTCTTTGATTTTATTCTTGGAAGAGCTTCATGTTTGCATAACATAAATGGTCATTATGGTTTAGTGGGCATTGTGGTGTTTGTGAAAGGTTGGACCTGCTGACCTGGGAGGTCTTTCCCAACCTTAATGATTCCATGATTCTGTGATTTTGTCAATAATACGTCAACCAAGGCCCCAAAAAAAAAAAAAAAAATCAAAGAACTGGTTTTACCTTCTGGTTGTTTTTTGTCTGTCTTTTGTGCTTGAATCCCAGTTGGGATTTTGATTCCTAGCAGGTCAACAGGAGCAGAATCTGAACTTTTATTGGCACATTGTTATGGACCCCATGGGGACAGGAAATTGGATTTTGGAGCCAGGAAGATAAATGTGGGAAAGACTTTTTGGAACCAGTTTATGGTCTGTGTTGATGTTCAGTTTTAGAAAACCCCTGAATTGAAGAAGTCTTGAACTACCTCAAGTGGTGTGATCACTGCAGGTTTGATTTCTGTCCCACTGAAGGAGGATTCTGTCAGGGTTTGCTTGGAAAGTCCAGGCCAGGGAGCTCCTCCCTTGGGGCATTGTCACCATGTCCCTTGGAGCATTGTCATCATCTCTCTTGATGCATTGTCACATCTCCCTTGGGGCATTGTCACATCTCCCTTGGAGCATTGTCACCACCTCCCTTGGGGCATTGTCACCATCTCCCTTGGGGCATTGTCACACCTCCCTTGGTGCATTGTCACCATCTCCCTTGGTGCATTGTCACCATCTCCCTTGGAGCACTGTCACCACCTCCCTTGGTGCATTGTCACCATCTCCCTTGGTGCATTGTCACACCTCCCTTGGTGCATTGTCACACCTCCCTTGGAGCATTGTCACCATCTCCCTTGGGGCATTGTCACCATCTCCCTTGGGGCATTGTCACCATCTACCTTGGTGCATTGTCACCACCTCCCTTGGTGCATTGTCACACCTCCTTTGGTGCATTGTCACCATCTCTCTTGGAGCATTGTCACCACCTCCCTTGGTGCATTGTCACACCTCCTTTGGTGCATTGTCACCATCTCTCTTGGTGCATTGTCACCACCTCCCTTGGAGCATTGTCACACCTCCCTTGGGGCATTGTCACCATCTCACTTGGTGCATTGTCACCATCTCTTTTGGTACATTGTCCCCACCTCCCTTGGTGCATTGTCACACCTCCCTTGGAGCACTGTCACCATCTCCCTTGGGACATTGTCACACCTCCCTTGGAGCATTGTCACCACCTCTGTTTCCTCCAGGAAATGCCTCTGTGAAATGTGGAAGTCGTGTCCATGAGAGAGGACAAGGAGGAATGGCTTCACACTTAGAGAGGGCAGGGTTAGATGGATCCTGGGGACAAATTCCTCCCTGGGAGGGTGGTAAGGCCCTGGCACAGGGTGCCCAGAGCAGCTGTGGCTGCCCCTGGATCCCTGGAAGTGTCCAAGGCCAGGCTGGACAGGGCTGGGAGCAACCTGGGATAGTGGAAGGTGTCCCCTGGGCACATGGCAGGGGTGGGATGGAATGAATTCCCTTCTCACCCAAACCATCCAGGGATTTTATGTGATAAAACCCATCCCAGCAACAGACAGTGTGTGACTGATCCATCCTGATTTGGGTCATCTGGTGGTGTCAAGCACTGTGCCATAAAATCTCAAAGCATTGTTGGAAATGCAGGAGCCTGGGGGAATAAAGGAGAAGGTGATAAAGCTGCCTCCAAGATAAGGAAAAGTCAGAGGTGTTTCATTCAGTCAGCAGTGGTCTGGGGCAGCTCAAAGGATGGCAGAAAAGCCATCAAATATTAATTATTTCAATCTACCTGCTACAGTCATTTGAATTTAGATATCATGGCAGAGCCTCCTTGGTGTGTATTCAGGGCCTGATTTCCCCTTGCACTGGGAAACTTTCAGCTCTGTGCAGGCTTCAAGTACTGAGCAGCACTTTGCTGACTTTTCCTGCTGTCCAGCCCTGCTGTGATCTCAGTGTCTCTCCCAGGAGCTGTTCTGACTCTGGGCTGCTGGAGCCAGCTCTGGATGTCCTTGGTGACTCCCCAGCTCTCTGCCAATGCACTCAGGTTCTTGGCATCCAGGATTCACTGCTGGCATTGCCATTCTCTGCTGCATTTCTCAGGGTGATGCAGTTCTCAAAGTGAAAGGTTATTGTCAGTGAAATTAATGAGGCATTGCCCTGCTACTTTTTCCTTCAGATTTATTTGTGCATAATATTTTTAGTGGAAGCTGTTAGAAAAGACCTGAGTTCAGTAAAAATTTTCAATTAAGATGCCAGCTCCATATGAAGGCTGCATTGAGATAAAATGGTATTTCCCATTTCAGTGAATTTCACAAGATGCCCCAGGATTCCCAGGCTCTTCTCCATTGCCTCAGACACTGATTTGCCTGAGGAGCTGTAAATCTCATCACTGATGTCTTTCTGTACAGTTAACATCCATGACCCCTGGCCTTGAGCAAACACCAAAATGAAGGATGCTATTTCACCTTTTGCCATTCTTTCACCAACAAACTGGTGAACTGGCAACCCACAGCAAATATTACACAGTCACCTTTTTTGGGGTGGGGTAGGTGGAGTATTTGACAGCTGAAGCACCAAGGAGAAGGAACTGGAGCAGCAGGTCAGGAATTCTGCCTCCTGCAGCCCCTGGGCATGGCTGGGGAGTGGGGGACACGTGGGAAGCAAATCCTTGGGCTGCTCTCCCACCCAGAGGTGGTTCTAGAAACACAGACTGATGGAACCACAGGAGCAGCTTTGCTCTCAGTGTGCCTGAGTGCTCCCTGAGCCCTGCCACATCCATGGGGAGGAATTCCAGAGCTCCCTTATGCCCACAGAGAGGAACCACCTTGATTTGTTTGCCTTGATTTTGCCACCTGCCAGTTTTATTTCCTGCTCCTCGATTTTTGACAACAGCCATTTCCTCTCTACATCTTAAGGACAACTGTGACTATAAATATCTCCCTCACACCCCTGCTCAGCCATCTCTTTTCCAGACTTAGAAATCATAATCTCTGTAGTTTCTCTAAATACAGAAAATGTTCCAGGCTTTCCTCATCCTGCACCTTTTCTTGTTTTACTTTATCCTTTTATTCTTGTAGCCAGTGACCAGAGCTACCAGCAGTTCCCAGGATTTGGGGTTGGGATGGGTTTATATTGAGGATCTGAGATCTTTTTTCCCCCAAATTCCTTTAGGGTTAGTGTCCCTGGGCAGACAAGAGTGCACATAACTCACAGTGATTGATACTGTGATCTCTTGGCAACAGCAAAAATTATTTTGCTTTGCTTGACCACATAATTTTTGTGAATAAATTCACATCCACACACACACACACACACAAATATTTAATGAATTCTGTGGGGCTGCACAAAGGGCATTGTGGGGAGAGAAAAAGCCACAACACATCCCACAGGACATGTGTCCCTGACCTTTGGTTGGAGAAATGTTCTCAAATGCTTTGGCCTCTGTGACCCTGCCCAGGTCAGACCTAGGACAGGGAGAATTTCCTTCTGGCCAGGGCAGGAATGCAGTTGTAGGAGTGTTGGTGCATGGCCTTTGCTCCCATGGGATCATGGAATCATTCAGGTTGGAGAAGACCTCTGAGAAGATTGAATCCACACAGCACCACCAGCTCACCACTGAACCACATCCCAAGTGCCCCACCTGGGCATTTCTGAACACTTTGGGGTGGTGACTCCAGCACTGCCCTCAGTCCCAATATCTGGCAACCCTTTCAGGGCAGAAATTTTCCACAATATCCAACCTGACCCTCCCCTGGCACAACTTGGGGCCAATTCTTCTTGTCCTGTCCCTGTTCCCTGGAGCAGATCCTGATCCCCCTGGCTGTCCCCTCCTGTCAGGAGCTGTGCAGAGCCACAAGGTCCCCCCTGAGCCTCCTTTCCTCCAGGCTCAGCCCCTTCCCAGCTCCCTCAGCCCCTCCTGCTGCTCCAGACCCTTCTCCATCCCCACTGCCCTGGGATTTTTCTTTCTTTCTTTCCTTCTTTCCACGAGATGAATTCGGTGGGAAGCGGTGTTGCCCCTTTCTCAGGGAACAGAATGAGATTTAATCAATATTTGGGTGTAACAAATCCTCTGCCCAAGCAGCTGCCGGCAGAGGTCAGCGTTGCTGTAGCTGGGCTGGAAGGGGTTGAGTTTCCCTGGCTTTTATTGGCCCCACAAACATTACTAACCCCACCAATCCAGCTCTCACTGTTGCTGTTACAGCACTGAATCTTTTGGAAGGAAACCATGGGTTTTGGTAACCCTTCATCTGTTTTTTTTTTTCTTTATCAGCAGTTTGTTTGTAAAATGTAGATGAAAAAAACCCCAACTATTTCTGTTAACTTCTTTAAATTACCAGTATTTTTTCCACGTGCCTTTGATTTAAGTCAGTAATGCTAATTAGTACATATTCAATATTCTGTTAGTCCTAAAAGCATTTTTTAAGGTAACAGAATCTGTGCTTAAAGGAACATTTATATGGCCAAAGCCATGGAGCAGTAGGGAAATTTATGGGCTTTATTCTATTGATTGAAACAATCTAGTTTTTAATGGTTCTATTTGACCCTTGTTCTAGACATCCCATTAAATAAAGATATTTGACACTTGAAAATGCTAACCTGAATACGTATTTTAGGTCTTTTTCTAAATTATTTTTTAAATTAATATCTTGTGGTTATTTCATAGGCTGCTCAGTTACCCTAGGAAGTAATTATTTATTTAGAATATGGATTAAAATGATGCTTGTGCTCATTGTAGCTCTCCACTGAACTTAAAGAAAGACATCTAAAAATATAATTTCAGACTTTGGTGGGGGAAAGGGGCACTGCTGAGCTACGAGGATGAGGAAATAGAGCCACAGTTACTTTCTTTACCACCTTGTTGGGAGGGCCAGATCCCTCCGGGGGGGTGAGTGGCTGGGATTGATCAAGCTGTGAAATCACTGGTTCTGCACAGATGTGTCAGGGGGCTCCTCTCCAGACCTGGCTGAGATTTGTTTTCAAATGATTCATATCTATGATTATTAATACATTCTAAGGCCTTTAGAGTCTTTCTTATCATACTTGAGAACTCTCCAATATATTTGATTCATCGTTCAAATCCCTTCTTTCCATCCCTGTAATCTCTTGGGAAAGTGCAGAAATGTTGTAACCCTCTGAATTTCAGACAAAACTGCCTGAAATGGCAATTGGCAGGGGGATTTTAACAGCCTGCTTTCCACAATATCTGAACTAGCTCAGAAGTGCCACAAGCAGGAATGTACAGACAAGTCAGCTCCCTCTCTGTCGTATTGCAGATAATTGTCACATTTTAGTTTGGCTTAGCAAAAAAAAAGTGCCCCAAAAACTTTATTGTGATACTCTAATGCATGAAAACATCCATAAATTATCTGTCTAACAGCCACAATGCAACTTCCAAGTTGTGACAACTTGGAAAACCAGCCTGACAAGCACGCTCACTTTTGGTGTTTTTCTAAAACTTCTTGAGCTTTATAAGGAGAATTTAAATTGAAGAACGAACTGAAGCACAAACACTTTTTGTTCTCAGCACACAAATTCCTTCTGTCTCCCTGCCTGGGGTCCCTGTTTTTATCTGTGAGCAGTGTCTCAGCTAAAACAGTGTTATCACCAGCCATAAATCAATAAACATTGTCAGCTCCATCCTGTCACTACACACAGGCAGCAGGGAGGTCGTGAGCTTTTCCAAGTGGACATCCCAGAGAATACACGGTCTCGGGTGAAGCACTGCTCTGTCTGCAGCTAAAAGGATCCTGCCTTGGGTCAGTCATGCTTTGATTTAGCAGAATTCCTATTTATTTATATTAGTAAAGAAAAAAATGAGTTGTTGTCTAGACTAGAATTATCACAGGGCAGGGAAAAAAGGAAATAAGAAAGCCTCAATATTCAGAACAAAGCCAGTAAAGAATTTTCATATAGGTGCAACTGCTGTAGAATGCAAATAAAACTAAGTTCCCATATACCTGGATAAAAAGAGTAAGAACACTTGCATTTCCCTGAGATTAAGCTGCTCTCGCTAAAGATGTTTTTCAAGCTCTAAGCTTATCCACAGCTGCCCCACCAACACCTTCCAGATGTGCGTGCGCCCAAACCTGCCTTTAGCAGATGCGATTTTCTCTTCCACCAAACCGCGAGCAAGCAACGAGCGCTCCGTGCCGCACAGACATCCCATCCCATCCTATCCCACCTCATCCCATCCTATCCCACCTCATCCCACCCCATCCCACCCCATCCCATCCCTGCCGAGCCTCCTCCGGAGCGCGGAGCCGGCGCCGGCCGCGCACCGGGGCCGCTCCCGCGCCGCTCGCTCACCTGGGAGCCGCAGCGCCGCTCGCCGCGGGCTCGCCGCTGCCCGAGGCTGTCCAGGCTGCTCCGAGCTCCGTGGCACCGCTGTCCTCGGCCGCTGTGGGCAGCCCGCAGAGCCATTCACATCGCCGCTGCCGTCGCAGCCTCATTCAGCGCTCGGGGCTCCGCTCTGATTCACGGCGAGCCGGCTCCCTCTGGGTCCTAGCGCTGTGGACGTGTGGGAGCTGCACGGGCTCGCAGGAATTCAGCGCTTGGCTGGCTGCCGAGCGCAGGCAGGGATGCACAGATGTGCAGTGAAAGTTTCAAAGCCTGGCTGCTCTGGGAGTGCGCTCGCACAACGCCCCGAGAAGGCTCCGGCTCGGCCGTGCCGCTGGCAGCGACTGAAATCCCTCTGCGAGGGGGGTTTGTCCTCTGCCTTTCCTCTCTGCATCCTAATCCTTGCCCTCGATTTAAAGATGAGGGCTCCCAAAGGGAAACTCCCAGCTCCCCGGTGGGAAAATCATCTCCAGAGCCCTTTGCTCATCTCGGGAGTGGGAAACAAACCTGTAGGAACGCCAGTGGTTAACTGGGGAAGGAGTGGACTGGTTCCCTACAAAACCCGTGCAGTCCCCATTATCAGCTGGCTGGAACTGGGGTCAGCCAAGCACTGGTTGAGAGTAGCAAAGAAATATTTGACCCTGACTTGAGGCAGAGGAAAAGATTATATAAGAATCCTTCTAACTGAAATATTCTGTGTTTAACACGCTTACCTTCAGCAACAAAGAGATATGGAAATGTTTTCCAGCGTGTTTGAAGAGAGGGATTAAGTAGTTTACAAGGGAACAGCAATGGTAAATACAGGAAAGAAATGTAAAAATTTAAAACTTTGTAAAATATATATATAAAAAGCAATTTGGCTAAAAACTTTATTCTCAAAAAAGTTGGCAGCTCTGTTGAGGATTATGAAGCAGCCCCTTAGAATTTCATAGTTCTTGTTCTGGCACAGTGGAACCTTTGTGATTACACAGACCCAAGGAAAAAAAAAATATTAAAAGCAGATCACTGCATTTTATCTAAGTGGAAGTAATCAAACACTTTTTGATTCCATCCAGGAGAGGGCAGCCAGCTGGAGAGACTGGTCCTTAAATCCTTTGGGAAAGGGAAAGATGTGTGGAAGGCACTGTGTAAAGGAGAAGAGCAAGGAGGCAGAGAAGCCTTGAGATAATCAATTCTCTGCCATGGGGTTGTGCTGCTTTCTGAATCTGGAGCACCCCTATCCTCATGTTTCATTAGCACCAGCAGAAAAACCTTAAATTCCGTCCCCACAGAGCCAAAGTGGCTTCAGTGCTAGATTGATTCTTGGAGGTGATGTGTGTTTAAAATTGCCTGGAATATCCTTTAGGAAATTGCAGCACAAAATCCTGGATGTGACTGCTGAAATTGCCTTTCCCATTTGCCAGGATTATGCAGATTGCTTTGTTTTTCTCCAAGAAAAATGCTTCTGCACATGGTGGCAGCCACAGGCCAAAGTGTGTCTTCATTTACACAGGGAGACTTTCTTCAGATGTTGCCTGCAAACCTTGATTTAGCCAAAGCCTCAGAACTGCCAGGCTGTGCCAGTGCTGAGCATTCCTCTGGCCTCATTAGGACATCCTCAGATTAGGACTTTGTGCTGGAAAATTGGAAAGAGCCTTAGAGCCCATTGTGACTGCAGTAAACAGCATCAGATGAGAGCTATAATATGATAGGATTTTTCTTTTCTTACATAAAA
The DNA here is from genome assembly GCF_963513975.1 of Fringilla coelebs. Classification (NCBI taxonomy): domain Eukaryota; kingdom Metazoa; phylum Chordata; class Aves; order Passeriformes; family Fringillidae; genus Fringilla; species Fringilla coelebs. Next base: position 4,345,681 of record NC_140049.1, read on the forward strand.
ATTAGTGCACACTTGTGTTGAGCATCTCTAAGAGTATTTCTTGGCAAGAACTGCCTGTTTTTTCTTAAAACTGTGTTCTAAGAAAACTGTCTTTTTTTTCTTAAAAGCTCCTTTGGACACAGTAATCAACAAAACATTGTGTTTGTACTTAATCTGTATCACCAGCACTAATTTCTGTCTTGAAGAAATCCTCCTCTTGTCCCACATTCTCGTTCCTCCTGAGCTCCCCCCAGCAGGCTGGGATCCCTGGGAAGGAGCAGGAGCTTGTCTGCTCTTCCTGACGTTCCCATGTCACCCAAACAAACACCAAGGCAGCTTTTGGAGAAGGTGTGGCAGCAGTGCAGGGAGGAATGTGTGATCCCAGGGCATTGTTGTGCTCAGAGGTGAATCCTCCTCCCTCAGCAGTGGTTGGAGGCGCAGATTTAAGGAGGAGAACCTTGCTCAGCCCCTCTATGAGCTGAGGGTTCTCGTGCTGAGGTGCCAGCTGAGGGATTGGGGTGTTAGGATAAGGAAAGGATGTGCTCTGGAGTCAGGGAGGCAGCAGGATAAAAAGTCTTGTGAATCCTGATTACTGGTTTGCATCCAGTTATTTCTCTGCTTCTCCCACAGTTTAAAGTCTCCCAAGATCTCCTGGATGAGCTTCTTCTGTGAGAAGCTGGGGCTGCCCCTGGATCCCTGGCAGTGCCCAAGGCCAGGTTGGACACTAGGACCTGGAGCACCCGGGGGCAGTGGAAGGTGTCTCTGCCATGGCAGGGGTGGAACAAGATGAACTTTGAAGTCCCTTCCAACCCAAAATGTTACAGGATTCAATGGATTACTCCTGGAATCTGTGTCCTTTGTGCTGCTGAAAGTCTTAGACGAGGCATTTGGGAGGAAGTGTCTGTGTTCTTTTGGTTTAGAAGAAACAGCCTTTGAGGAAAAATGTTGCTTTTGATGAACCCTCGTTTATTTCTGAAATCTTTGTGGGTTTGGAAGCAACATGGGCAAGTACAGCTGCTGTTCATAAAATCTTGGCACTTTAGAGAGGTGTCAGGTCACTGAGAAAGGGACCCACGGAGCATCAAACAGTTTTCAGAGGTCCTGTAAAAGTATAAAGGGATGGGATGAGCTTAACAAATTTTATTTTCTTCAGAGACATTTATTTAAATGTGTGTGTGCATTGCATTCAATATTTCCTTGTAATGCTAAGTCTTTACATGAGAAAAGCTGTATCACAAGCAACCCTCTTCCCCTGCCTGTCCTGGGGGTGCTTTGATGTGAGTGTGAGGAAGAGTTAGAAACAGCTGAAATTAAACACTCACAGTGGAAGATGGTGTCTGTTTTACCTGAAAGAATATTTAGCTTTTACACTTCTACATTTGCAGGAAGCAGAACATTGTTAACTTGTGTAAACTTGTCTGAGAGCTGTTCCCAGAGCTAGAGTGAGTGGAAAGAGATCACAGGATCCCAGACTGGTTTGGGTTGGAAGGGACCTTAAAGCTCATCCTGTTCCACCTCTGCCATGGCAGGGACACCTTCCACTGTGCCAGGTGCTCCCAGCCCTGTCCAGCCTGGCCTTGGGCACTGCCAGGGATCCAGGGGCAGCCACAGCTGCTCTGGGAATTCTATCCCAGCCCCTCCTTACCCTCCCAGGGAACAATTCCTGCCCAATATCCCATCCATCCCTGCCCTCTGGCAGTGGGAGCCATTCCCTGTGTCCTGTCCCTCCATCCCTTGTCCCCAGTCCCTCTCCAGCTCTCCTGGAGCCCCTTCAGCTCTGCAAGGGGCTCTGAGCTCTCCCTGGAGCTTCTTCTCTCCAGGTGAGCATCCCCAGCTGTCCCAGGCTGGCTCCAGAGGAGATATTCCACTTCTACAACTCAGCTGGGGGAAGCTCACCCGTGTTTGGCTGAGTGGGCTTTAATCAAGAGATTGGAAGGAATGATCAGAGTGCAAATTCTCTTCTTGTGTTCATTACAGAAAATGCAAAAGTTGAGAGAGGAACTGAGGGTCTGATAGAGGAACTGGGGGTCTGATAGAGGAATTGGGGATCTGATAGAGGAATTGAGGGTCTGTTCTGGTTGAGGAATTGAGGGTGTGTTGTGATAGAAGAACTCAGGGTCTGTTCTGATTGAGGAATTGAGGGTCAGTTTTGATGGAGGAACTCAGGGTCTGTTCTGATGGAGGAATTGGGGGTCAGTTTTGCCTTTGGGGGTTTTGCAGCACCACTGTGGGGCTGTGTGTGGGGGAGATGTTTCCAGCAAAAAGCAGAAGCTCACTTATGGGTCATGAATAAATGGGTCAGACAAACAAGTTCATTACTGATTTATTGTAGGGCTCAGTCTCCTGTAAATATTTTCTTAACTGTCTCTGCCTCATGGCTCCCCAGCTGAGTCGATACCACATGGGGAGTGCAGCTTGGGCGTGTTGGAAAATCGATGGGAACACGCTGAATTCCAATAGCTGCAATCCAAACTGAGCAGGGACAACCACTCAGCTGTGCTGCACTGCTGAAGTGATTTGCACTCATCCTTTCTTTCTCTTTCACTTGGTTCTGCCCTGCCCAGGAGAAAGAAACCCTTTGACTCTAAATGAAAACATCTCAAAAGCCTGAGCTGACTAAAATGTCTGGTGATGGTTCAAGTGCTGTTACAGACAGAACATAATTGTAGTGGCAGTGACATACAGACAGAGCTCTGAGAAAAACTTCACATTCTGCTTCAGACCCTGCACACATTTGGCCTGACAGTTGTTTGAAGAGATAACAACCATTTCTTTTTGGAATGCACAGGCTTGCAGGCAATACACGCTTTATTTAATATCTGCTTTCATTACTGGCTCTAAACTGAAAGAGAGTGGGTTGAGATTAGATGTTAGGGTGAAATTCTCTCTGAGGGTGGGCAGGCCCTGGCACAGGGTGCCCAGAGCAGCTGTGGCTGCCTCTGGATCCCTGGCAGTGTCCAAGGCCAGGCTGGACAGGGTTTGGAACACCCTGGAATGGTGGAAGGTGTCCCTGCCATGGCAGAGCTGGAATGGGATGGGATCTGAGGCTCTTTCCAACCCATTCTATGATTAATTATCAGCTATTCATTGGCAGAGAGGATCAAATGAGAGCCTATATGCTATATAAAATATTAGAGGAATTATGGATTTTGAGAATCAGCACTCAGATGTTTATTCCATGCTCTTCTGTGAGAGAATGAATATTTTTAAGAAATTCTGCTGAGTAGGTGCAAAGTTTTTCCCCAGGACTGAGCTTTTTTTGCTTGGCTGAGCCAGGCTTGGGTAGAAGTCTGAGTTCTCCTTGGAAACCATTGTTTGTCAGAGTTTGCTGATGCTGGATTTTGTTTGAGGTCTCTCTCCTTGGACAGAAGCTGCTCTGATGGATTTTTAGAAGGAGAACACCTGCTCTGATGTACCTTTCACATTCATCTCCTTGACAGAGTCTTTTAAAGAGCCAGCAAAAACCATCCCTCCCTGGTGCTGGGGTTAGGTATTTTTGCCTGGTTCTGTGCTGCCAACACTGTGCCAGCATCAATCTTTCAAACACCCACAGTCTGACAGGGGGATCCTGTTTTGGGGGGTGCCAGCACTGCCAGAGAAGCTCAGCAGCTCAAGGACTCACACCCCCAATGGCAGCATGAAACAGGACAATTCTGGGCAAGGTCTGCATGCTCACAGAATTCACAGAATGACCAGGTTGGAAGAGACCTTCAAGATCATCAAGTCCAACCCAGCTAAACCCTGGCACCCAGTGCCACATCCAGGCTTTGTTAAACACACCCAGGGGTGGGGACTGCACCACCTCCCTGGGCAGAATATTCCAGAACTTTATCACTCTTTCTGTGAGAAACTTTTTCCTGATATCCAACCTAAATTTCCCTTGGTGCAGCTCGAGGCTGTGTGCTCTTGTCCTGTCAGTGGCTGCTCCTCCTGCTGCTGGACTATAATTCCAGATCCCCTGAGAATCTGTGGCCTCAGCATCACTCCTCTCCTTGCTGCAGAGGATTTGGAAGCAGAGAGGAGCATCCCTGGCCTAGAGTGGCTCCTCCCTGTTCTGATGGATGAAATGGCCTCATGTTTCCCCTCCCTGCTCCCCAGGGCTCCCCCACCCCTCTGGCAGGAGCTGTGCCTGCCCAAGCTGGGCACAGTGGGAATGGTTCTCCTGCAGGACCCTGCTTTGCTCATGACCTCTGGCAGTTGGCAGCTGCTTAAGGGATTTTCTATCTGCAGGGGATGAGCATTAAAATCTGATCCTTTTTGCCCTGTTAGTGGGCAGATGACACATGATCATAGCACAATTCCTCCTCCTTTCAGGGCTGGATCCTCGTGTGCAGCAGCACTGGGGGCACAGCTGTGGGATCAGGTTGTGCTTGTTCTCCAGGGATGCTTCCCTGGCCCTGGACACCAAATTCATGGACACAACACACCACAGGAGCTGTGGCCACTGGGCCAAAGATTCTCCCACAGAAGAATCTGCTTTTTTCAGAGTGCCCCAAAAGATTCCAGAGTGCCCCTTGACCTCCTGCTGTGGAACAGACCCCACTTGCTGCTCTCAGGGAATGTTGCTTGAATCTTGTGGAGGGGGTGGGACAAACACTTTGGCATTTGAGTTGCTGGTATATAATTTTTTAAGGGTAAAATTAGGCTTTTCATGGAACACCTTTTCCTGCTCTTTGGTCTGAACATGGTCTTTTTCTGTGAACACTCTGTTAAAGCTTCCTTCTCCGGCACTGGTTTTGCTGGAAGTTTTTAAGAAAACTTTTGTGGAAAGGAGACAGAAATACTAACTAGCAAAATGTCACCAAGCTGTGGAATTGAGGTACAAAAAGGTAATTTGGCAGAGTTAGCAATTACTGTGGGATAACAGGAATTACCTGGCTGCTTTAAAGTTCATCCAGGATTTGTCCAAGCTCTGCTACCAGGACAGGCTTTACCATAAATCAGCCAATTTCTTCCAACATTTCTGCCCTGTAAAAGTTTTCCAGCTACCTGTGCTTTACCATAAATCAGCAAACATGAGAGAGGCCACACTTCGAGGAGAGCCCCAGATTGCCCCGCAGTCATTCAAGATTTAATTTCCTTAGGTTGAATTCCAACTTTGTAAAAGAATCCCATCTGCAGGATTCTCCCTGGCCAGCCCTTCTCTGTGTTTCCAAGAAGGAGCACACTTAGGAATTGCTGTAAAACATGGCTCTCTGTTCCTAGCACTGTTGCAGGGCAGTAATTAAAACCAGGACTGTTATTCACTCTTTACATACCAATGCCTGCAAGCTGAGCTCTGTGGGGCTGTGTTCTGTGGGAAATGGACTGGCTTGGTTTGGCTTGGAGTTTTGGTTGGATTATTGTTATTATTATTATTAATAGTAGTAGTAGTAGTAGTATTTTTATTTATTTATTTTTAACTTGTTATTGTTGTTATTGGTTACCCATTCTTGTTTGTTGCCATTATTATTTGATATTTTATTTGTTTCTTTCTTACCATTATTGTTTGGTTTTTGTGCTGTAATTATTTGTATTATTTATTATTGTTACTACTACTCCTATTTCCTTAGGGACAGAAAAAAAGTTTAGTGACTACAGCAGATTTAAAAGAATGAAAAATGCATTTTGTGCCCAGAAGTGACAGCTGGAGGTAAGATTTACTCCCAGTGGTTGCAGGAGGGATGTTGAAGGCACACCCCTATCCTAATTCCATTTATATCTGGATGAACCTGTTGTCCATGAACTCGTCTGCCTGAGGCACTGTTTGCTTCCAAACCTTTTCTGGCAGCAATATCCACAAGTTGTGCAGCCTCTCTGTCAATACTTGTGCTGCTGTCAGTGAGGTTTCAGCCCTGCCAGGGTTCCTGAGCAGCTCTTCCTCCCCACCTCACCCATCACCTTCACTCCCCTGCAGAGCTCCCCTTGTCCTGCCCCACCTCCCTCCCCAGCCTCTCAAGGCAGCTCTTTCATCTCTTTAATCTCTTCACTTGCTCTTTTGAGAGCCTTTCCCCACTCCCCTGTGCCCTTCCAGAGCCTGGAGCTGCTCATGGACCTGGTGGGGGATGCAGAGAGGTGCCCCAAGGTTCGTGCAGGTGATTTCTGAGCGTCACATATTTCCTGACTCATTTGCCAGCAATGATGAGATTCAATAAAACCATTTTTGTGTGCACAGCATCAAGCCATCTGTTGCACTAAATGTTCATTATAAAACCCCAAGGAATCCCTTCTCCATGTGGAGAAATCCTTTTCCATGCTGCAGGAGTAAAATCCTTTTCCATGCTGAATTCCAGCTCACTGGGACCTGTTTGCCAGTCCCCACAATCTCATCACCCCAGCTGCTGTGCTGTCCTTTGTTCTGTTCACAGGCCAGTTTTGTCATTTCAAAATTGTTTTAATTTCAAAATTAATTTCAAAGTTATTTTCATTAAGAAGGAAAATGTGCTTGAAGAGGCCTCCTCTGTGTGGGGACAGCCAGGTGTGTTTAACCTGAGTGAGGGAACAGCCCAGAGCTGGGCACCAGGCTCACACCAGTTTATGGGACATCTCTCTTTTCTGCACTGGATTTTATTTGTGGAATAGAGCAGTGCTACTCCTTTGTGAGGCTGATCCCTTGTTTTTCTGGTGGTTTAAATTCTGCAGATACTGGAAAAGCTTTCCTGCTCTCACAGAGGGAGGGCAGACCCAGCTGCAGTTTTTCTTCAGGCATGTGGGTCCTGTCCCTGCCTGGACACAAATCCAGCCTACCAAACCCCTCTCACCTGGCTCAGAGAAGCTGGGTCTGTCTCTTTTGGAGGGAACCCATTTTTTTAGGGTGGTCATCACTGGTGAAACCACCTTTCTATCACAAAGGATCAGAATATCAGAGTTATGAAAGTTGTCCTGGCATTTGGAAATGTTCTCTGCTTCAGGGTGGGTCTGACCCAGACTCCTGCACTCAGCTCTCCTCCTTCCAGCCCTCCCTGGGCAGGTACAGGGGATGCAGCAGGGAGTCCTGCTGGGAAATTAGGAATATAAACTTCAATCAGTCTTGAGGGGAGATGCATTTGACAATTTACCCACCCCTGGAAGTGTCCAAGGCCAGGTTGGACAGGGCTTGGAGCATCCTGGTCTAGCACAAGGTGTGGAACAAGATGGGCTTTAAGGTCCTTTCCAACCCAAACCATTCCATGACTGTATGATTCTGTTGGGGGTGGGACATTTGAAAGGAGCTGAAAAAGATTTTCCAGTTGGAGGGACCCTGCCCTGACCCCAGGGACTCAGAGGATGAACTTGCCCTTCATCATCTGTCTGTCCAGCATCTGCTTATCTTTATTGATCAACCTTCATGAAGCTTTGGGGAAGGTTGAAAAGAAGTGCAAATAATCACTTTTAAAGCAAAGCTCAAGAAATATTTCATATCCTACTCATCTTCCAGGACCCGACTCTGTGTTGTATAACAATGGAGATAATGAAAGTGTAAAACACCGTGGCTCCCTGCCAATGTTACAACTTGTTTTTACTACTAAAAAAGGCAGTAAACTGGGAGGGCACATCCACCAGTGAATTGCTTTGCACTTGCCCTGTTTCTTACACTTGTTTTCTACACTTCTGGCTCTGCTGGAGGCAGAACTCCAGGCCAGGGCTACCTTTGGGCTGAGCCAGTGTGGGAGTGCTCAGGGTGTTCAGCTCTTTTTGCAGGAAAAGGCAAAATTCTGCCTGTGAGAATTATTCTGAGTTGAAAACTGAATGAAAACAAAGCTTTTCAGTTTTCCTGGGAGGAAAACTAGGCATGGAGTGAGCCCCTGGTAGGGCTGTCACACTCATTCATTCTCCAGGTTTTTATTTCATTATCACAGAATTTGTCTCATCTTCACTGTGATTTCCACATCTGGAGTGCTGGTAAATAGTCTGCAAAATAAAACCCCTCAGTTATCAGCAGTGTGTGAAGTTCTCAAGCAACTTTGATGTATCCTGGACTTCCTTGGCCTTCCCAGGTCCTTCCTGGGATCACAAGGACTGGGGAGACTGGGGAACACAAAGATTTAAGGAGGAATAGTGGAACAGCTGGAGATGTGGGATGCTACAGAGATGGGGTGAAGTGGTGAGAGGCCAGGTGAGGTGGGGAGGAGGCACAAGGAACCAGCCAGAAATCATACTGCTTCCAATTGGTTTCTAGTGTTTTCCATTGATTTCTAGTGTTTGCAATGGAATTACAGTGGGCTTGGAGGAAAAGGGAGGACTTTGGGATAAGGAAAATAGCTTTTTATGGGTTTTGCCAAACCGTTGTAGTGGATCAAGCCTTGCAAACAGGAACAGCTTTGGATTTCAGGGACACTTGGACACACCCCCCAGGGGTGTCCTGAGGAGCCTCTGTGGTATTGTCCCCAGACCTGCTGTGACACAAAAGCCCACCTGTGACAATCAGCCACCAATGCAGGTTTTAGCCATGCAGCTGCAGCAGGAGTTGGAAGTGCTTTTTGCATGCACAGAGGGAATCCAAAACCAATTTGGGTTTGAGGAGAGCAGGGTTTACTCCAGGACACAACAGATCATTGGACAGCTCTCTCTCTCGTACAGAGCATGCCTTTTTATGGGGACATTCCAGCTCCAAAGAGAGCAAATTCTTCTCAAACACATTGTCTTAGTTAAACTTTTAATATGTTTTGATATTGCCAGCAGCAGCTTTATATAATGCAGTCGTGTAGCAAACAAAACTCACTCTGTGCTCTTGAGGAATGGGAGCCCATGGATGGAGGGGATGGGGTTGGCACTGTGGGATTTGCAGTGCTTCATGCCTGGAATCAATGGGTTAATGAACTTCCAGCACAGCCTTGGGACTGGGAAGTACAGAATGTTCTGGAATCAGGGGGAGAGGGCCAGATTTTGGCCAGCTCACCTTGAGCCCAGGTTACAGATGGCAGGAAAAGCCCCGCTTAAACCAAACCAGTTACAGACTGAGCTTGTGGTCCCCAAACCAATTACAGACTGGGGTTCTGACCCCCAAACCAGTTACAGACTGGGGTTCTGACCCCCAAACCAGTTACAGACTGAGCTTGTGGTCCCCAAACCAGTTACAGACTGAGCTTGTGGTCCCCAAAACAGTTACTAATTGGGATTCTGATCCACAAACCAGTTACTAATTGAGGTTCTGATCCCCAAATCAGTTACAGACTGGGCTTGTGGTCCCCAAACCAGTTACAGACTGTGGTTCTGACCCCCAAACCAGTTACTGTCTGATGTTCTGACCCCCAAACCAGTTACTAATTGGGGTTCTTCTCCCCAAACCAGTTACTGTCTGATGTTCTGACCCCCAAACCAGTTACTAATTGAGGTTCTGACCCCCAAACCAGTTCCTAATTGGTGCTCTGACCCCAAACCAGTTACTGCTTCTAACCTGCAGATCAATACTATTCCCTCCTTCCTTGTGCAATGCACAGGCCATGCACTTCCCAAACAGGAAGAAGATAAGACTGGAGCAGTCATTGCCATAAAAAGGAGTTGGGATGGTGGCACTGCTCAGAGTTTCTGGGGGCTCTCCCTCATCTCCAGAGCTCTGGGAGCCTGGCAGTGCCCTGGGTGACACCACAGGGACGTGCAGCTCCTGGTGGGGAGCATCACGCCTGGCTCCTGCCTGGCTGCCCACCCTCTGCTGAGGGCTTGGCTCTGCAGGAGCTCCTGCCATGCTGCTGTGCCTTGGCTCCCTCCTCCTTGCTGGGCTGGCATTCCTTGGAAGCACAGAACCACGTTGTGTCCTGAAGCTGTTCCTCATTATGCACCAAGGGACAGTCGGTATTTTGGGTTGTCCTCTTCATACTGTTCTTTTCAGGAAAGCAAAGATAATTTTATGTTGTATTTGTTACTCCACAAGCCTTTCCAAATGTGGGTCATTCCAAATTCAAGCTGTCATATGGGTAAGGAAATTCTGCTTGGGAATTAACCTGGGAATTTTAAGTGTTACTAAAACTCACACTTGGAAATCTCAGGTAATACATATGCTTTATGTTTTCCTGTAAAGAACAACTACTCAGGAGTTCTGGAAGTCCAGGGGAACTTACAGGATATTCAAAGAATGCCTCCCTTATTCTTTGAGTTCTAATACTGATTTTATACCTGCAGCTCTTTGTGGAACCTGAGTTATTTTACCCCACTGTGGTCAGTGGGAAAAGTTGTGTTGTGTGTGTGCTTTTCCTTTTTCCATCCTGGATGTTCTGTTTCCACGTGTCCTGTGGGTTCCTCTGCCACTTGAGCACAGCTCAGTGTCCTTTGGGACTGGAACCAGGCTTTGAGTCAGCTCTGCTAATGAGGAAAGGGCATCCATTCCCTGCAGTTTGCTTGGGATGCTGAGGAATAAGGAGATGTTTAAATTGCCATCCATAATCTCAGCTCTAAGTGATCAAACAAATCATCACCCATGTTTGTAAATCTTATTTTAGATTCTTAAGGGCCAGATTAGGTTCTTGGGTTCTTGTACAGGTAAAGCAAAAGGAAAGAAGGATCCTCAAGGTGGTGGAAAAATCTGTGACTTGTCTGAAGCACAGGGCAGGCAGGGCATGGAGAGACTGCCCAGTGCTGCAGTGGAGGAAGGGAAGTGTTCATCTCTATTTTTAAATTACTCCCTTTCTTTTAGAATTATGTTCAACGCTGTGATGCCTCTGGATGTCCAGCAGTTGAATTATTAGCACTTAGAGCACTGATGAGAGCCAGCAAACCGAGCTGGGGCACGGCTGGCAAAGGAAGTATTTGTGTAAGAGGTGACTGACAGCAACTTGTCCCTGTCTGCTAAGTTTCTTCCGTGACTTCTGTGTCAAAAGTGAGTTCTTCAAAACCTCCAGCTCCCTCAATTTTTTAACCTGCTTGCTGGGAACAAGAAAATATCTCTTTCCCAGCATTCTCCTTTTCACATTGGCCTTGTTGCAAGCAAGAGCTGAGTGAAAAGGAGAAAAACCCAAACCAGAACAACCAAAAAAAAAAAAACCCCAACACAACCTTCATTCCAGAGTCCAATTTGCAATGAGAATCTTTGAGTCTATTTTTGTCCAATTCCATTTGGACAAAATTCAAGAATTTGATTTTTCCCATTGCTTTACTTTGTACTCTGGTTGACTCGGAAAGCACGGGCTGAAACCAATGCTGAACCACAAAACTCAATTAAAACCCAGGCAGTGAGCAGGGAGGAGAAATCAATGGGTGGATTAGTCTATCAGCTGCTGTTCCCATGATCTTCTTATCTTATCCTGCACTACAAGAAGAGCTGTTGGGAAGTGGAGTTGTTCTAAAATCAGCTCAGGCTGCTGCGTTCTCTCAGCACAGAGCAGAAAATTGGATCAATAGCCTGAGCCTATTCCTCTTTGCTTTCCTTCTAAACAGCTGGACTGCCAAATCCAGCCAGAGAATGGAGGCTAATCTGGGGTTTAATCCTCTGCTCTCCCACTATGAAGTTAAACAAGCAGAAATCAGTACAGATTCCAAGCCAGGCTGCTTAGGGTTTACATATATTTATAATGTTTTCATTTTTTAAAACATATTTTGCTGCTGTTCTTGCATCTAGCAACCACCAGAAATGTTTATCAATCTTTGTGTTACCTGTGGGTCTATCAAAAAAAAAACCAACAACCTAAGGCAGGAGGGAAGTGTTCTAAAATGAGAATATTTAATTTTTAATTTGTTCCTACTTCTCTTATATATTTCAATTTTTATGCAGAACATAATAGGAGCTCTTCTGAAGTTTTACATCAAAGGTCCTTGATATGAGGGGAAGAGAACAGAAAGGAGCAAGCACATTCTTGACCTGGTATGAGCTGTTTCAAAAACTGCCAATTATGACCTTTTCCAACCTTAATGAGTCTATGGTTGGTACCTGGACCTCTGTTTAAAGAGATAAAGGAAAAGAGCAAAATAGATTCTTTTTTACTCTTTCTCTTTTACTCACTAGCAATATCAGATTGGTTTGCTGGTGGAAAACTGTAAGGCTGAATGAGGAGTCCTGACTCATGGAATGGCTGGAAAAGAGGAGGGAAAAGGGATTTGTGGTGGTTTCCTTCAGGTAACTCACTGCAAGGGATCTGCACTGAGCACACAGCAACCCCCAGGTGTCTCTGGTGATGGACAAACTGGGACATCCACTGCAGGAAGGGCAGCCCAGCACATCCAGGCACCTGCAGTGATTGGAACCCCCAGTTTGGGGTCACACAGGGCCAGTTCAGTCCCTACTCACAGCTTGGGCTCACAGCAAATTGGGCATTTTTGGCTGGGTTAGGTGGAAGACAGCAATGTTTTGGTGTTGATGTGGGAGGAATGATGGAATTGCAGCAGGATGGGCTTTAAGGTCCCTTCCAAGCCAAACTATTCCAAGGCTCCTCCAGCAGAGTCTCTGCTGGAACATTTTTCACTGTGGAAAGAGGAAGTTTGGGAAGTGCTGCTCAGGTGGCAGGAACAAGCCTTGGTGCTGATGTGGGAGTTGATATTTGGGGTGCAGCCTTGTGTAAGGATGGACCTCCTGTGTCCTCACAGGGAATCCCAGGATCAGGAAGGATCCCAGACTGCTTTGGGTTGGAGGGATCATCCTGTTCTGCCTTGTAAATCAGTGCAATGAGGTGATAATTGGTGCTCCTGGAAAGTGGCTGCTTGTGTTGGTGCTGAAAACCACTGGGAACTTTGATAGGAGAGACCCAGCAAGGAGAGGTGACTCAGATCCTGAGTGTCCCTGAAGGGAGCAGCTCCCTCTGGCACCAGCAGAGTCCAAAGGCATCTCTGGGAGAGCTCTCAGATGGGATTTCCCCACCTTCTCTGGGAAGAGCTTCCTGCATTTGGAGTTCTTTTGTGCTGGGAAGAGATGTGCTCAGCTGGGGCATTTCTGTGCCTCCAGCTTTGGATGAAAATGTGTTTCTAGCAGGAGTTCCAGCTCTGCACTGATCTCTCAGGCTCTGCTCTCCAGCACCCCAAATCTCCCCTGGCCCAGTGGGAGCCATCCCTGCCCATGGTGGAACCACTTCAGGGTTCCTGCAGGAGTTTCTCTTGTGGAACTTTTCTCCCTGTGCAAAGAGCAGGTGTTTGGAATGTGGTGCTCCAGTTCCAGCAGGAGAAGTAAAAAGCAGAAATGTCTCAGCAAACTTCAGCTACAGCCTGGGGTGTTGGAAATAAATCTTATCACAGAATCCTGGATGGTTTGGGTCGGAAGGGACCTTAAAGCTCATCCAGCCTCACCCCTGCCATGGCAAGGACACCTTCCACTGTCCCAGGTGCTCCCAGCCCTGTCCAGCCTGGCCTTGGGCACTGCCAGGGATCCAGGGGCAGCCACAGCTGCTCTGGGCACCCTGTGCCAGTGGGAGCAACACCCCTGTCTGCTGGACAATCAGCATTGCTCTGGGTGCTTTCAGCGTTTTCCTGAGTGTTCCTCCAAGAACATCTCATCTCTCTAAAGTACCTCCAAGCACCCATAAACACTTCTTCCTTTCTGCACTTCCCTCAGTGTATTTATTTTTGCAGCAGGGAGGGGGAGATGGAAAATCCTCTGAGCAGTAGCCACAGAAGCTGATCCACCACTGAGCAGGCACATGGCCAAGTGGATGCATGGGCATACATGCAGACAGTCCAAAGGACAGATGTATCAAATCAGATTTATGAGGTCAGTTTTCCCAGCCAATAAAGCCCAGATTGCTGTCTGCCCCATTATAACCTTCCTGTGTTTAAATGGATGTGAAACAGATAATCCAGCCTTTGGCGGGAACAGCGCTGATAAAACACAAACATTATTTCTGTAGCCACATAAGATTATTTTTCCAATTCAGCAGAAAGTATTGGCTTGAAGATTGTTAAAGAGGTCACAGTATTTTTATACTGGTTGTGTGTGAATAAAAATGTTCTCAGTCTGAGAGAAGGATCAGAGGATGTGTATTAATTATTATTATTATACAGTAGAGTGCAGCAGGAAGGGACTGAATATCTTGGTGTGGTGAGATCTGTCCTGGGCAAACCTGTATAATTAATAGCTGCTCCTCAAACCCCAAATAAAATTGTTCTGAGCCCCAGGCCAGGCTGGTGTTTCCCTCAGGATGAAGGATGTACCTGTCAAAGTGGTTGTTCTATGAATGGGACAGGACTCTGAGAACATTCCATCCCACCACTTATAATGATTACTGACCACGTTATTTCCCCAAACCTATAAAATGAAATGCAAATCTCCCATTAGGAGGGTGGTCTCTCCATTATCTACAAGATAATTGCCTGAAAAAGTTGCATTTTTCTTTTTATTTTCAGTAAAACAAAGCAATTTTCCACTTTATAAGATCCCTTCTCTCAGCAAACAAACCTAAATTGGTTCAATATTGTTGTTTGAACCTCTATTTACTTATCCTATGGGAAAGAAATGTAAATTAAAATATGAGCATTACATGCAAGACACTTCAAGAAGATATTGAAATTGTACAGTAAAAATAGCTTTCTGATGGGAATATATTAAATAACATTGAACATAAAGACTCATTGGCAGTGTCATTTGCCAGCTGCAAAAACAGTATTGGGATGGGAAACATGCTAGGAAGAAGCAGGCACTTGGGAAGAATACATTAGTAAAAATGCTATTTTTATTTAAAGTTCTATACAGTCAAAGTTCATCTTCCAATGTTTTCTAAAGATTAGGCTTTCAGTGACATTGAAACTTTTGGCCCAAACATTCCTGGAGTCACATTGTCCTCTCTAGAACCAAATGAGGAGAAACTAATGCTTTATATTAAAGCTCATTGTTGTGAATTTTGTAAACTGGGGTTCTTTTCCCTGTCAGATTCTTTGTTCTGCCTTGTAAATCAGTGCAATGAAGTGATAATTGGTGCTCCTGGAAAGTGGCTGCTTGAGTTGGTGCTGAAAACCACTGGGAACTTTGGTAGGAGAGACCCAGCAAGGAGAAGTGACTCAGATTCTGAGTGTCCCTGAAGGGAGCAGCTCCCTCTGGCACCAGCAGAGTCCAAAGGCATCTCTGGAGAGCTCTCAGATGGGATTTCCCCACCTTCTCTGGGAAGAGCTTCCTGCCATTTGGAGTTCTTTTGTGCTGGGAAGAGATGTGCTCAGCTGGGGCATTTCTGTGCCTCCAGCTTTGGGTGAAAATGTGTTTCTAGCAGGAGTTCCAGCTCTGCACTGATCTCTCAGGCTCTGCTCTGCAGCACCCCAAATCTCACCTGGCCCAGTGGGAGCCATCCCTGCCCATGGTGGAACCACTCCAGGGTTCCTGCAGGAGTTTCTCTGCTGGAACATTTGTCACTGTGCAAAGAGCAGGTGTTTGGAATGTGGTGCTCCAGTTCCAGCAGGAGAAGAAAAAAGCAGAAATGTCTCAGCAAACTTCAGCTACAGCCTGGGGTGTTGGAAATAAATCTTATCACAGAATCACAGACTGGTTTGAGTTGGAAGGGACAACAATGGCCCAGCCTCACCCCTGCCATGGCAGGGACACCTTCCACTGTCCCAGGTGCTCCCAGCCCTGTCCAGCCTGGCCTTGGGCACTGCCAGGGATCCAGGGGCAGCCACAGCTGCTCTGGGCACCCTGTGCCAGGGCCTGCCCTCCCTTCCCAATATCCCATCTAAATCTTCCTCCTTTAGTCTAAACCTTTCCCCCTCATTCTGTTACTCTTATGCAGCTGGGAGAAGAATCCAACACAAATCCTGTGTGAGAAGGTGGTTGCACCCCAGAGGAGAGAGAGCTTTTGTCCTTTGGCTCTTGGGGTTGCAGTTACTCCATTCGTTTTTGTGATGAAAATGTGAAGCACATGGTGAAGATCACTTCAGACTTCTGACCTTTTCCACTTTCTTATTCCCCTTCCTCAGCTGAATGGGGGAGGTGGTTTTGGAACTGCCAGCAAAGTCTGAGAGGAGCAGATAACAATGAGGTGATAGCACACAAATGTCAGCCTCCATTAATCCCAGGACAGTCACCCGGATGCGTTCAGCAGATAATCTCAACACAAACACAGCGTTCTAATCTCTGCCCTGGTGACTCACCAGCAGATATTGACCTCAAGGCAAAGATCAGCATCTGTTCCAGAGCTGTTCCAGCCTCTTTGGAAGGTGTTGCTTTGCTTTTCACCACAATTGCAATGTTTCTGAGTATTCAAGGGTCCCTCGGAATTCTTAGAAGTGAGAACAGCCAGTGGTGGGAAACATGAAGGAATTTCAGGTCCAGTCAGAGCAATTGAGGAATTTTTCCCTCAGTGGGTGCTGGGCACAGCCCAGGGATGCCAGAGCTCCAGGAGTGTTTGGACACCACTCCAGGGATGCCAGGCTGGGATTTGGGGTGTCTGACTTGGACTCAGTGATCCCTTCCAGCTCAGGATATTCTGTGACTATGAAATTAAGGATATAATCCTGATGTACAGCACTCCCTGCTTTTCTGTGGATGTTTTCTCTTGGGGAAAGGAGAAGTCTGTGGTCCAGAACACACCTGTGGCTCTTCAAAACTGTTTAGACTGATGTGTGAATGCCTGGTTATTATCACAGCTGCTGCAGTCTATTTCTTTTCCATCTTTTTATCCTGGTGAAGTGGTTCCATGGCCTGCAGCTCTCCAGACACACCAAGTGTGGGCTTTTCTTCCTTTTTTTCTGGAGTTTGGCTGCTTGTTGGCACACGGTGCTGAGTGAGGGAATTCTGCAGGATCTTCCCAGCAGAGAAACAAAGGCTGATCACTGCTGGTTCAGACTGGAACTCAGCAAGGAAAAACCAAGTCAAATGCCATTTCTGAGGAGTCAGTACCTGAGGAACAGTGATTTTCCTTCTGCAAAATTAAGCTCCAGAGCAGCAGATCACTAGGTTCAACTTTTAGTAGGCTGCTGTGTTTGAAATTATGATAATGGGATGTTATTTGGTATTATGACATTTTAGTATTAAAAAATAATTCCCTACAGCCATTCCCTGGAAAAGACAACTGAGATTCATTGACTGCCACTAAGAGATGAGAACATATTCTCTGTAGCTCCTGAAACATTGCCAGATGATCAATATAATTTTTATTCTCACATTGTGTCTTTTTTTCACCTTTATTTCTCATTGGATTTCCAACTTTAGGCTTTAAATATGCCAGGGTGGTTAATCTGTAGCCTCAGAGAATTAATGTCAGACAATAAGTTCTCCAAAGAGGGGTAAAGAAAACCCAAATTCAGTCCTGGGAGGGGAGAAACGTGACTGAATAACACAAAAAAGGAGCTAAATGTTCATTCAAATACCGACCAAAACCACGGCAGAAAGTTCTCAGACCAAGGCTCCCAGAGGACAGGGACACACAACTATAAAATAAATACTGAGGAATATGGGACATAAAGAAATTCTAGAAAAAAAACTTCATGCTGCCAAAAATATCACCTCCCATCCAGCCCAGATAAAAGGTGACATTTGTACATTCTTGCATTCAAAGGCTTCTGCAGAGAGCCAAACTCTGAGTGCAGGAACCAGAGGTCGAAGTTTGGTCACCTAAATTTAAAACAGTGATGTGGAAAAACCTCTGTGTATCTACTGCACTCCCATCAGCTGTCATCCTGCTCTTTTATTTCCAAGTTAATTAATTCCCTGGAGATGCAGCAGATTTGGAAGGGCTGAGCCCTGAGCTCTGAGTGGAAGGGGCACAATCCCTGCTCTGAAACCTCCTTCCCTGGTTTATTTGGTGTATTCCATCTCCTAAACATGGCTTAGAGTTCCACAGCTGACATCAACCAGGGAAAACTTCAGTGTTTCCATCACTGATTTAAAGGTTTAAAATGATGATATATAGAATTTGGTAAACTTTGCATTATCAACATCAGCTGAGAGACAAAATGGTCTGGAAATTATTGACAACTAAATTTTGGTGTCACTGTTTTTTATTAATCAAGTTGTTTAAGGATTTAACTGCCTTATAAAAATGTGTAAAATTATAGCATAGAATTGAGGTTGATAATTGTTATCTATTCTGTTCTCCTGACAAAATCTAAAAGCAGTGAAGGCAGAGGAGCTCCACAATTCCTCTCCATCGTCCTGTCCTGTTCTCCTCTCTTCCCCTTCCTTTCCTCTTCCCTTTCCCCTCTACCACAGAACATCAACTACAGCCCCAGGCCTGGGGGAATCCAACTTAAAAAGTTATTTTCCACTTACTGACAACTGTAAAAGCCTCCTGAAATGCTTCTACTCTTTAGGTGGCTTTACTTAAATGGAACCAAATAAAAATATGAAATTCTCCAGTCTGAAACAACCTCAAAATCACAGCCATGTATTTCAGAAAAGCAGTTTTTGTGCTGACACTGCTGGCTGTCCTGGTCCAGGAGAGGAAATTCCTTATGGATCTTTTAGAAGGTAGGAAGAAAAATGGGATTAAAGAGTTGATTGCCAGGTCTCAACCCAGGATTTTGGTATTCAGAAGGGGTTAGAAATGGGAAAATAGCAGGGAAACTCTGCATGGTGGGCTCTGGTCTTCAAACTCCCTGAGGAACTGCAGGAGGATGTTCTTGCATTACATTTTCTGTCAAATGGAATGAAAGGTAAAGGTCAGTGTAGGGATGTGAAGTGATGCAACAGGATTACATTTTTTAAAAAGCCAACAAAAACCCCTTCAAAAACCTAATTTTGCACTAAGAGTAATTGGCTCTGAGCTGACTGTTCAGAATCAGGAAAATTAACTACATTTGGATGATTGGTTTTTAATTGGTCTCTAACGTGAGGCAACCTGCAGAATAAATTCTGTGCCTGTGGAAATTCCCTGGGCTCATGTGCAGGGATTCCACTGCTCCAGGGGCAAGGGAGGGAGCTGGGAAAGGTCTGAACAAGGGGAAGGTGAAGAGGATGCAGTTTATTATACAGAAAGAGAGGAATATATGGAATACTTCAGTCTGGAAGGGAGTAAAATAATGGGAAAATGGAGTAAAATGATGGGAAAAGGAGTAAAATAATGGGAAAAGGAGTGAAAAAATGGTGAAAATGAGTAAAATAAGGGGGAAAGGAGTAAAATAATGGGGAAAGGAGTAAAATAGTGGGAAAAGGAGTGAAAAAATGGTGAAAAGGAGTAAAATAATGGGGGAAATGAGTAAAATAATGGGAAAAGGAGTGAAATAATGGGAAAAATGGGAGGAATTTGATGGGACTGAGTCTTGAGAGCCATGGCAAAGGTGATGTTGTGTGCTTTTACATCATGGGAAGCAGGGGGCAACAAAATCCACTCTCAGGAAAGAAGATGGATGGCTGCTCTTGCCGTTGCTGTAGAATGTTGTGAACGTGGGAAATTTCTGTAGATTTGGGGGTAAATGAACCCAGGCAGGACCAATGCTGACTTCTGACTTGAGAAATTACTAAAATGCAACTTTCTGAGGAAGACAGGATACTCTGGAGCTCTTTAATACATGTGTGTCCTAATCTTATACACTTCCATGTCCTGCAGATGATTGTAGGGAAGATATTTAATTAGGAGGGAAGATAGTTAATTAAACAATGTTTGAGCTGATTTACTTCTTGTGTTAAATATTTTCTACATTTATCTGCCACTGTGTAATATGGAATTTATTGAGTAAGGAAGCCAAGTTTTGAGTTTTGAAGTTTTTACATTGAGCAAGACAGTTGAGAGCAGACATTTTCTTTCCACTCCTTTTTTTTTTCTTTTTTTTTTTCTTTTTTTTTTTTTTTTTGCCTTTACAGAGATTTGAGTGGAGGAGGGAAACCTGTTTTTATGTCAGTTATTTACTGTGCATGGTTTTTATACTCTTCAGTTCTGGACAAACACAGCACTTAAAGCACTTGCCTACCTGAGCTACCTTAGACTGTCAGTGTAAGCACAAAAACCAGCAAAAGCCTACAAAAAAACAGTGGATATTTACTGTGATACAAAGATTTATAAAGGTGGGAGAGCAATTTTTACATCCTGGTAGGATTCTGGTGATGGCATTTATGTCTTCTGTAATGTATTACCTACATAACACTATCTATATATATATATATATATATATATATATATATATATATATATATATATATATATATATATATATAGATATAGATATATAGATATATAGATATAGATATATATATAGATATATATATAGATATATATATTAGGTTATATGAATTTTAATATATATATTTATATATATATTTATATATATATTATATATATGTGCATGTATGTATGTATATATGTATATATTATATACATTATATATATTCATATCATTATTTTACTTTTTTTCTGGATGAGTCTTATGGCTTAGTTTTAGGTATTCCTGCATGGAACAGGTAGTTGGACATGATGATCCTTATGGGTTCCTCCTAATTTAAGATATTTTATGATTATTTAAGGAACAATATTATGATTTGTGTGGGCTCACAGCCCAGAGAAGACTCTTGGTATGGGCTTGCTGAGCTTTCATCAGGCATTTTGAGCCCTGTTCCCTCCTGGGCTGAGCTGGGAGCCACTGTGGCTTTTCTCCTGTGTTTCCCACATTCCTGCAGGAAAATCCTGAAATTTCAGATTGGTGTGCACAGAACAGAGCCCAGCCCTGGTGAGGAGCAGCTGAGGGAGCTGGGAGGGCTCAGCCTGGAGCAAAGGAGGCTCAGGGGGAATTTCTGGCTCTGCACAAGTCCCTGCCAGGAGGGGACAGCCGGGGGGGATTTGGGATCTTATCCCAGGGAACGGGGACAGGAGGAGAGGGAACGGCCTCAGGCTGGGCTGGGGAGGCTCAGGGTGGAAATTGGGGAAGATTCTGCTGTGCAGGGGCTGCCAAGGGGGCTGCACTGGGCTGCAGCAGCCCTGGGAGTGTTTGTGGCACATGGGGCAGGGGTTCCTGCTGGCCTTGGCAGAGCTGCAGTCATGCTTGGGCTCCATGACCTCAGAGAGCTTTTCCAACCAAAATAATTCCATGATTCCATGGCTCTGCCCTCACTGCTCCCAGCAGGCAGAGGGACAGAGGCTTGGTAGGGCCAGCCCCAGCACAGGGGAGCTTTTGGAGCACACAAAGGAGATGCTCAGGGTGTGGAATCTGCTGGGATAACAGCACCTCTGTTTGTGGGGCAGCAGTGCCAAACCTTCCAGGGGTTTTGTGCTGATTCTGTTTTCCCCTTCCAAAACACACCTGGAGCTCCCTGGGAGCAGCTGCTCTCCCTCTGGCTGATGCAGGGTCAGGTTCTGCACTGTGTGGGACAAAATCTCCCCAAACCTCTCATCCTCCCAAAATCTCCCCAATCCTTGCATTTTCCCAGAGCCAGACAGGAGTTCGAAGTGGTCACAAAAATTGGACAAAGTGTTTGGTAGCTTTCACCTAAAACCTCTAATTGTAACCCAACAACTATTGACCTGAACTTAAAAACATTGCTGTACTGCAGCTGCTTATTTGTAATATTTGATTTTCAATTTATTGGAAATACCTGGGGTTTAGTTCACTGCAATATCTGATTTTTAATTCACTGGACAATTCTCCATACTTATTATTTCGCCTTGCTGTGGTGACTTAGGATAAAAATGAGACAATAATAACCTGGGATTTCTCTAAGAAATTATACAGTAATCACAAACCTTCAAAAAGCCTTAAATAACAGTCATAAATCCAAAAATTTTTGGAAAAACAACTCCATTATGGAATGCCAGTCAGCTCTGTGTGAGCAGGTGGGATAAGAGGATCTGGACACTTGTGAAGTGTTGGGAAGGATGAAAGTTTGACAAGAAAGTCTCACAGATGTGTATGCTTAGCAGAAAGGATGAAGGAATGGAGATGGAAGCAAGTTTTGGTATAGAAGAAAAGAATTGCTGAGCTGGTTTTACTGGATAACTAAAGAGGCAAAAGGTGTGTTAGTTAGAAGGGGATTTTATGACTTAGAGCAAAGAATAAACTTTAAACAAGAAGATGATTTTACCAAGCAGGAAGAGAGCACAGGTAAACAAGTCAGCAAATGTTGCAAGCAGAAAAAAAGGTCTCTGAATTTTCTACTGCAAGAAAACTGAAAATCAACTTCTGGCTTAAACTGTAATGTACTGACTTTGAGTGATTGGAGAACAGTGACATGAATATGGTAATGACAGCAGTTATGACAGGCTATAGGTAATAATTAAGGTATAGATTGGTTCTACTGTATGAAGAGGCTCAGCACAGAAAAGTCTAGAATGCATTGTAACAAAACCAAAGGGTCTCCAGGCCTGCCTGCAGCTGGAGCTGACAGCTGTGGGCACAGCTCTGTCACCCACCACCCTGCACTGCTGTAACCTCTTGGATGTGACAAACTGCATTTTGAAGAGCAGCCTGGAGTCCTGCACCTCTCATTTCAGCTCTTAAAGTGAATGCTGCTGTTCCTCAGCTCAAACATGATTTTCTTGCTCCATGAATCACAGGCCAGGGCTTGGCTCTGCTCCTACCCCCCAACAGCTGCCTGAGCGTGTCTGGGCATTCCCAGTGTGCTGTGGGAACCCTTCAGAGGGGGACAGGACTCTCTGCACTCCCTCCTCCCTGCTTTCCATCCCCTGTCTCACTGAGCAGTGCTTTGGTGTAAGAGTAAGAGCGTCCCTGGAGAAGATTTCTAATTTTGCTGCCTGGTTGAGCTGAAGCTTTTCCAGAGCAGGCTGTGGGCTGCCCGGGGTGGAGGAGGGCTGGGAAAGGTCAGGGATCCCATCCTGGCTCCTTTTGCAGCAGCTTGGCTGGTAAAACCCCCCAGACGTTCTCGTGGGCTCTCTGCTGGCTGCGACAGACAGATCGTTTCTCCCTCTGGATTTATAAAACTCTTTGGGGTTGTGGCATCCTCAGGAGCCAGGAGCAGCCAGGATCTGTGGAAATAGCTGGGAAAACTTCAGCCACACAAAGGGAGGGAGTGAATGGGGCTGGGTTGGTCCAAGCAGTGCCAGTCCCAGCTCCTTGGGCTCCCTGGCTGCTGCAAGCAGAACCTTGAACCATCTATACTTGGAAGGCAAAATGTAGGAAATTTCATTCCTCCAGCTCCAAAACATTCCAGTTTGGTTTTTTTTTTTTTTTTTTTCCTGTTTGGCTTTTAAAAATAATATTGTGTCCTTTTTGGGCACACATAAATATAGTGATGCTCCTTCTGTGCCTCATGTATTCCAGCAAACAAGCTGTCAGATTGCCCAAGTGGATGGTATATGTGGCAGGAGATTTATGAAACTGTTCCATCATGCTTCTAAATAAATTAAAAAACGTCATGCCTTTTGGAAATCAAAGCTTTCAGAGCAGTGTTGTGGTTTTTGTTGCTCTAAATTAGTGAGATGAAGCATTTCATTTGAAAAGTTCCCTCCTCTGACAATTGTCGGGGAGTTCACACGAATGGAGCTTTTCATTTTGGTGGAGAAAACCCAAATTGTGTAAGTGATGTCATCTATTTTCATACTCTGTTTAGACAGCCTTGCAGACTACAAAGGACATTTCTCTGGGCTGTAGATCTGAGTTTTCTGAGGGAAAATATCAGATATCTGTGAGGAAATGTGAGGGTTTTGTGACCCTCTGCCCAGAGACACCCCCAGGGCCTCTGAGAGAAGGGAGCACCCAGGAACCCCCTGTTTGCAGAGCAAGGTTAAAACACACCAAGCTGAACTTCACATCCCAGCATTTTTTATGGAAAGTGGAAACAGATGGACCAGACAAAGGCACAGTAATCATGTGTCTAACACTAACCAGAGGGAAGAAACCAAAGCAGCCATTCCCACATTGGTGTTTCTGCTTCTAGAAGATGTTTCTGCGCTTCAACATTTGTTTAAAAACCTGAGCAAGGCCATGGAAATCTCCTGGCTGCTGGCCTGACAGGGAATTCCAGAGGGATGGCCCTGCAGAAGGGTTGGGGGGAATTGGGAAAGGCAGGATGATTTCTTAGCCTGAAACAAAATTTTTGCTTAAAGCAGGAAAAGGAACCCCAAGTAAGTGACTATGAGAGTGAACACAAGTCTGGTTAATCAGAAAATAATAATAATTTTGTCCAAGACTTTTCATGCTAGAGAGGAAATTGAGTAGTGCCTTACTTGGTAAGTTCAAGGAACAGGTGACAAAATTCTGCACAGAAATATCTTGAAAAAGTTCACAGAGATGTCAAAAACTGTAATACCAAATTATAGTAAATAATTAATAAATAACACCAAATTGTATTAAATAAATATAGTAAATAAATAAATAGTAAATAAATAGAGTAAAATAGCAAATAAAGTATAAAAATAGTATATAAAGTATATAAATATAGTAAAAGCAATAATACCAAAAATGTCTGTAATTGAGAATCAGTGAATGAATTGCAGTAACCCTTAAACAGTAAAGCCAAATGACAAAAGTTCCAAAACTTTGTTGTTGGAGGAAATACTTTTTTGGTACATGCAAGGTATGCATCATAAATCAATGGTTGTGAAAAAGTCCATCTAGAACTGCTGTGTTTTATTAAATTATTTGCCTTAACCCATCCTATTTAATTCCACTATTCTGTTAATATAACAGAAATTAAAATTCTGAGCTTGAGTGTTGGTTCAGAGGATTTCTTTTGCTTTCACCACTTGCTTCTACTGCTCATCTCTGTGAGTGAGACTTTTCCACATCTAAAATATCTCCTGAGATCACTTCATTCCTTTGTACCAGGTGGGTACTGACACAACAATTTAATAATTTGTATTAATTAATTAATTACTAAAATCAAACTTAGAAATTGACCAAAGCTTTCCATCCTTCTTTTATTGCTTCTTTTAAATTTTTTCTTAACTGTTCCATATCCTACATCTTATTACTGCTCAGCTTTTCTATATATTTGGATTTCTTCTGACCAGGAGCTGTTTGATTTGACAGATTCTGTATTTGCAGCATCAAAATATGTTGCTATGGAAAAAGTTACGAGTTCTAATTAAAAATGCAGAGGTCACAAGTTTCCCAGAACCAGCAGGGCATAGATCCTAGGAGAAAAGAATCACAACATAAAAAATCCAGAGATATGTCACTCTGCAACTTTCCAGATCTGAAAAGGGAACAGCAAGCATTCAGGACAAAACAGGAGGCTGAAATTCATTCAGATGCTAACTTCTCCTTCCCACTGGCACAAGCTGCTTCTGGAACTCATGCAGAGCACTGAGATTTGAAATGTCATCCTAATATAACTGAAACTGAGGAGAGAGAGAAATTAGATGGGCTTTAATAAAGAGAAATCAGACCAGAAATCAGGTCATCCTTTCAACTCCAATACCAATATTGAATTGATTTTCAGGTCGTGGTGCTGGGGTTTTGATGAACAACCCATGGCCCAAAGTGCCTGATGAAAGCTCAGCAAGGCCAGACCAAGAGTCTTCTCTGGGCTGTGAGCATAATATCTTCCCTTAAATAATGATAAAATATCTCAGATTAGGAGGGACCCATAAGGATCATCATGTCCAACTACCTGTTCTGTCCTGATCCTTTGAAAGATCATCCTGTTGGAAAACACCCTCAGGCACAGGCTGGGGTTTTGGGGTTGTCCTGTGCAGGGCCAGGAGCTGGGCTGGATCATCCTTGTGGGTCCCTTCCAGCTCAGGATATTCTGAGATTTTAGTTTTTCTCTGATTTTAGCATTTTTATCCCTTCAATACCTTGAGCTTTTTAACTATTTGCAGTTTCCCCTCTTACAAACTGTTATTTCTAAACAATTATTGTGGCTCTCCTCTCCTCTTGCTCCAGTTCAACCACACTAAGAACCACCAGTGCAACCACAGCCTTGGGTCTGAGCTGCCTCACCTGTCACCAGGTGTGCCCACACAATTCCTCAATATCTGAATGGATCAATGGATCAATATCTGCACCAGAGCACAGCATTTCAGCTCAGCTCAGCTGTACCAAACCTTTGTCTGGTAGGAACACACCTGCTCTGTGCTAGGCTGGCCATTTCTGCAATATTTTGGTAAATGAAACAGTTAAAACATCAAATCATAGAAAATCCCAGACTGGAAGGGACTCATAAGGCTCATCAAAGTCCAATCCTTCTACTCAAAATGTATTTAGCTTCTAATCTTTTGACAGTGTTGGAGCTCTCAGAGCTCCCACTGCAGTAATTTTTAATTTTTAAATGACAAATGTTATGTAAATCTCTTGCAGTTTGTGTCCCCTGCCCTGCAGTGGCAGGGCACAGCAGTTTTCCTCCTGAACTCTGCAGTTCATGGAAGTGGTGCTGCTACACCCAGAGCCAAGGGATGCCCAAGGGATGCCCAAGGGATGCCCAAGGGATGCCCAGCTCCTCTCTGAGAGCTGCTGAGTTTCTGTCTTGGGGAAAAGGGAAGCCTGATGATGGCTCCTGCTCATCAGTTCTGCTTCTGGATAGAAAAAATGTAACATTTCCCTGCAGATATTTTATATTTTCCCACAGAAAATACAGAGCCATGTTCCAGAAAATTTATTTTTGGGAGGGTGGGGCAGCCTTGGCACAGGTGCCCAGAGCAGCTGGGGCTGCCCCTGGATGCCTGGAAATGTCCAAGGCCAGGCTGGACAGGGCTGGGAGCAGCCTGGGACAGCGGAAAGGGTGGGATGGATGGGATGGGATGGCATGGCATGGCATGGCATGGCATGGCATGGCCTTGCCTTTGAGGTCCTTCCAACCCAACCCAACCTGGATTCTGGGACTCTGTAATTCTGGGATTCCATAATTCCAAGTTTTGATGACTCACATGTCAAACTTGTTCACCCACAAGGTTTCAGTTCTCTCCTCAAGGTCCCACCAAAGGTGCAGCACAAGGCTCACCCTCGCAGTTTAATGCATTTGCAGATCTAGAATTGTTTTCTCCCAGTGCCTGCAAGAATCCCAGAGTCAGTTTTCTGCCAGGGCTATTTATAGTTCTCTGTCAAGGCTGTGGCCTCAGGCCACATCCCTTAAACTGAGGAGACAGGCAGTCAAGTGCAACACCAGAACGTGGAACTGAGTTTGTTGTTGGCACAACTACAGAGACCAGCACTGGATGCTGTGTTTCAAAGCCTGTGTGCACCATTTCACTCTAATTAAAGATGCTATCATTGATAAAACAACAATAGAGATCCACCTCACCCTTTTTGGGGGGTTTTAAACCACTGTATCTGATTAGGATGAGGGCTGAATGCTGAGGGCTCACAAATGCTGATCTGGAGTTTTGTAAATTTAGACAATGCCATTCTGCTCTATTTAATGAGTCTTGTTTATAGTTCTGAAGTCTATAAACTGAGCTAATTACCATGAAAAATTCCAGGCAGCTGCCTTGAAACTGTTTTACCAGTTTTCCCTTTTGCCCTGCTTTGGTTTTTTAATAAAGCAAGAACTTTTCAGACAGTTACAGACAATATTCAGGATCCTTATTTAATGCTTTTCTATTGAACTGCAGCAAGGTCAGCTCTTAAATTCCTTGCTCTAATTCTAAGCCAAAGTAGGTGAGAAACTGTGAATTCTGATGGCAACTCAGAGGACAACTTTGCTTTGAGAAGGTACAAACTTTACCCATTTTTACATTGTTCATTTTAATAAGGGCATTAATTGAGCTCATCATTGTAAAATATTTCCTATATTATATATTACATTATAATATATAATATATAAAATATAATATAATATATTAAAATATATAATAATATTATACATTATACATTGTGTGCTATATGTTATATATTATATATTATTATATTGGAATATATAATACTATATTATAATATATAATATAATAATATATATTATTATATAAAATAATAATATAAAATAATATAAATAATATAAATAATATAAATATATAATGTATAATATATCATTATATAAATAATAATATAAAAATATAATAATGATATAGTTATTATATATATAATTTCCATATATAAATGTTATACTCTATGCTATGATATGAAACAGTTTACTATAATGATTTGAGTACTTAATATTTGATACTCAATATTTAGAGTCAATAATTTATATTTGTTCTAATATGTAATATAAAGTATGTAATACTTGCTATATAACTCATATTTGAGACAGAAAATAGTCAAGTTCCCATCTTTGTGTGCAGACAGCACTGCTCTGTTTTCTGTCATAAAGCAAAAAAACCCCAACATACTGCTGTCATTTTATATACTTCTATTTCCATGCTCCCATGTTAATTTGGAGGTATTTTTAGTGCTATCCTGGCTTTCCTATAAATTTATTTTTAAAAAAACCAAGCAAGACACTCTGAAAGAGCAAAAGGAAACCTCTGGACATCTTTCCCTAAGTGGAGTCCCCTGAAAAATTTCTCAGCCCTGCAGATTTCTAAAAGGCAAGAAGCCAGAGAGAAAGTGTTGGGAAGAGCTTGGAGTACCAGGAAAGGCTCCATAAACTGATTTTGTGCTGAAAATTCTGATTCAGGGTGTTGCTAAGTGCAAACAGAAATATTTCTCTGTCGCTTGCCAAACGAGCGGAAGACTTTGGGAGTTTCTTTTCAGCGCTTGGAGCTCCCAACAAGGTGGTGGGAGGGGATTCTGCCCAGCCTGGCAGGGCCTGGGTCCCTCAGGGGAATGGGTTTAACCCCTTTGGGTTTCTGCAGGGGGGGTAAAACCAGCTCCAAAACAGCCCCGAAACAACCCTGAGACAGCTCCAAACCAGCCCCGAAACAACCCTGAAACAGCTCCAAACCAGCTCCAATCCAGGCCCCAAACACCCTTAAAACCAGCCCCAAACCAGGCCCGAACCAGCTCCAAACCAGCTCCAAACCTGCCCCAAACCAGCTTCAAAACAGCCCCAAAATGGCCCCAGACCTGCCCCAAATCAGCTCAAAACCTGCCCCAAACCAGCTCCCAAACAGTCCCAAAACAGCCCCAAAACTAAGCCCAAAACAGCCCCAAGCCAGCCCCTAAACAGCCCCAAACCAGACCCAACACCTGCCCCAAAACAGCTGCAAACCCAGCCCCAAACCAGCTCCAAACCAGGCCCAAACCAGCCCCCAAACCAGCCCCAAACCAGTCTCAAACCAGCTCCAAACCAGCTCCAAACCAGCCCCCAAACCAGCTCCAAACCAGCTCCAAACCAGCCTCCAAACCAGCCCCAAACCAGCTCAAAACCAGCCCCCAAACCAGCCCCAAACCAGCTCCAAACCAGCCTCCAAACCAGCCCCAAACCAGCTCAAAACCAGCTCCAAACCAGCCCCCAAACCTGCCCCAAACCAGGCCCAAACCAGCTCCAAACCAGCTCCAAACCAGCCCCAAACCAGGCCCAAACCAGCTCCAAACCAGCTCCAAACCAGCCCCAAACCAGGCCCAAACCAGCTCCAAACCAGCTCCAAACCAGGCCCAAACCAGCCTCAAAACCAGCCTAAAAACCAGGCCCAAGTCAGCCCCTGAACAGGTCCAAAAATGCTCCAAAACAGCCTCAAAACCAGCCCTGAACCTGCCCCAAACCAGACCCAACACCTGCCCCAAAACAGGCCCAAAACCAGCCCCAAACCAGCCCTAAAACAGCCCCAAACCAGCTCCAAACCAGCCCCAAACCAGCTCAAAACCAGCCCCAAACCAGCTCCAAACCAGCCCCAAACCAGCTCCAAACCAGCCCCAAACCAGGCCTAAACCAGCTCCAAACCAGCCCCAAATCAGCTCCAAACCAGCTCCAAACCAGCCCCAAACCAGGCCCAAACCAGCTCCAAACCAGGCCCAAACCAGCTCCAAACCAGCCCCAAACCAGCTCCAAACCAGCCCCAAACCAGCCCCAAACCAGGCCTAAACCAGCTCCAAACCAGCCCCAAACCAGCCCCAAACCAGCCCCAAACCAGCCCCAAACCAGCCCCAAACCAGCCTCAAACCAGCCTCAAACCAGCTTCAAACCAGCCCCAAACCAGCCCCAAACCAGCTCCAAACCAGCCGCCTCATAACTGGGACCATTTTATTCAAGCCCAGCCCCAGGACGTTGTGGGGTGCTGGGCACGGCCTTCTGAGAGCCACTGGGATAGGAACTGAAATTCAAATAAAATTGAAATTCGCTTGGTGAGGGTTCAGAAAATACAAATTCGCTTGGTGAGGGCTTAAAAAATACAAATTCACTTGGTGAGGGTTCACAAAATACAAATTCTCTTGGTGAGGGTTCACAAAATACAAATTCTCTTGGTGAGGGTTCACAAAATACAAATTCACTTGGTGAGGGTTCCATGGGAAGGTTTTCCACGGCAGAGCCAGGCCCTGGATGTTTCTCACGCGCCCTGATGATTTCACTTAATGAAGACAATTATGTGAACAAGTTTGTTGTGTGATTATAGGATGAAAAAAAAATCCGTGGAGTCATTAAAAAAATTAAAATGATTTCAGAACGAGCCATATAAGGCCCAGAGAATCCTGCCCTGCTGACTGGGCTGGGCTGGGGAGCAGCACTTAAAGGAAAAGGGAAAAGGAGGAAAAGGGAAAAGGAGGAAAAGGGAAAAGGAGGAAAAGGGAAAAGCAGGAAAAGGGAAAAGGGCCCTGGGAGCAGCAGCTTTGCTCCCCTTTGGGCTTCCCTGACCCAGCCTGGCACTGATCCCTCACTGCTCCTTCCAGGGGGATTTTCACTGAGTATTCTAAGGCCTGCATTGGATTTGAACAGGTTTTTTAAAGCCCCTGAGGCTGGGGTGTGTATATATATATATGTATTTAATTCATATTATTATACATTAAATAGATTTTTTTTTTTTATTTTATATTTTTATATTTCTATTTTCACTGAGTGTTCTAAGGCCTGCTTTGGATTTGAACAGGTTTTTTAAAGTCCCTGAAACTGGGGTGTATATATATATATATATATATATATATATATATATATATATATATATATGTATTTAATTCATATTATAATACATTAAATATATTTTTTTTAATTTCTATTTTTATATTTCTATATTTCTATTTTTACTGTGTGTTCTAAGGCCTGTTATGGCTTTTAACAGGTGTTTTGAAGCCCCTGAGTCTGGACTGTATATATATATATATTTATATATATATGTATATATATGTGTGTGTGTGTCTGTGTGTCTGTGTGTGTACGTGTACTTAATACATATTATTATGCATTAAATGTATAAATTTATATATTTTTATATTTGTATTTTTACTGTGTATTCTAAGGCCTGTTATGGATTTTAGCAGGTTTTTTGAAGCCCCTGAGGCTGGGGGGGTATATATATCTATATATACACACCTATGTATTTACTACATATTATTATTATTATACATTAGATAGATAGATAGATAGATAGATAGATAGATAGATAGATAGATAGATAGATAGATATGTTTTTATATTTTTATATTTGTATTTTTACTGTGTGTTCTAAGGCCTGTTATGGCTTTGAACAGATTTTTTCAAGCCCCTGAGGCTGGGGGGGGTATGTGTATATATATATATATATATATATATATATATTTAATACATGATATTATACATTAAATATATATTTTTATATTTTTATATTTGTATTTTTACTGTGTGTTCTAAGGCCTGTTATGGCTTTTAACAGTTTTTTGAAGCCCCTGAGGCTGGGGTGTGTGTATATATATATATATATACACACCTATGAATTTAATACATAATATTATACATTATATGTATTTTTTATATTTTTATATTTGTATTTTTACTGTGTGTTCTAAGGCCTGTTATGGATATTAACAGGTTTTTTGAAGCCCCTGAGGCTGGGGTGTATATATATATGTATTTAATAAATACTATTATACATGAAATATATATATTTATATATATATATATATGTTTCTATATTTATATTTAATATATTTATATATTTTTATATATACACTATGCTGTCATCTCCACTTAACCTGCCTAAATAAACAAGACATTCTTTAAGCCAAGTTCTCCAAACCCCTTTGCCAAAAGGTGCAGAATGGCTCTGGTTCTGCACCTGGAAGGAGCAGGCGCTGCTGGAGGCTCTGCTCTTGGAAAAGGGGCTGGAAATCTCATCTAAACCTCATTTTCTCAGAACAGCAGGCTGCTCTGGGTGCTGGATTTGCACCTGCACAGCCCTGGAAGGAGCACTGATTCCAGGTAGGGACTTTGAGAGATTATTGATAGCAAGAATGAGTTTTTAATATTAAACCATTCAGTATTAACATTTCCTGGGCTTTATTTTTGTCCTTATTAACAAAATGAGGACTTGGGCACAGCAGATCTCGTGCTCCTCTCCTGAGGAAGGGCTCTGGAAAATGGGTTTATTTGAAGAGTGCTCTCAAAATGCTGCTGTTCTCCCAGGTTTTGCCCTGGAAAAGTGGAGATTTGTGGGAGACACTTGTCCTTGCTGCTGGAATGTGTGCCTGGGAGGGTGGGCTGCACCCTCAGATCTTTCTGGAGCCTTTTCTTCTCCAGGTGAGCCCCCCCAGCTCTCCCAGCATTTCCTCATCTGGATGAAGGGACACACACACGGATTTATATCCAGCAGGAAGGTTCCTCCTCTTGCTCTGTTTCATTTCCCCCCTTCCATCCATCCCAAGGTGCTTTTCCATGACCAGCACATGGAACTGACAGCCAGGGGCAGGGTTTGTATTGATCCCCACACTCCTGCCAGGGGCTACTGCCAGGGCAGGGCTGGAAATAAAATCTGGGAAGTTCCTCATCCACTGTGGATCCTACAGGAATATTAGTTAAATATTTTGATGAAAATATTTGAATTTTATCAGCTTTATAAAATATTTCACATTTAAAATATTTACATTTAATCAAATTTAAAGTATCAACATATGTTTATATTAAAGATAAAAATATTTAAATTTTCTCAATTTCATCAAAATTTAAATATAGAAATATTATTATATTAAATATTTAAAATATTCAAATTTTCTCAATTTATCAAATATTTAAATTTTCTCAATTTCATCAAATGTAAAATATCAAAACATTCTTATATTAAACATCAAAAGTATTTAAATTTTATCGACTATATCAAATTTTTAATTTTGATATTAAATAAGCCTTTACCAAGCTTTGAACACAAAAACCTGCTGATGCAGAGCTGTAGCCAAACCCCCTTTTTGGTTATAATCCATGAGTCAAATCTCTATTGTCAGTCTATGGATTGGGTGTGACTTGCCAAAAATAACTCTCAAAGCAGGTCACCGGGAGAGATGAGTTTTTCCAGAGGCTTTTGTGTATTCTGTGTCCACTGTGTGAATTAATAGACTGTAAGTTCATCACAACTTGGGGCTAATTAAGCTGTCTTTTCATGTCCTCTTAAATACTTTCCCACCTGAGGCAGCTCGTGGTTTTTTCCCTGAGCTGGTGAGCACTTGACAAAAATCCACTTGGAACAAACTCTGCTGGGTCCAGGGGCTGTGCTGGGATCACTTGAGTGGAAAAAGCAATTTAGCTTTGGATTTGCTGTCTGCTGCTCTGGCGTGCTGCAGCCAGGCTGACCTCCTCAAAACCCCCAGTTTGCTTAAATCTGATCAATAATTTGGGATTAACCAGCGTGCTGATGTTTGTGTTCTGAGCTAGGTACAATTTCAATGTGTATTTTTCACCAAATGAAAGCAGCAGTGTTTGCATTGCAGCACTCAGGCTTTATTCTGCCAGTGACATTTCCCCTTTGTCATCATTCCCTATAGGAAATCCTGAATAAAAATGAATTTACAGGTGCAGTTCACAAAGGACACAGACCAGTTTACCAGTGCACTCTCCCAGTAACAACAAATTCCCAAAATCCCGTTGCTTTCTGCAAGTCTAGCACTGACTGAAATAAACCCCACATGAAGTGGTTCAGCTGCAGTGTTTCATAAATACGTCAGAGCCAAATCTCATGCACCAAATGTATCCAGTACCTGTGATCCTGGTTTTCATCAGTGCCAGTTCAGCATCATGTCATCATTTACAACAAGAAACAAGAGATTTTGGGTTGTTGAGGGGTTTTTTTGGTTGGTTTTTTTTTATGTAGCAGCTCGAAAAACTGCATGGAGTTACTGCCACAGAAATAATGGGGGAATTTAAACACTCCTACAAACACATTTGATTGGAAAATTGAAACCAATGGGAAGTTCATTTATTACAGTGAGCTTGTAAAGGAAATTTCTTGTATCTGTTCTAAAACTCAGCAAGGTTTATTTTGCAAGGCTTAGCAGTGAGGATCCTGCTCCTGTGCACGTGTGTATTTGGGAACAAGAACTGAAGCTCCTTTTCCTTGCTCCATGACCCAGCTGGGCACCCCCAGCTGTCCCAGGCTGGCTCCAGAGGAGATATTCCACTTCTACAACTCAGCTGGAGGAAGCTCACCCGTGTTTGGCTTAGTGGGCTTTAATCAAGAGATTGGAAGGAATGATCAGAGTGCAAATTCTCTTCTTGTGTTCATTACAGAAAATGGAAAAGTTGAGAGAGGAACTGAGGGTCTGATTGAGGAATTGGGGATCTGATAGAGGAATTGGGGGGCTGATCCAGGAATTGAGGGTCAGTTTTGATGGAGGAACTCAGGGTCTGTTTTGATGGAGGAATTGAGGGTCTAATAGAGGAATTGAGGGTCTGATAGAGGAATTGAGGGTCTGAGGAATTTGGGGTCTGATAGAGGAACTCAGGGTCTGTTCTGATGGAGGAATTGAGGGTCAGTTTTGCCTTTGGGGCTTTTGCAGCACCACTGTGGGGCTGTGTGTGTGGGGGAGATGTTTCCAGCAAAAAGCAGAAGCTCACTTATGGGTCATGAATAAATGGGTCAGTTCATTACTGATTTATTGTGGGGCTCCTCTAAGGAGGCTCTGAGGTCTGCTGGAGCTTCTCCTGCCCAGGTGAGCATCCCCAGCTCTCCCAGGCTGGCTCCAGCCCTGGGATGAGCTGGTCCCAGGGCTCAGCAGGGAATGCTGCTCCTGCCCTGCCCTCAGCCAGCTCTGCAGGAGAAACTCCTGAGCTCAGACTGAGCTGAACCCAAACAGCTCCTGTGAGCCCCAGGTGGGTTTGTGCCAGCCCCTGTGTGCCCTGGGGGTGTCCCCAGGGAGTGGTGACAGCTGGGATCAGGGCTGGTTCAGCCTGGCAGAGCAAAGGCAGCTGTGAGCATCCATCAGGCAACCCCATGTGGATAATGTGCTCCAAAGTGCCCCAAAGTGCTCCCGTGCCACCATTCAGGGCTGCCCACAGGCCTGTAAAATGTCATTTCATCTTCCTGACTCCTTCTCCCTGCCCTCATGAACTCTCCCTGTTTCCCTCAATGAAGGCTTTGTCCTGGTCTTCAACGTTCAGCACGAGGATTTTGATGACCAGAATGAAAAACATGGAGTCTTCTCCTCAGCACAGGAATATTCTGACTGAGGATGGAGCTGAGAGATGGAAAGCACTTGGATAAAAGCACTGGATTTTTCCTCTACATATGAACCACCAAGAATGCTTTATAAATGTTATTTATAATCATTTTTTATAGCATTTGTAAAGTTTATTGTGATATTCTGTGTTAAGATTTGAAGATTTTTCAGTGCTTGAGATTTAAAGATTATTCTGATATTCTGTGTGAGATTTGAGGATTTTTCAGTCTCCTTTTGGATGTTTGAGATTGTTGTACTGCATACAAAGTGCATTTAACTGCTCAAATCTGTCCCTGGAAATTCAGAGAAACTCAGGGAGAGAAACACTCACTCAAGGGGCTTCAGTAAATTTTCCTCTAAAATTTGTCTCAAAAGCATTTCTTGATAATAAGATAAATAACATGGGTGACTGTGTTCAGTCCACACTGATGTGCTCAGATGTTTAATTTCCTGTGAATATGGGCCCTAGAGAGAATAAACACAATGATAAGAGGCTTTTTTTAAAAACTTTCTCCAGCACTATGGATTCAGTCTGGGAGGAGAAAAAAAAATAGAACCTTTCGATGATAAATTATTGAAATGAAAACTCATTTACAAATTCACTAAAGGAAGGGTCACTGTATGAAGAAATGAGGGTGTCTAAGCAATGGTTGTGTGTCTCTGATGTGTTTTTGTGAGATAAGGGAGCTATTCCTAGCAGAATACAAAGACTTTTCCATGGAAAAGAAGAGGGAAGCACTGGAGGCAGCAGGTGTCAGGATCCCTGAATGATGAGAACACAAGAATAGGTGGAAAAACAGAATTTGGACAGTGGTTGGATGGAAGCAGATTATTGGATGACTGAAATAAGGGAGAAAAATCCCAAAAGAGGGAGTTCAGGTCTAAAGCTGAGGAGACTTCTCCTATTTCCTGATTATCTCCAGCCTAATTGCAGAATAAATAATTTCTTCCACGCCTCTCCCCTGCCCAGGTGTTACTGCAGGTGGCAAAAAGAGCCTGGAAATGCACAGCAGGACTGTGAAACCAACCAAACAAATAAAAGAATTCTACATTTCTCTTTGCTCCCCACACCTTCTCCCCTCAGCTGGAGTTCAGGGCTCTCCAAAAGAGAAGTGTTCTCACCCATCATGCCAGCCCCTGACAGGGAAAACAAATCATCTGCACTGCCAGAGATCTAGGAAATATTTTCTAAATTGTATCACAGTAGAACAAAAAGCTTCCTTGAGCTGGAGGGTGTAGGAGAAAGGAGGTTATATATGGCATTAATTTTCTATTCTCTAATGGAAACCATTGTCTGGCTTTGGTTTTCTAATGGTTGGGAGTAATTTGCCCAGATTAATGCTCTCTGTTCAATCCATTTAATTGGGACTTAATTTCCTAACACTACAGGCTTTATCAGGAGTCAAAGTAACCCCTGCAAAACCCCAGCAGGCAGAAATGCCTCTCGAGTTTAGCTGTTGAGGCTGGATGGTGCTGCTGGGTGAAAAATGAGGGAATTGTTTGGAGGGAAAGGAGCATCAGGAAACCCCTGGCTCTGCCTGAATGCTTTGTGCTCCATCAGATGTGTGCTGGGGTCACAGCTCAGCTCTGGCCTCACAATGTTGGGCACAATGTGGGGTTTGTGTCTGAGCTCTGTCAGACTGCCCCGAGCCTGAGCTGCACAGAGCATGAATCAGTGACCCAGCAGAAATCAAAAACCCTCACTGGCTCTTTCTCAGGTTCACTTTGGGATACCACCTATTGCAAAGGTAAAGGCTTTCTCATTTCTATATTTTCTATATTTATTTCTATTTTTATTTTCATTTTAATATTTTATTCCAATTTTATATTTTCAATTCTTTATTTTATATTTATTTTTCATTTCAACTTCATTTTGAAAGTGTCAGCTACACAGGATCACAAAAGCTGCTGAGTTGTTTGGGTTTTTCCTGCCCTTGTTGTTCTCATCAGCTTTCTCTCCACAGCACCTCGAGGAATGTTCCCTGTGAAATCTTTTCTGCCTGAGATCTTGCAGCATCCCAGTTCTGAGCTCGCTCAGTCCCTGTCCTGCCTTGACACCCAACCTGCTCATTCTGAGTGCTAAATTAACCTTTGGTTTGCTTTACTATTACCTCACATGGCATTCAAGACTGTTTTGGCCCCTTTTTTCCTGAGGCTCATCATAGGAAGCACCACTCAATGTTTTAATTGAGGAGAGGGGTATTTGGGAATTGTGAACACGTGAAATGTGGTTTTACTGTAAAAGACTTCTCAGAAATCCCATTTTGTAGTCAGGATCTACTATTCTGCCTTGTCTTCCCCTCAAAAAATCACCCCTAAAGTAGCTGTAAAGCAACTGCTAACAGCATTTCCAGGTTTTCACCCAGTTTCAGTGGTTGTTGGCTTTGCCAGGAGTTTCTGCCTGAGCTCTTGCTCTGGTTGAGCTCCGTGGTTTAGTGCCCACTGTAGGATTCACACTCCATGTTCAGCATTTTGGGGGCTGCCAGAGTCAAGGATGAACTCCTGAAAGACACAGCTCAGGAGCTCTGAGCCCTAAGGAAGGTTTGCATTCACCCTCCCTGCCTGCCCAGGGCTCTCTCTGTGCTCTGGTTCAGGTTTGGGCAGGGGCATCCCCCACACTCAAACTTCTCAGGGAATTTCTGAGTTGTTGGAGGAAACCATGAGGAAATCCATCCTCATGAGCAGAGAGAGAGGGGATGATGGGGAATGGTTTGAAACTAAAGGAGGAGAGGTTTAGATGGGATTTTGGGGTGGGAGGCCCTGGCACAGGGTGCCCAGAGCCCTGGATCCCTGGCAGTGCCCAAGGCCAGGCTGGACAGGGCTGGGAGCACCTGGCACAGTGGGAGGTGTCCCTGCCATGGCAGGGCTGGCACTGGAAGGGCTTTAAGGTCCTTTCCAACCCAAACCATTCCAGGGTTCCCCATTTCTGAGGCTCTGCAGAGCCAGGTAAGAGTGGGAGCCCAGACACAGGAGCCTGGAACGGGGCAGGGCAGCTCCTCCAGGCTTTGTGGTGGTTCCTCACCCACAGGGACCCACAGAAAGCTTTGAAAGTGTAAAAACCTCAATGATTTTGAAGGAAAACTTGAGGAATTGACCTCTCAGGCCAGAAGCTCCTTTCCTATCTCCCAATATTGCCCTTCCTCCTTCAGCAGCCACACTCCAACAACCCAACACACCCCAGAGTTTATTTGATCCCCTTTAGGTCAGGAAGCACAAAACCCTCCAAACTGAGCCCTGCTGCAGCCTGGGGTGAGCCTTCCCTTGGATCAGGGCTGTGGCAAGCACATTCCCCTTCATGACCAGGATTTCTCTTGCCCACCCACTGAGAATGACCTGGCCAGAGGTGCTGGGGAAAGGGAGGCTGAGACCACCCAGCCGTGGCTGCAGCAGCCTCAGGTCAGCCTGGGTGGGCCATTTCCTCCTCCCCAGCTTTTTGTTCTGCCCTTTCTGATCCTTCCCAGTATGGACCAGTGGGTGTTTGTGGTGCTGCAGGGAAGGGAGAGCCCTGGGGAGGGCAGGTGGGGCTGGGCTCTCCGAGCTGCCTCATCTGGGAGCAGCGTGGAAGGAGAGGGAAGGAAGGAAGGAAGCCGAGGTGGATTTCTGTGCAGGAGTGGCTTTTGGGGAAGGGTGGGGATGCAGTGGGTTTGAGTTCACTCAGCCCAACCCACTGGTGATGATTTCCTTATGCTCATTATTCCTTAAGAAGAAGAAAAGGGTTTGTGTTACAAAAAAACCCAAATGTTTATGGTCAATGTCCCAAGCACGGAAGATGATGCAAGCAAGAAACACATTTTAAAAAAAATCACACCATGTAAAACATCAAAACCCCACCAACCTCAAATCAAACACAATGGAAAAGATGCAGAGCTTCCTCTACAAGTGACAGCAAATTCAAAATGCATTGTCTGACACAGCCCTGGGATGTCCACCAGAACACTCAACTCTGCTAGGAAATCTCTTTTATTTTCTGTACAATCTGTGTATTTAGAGCTTACTTAATGCATTTCCTCTCTGCACTAACTTGGGATTTTTATTGCAGATTTTTCACAAAATCTGGGCAGCACTGATGTCACAGTAACCCTGAGAGATGGGCAGAGTGGTGGAAGAAATATTTATAGAGGGTGAGCAGACAACTCCAAAGTCAGTGTGGTGTGGCACAAACCCTCCAAGCTCTTCATTTCTTCCTCCACGACTTCGTGTCAGCAACAAAAGGAAAAGCTGCTTTGCAATGGAAACACCAAGAATCTCCTGACACTGAGAGGATGTCAGAACTTTCTGTGCCTTGTCTCCTCAAGATAAAGGCTGCCTTCCACCTGGAAGTGTGTATTTTTAATTGAATTACGTTTCTCAGTCTGTATTTTTGATTTAATTAAAGAAATGTCCATCTGGCTCTCATCCTGCACAGAGTTAGTGCCAATATCCATTAAAAAATGGAAAGGAGAGAATCTCTGCAGAGGAGATCCCACACTGAGCTCTGAGGTGGGACCTGCTTTGGGATGGAACCAGCTCTGGGGGTCTTTGGGGTACCTGAGGAGGTGACAAAAACACTGATTTTAAATATTCTGAACCTAAAATTCGGATTTTTAAATCTTCTGACAGCAAAAACTGATTTTAAAGCTCTGAGGTGGGACCTGCTTTGGGATGGAACCAGCTCTGGGGGTCTTTGGGGCAGCCTGCAGAGAAGGAAACAGCTTTGGAGAGGGGAGATGGGGAACACCTGACACCTGGTGGGACCTCACAGCACCTGGGGTCCCTTCCTGCCCCCAGAGCTCTGGCATCCCTCAGGCACCAAGGAGCTTTTGGTGTCGGAATATTTAAAAACTGAGGTTTTGGTGTCAGAAGATTTAAAATCAGAGGTTTGGTGTTGGAAAATTTGAACTCAGGGTTTTTGATTCAGTACATTTAAAATCAGAGCATTTGGCTCAGAACATTTAAAATCAGAGGGTTTTGTTCAGAACATTTAAAATCAGAGGTTTTGGGGTCAGAACATTTAAAATCAGAGGTTTTGGTTCAGAACATTTAAAAATCTGAGTTTTTTGGCTCAGAACATTTAAAATCAGAGTTTTAGGTTCAGAACATTTGAAATCAGAGGTTTTAGTGTCACAACATTTAAAATCAGAGTTTTAGGCTCAGAACATTTAAAATCAGTTTTTAGGCTCAGAACATTTAAAATCAGAGGGTTTTGTTCAGAACATTTAAAATCAGAGCGTTTTGTTCAGAACATTTAAAATCAGAGTTTTAGGCTCAGAACATTTAAAATCAGAGGGTTTTGTTCAGAACATTTAAAATCAGAGGGTTTTGTTCAGAACATTTAAAATCAGAGGTTTTAGTGTCAGAACATTTAAAA
Source organism: Fringilla coelebs (assembly GCF_963513975.1). Classification (NCBI taxonomy): domain Eukaryota; kingdom Metazoa; phylum Chordata; class Aves; order Passeriformes; family Fringillidae; genus Fringilla; species Fringilla coelebs. Next base: position 4,386,119 of record NC_140049.1, read on the forward strand.
TCAGAGGGTTTTGTTCAGAACATTTAAAATCAGAGGTTTTAGGCTCAGAACATTTAAAATCAGAGTTTTAGGTTCAGAACATTTAAAATCAGAGTTTTAGGCTCAGAACATTTAAAATCAGAGGGTTTTGTTCAGAACATTTAAAATCAGAGGGTTTTGTTCAGAACATTTAAAATCAGAGTTTTTCGGCTCAGAACATTTAAAATCAGAGGGTTTTGTTCAGAACATTTAAAATCAGAGGTTTTAGTGTCAGAACATTTAAAATCAGAGGGTTTTGTTCAGAACATTTAAAATCAGAGGTTTTAGGCTCAGAACATTTAAAATCAGAGTTTTAGGTTCAGAACATTTAAAATCAGAGTTTTAGGCTCAGAACATTTAAAATCAGAGTTTTTAGGCTCAGAACATTTAAAATCAGAGGTTTTAGGTTCAGAACATTTAAAATATGAGTTTTTTGTTCAGAACATTTAAAATCAGTTTTTGGTCCGTTCGAAGTTGAGCCCCGGGACTCCCGGCCCGGCCCCCGCGCGCCCTCCCGCGGCCGCAGCCGGTACTGCAGCGGCGCCGCTCCCCCGCGCCCCGCGGAACCGCGGCCGCGCCTCGGAGCGCTCGGCCGGGCCCCGCCGCGTCCCGGAGGGACGGGAGGGACGCAGGACCGCCACGGTTGTCCCCCGGTGTCCCTCTTTGTCCCTCGTTATCCGCCGGTGTCCCCCGTTCTCTCTCTTTGTCGCTCGTTGTCCCCGTCCCTCGGCGCCGCGCTGTCTCCCCCTGGTGGCCGGGGGCGGTGGCGCAGCCCCGAGCCCGCAGAGCCGTTTCTGAGCCTTTTTCTCCTTTTCCTCGTTTTTTGCGTTTCTTTGCCCTCCTTTGCCCCGATCTGCGCTATTTCCACCTCCTGCTCACGCTCTTTACTTGGGTGTGTTAGGAAAATGAACCCACAAACACCAGAGGTTTGTGTCCAAAAAGGAGACAGAGGAGCCTTTCTGGTTTTATTCCAATAAAGGGAGAGGCCATGGGGCATTCCCCTGGGACCTCTCACACTTTTGGAGGACGCAGCCTCCTTTTTATCCCAATTTCCTGCTGCATTTCCCTTCTCTCTTTCCCCATTTCTGAGGTACTTGAGATGCCCAGACTTCCCAAAACACCTGAAACCAGAGACTTCCCTCTAATGTCCAACCCTCCCTTTTCATTTTTCTTATGGAATTTTGGATGTTTTTCCCCTTTGTTTCTTTCATCTCTAAATGTCTAATTTCATTTCTTGGCAAACCTAAAGTTTATTTGTAAAAGCAAATACATTTTTCCATTCATCAATCAGTGGAATCCTTCCCATTGTTTACCTCCCAGTGCTGGTTTTGTCTCCCAGCAGACCCACAGCTGGTTTGGAAAGACAAATCTGCTGTTCCTCTCACAGGGATGCTCTGGGAACCTGGCTGGAAACCATCCCAATCCTTGAGTGCCCTTTGGAAATCTTACCCTCCTGCCTTTCCAGTTCTTTTGTAGAAAATCTCCTACCTGGGAATTCTGCAGGGCTCCCTTGAAGCTGCTCTGGTGCTCAGTTACACTTTAAAAACTGTCAACAAACAATTTTGTGCAGAAGGAAAAAACCAAACACCACAGAAATGCAGCAATGTGTGAAGTTCTCATTTCTATAATTACAGATAAATCCTTAAGGAATCATTTAGGAACACACTGCAGTCATGTGGAAATAACACAAGCGTTCACAAAAGGGGTTTTGTGAGGAAAAAGCAAAGCTTTGTGTATTTTATTAAAGAAAATCAACTGCAAATACAAACAAATGCAATAAATAAAAATAAAGGAAATAAAAGCTCCAGCTGTCACCGGGACCAGGAGGAGCCCCGGTGTGCGCTGTGGGGAGCTGCTCCCGCCCTGTGCAGGGGTGGCTGATGATGGACGGGCCGGTGCTGGCGGTACCGGGGCCGCCGTGAGGCAAGGCAGCAGCGAACGGCCCAACGGGGCCGGGCTGCCATTGCAGCGAGGGAGAAGGGATGGGGGCAGGGTGGGACGGGCTCACCGGGAGGGCGGCAGCGCCGGGCGCGGGGCCGGGGCCGAGCGGCGCCATGTGGGAACCACGCGGGGCTCGCGGCACTTCCGGGTTCGTCCGATAGGACGGTGTCCCCGCAGGGTCAGAAAGCAGGGAGCCTGGAGTCACGTGTTCGAGTTTTCTTCCCTGGAGCATGCCGGGAACTGGAGTCTTTCGTCTCCAGGCTACCGGGTGATCAGGCTGTGCCCGCGGTGCATGCCGGGAGGTGTAGTTTTGCTGCACCGGCAGTGAGCGCATGCGCACTAGGGCCCAGCGCCGCTCTGGCTGGCGCCGCCCAGCGGGCGCAGGGGGTGCTGCAGGCGGAGCCCCCCGGCCCCCTCAGCGCCCCCGGCGGCGCCATCTTGGCTCGGGGGTAGTGACGGGGAAAAGAGATTAAAATCCATCCCCTCTGCAATGGAGCCAGGCTGGGAGCGTTCATCCTGGGGAACGGAGGGCTCCGGGGGCACCTGAGAGCATAAAGGGGCTCCAGGAGAGGGACCTTGGACAAGGGCCTGGAGTGACAGCACGAGGGGAATGGCTGCCCGCTGTCAGGGGGCAGGGCTGGGAATTCGGGATTGTTCCCTGGGAGGGTGACAAGGCCCTGGCACAGGGTGCCCAGAGCAGCTGCGGCTGCCCCTGCATCCCTGGCAGTGCCCAAGCCAGGCTGGATGGGGCTGGGAGCAAGGTGGAATTGCTCTGCCCCTGGAGGGGGACACCTGGAGGGGTCCCTGCCATGGCAGGGGGTGGCACAAAATGAACTTAAGGTCATTTCCACCCAAACCATTCTATGATTAAAAAAAAAAAAAAAAAAGGATTAATAAACCCCACTCTGATTACACACAAAAATTATTTTTATTTATTTCATTTATTAATTTATTATGCATGGAAAGCAGCAAGCAGTGGTCAGTCAGAGCAGGCTCCCGTCCACCCTGTGCCACCATCCGAGCTGTGCCCAGCCTCCCCATCCACCCTCTGCTGAGGAGGTGTGAAAAATGCCTACTTTATGATTGGCTTTTTGCAAATATTAAAAGGAATATTTTATGTGCTGTGTCAAAAAGTTATGCTGTATTAATTTTCTTAACTAGTGTGTTAAATATAGTTTTAGGTTATAACATTATGTTAAAATAGACACTTTGCTATGTAAGGTACTTGCACCGAGATAGCAGCCACAGGACACCTAAACCTGAAAGAGAAAAAGAATTTATTGCTGCCTTAACGAACTTCTTCCCACCTCACCCAGTCCTGAAGATTCAGAGGAAGAAGCTGACACTGACCAGACAGAATCCTGCGTTTGAATGGAATTGATGCATCATGTATGAGGTGTATGAATATGCAACAGGCTGTTGCTTTTAAAGGTTAATCCTCTGTTAACGTGGGTCCTTTTTCAGGCTTATTTTGCCCAGAAAGAGGCACCCAGACTGTCTGTAACTCTTTTATTGTCTCATATTGTCCTAAATCCTAATTGTCCAAATTTTTATTACTGTAGTTATATTATTATTTTTATAACCATTTTATTACTATTAAAAATTTATTACTATTAAAGAAACCCAATGCTTTTATAGACAGTTACAATACAGGTGGACCTAAGTGGTCTTCCAGTCCATGCACCATCACCACTGATTAATTCAGAAACCACCCTTTGGTGAACAAATCTCCACAACACATTCTACATCTTCACAATACCAGGTGCAGCAAGTGAAGATAAGAATTGTTTCTCATTCTTTTCTCTGATTTTCTCACAGCCTTTCCCCAGGATGATGCCTGGGACAGTTGTGTGTTTCTCTCTGCAGGACACCCAGGGACCTGAGTGGCTGTGGTACCAGTGTGTTGGTTTTCCCAGCTTTCATAGAGATGAGGTAACTGAGAGGTGTTTTAAAATATTTAATTTCATGATTAATCTTGATGGAGGGTAAAACTCAACACCATTCCATCAGAAGCCAGCCCATTTCCTGGTTACAATTCCTTATAAAAATGTTTTTCAGCCTATTAGCTTTTGCTACACAATGCTGCTATTACTTCTAACACCAATCACCTGTGCTTTTACCCCACATGGTCTTGTTGCAATGCATCTTTTACAGTTCTAATTCTTTAAAATATCTGGTCTTTTTGCAAAGCCATGTTTTGAAACTTGTTGAAACTTGTTTCTAGTTCAATCTCTCTTTCTCAGCAATGTCATCTCTATTCCATGGCCTTCCTAAGTCAGCACACCTTATCTCAGTGTTTGCATACAGATGTACAAGACTATGTGAGCTTTCTGAGTTTTACAAGACTAAGTTTCTAAGTTCTAAGTTTTGAGAATTCTTTACAAATGCATTTCTCAGAGCAGTGGAAGTGGATCTGCTCTGGAGGGCTGTACCCCTACGTTCCTGTGGGATTGCACAGGAGCTCCAGCCCCTGGCCTGGCATCCCTGGGGTGCCCTGGGGCACGTGGCAGGACCTGCTCCCTTCTCTCCTGCCCCTGGGTCATGGTGACAAACTCTGGGCTGTGAAATGGAGCTGGAAAAGGGCAATGCAACCCTGGGGAAGGCCTGGACTTTACATACCAGGAAAAACCCACCCACGAGTGGGGAAAAACCTGTGTTAATCCTTCAGTGGCCAAAAACCCCAATCGTGAGCCAGGGCAAACAAGGGGAGAGGAGCAGCCCAAGCCCTTTGTGCCTGCAAGAAAAACCAGACAGAGCCCAGGTTCTGAAGTTGCCTCTGCTGCCCTTTCAAAGGTGTTTTTGTCACACTGGCTCCATCTCAGCCCCCACCAGAGGCAGTGGAGGTGACAGAGGCTGCAGGCAGAGCCAGGAGCTCCTGTTTCACAACATCCATCTCTTGCCAAACAGCAACCTGGCGGTGGATGGAGAATTAATCCAGCCCCAGCCAAGGGGGAACCTGCAGAGCATGGTGGCCTCACCTGCACTTTGGGTCTGTAGGAATGTGCCAGAGCTGAATTCAACCACAGAATTATTTAGGCTGCAAAAGACCTCTGAGATCATCCACTCCAAGCTTTTACTGTTCCCCACCTCAACAACTACACCAGAGCACTGAGTCCAGTCCTTTCTTGAACTCAAAGTTCACCTCTGTGAACTTAGGGTGACAAAGCCCTAGGGAAGAAGAAGCCTCTCAGGACATGGGAGGGCTGGAAGCTATTTTAAAAAGGGATGAAATATTCAAAATGAGGGGATTTTCTGCAAAGCCGCCCGTTCGGGGGGCTGGGTCTGACAGCAGAGGGCGGCACGGGCTCGCCGCCGTGTCCCGGCACCGGCACCGGCACCTGCCGCCTTTCCCCGAGCCAGCGCTTTCTGCTCTTTCCCTCTCCATCACCCGCTCCCAGCGCACGGGGAGATATTTCGGGAGGCAGAGTGAGCCCTGGTTCTCTGACAACGAGCCCAGCATCTCCAGCAGCTTTCGATTCTGAACGAGAATGAAACTCGAGACAGAAGAATCGGTTCCTTTTCCCATCCCAGAGCTGAAGTGGAGAAAGGAAACTTCAGAGCTGGCAAAAATAGCACATCTGAGGGTACCCAGCTGCGGGAGAGCACTGCCCTCCCGGCCGGAGGGGCTGTGTTGGACCAGCGAAGTTTCCAGGAAGGAGCTGGGTGGAGACGTCGCTCCTTCCAGGCGGAGTTCAGAACCCCTGGGGTATTTATCACATATTACACATCCAACAATGTTATCACAAATCCCCTCATCCCGTAACACGGCTGCAAACTCTGAGAAATGGGATCCATCCCCCGCGGGAGCTGAGCACGGACAGTCTGTCCATCTGTCCGAGGGTCACTTTTAGCATCTGTGAATCCCTGCAGAGCTCTCTGGGTCCTGCTGTCCCCTCCCTGCAGGCAGGCTGGGCTGGCTTTGCTGTTCCTGCCCAACTTGAGAGCCCGATGCTTCCTGAAGTTTCCCCTCCCGCTTTTCCACAGCAATTCACACATCTTCTCCTCCTCCACGTATTTATTGGCTTTATCAAGGTTTTGTTTGGAAACACCCTGCTAGAGCAACAAAGGAGTCACCCCTCCGCCCTGGCGAGGGTGGGGGGCTCATTGTCTGCTCTGCCCACATCCTGCTCGCTCCCCAAAGGTGAGAAACTCACCCGGAGGGTGAAATCCAAGTCCTTGGCACTCACAGTTGCACCTTGATTAAGTGAAGCAGGAGTTGATTAATGAAGGCAAGAGCCAAACTGGGCCAAATTGAGCCAAATCTGTGTGTTTTGGGGGGGATGTACACACACCTGGGCATGTGTGTGCACCCTGAGAGTGTGGGCACCCTACAGGGAGCAATCTACTCCACGGAGTAACCTGGCACCGAGCCTGGGGCTGCCAGGGCACATCCATGCTGCACGCTTGGCAGAGCAGGGCTGGATTCCCTTGGGGCTGCTTCTGATGCTGAGGGCCCCAGCCCTGCCTGCCCACTTCAGGGAGACAGATGGAGAATTTGGGGTGACCTGAAGTGACATTTTGCCGCTTCTGTTTCTCTCACAGCTTTCTCAGCGGGTGAGATCTCCATCCCAACACCCGCTCGCCCCTCGTATTCACACACGTGCCTCTGTGGTATTTGAGGGCCGCTGAAGTGGCTGTTGCACTTTGTAACAGGAGATGTTGTTTCATTTTTGGGGTTGCTTAACCCCCTCCTAACTGTAATAAACCCAGTGAGTAAGGACACAAATATATTACCCTGGAGGTAGGGGACCAAAAGCTTGGAAAGGGATGAAAGAAACACTCCCATTACAGCTTTCAAAATATGTTTCTCTAGCTGAAGCTGCTAAATTTGACTCAACTTTACACGCTGGAAAGGTTTTGTGGTTGGTTTGGGGTTTTTTATGGTGAATAAGTGTTTTTTCCTCTTTAAAACCCCCACCAACTCGCAGGCTGAGTGATGCAGTTTCGATGTGTCACGGAGGCAGGGTTAGTGCAGCTCTGCTCTTGGAGGAGTCACTGTAAACCCCAAAACATGAGACTCTGGTCTTGAGTGGGGCTCCAGGTGCCTGAAACCAGCACCTGGCCCCCCTTGCTGTCCCAGCAGGCTGGGGGTGTCACAGGAGGCCTGGGAAGGGACAAGTTTACAAGTTTCACCCTGGTTTCACACGGAGAGGGGGCAGGGCTTTGGTGTGAGCTCCTGCAGGATTCAATCCCCTGCCCAGGGGACGTGGGGACACTGAGGGATTAAAGCTGGGAGCTTCTGCTGCAAATCTTAGCCTGAGGAAAGAGGGCAGGGGAAAGGAGGTGAGCCCAGGCTCCACCACAAAAGATCTCCAGCGAGTTGGGTCGCTGTGCCTCAGTTTCCCCACATGGAGATGATGCTATTGCCACACAGGCCGCTGGCAAAGCACTTGGAGACTGATTTCCACAAGGGTTCATTCCCGGGGAGCTGGAGCCCTGGGACATGGTTTGCTGATAATTCACCTCGACCTAAGACCTCAGGCAGGAGTCAAAAATAGCTGCTGTGACTCACTGTGCCAAGAAGGCCAAAGGGTTTGAGACAGTGCCTCGAGGACACCTGGATGTTTTCCTTAGGATAGGGAGGTGGTGAGGTGCCACCTTCGAGTTTCTGGCTCTTCAGGTCCCTGTGGTGAGCCCAGGCCCTGCTCCCCAGGTGATTTTCTCCTTGGTGCTCATCTGCCTTTCTCCAGCCTCGGCAGGAGTTTGGCTGTTGCTCATCTCCCATTCCCAGAAAGGAATGTGTAAAACATAAATGTCCCTTTTGCTGCAGCTCCAGGCTCCCCTGGCTCATCTTTCCTGTATCACCAAGCACCTCAGCTGGGGATGGATGTCTGCAGAAAGGCACAGGTGTGATGAGTACTGGCCCTTTGAAAGACTTCAGTCATCCATGGGATTCCAGTGCTCCCAGAACTGGAGTTCCAAGACCATGAAATCTCCTCCTGGTCCTGCTTCATTGGGTTTTTTTTCCAATTTCTGCATAGTGGGTGCTTCACCTGCTGACGCAGAGGAGCAAGAAAAATTTGTGAAGGGGAGAGCAGTGCTGCCTCTGAGTCACCTCCCAATGGATAACTCCTGTGTTTTCATCCTCTCCTGTCATATCTGATGGCCCCAAAGTGCAGGAAATATCCCCTCAGTGAGGAAAAACAGTGAAAAGGGCTATTCTTTCCCCCAGGCCCTGAGTGCAATGGTGATGGGCAGCCTGAAGGGGGGGAACAGGCAACTGATGCTGTAACTGCCTTTGGTCTCCCATCACATCTGCCATGATCCTTTCCCTGTGGCAGAGACCTGGGACATGAATCTGGTGGCTCTTGTCCTCGTGAAGGTGTTACTGCTCAGGAAGGCTGGTGCTAGGGAATCACACATGTGCTGATCCTTTTCCAGAGAGGCTTGGGACACAAAGCTGGTGGCACTTAGAGTGGTGTATGTGTTGCTGCTCAGCACTGTTGGTGCACTGGGGATAACACACACACACACCAGTCCAACACCCAGCCCTTGGACAGGACGGTCCCCTGGGATCTTGGGGACACTCTGGCTCTGTCCTGTGCCTGCAGCAAGAGCCTGGGGGTGACAAAATCACCAGCCACAGGCGGAAGCCGAGGGACTATCAGCAGCCAGCTCCTCAAGGACCTGCTGAGTTTTCTAAGAAACACCGCAACAGTCGCGAGCGCTTACGGGAAGGGTGGGCCGGGCTGCAGCGGGGCCGCGATAGTGCTCTGGTGTGACAGGGGCACGGTGCCCACACAAGGGGCTCCAGGGGGTAGCAGGAGGTGTGGTGGGGATGTTTGTGTTCGTGCAAGAGCAGCTTCCTGGATGGTCTTGAGTGGAAAAGAGAGAGAGGAGGGTAGATCTAAACCGCATCTCAAAATAGGCCTAAACTTTGACGGTGTTTGGAGCTGTTCTTCCTGCTTCGAGCAGCCCCAAGGAGATGAAAGATGCAGCTGAGTGAAATAGGAAAAAAAAATAAAACAAGAAATAAAGAAAAAAGCAAAACAAACAAACCAACTTAACGCTTTCTTCACTGAGGCAGGGACACAGACATGACAGCAGGTCACGCCAGGAGGCTGGGATGTGGCTTCAGGACCCCCCATTCCCTGCTAGCAGGTTCATGGCTTGGAAAGCAGGACAGGAGAGGCTGGGGTGAGCTGGGGAAGGGACTGCTTACTGAACATGGAGATATTAAGGAAAAAGCCCTGGAGCAAGGCAAGGAAAGGAGAGTCCTGTTGTGTCAGATCTGGTCTGGAGACTTGGAGTCACCTATAGAAAGGGAAAGCTGCCCCTTCCCAGGAGCTGACACAGCCCTGTGCACGCAGCAGCAGCTGCCTCAGGAGGTCACACAGAAACAGGCCTCCAAAATTCGACACATGTAAACTAATTAAAAAAAAAAAAAAAAAACACCAAACCAAGATAAGAAAACACACAAACAAACATCCCCGAAGTGCCGCAGAGCTGGAAATGGGGTTTGACAGTTTGGAGGGTAAAAAAACTCGACCGCTGCTGACTGATAGTGACCCACTTCTCGTAATCCGCAGATCAGCTTCCTCTGCTCCTCTGCTGTGTTGGCCAAGCTGGAGGTGGGGACAGCCCACTGGCAGCTTCCTGCACCCACCAGCCCCTGGCGTGCAACACCAACAGAGCCGGAGCAACAGGATCTGCCTTACCGAAATTGAATTTGGCTGACAACATCCGGTGTTTCGTAAGGGCGCTTTGATGTGTGTTTACTCGCCAGCTCCAGCACATGCTCCGCACCAGCCTGCGGATGAATGGGAGAAAAGGGCTCAGCACCTCTTTGATCTCTCCCAGGAGAGCTGCCAGGAGCAGGCAGCTCTGGAAACACCCCATGGAGGGATGGATCTGACTGTCCCCGTGGTGCTTTTGACTGTTCATGCTGGGGTGGGATCTCTGGAGTCAAGTGTGACTGAAGACAAGGTCCCTGGAGTAGCCATGGTGTGGTCACTGGTGCCCCACAACTCATAGCATATCCTCTGTCCCACCCCACAACAAAGAAATGTCTCCATCACAGCAAGTGTTTTGTTTTTATTTAAAACCGCATAAAAAAAATAAGATTTCTCAATTCCCCTGTACAATATTAACTATTAACAAAACCCGCCGGCTACACACTTGGTTACAGGTAAACACTGGACAGTGCAGACAGCCTGGGCCAGCCCCCCCCTCCCCAGCCCCAAAAACAAGACACCCATGGAAAAAACCCAAATTCATCTGCAAACTGAGATCTGCACGTGGCAAGGAAAGAACAGCACCCAGAACTATGTACACAGACAGCTGGGGAGAAGAAACCACCCCACACCTCCACCAGACACCCAATGGAAACACGAGGGGCCCGGGGATGGACACAGGACAGAAACAGAGGGAAGACCCGAATGGAAATCTGGGGGATCAGCAGCTGTAGAAGCAAGGCATGGGCTGGAAACCCACATGAATTATAAATAAATAAATAAGTTATCCTAGCGGCTAGAACTCTTCCTTTAAAAAACAAACAAACAACAAATTTATGAAAATAAATTAAAAACAAAAACTGGAAATGAGAAAAAAGGCAAAATGTTATCACTATTCACAACTGTACATCAAGCTTTGCTCCTGTAGAACTATGTACACATTTACAGCTGTTGGTTTGCATTGTTTGTGCATTCGTGAGGGCACAGAGAAGCAAAGAACCCCAGAAAACCCGTGTGGGATGGAGGCACAGGAGGCGAGGCATAACCCACTTGGTTCCCAAGCATCTTCTGACCCATTTCCTTTCTGAAAAGGAAAAAGGAACTGTAGGCCCAGGCGAGTCTCAGAAAAGCAGCACTGTAGGAAAAGTCAAGTCTTTCCTCCAGCACAGCTCAGATCAAACAGAAGGCACACAAGCATGGGGACAGGGAGAAGGGACAGTGAGAAGGGACAGCCACTTTGCCACAGGACCTGCCCTCCCCACAGTTTTCCCCCATTGAAGCTTTTCTTGCATTCAGGTCATCCAATTCAGCAGGTCAAGATGACACTTGAGAGCCTCCAAAACCAGTCCAAAAAAAATTACTGGTAAAATCTCAGAAGAGACAAGGTTGTTCAGATGGAGTCCGGGACGGCTGGCTTGGATGGTGGCTACCAGAACTTGGAAGAGCAGGTCCCCAGCCAAGCTCCAGGGCAGGATGTACACATTCCCATCTGAGGATCCCTGCTCAGTGTTATGGTCAGGATGAAAAAGTCAGGTTTTCTTTGCTTCTTATGACCAGGAGCTGCATAGAGCTGTTACTTGTCAGGCTCCTGGATCAAACTGTGCAGGTGGATCTCAGCTGGTTCCAGGTGAATGTCCTGCAGCCAAGAATGGTTGAAAATGTCTTCCAAGGACGGCCTGTCCGAGGGGCGCATGGACAAGCACCACTTGATGAGGTGTTGGCACTCTGGGAGAGAAAGCAGCAAGCAGTGGTCAGTCAGAGCAGGCTCCTGTATCTGAGCTGTGCCCAGCCTCCCCATCCACCCTGTGACTGGGAGGAGAGCAGCATGGCAGCACATGTGCCACCTGCTCCAGCCACCCAGGGAAGATGAAGCCGCTGCTGCCTCCCCCAGCCACGTCCCAGAGCCGGGTACCCACCGAGAGAGATGCGCCGTCGGAAGAAGAGCTGGCCCCGGATGATGTCCTCGTCCTGCTCGAAGGGGACGTCCCCACACACCATGTTGTAGAGCAGGACACCCAGGGACCAGATGGTGGCTGAGTGGCCGTGGTAGCGGTGGAAGCGGATCCACTCCGGGGGGCTGTACACCCGCGTTCCTGCGGGACACAGGAGCTCATCAGCCCCTCGCCAGAGCATCCCTGGGCGTCGCTGGCACCCGGCGTGACCCGCCCGCCTTCCCGCCAGCACGTGACTCTTGTTTACAAACTTTGGGTTGTAAAAGGAAGGCGCCGGTGCCAGAAGAGGGCAGCAGGGCCCGGGAAAGGCCCGGCCGTTACAAGCGAGGAAAAAACCCACCTACGGGTGGGGAAAAACCACGCCTTTCCCCCCCGCAATGGCAAAAAAAAATATTTAAAATTATAAACCAAGGCAAACAAGGGGAGAGGAGCAGCCCCAGCCCTTCCGCACCTACAAACCAAACCGGCCGGTGCTCGGGCTTTGCAAACCCCCCCCCTCTGCTCCCCCCTCCCCAGGGTGTTTTTGTCACGCTGGCTTCCCCCGCCCCAGCCCGAGCCAGCCTGGGTGACGGAGGCTGTCAGCAGGGCCGGGAGCCGGCTCCCGTTTCACAACATCCTCCCCGTGCCAAACAGCAACTTGGCAGCGGCTGCAGAATTCATGCCGTCCCCCCCCGCCACGGGGAAACCTCCGGAGCCCGGCCCGGCCGCGCAACACCCGGCACCGGGAGTGCACCCGGCTGCGGGCTCACCGTCAAACTGCGTGTAGAGCGTGTCCTTGAGGAAGGTGCCGGAGCCGAAGTCGATGAGCTTGAGCTCGCCCGTGGCCAGGTCGAGCAGGATGTTCTCGTCCTTGATGTCGCGGTGCAGGACGCCGCAGTTGTTGCAGTGCCGCACGGCCTCCAGCACCTGGCGGAACAGCCCCCGCGCCATCTCCTCCGGCAGGAACCCCCGCTCCGTGATAAAGTCAAACAGGTCCTGCGACGACTCCGGACGCTCCATCACCACCACGAAGCTGTCCGGGAGCTCGAACCAGTCCAGGAGCTGGATGACGCCGTGGAAGCCAGAGCCCACCTTGTTCAGGAGCACGATCTCCAGAGGGACACGGCTGCCGCTGGGCTGCGGGGGGACCACGCTGCCATCAGCGGGGCTGAGCTACCCTCCGCCGCGGCAAGCCCTGGTGTCCCCTCGTTGCCACCCACCGGTCCCGAGCATTCGCCCATCCGGGGGATGCTCCGGTGTCTCCCTGCCCGCTCCCACCGGTCCTGGGCATCCCGGTGTCCCCCTACCCGCCCCCATCGGCGCTAGGCATTCCCGCGTCCCCCGGTGACCCCACACCCGCTCCCCCGCGCCGTCCCGGTTTCCACCCTCCTGCGTCTCTGCTCATCCCCGCCCGCCACGCCTCGGGTTCTCCCGCTGGCCCCGTTCACTCACCAGCTCGCCCCACTGCGAGATGCGGTCCCGGGCCACGCGTTTAATCGCCACCTGCGAGCCAAGGGGAACGGCGGGATGAGCTCGGCGCCGGGATGAGCTCAGCGCCCGCCCCGCCGAGCCCCCTCCTGCTCCGCCCGCCGCCGGCCCCGCCACTTACCGGGGCGCCGTCCGAGAGGCGGATCCCCGAGTAAACGCTGCCGAAGCCGCCGCTCCCCAGCAACGGGCCCACCCGGTACAGCTGCTCCAGCGGCTCCTTCTCCTTCCCTGTGGACGAGAGACCCGCCCGTCAGCGCTCCGCCCGCTGCCCCGGCCGGCCCCGAGCCGGGACGGGCACCCCCACGCCGGGCGTCCCTGACCTGGCTGTAGCTTGGCGGGGTGCAGCTCCCCGGCGGTCCCGGAGCGGAGATGCGCCAGCGAGGTGATTTTGGAGAGCAGCATCCCGGTGGCGGGGCCGATGGTGGGGCCGATGGCGGGGCCGGTGGCGGCACCTGCGGCTCCGCGCCGGGCAGGGCTGTGAGGGCGGCGCGCGCGGGGCGGGCAGGGCGCGATGCGGGCGCGAGCGGCCGCTCCGCGCGAGGCCCGGCCGCGTGTGGCGCGCGGCCCCTGCCGGCCCCGCGAGCCGCAGGGGCCGGGGGCGGGGCCGCACGCCCAAAGGGGCGGAGCTACGCATGGGAGCCGCGGCCCTCCGGCTCCCGGCGGCCAATGGGGAGCGGGCGCGGCGGCGGCGCGCGCGGGCCGCGCTGCCCGGGCGGCCCCGCGCGGTCACGGGGCCCCGCCCCCGGCCCCGGCCCCGCCCGCCGCCGCCGCTTCGCGCGCGCTGCCTTTTCCCGGGAATCGCCGCTTCCCCCGGGCCCGGCGTCCCTCGGGCTCACCCCGCCGCTCCGCCGTTGCTTCATCACGCGCCAAGCAGCGCCTGAACTTTTCCCCTTTCCAGTAAAAGTGGCCATGTGGCCCTTCCAGCTGGGGACTCTTGACTAATATCGCTGGTTTTTAGGTATTTTTACACCCCGCCCCCCCCCCGTCTTCTTTTTTCCGCAGAAGTCGCTGGCTGAGATGCCTCCCCGAGTTCCAGAGATAAGATAAATAATTTACTGGATGGAGATCTCTGATTACTCACTCTATTAGCATTTGGAGCAAAGAGCTCCAGCCACTGGGAGCTGAATTATTCCAGACAAAGCCCATCTGGGCTCCTGCTCCTAAGCAAGACCGAAGAGTTCCTGGCATCCCACACATACTTGTGGGATGAATTGCTTGAAATCGAATGGGGTTTACTGGAAATGCTGGTGAGATCCTATCCCCTTTAATGTTAAAAAAAAGGATTAAATACAACCGAGATGCACCCCCCAAACTGGGGTTTGGAGCTGCGGCCCAGCCCTTGCAGTGGACGGGAAGGACTCGCCACCACAGCTGCTGCTTTTAGATTTACCCAGAATGTGACACATCCTCTTTCAGGGGCTAAGCCAAACAAAAACTGGAAAATCTACCTTCCGTTTTACCCAGAAAGTGACATTTTTATTTAGGGAAAAGTGTGGAGAATCTGATGCAGCGCCTCCATTCCTCTCTGTTTAAAATATATAATTGTTTTTTAAAAAAATTTAATATATTGTTGTTGCAATTCGAGGTGATGCAAGCTGAGAGTGGGGCAGAGGGGCAGGCAGCGCCTTTCTCCTGCCTTATTCCCACCCGACGCCTGGGCACATTTGGGACAACTGGTTCTGCCAGTCCCTGCTCAGCCGTGGGATGAGGTGACTTAGCATTTGGCCCCGAACTCATTATCAAATTCTTTGCCAGGATGATGAAAGGCACCGAAGGGGACCTGTTGACAAACAGAGCTGGCCCGGAGCGGCCGGGCTTTCCCGGGGGCTGCCTGTCCCTGACTCCTCGGGAGAAGCAGCTCTGCCCAAACCTGCTCATTAGCGTCGGAGGGAGCAGCGTGCCTTGCAACAGGGATGAGCCAGGTCCAAAATCATCCTCGTGCGTAAACCTGCCCAGCTGCTCCTTTGGCCCGGCACTGAGTCAGCGCCGGCTCTTCCTGCTGGCAGCAGGGCTTGCGTCCCCTTGGGTCGGAGAAACCCCTCCCGGCAGAGGGGAGCCAGGGCTGGGTCCCCTTGGATCAGGAAAACCCCTCCTGGCAGGCGAGGGGAGCTCACTGCTCCGGCTCCTGGCCACGTGGAGCTGGGAGGCAGCCACACTTCCCAGCCACATCCATCTCTTTCCAGATGAACGCAGCCAGACGCATTCCTGTTCCCAAAATGACCCCAAAGCAGGGCTAGGAGTCACTTTTCCCCCCAGCCCATTCCACACACTCACCTTTCCCCTGCCAGCGCGGGCGAGGCCATGGAGATGTGTCAGGAACAAACCCCATCCTGTTGCTGTCACCCACTTTGCCCTCATCCCTGGGGATCACTTCTCTCCCCATCCCTCTTCCCCTGGGATGAAAGCCGCCGAGGATGGTGGGTGCAGGACAGCAGCCACATCCCCCAGCACACCCTGCCCTTGTCCTGCAGCTCCTGTCCTGGCCAGGGCTGCCCCGTCCGTCCTGGTGCAGCCCCAGTTCCTGCCGTGAGCCCTCGGGGAGAAGTTTGGAGCCCAGAGGAGACTCCGCAGGGTTTGCAAGGAGGAAAAACCCAACTAGGGCCATGCCCGGGGAGAAACGGGACCCTGGGATGGCATATGGAGCTGATGGCAGGTCTGGGGGAGAGGAGCTCCCAGCAGACATCAAAAGATCAGTTCTGAGCCCTGCAAACAATCCCGGCAGCTTTCAGGCTCTTCAGCGGCATTCCAGTCTAACCGGGGCTGCCTTGCATGATAATCAGGCTTAATTACTGCTTTATCGCTTGATTGCTGTGCTGGGCCCTTGGAGCTGCAGTGTTGCTTTCGCAGTTTACTTTTTGTATTTCCTCCCCCTCGCCTTCCCCGCCAGCACAATTAGCAAATAGGTGAAAACGGGGAGGGCCAGGGCGATACCCGGCAGGGAGAGAGAGGCTCCCCAGGAGCGCCTGGGGTGAGGGGATAGAATTCAGGTTCGCACCGATGTCCTGGAACAAACCAGCAAGGTCAAAGCCCCGCCGGGAGCGCGGCCCCGTGGCAGCCCCACGGGCATCCCCCGGTGGCTGCGGCGGGGCCGGGAGGATGCGGGGCCGTGAGCGCCGTGACACGCCAGGGCTGTGGTTCCCTTTGAGTCATTGCCTGACCTTGGCTGAGTCTGCCCCTGGCCACCCCAGCTCGGGCTCGGTCGCCCGCGGAACCGGCTGGCCCAGGGCGTGGGGTGAGGCACGGCACCGACCTGCGGGGCCCTGGGGGAAGCCCGAACCCTTCCCTGACAGAACGTGGAAAAAGGGATTTGAGGCATCTCAGCAATGCCCCGTGAGCAGGGCACCAAGCCCTTTGCCCACCTGGGCTTGGCCCAGCCTGGCAGTGGGAGCCCGGAGAGGGGAGAGGGGAGGAGAGTGGGGAGCGAGGGTGCTTCCACCCACCCCTGGTGGCACTGGGTGGCACTGCCCTTGCCCCGCAGTGTGTGCCACCGCTGGGACAGCCCCGTGTGTCACCACCTGCTCCAAGTCACCCTACAAACACAGTAAGGTGCTCTGAAGTCTCACATTTGGAAATGCAATAAAATGTGGGCACGTTCCTGGTGTGGCAGGGAGGGTGAGGGACATCCCTGCAGGATGAGGCCGAGCCAGGGGTGCACGGTGTCCCCCCGAGAGAGGGGAGGGCTGGGGTCCCGTGGGTTTGGATCACGAGTGCTGGGAGCCAGTGAGGCTCTGCCTGGGTGCTGCTTTCCCTCCTCTCCTCATCCTCAGGGTCCCCCCATGACCCAGCGGGGACCACAAGGCCGTGGTGACAGCTTGGGGACCACACACCACATCCTGGGGTTGGAGTCACTCGAGCACAGGGAGGAGAAAGGTCCTGGCTGGACCTTTCCTGCTCTGCAGCTCCCCAAAACCCCCCTCAGCCAGCATCCAGTCCCAGGACTTTGGGTGCCAATTCCCACCAGACAGTGATGGGACCTGAGAGGGGGACAGGAGGTGCTGAGACCCATCCTGCTCCCTGGCAGGAGCAGCCGTGGGGATTTCTTCTTAATAATTGTAAATTTTTTTCTTTTTTTTTTTCCCCTTTTTTTTTTTTCTTTTTTTTTTTTTTTTTTTTGTATGTTGGCTTTTTCGCGGGCTTTTTGGGGCGAGGTGTGCGGGGAGGCGGCAGCATGGCTAATCTGCTTTGTGAATAGAGCCTCACGGGGGGCGGCGGAGGGGATCGGGGAGGTGGAAGGAGCCGCATATTTGGGATTCCATCATCTGGGTGGGCTCCTTCTCCCCAGACTCTCAGGATGTGGGAAATGGAAGATGAAAGGAGCTGCATTTCCAGCCTCTCGGGTTACAATGTCTAAAGCAGAAAAGGGTGGTTGGGGAAAGAAAGAGGGAAAAAAAAAAAAAAAGAAAAAAAGAACGGGGGGAGTGGGATGCTACAGGGAAACCTGGGTTGGGAAATGGCCCGGGTAGGTTGGGGCAGGGAAGGGGGCGGCCGGGGCCGAGCCGCTCGTGTTTCACATCACGTCAGGGCTGAGGAATTTCCTCTGCTCTGGGGGTGCCTCGCAGAGAAAAAGGGGGAGGCTTTGAGGTTAGCTGGGGATGAATAATAGCCAAGAGAGGGATTAGAAGTGTTACCCAGGGGCTGCTGTTTACAAGCAAACCCTCCTGCCGAGAGCAGCAGGGGAAAGTGGGATGCATCGGGGTGATGGTGGGGTGATGGATGTGCCACCCACATCCCACATCCCTTCCCCGAGAGCACTGGGGGGATCCCCCCCAGCCCCTGAGAGGTTTGTCCCCAGCACCAGCAGGGTCCCAGCAGCCTGTCCCCTGCACACGTGGCACGTCCTGGGGTGCCCAGCCTGGCTTCCCCTCCTGTCCCCCTGGAGGTTTCCCACCCTTCTGTCACCCTGAGTTGCAGACACCAGGATCATCCCTGAGCACAGGCAGGAGAATCCACGAGAAGGAACAGGGAGAAGGGAGATGAGGAGTGGGGAGGGGGCACAGAGACACAGCCTGGGGGCAGTGCCCGGGCGTGGGGCTTGGACCCTGCTGGGTGATGGGAGCAAACCCCGGGCCTGGGCATCTCCTGCCATCATCCCACCACTCCTGAGCTGGGGCCCAGGTGTTGTCCCAAAACACTTCATTTTCATTTCCCCTTCATTGTTATCCTGGGTGGTGCAAGGTCGAGGTGGGGAGGAGTAAAGGGAACTACATTTCTCCTGTGTTGTTCCATATCGTCCTAGGACAGCTGGGAAGGGATTGTTGGAGGTGGAAGTGCAGCCTCCAAGCTGGGCCCAGGGAAACTGAAGGATCCAACCCAGCAGCCCACCCTGGGATAATGGCAGAGACATTGGAATGTGCTGTGGGCAACTGGCCTCCACTTCCAGGGGCTGTTCTCCTTGATTTAGCCCAGGGAAACTGAGGCACAGGGGGGCCAGGAAGCCCCTGTGAGGCTGGAGTGGGGAAATGGACTTAAAGGGGATGAAAGAGCAGGGGGAGGACGTGGCTGGAATCAGCTGAGGGCTGTTTGGAGGCGGCTGAGCTGGGGCACCCGCACTGTTGGCCACTGGTGAGACCCCTGACCGTGCCTGGGGACTTGGACCCGGCCCAGTGACAGCACCAGGGACTGGCACCACTTGGGGGACACAAAATACATCCATGCCCGAGGCTCGGGCTGAGACCAGCCCCACCTGCCCCGCTTAACAGGTTTCTTCCTGCCGAGCATTTGCACAAGAAAAGCACCTTTTAATGGCTGTAAAACAAATGTCCGTGGCTAACTGCGGACTGGAGGGTGCTCAGCTCTCCTCTTCCCCCTCCACCCTGCAAAACCCTGCCCATTGCCAGGTACATTCCTGGCATTGCTCCGTCCTGGAGCGCAGGGAGGGCCCTGACCCCCTGAGCATGGGAAAAATGCCTGTCTGCGTGCGGGAGAGGAGGTGCAAATAGTGCGGGGTGAGGAGGTCAGCCGGGAAATCCCTTTCATCTTCTCCCGGGCCTTTGCCGACACGCGGCCGGGGACCGTGGGGTTTTGTGTGCAGCTGGAAAAGAGGAGGCTCCCGGCGGGCTCCGGCAGGGACGGATGCTGGTTCCGAGCTGGAGGAGGCTGAATCGCCACGTGGGGTGGGTGCTGTGGGGGGTACAAGTCACTGTCCCAGTGTCACCCCAGAGAGCTCTGAGTGCCAGAGGGACCTGGACGGGTGCTGTCCCATCCTGGAGGGATCCCAGTGGAAACCCATCCCCATCTGCACGAGACCTGACACTGCTGCAAAGGCTGGGCCTGGCACCGCACCGGGGCTGCTGCAGCAGGAAAAAAATCTCCTGGCAGGAGCACAATAAAAGGCAGGTCTTGCCCTCCCTGTTTGGCAAAAACCTCCTGAGTGGAGGAGAAGGAGGGAGCCCCCGAGGAGCTCGGGATATCCCGGGGCCACCCCGTGACCCGCTGCATTCTGTCCCTCCTCTCTATCTCTGTATCCCACCCGGACAATCATAAACCTCTCCCTGCGGTTTGAACCCTGCCATCTCCCTCCCAGCAGCCCCCCCACACCGCGGGCTATCGTCGTCATCGCTGTCACCTGCCCTTGTTGGCCAAAGGAGGAGTCCGAGCGCAGCCCAGCCCCGTGCGTGCCGAGCCGGATCCAGCCTGGCTTCCAGGAATCGGGGCCGCGCCGGGCGGCTGTGCACGACAGCTGGTGCCTGGGGTGGCATCCGCTTGTCCTGGTGTGCTCAGCTCCCGAGCCACCCTTTTCCTAAAACACCCACTGCTCTGTGGGACTCACCTCTCCCCAGGGGTTCCCACTGCCTTTCCCCAGCGTGGGACGAGGGCTTCTCCTGCCTGCACAAAGCAGATGGTAAAACACGGGCTAACAAGATCAGAGATTAATCTGCACTTTGCTTCCAAATCTCATAATCATGTAATTATTGCCAGTATCGGGGAGGAGTAGGCTCCAGGCTCCTGCTTCCTCCTGGGCCACTTTGCATGGCAGGATGGTGTCAGGGGTGGGATCCTGCCTTGCTGCTGCTGCAGGGCACTGGGACTGCAGTGGGACTGCCCAGTGTCCTGCTGGGTTATGGTCTCCAGCTCAGTGTCCAGTGGGAGGTGTTGGGAGTGGCCCAGGCATGTGGGAGCAGCTCCCCATCACACCCTCCCTGCTCTGGGGTTATCCACTTTGTGCTGGGGCAGCCCTGTGGGAAACACATCCCAGAGCACCTTTGCACAGGAGCAAACCCAGCCCAGTGACTCCCAGTTCCTACCAGTAAGAGTCCCTGGGGGGAACTGGGCTGCTGCTGGTGTGATGCTGCTCTGTACCCTGCACAGGAGTCAGGTGCCATCAGCACCACCCATCTCTTGCTTTTGTGGGAGAGGAAACAGGGGAAAATCCCACATTTAGGGCAGCATGTGTGGCCATTGGCTCTGAATTCTGAATTCCTGGGTGGCCGTGGCAGGGCCCCATTATCAGCAGGCCTGGGCTGTTTGCTGGCAGAGGGCGGCAGCGGGGCTGGGTGACCCCACACTTCCTTCCTTTCCTGGAAGCCGCTCGCTGTGGCATGACGCCCGCTCTGATAACCAGCTGCTTTCACAACACAGCACTGGGGCTCATCCCTGCTCTGTCACCAGCCTTCCCGCCCAGCTTCCAGCTCCTGTCTTCCCTGCCTCAGTTTCCTCCCTTTCCAAGGTGAGAACACAGCCCTGAGTACTGCAAGAGTGAGGGTGTGGGTATGTTCCACTGCGGGGTGTAATGAAATGTATTGGGCCTCAGCCTCACTGTCTATCCATGCATCCATCCATGCATCCATCCATGCTCCATCCATCCATCCCTCATCCATCCTTCCATCCATGCCCCATCCATCCATCCATCCATCCATCCATCCATCCATCCATCCATACATCCATCCATACATCCATCCATTCATCCATGCTCCATCCTTCCATCCATCCATCATCCATCCATCCATCCACCCATCCATCCCTTATCCATCCACCCATTCCTCATCCATCCATCCATGCTCCATCCATCCATCCATCCATCCATCCATGCCCCATCCATCCATCCATCCATCCATCCATCCATCCATCCATACATACATCCATCCATCCATCCATCCATGCTCCATCCTTCCATCCATGCCCCATCCATCCATCCATCCATCCATCCATCCATCCATCCATCATCCATCCATCCATGCTCCATCCATCCATCCATCCATCCATCCATCCATCCATCCATCATCCATCCATCCATCCATGCTCCATCCATCCATCCATCCATCCATCCATCCATCCATCCATCATCCATCCATCCATGCTCCATCCATCCATCCATCCATCCATCCATCCATCCATCCATCATCCATCCATCCATGCATCCATCCATCCATCCATCCATCCATCCATCCATCCATCATCCATCCATCCATGCATCCATCCATCCATCCATCCATCCATCCATGCTCCATCCATCCATCCCTCCCTCCATCCTCCATCCGGGTAGTGAGGGCTGTGCTGGAGGCTCCCTTTGCATGCTTGGCCTGGGGGAGTGAGGAGAGCTGGGGGCTCCTTCACCGCCTTGGGAGCGCCCAGGGAAGGGCTCATGGGCTGTGCTGACCCACGGAGCTGCACCTGTGGCTGTGCATTCTCTGGTCCCCCTGTTCCCTGGAGGACCTCAGTGCAAGATGCAGGATGGGACAGGAGAGACTTGGGTGGTTCTTGGTCCCCTGTGCCCAGGGCAGAGCAGCCAGTGGCTCCTGTGTGCACCGAGGGGCTGAGCAATGGCAGCTGCCTTTGCAGGGGAGTGGCAGGCAGGGTCCTGCCCCACTCAGGTGTGCCCAGCACGGTCCCCTCCCTGCGTGGTGGCAGGTCCCTGCACGCCGCAGGAGCCACCGCCGCGGGTCAGGGAGGGACAGGCTGAGGGGGAAACTGAGGCAGCGGTGGGAATGCCGTGACTTGCCTGAGCCCTTCTGGAAAGGGACCCAGCAGCCCTGCCTGCTCCCTGGACGCTGCTGGTTTGCAGCTCTGGGGGCTGCGTGGAGCCAGGCTGGTGCAAACAGGGTTTGGCTGTGGGCTTGGAAACCTGGCAGGAGCTGGTGCTGAAATCCTCCCAAACCCCGCTGGGATCCACTCCACACGACCTTGTGCAGGGGAAAAGGATCACCCTCAGGGTCACCACAGGTTCCAGGCTCCCTGTGAGCCTGGTATGGCCGAGCTGGGCTCCTTGGCCCGTCCAAGGAGGAAGTTTGCAGGGTGGATTCCAGCAGTCGGGTAAACAGCAGCCAGATGGGACCCAGATACCTGCCCAGAGCCACCCTCCGAGCTGGGTTTGCACAGCCCCGATGTGTATTTGCTCTAGGGAGGGCTTTTCCCTCTGCTGGACGTCAGCAGCGGTGCCAGGACGTCACCCCAGCAGCCCTGCCGGGCTCCTGGTCACGCTCCTGGCCAGGTGCCCGATCCGGGGCACTGCTGTGGCCAGGGGGGTGTGAGGCTGCACTGCCCAAAGTGCCACTGACCCCAGCCTCACCTGCCACAGCCAGGTGCCAGCAGATGCCCAGGGCTCCTCTGACAAGGGCTGTGGGTGTTCAGGTGCCCAGCAGTGCTGGGCTGACCTGGCCTCCCTGGACCCCTTTGCAGCAGGGCAGGGGTGAGGGGTTCTGCTGATTCACCAGGCTCAGGCAGCAGAGGTGGCTGGCAGAGGATGCCAGGCATGCCCTGGCACACGTGCTGGAGCACCTCACACCCAGCCCTGGTCTGCAGTGCCACTGGGAAGCTCCCGGCCCTTTTGTGAGATCCTGTCTTGGCTCATCCAGCTTGCTCAGCTCACCCTTCTGCTGCCACACCCAGCCTTCCCTGCTCCCGGGGGAAACTGAGGCACGGGGACGGCAGGATGGATGCAAGGACATGGAGTGAATCTTCTCAGGGAAGGTCACCGAGCATCCCCCACCCATGGGACCGCAGCACTCTCCCCTCCATCCCAGGCGCTGCTGTGTTACCCAGAGCCCCAGGGCTGCATTCCTCCCAGCCAGAGGATGCTGCTGGGCCGTTTCTTCTCCCCGGTTTCCATCACTGCCCCATCCCTGCAGGCCGAGGCGGGCAGCTCTGGGGCGCAGCGCCCACCGCAGCATCACCGCAGCATCACCGCATTCCGCTGCCCTTTGCGTGGTGATGAATAATGCAGAGCCCGGCCCGGAGGGCTCCTCGCTGCCACAGGATGAGCGGGAGGCTGCTCCCTTTGCCTGCCGGGGCACGGAGGGGAAATGCCGGGTCAGGACCCCGTCAGCGTGTGTTTACTGTGTCAGGAGAAGCCGTAAATTCACTTGGTTTAATTGAAAGCCGGTGCTGTGGGTTTGGCTTAATCCACCCTCCTCCTCCTCCATTAGATAACGTCTCGCTGAAACCACTTTGCAAGCTCACGGCATTCCTCTGTGCTGAGCACCGGGCGGGCCACACGGGCCACGGCCACGCCGGGGGCTCACAAAGTGCCCCGGGGCCGCCCTGCTGCTGCCAGCTCTGGTCCCCCGCACTCATCCTGCCCCGGTCCCGGTCCCAGCTGCGAACTGCCCCACTCGTGACACAAAACAGCAGAACAGGGTGGCTGAGGGTGGTGGGATGCAGAAAGATGCAGAATTGTGCTGGGGAAGCACCCTGAGGGAAGGTAGGACAGGATTCAAAGGGCTGAAGTTGAAAAGATAAAGGGAAATTCTTTGGGTGGGGGGAAATTCAAGCAGTAGATGGGCTGGGATGTTGCCCAAAAGAGCTGCTGGGGAGAAGCAGTGGGAACACTCGTCTCTGTGCATCAGAGGGGTCAGCACTGCTTCTCCTCACCCCAACAAAGGGAAACTGAGTCACAGAGCTGGGCAGCGCTCGGGAGTGCTCGGAGTCGGGGCTGCACCGGGGCTGTTTGTGGGGAGCCCGTTCCTCCTCGGGGTTCTGCAGAACTGCTGGAGGAGGAAGCGCCCGGGCCACGGAGAGGTCAGACCCTCCCGTGAGCTCTGTCCCCTGTCCCCTCGTGGGGACACCCGTGGGGACCCCACTGCCTCCCCCTCCCCGCAGCCGCGGGCCGAGGAACCCCGGCATCTGGCAAAGAGGGAAATTTGCTTTGCCAGCGGAGTTCAGGCGGAGGCCAGGGGCGGCCAGAGCTGTCGGGGTGTCCTGCGGCCGCCGCTGACCTGCGAGGAATGCTGTGAGTCACCGGGAAAGCATCCCCACGCCGCCAGCCCCTCGCCGTGCCGCCGGAGGCTGCGAGCCCGGCACCTCGGGCTTTGGGGTGCGCCGTGCCCGGGACACCCCGGACAGCCCGGGACACCCCACGGGGACACGGGCAGCGCCCACCCGGGGGTGAGCCCCGGTGCCGCGGTCAGCCCGGCACACGGGCGGGGACAGGGCAGGTCGGGAGCGATCCCAGCTCAGGGAAGGCCAGACATGAACTCAGCTTCTCCGAGAGGGAAGAGGTGACGTGATGCTGGGAGGTCACCCGGGGCCGGGACGCCGTCCCAGCCCAGCTCGGGGCTCTCCCTCTCGGCCACCGGGAGGGGAGCGGGAGATTCTCCCGGAGGCGGCTCCTGCTCCGGTCCTTCCCCCAGGGCAGCCGGTGTTTCAGACTTTATCAGCTCGCCGCAGATTCGTGCCCGGCGTTGCAGAGGAGAGAAAGGCTTTTCCCACTGGCGCCTTATCGAGGCGCTGAGCCTCGGACGCTGCATTGTTTCTGGTCACGTTGCAAAATTAAAGAGGCAAACGGCATTTTGGGGAGGAATTGTAAATTCCTGGAAGATTATCTGAGCATGGCACCTGCCCCTGGTGTGGGGCACTGGGAGGTGGCATGGGGCCAGGAGTGGGAATCCCAGGAGAGGACAAATCCCAGAGCATCCATCCCTGTGGAGGTGAACACCCAGAGCCTGCCCAGCTGTGCCCTCACAGCTGGATACATCCTAAAGGGGAGGAATGTTCTCTTTCAAAGAAGTCTCTGGGCTTCTCCTGGGCACTGGGAGGATACTGGGAAGATACTGGGAGGATACTGGAGGCCACTGGCTGCAGTGGGAGCTGTGATGCTGAACGAGGCGCCAGCACTGGCTGCTCCCTTTACTTCCCTGCAATAAAACACAGTGGGTTATTGAAGGGACGAGTGTGAGACAGAAGGAACCTGGTGCCACCTCCTGCCTGTCCCCAGCACTAGGGCAGGACAGCCGGGAGGTGACAGAAGGGATCAGCTGGGGGCAGAAGGACGGTGACCTCCAGGGAAGGCTGTGGTATCATAAGGGACATGTGGTGCCCTCCCAGCATCCAGAGCTCATCTCCCCTGCCTGGGCCATCTCTGTCCCCAAGGTGCCACCCCAAGGGCCACTTCAGTGCCCCATCCCTCCTGTCCCACACGGCTGCTCATCCTGCCAGGAAGAGCAAAGACCTGAGGCTCTTGTGACACCTAATGGCAGTTGCTGTTATCAGACACGGCACTCTCCCAGGAAGGTTCATCTCGCCGAGGAGCTGCAGACCCAGGGATGCTCTGTTCCCACTCCAGGCTGGTATTCCTGGGCCTGGCCAGCGCTGCCAGAGGGGTTTGGGAGGTGGAAATATCAGTCCTGGGAAAGACAAGCCCGGGAGTTGTTTTTCACCCCATTTCTTTCAGGAATGCTGCCTGTGAAGTGCTGGGTGTCCTTTTGTGTCCTCCTGGGGACTTTTGAGCCTCTGGCCACTTCCAACTCCCAGTGGTCATGCAGGAGAACCAGGCAGGTGCACAGACAGGAGGAGCTCCCACTGTTGCTCCTCATTGCTCTCCCAACACCTGCCCACAACCACAGCACCAGACATCAGAGGATCCACACACAGCAGTCCTGACTCCCCAAATCCTGCTGCTGGGGGAACGCCCTGATAAATCCAGCCCTGTCCCTGGGGAGGAGGATGTGTGCCCTCAGATCACAGCACCGAAACCTCGGAGCAGGGGTTGCCACAAGGTTGCATCACTGAGGCTGGAATAATCCCGGATCAGTCCTGAATCCATCACCAAAGGGATCAAACCCTTGGAGTTACCCAGGACCAGCAAGCCCAGACCCTGCTCTGCTGGGTCACATCCCTCACGTTCGTGTTTGCTCTGACCCTGCAGTGCTCCAAACCCTCATCCCAGCACACACAGACCAGACCTGCAGCCCCTCACACCCTGCTGGGGCCCTGGGGGCTACAGGACTGCCTTCCCCTGGTGGCAGAGCAAGATGCTGCCTCCAGATCCGTTGATTTTCTGCTTGGTGCACCCAGCCCAGCCCAGGGATTGGCATCCCGAGGGGCTGTGAGGTTCTTTGCCTCCCCACACCCTCCTTCTGCAGGGCCAGGACCATCTGGGTGCAGGGGGTGTGGGTGATGGACCCACGAGTTTCTGGGAATTTAGCTACCAGACCACACACCACGCTCACCACAACTTCTGTTCCTGGGAAGAGAGGTGACAGGGACACCAGCAGCACCCATGGGTGGCCACAGACAGCACTACGAGCAGGATGGGGAAACTGAGGCACAGAGCAGGTATCTGGGCTGCCCGTGGTGTCACCACAGCTCTCTGAAGAAAACACAGGTACTGAAGGAGGCAGCAAGCCCAGGAGCTGCCCCTGGAGCTGGGAAAGCATCTTCTGGACTGGATCAGACTCCAGAGGATGCAGCCCAGGAGCCTCCTGACTGCCCCCCCTGAATTTCCACCCACCTTCAGGCTATTTTTCCTTACTGAAGTGCCTCTTTGCAGGGCGGCTGGCAGAGGGGGGCACTGCCTTTAAGTGTATTTGATGGATAATTCCTCATTACTCTAATGCATTTGCAAGCTGGGATAATTGATGGATGTTTAACAGGATGCGTTTCCGACAGTCGGCTGGAGAAATGGACTCCCATTACTCTGCAAACGTTTCTTTTTACCATTGAACTCCTTTGTTTCAATTGATCCTCGCCTTTCCCATCACTTGCTGCTCATTAATAATCCCCAAAGCAGCTGCTCCCCCACTCCAGCTCCTCCCAACCTGCCATGCCGGAGGCTTTAGCAGGGGTTTGCAAGCAGATCTGGGCATTGCTGCAGTTTTACAATAAACAAGATTTTTTTCCTTCCCAAAGTGAGGCAAAAGCTGAGCAGGAGCCAGGCAGGCACGGCTGGGGGATCTCCTGTGTCCATCAGAGCGATACAAGCTGCTAATCAGGGGGAATTTGGGGTGAAGAGAGGGAGGTGGCAGGTCCCTGGGGCTGAGCCGAGCCCAAGGGAGAGGTCGCCCTTTGGGACTGGTATCAGCTCAAGCCAGGCTTGGAGCTGAGCCCTGCTCTGCCTGCAGAGCTTTTATCTGCAGCTCCCTGTGCTCGGGAAGGGCAGCCAGGGGTTATCAGCCCTGCCTGTCCCCTGAGCAGGCTCCATTCCCACCCACAGAGGGTCCCTGTGTCCCCACCCTGCTGAGCTGCAGGGGAGATCTCCCACTTGCTGGAGCAGCCTGGCATTTCATTCCCCTGGGATTTCCTCAACAGAGCCCTTAGCAAACAGGATTCCCTCCACCCCAGAGTCATCCCAGGCACGGCTCTGGCCCTGCCCCAAAGCTGGGGGCACTGAAGCCCCCATGTTCCAGGATGCCAGGGGCCAGCAGTGCTCAGGGGATACCAAGGAGTTTTTCCCCACGGTGCTGAACTGTTCCCACTCCCAATCCTGGTGCATCCCAAACCAAGGTACTCCCTTGATGCTCCCCTGCACCCTCAGGCCAATGCTCCCACCAGTACCCCTGCTGCAGCCCCGTCCTTGGCCACTCTCACCCTCAGGTCTGGGTTTGGATCTCACTCTTCTCCTCCATTCCCAGAGCTCCAGCCCTGCAGGACCACCCCTCACACCTTCACTTCTCCTTCCCAGTTCCCCCAGAGCTGCAGGTGGACCTGCAGCCTCATCCCTCACCCCCAACATCACCCAGCCACGCACAGCACTGGGGCAGGAGCTTGCACTGCTCACACCAGGCACTTGCCATGATCTGACCCAACCCTGCAGCATCCTTTGTCCTTTTCCCACCCACATCTTGCCCAGGATGAGGCACAAGAACCTTGGCACAGGAGAAGAGTATCCACAGGCCGGGCTTAAGGCAGAATTTAAGAGTTAAAAAAAAAAAAGGAGAAAAAGGAGAAAAACCCCAAAGTCCATAGAGGAGAAAATCAGCTGAGGAGATGGGACAGAACAAGACTGAGACCTGGGAGGGAGTGGCTGAGATGGAGTGGGGAACAGGAGATGTTCCTGCCCTGGGCTGCACTTGGGGATCCCAGGGAACCCTGTCCCAGGACCCACCTGATGGAGCCCACACTGCTGGGGCCAGGAGAACAGCAAACCCCAAATGGCTGAACCATGGGACTGAGGAACCCACAGCCCATGTCCACCATCCTCTACAGAATGAGCACCCTGAGAAGGGATGAGCTCCATGGGCAGGGATGGATGAGACCCCTCTGGCTGCAGGCAAGGTGCTGAGCAGGTGGGGGGACAGAGGGACAGCAGGGGCTGGGATTTGTTGGTGCTCCTATAAAGCACGTCCCAGGATTTGTCAGTGCTCCCATAAAGCACATCCCAGGATTTGCCAGTGCTCCCATAAAGCCCATCCAAGGAAGGTGCCTGAACCAGGCTCATGTCCTGGAGATGCCCCCAGTAGCTCTGTAGCTGCCCCATGAACCCCCCTGCTCTGTCCCTGCCCATAATTTGGAGTATTTCTGAGTCAGGACAAGCAAAGCCTGGGCACACCTGGGGGGTCCCACAGAGCTGCCAAACACAGCTCTGATCTCCTCCTGAACTGCAGAGCTGGTCTTAAATCATCACGGGAAGGCTGGTAAAAGCTTCAGTGCCTTCAAGCATGAAATACAAAGCACTCACCACCCCCTTTCAGCCTCTTCCCTGAGTGCCCGGCTCACCGCATGAAACCTTTTATATCCCCCCTCCCCGTTCTCCCCCATCAGCTCGGAGAGCGCCGGCGCCGCCAGCAGCACAATCCCAAATTGCTCCCTTTATTAGGGAAAAAAAAAAAAAGAAAAGGAAGAAAACCGAAGCTTCGATTTCCTTTCTCACCTCTGAAATGGCCTGGGGGGTTGAGGAGGGCGGTGCGAGGCCAAAGTCCCCCCAACCCCAACCCTGAGCCCGAACCCAAACGCACCAAAGGGTTTGATTTGAACGGGAGGGGATGGGGGAGGCATTTTGCAGCGAGGGAGGGTGTGACTGCCGAGGAACGATGGGGATGTGGAAGGACCCCAGCGGCTGGATCAGAGCTGGTGCCCACACGCACCGCAGCAGGAGGGCTGATGGAGCGCGGGGATGCTCCCGCAGGCAGGGATTGCATCGGGATGCTCGATCCCACTGCAGTCCCAGGGGGATGGAGGCAGCCAGGGGTGCCTCAGGGTGCTGCCGAGCATCCTCCCCGCACCCCGGAGGTGGGGAGGGCCCCGTGGGGCGGTGCCCCGGCGGGCAGATGGGGCTGCGGGGGTGTCCCCGGGAGCCGGGGGAGGTGCAGATGGCGCGGGGTGGCTCCTGTCACGCTGCCATCAATCAGCGCCGGCTCCTCCGAGCGCGGCAGCGTCTCCGGGGTGTAAATCAGACCTGAACAAGGCTGAGGGTTTCTCTGCAAGACCTGGTCTCGCTGCTGGCATTCGCTCCGGTGGCAGCGTCGCGACGGGCAGACCTTGTGTCCCCGCCGGCCCGGCAAAGGGCGCCCGAGGACGTCTGCGAGAGGATGCTGAACGTGCCACCTCCTGCGCTGGGGGAAAACGGCCCAGAGGAGCATGAACGGCAGCTCCTGGCAGCCTGAACCCCTCCTCAGCCGTATTTCTCCTGTTTCCCACCCTCCCGTGTCCTGCTGATGGAGCCCCAGCGGAGCAGGGGTCTCCCCGCCTGCTGGGCCCTGCTGGTGTTTGTAGGGGACAATGAGGCACCCACAGACCCTGCACTGTACCCACAGACCCTGCACTGCCCCTACAGACCCTGCACGGCTCCCACAGACCCTGCACGGCTCCCACAGACCCTGCACTGTACCCACAGACCCTGCACGGCACCCACAGACCCTGCACGGCTCCCACAGACCCTGCACTGTACCCACAGACCCTGCACTGCACCCACAGACCCTGCACGGCCCCCACAGACCCTGCACGGCCCCCACAGACCCTGCACGGCTCCCACAGACCCTGCACGGCCCCCACAGACCCTGCACGGCTCCCACAGACCCTGCAGGGCTCCCACAGACCCTGCAGGGCTCCCACAGACCCTGAATGGCACCCACAGACCCTGCACTGCACCCACAGACCCTGCACTGCACCCACAGACCCTGAATGGCTCCCACAGACCCTGCAGGGCTCCCACAGACCCTGCACTGCCCCCACAGACCCTGCACGGCTCCCACAGACCCTGCACGGCTCCCTCTCCCTTCCCAGCCCAGGGTTTGTCTGTGTAACACCAGGATTGGCCCCCAAACTGCCCCGAGGAGAGACTGGGATGGGGACAGGGCCTCTCTGGGGAGCCCCTGGGTGTCCAGAGGCTGTTTGGTCTCTGCAAGTGGCCTGTCACCTTGTCCCCATCCTGCGTGGGACAGGACAGGGCATGTGTCTGGGGGGGTTTCAGTCCCCTCCTCCCCCTTTTCCTCAGCATCCTCTGGGCGTGGTGCAGCCCAAGGTAGCACAGCATCCTTCCCACGTGCTTTATTCTCCCTCCTAGTGCTGTAGCTTCCCAGCAAGGCCGGTGCTGCTGAATTGTTTCATCTCTTTCCAAAATTTGCCTCCCTGGGAGCCAGACCAGCCCTCAAACTGTGCCATGCAGGCATCCCCATGCCTGGTCTGGGTGTTGCAGGCGTTGCTGCTTCACCCAGAGGCACCACTCTGCCATCAAGGTTTGCTCTGCAGGGTTTCACTTTCCTGCCCCGGGTTTCTCCCTCCTGTCCATCCAAAGCTGGGGCACGCTCCCTGCTCCCGACAAAAGGCAGCCGGATCCGATCTGTTCCTTCCCTTCCGCGGGGGGAGAGCGGGTGAGCTCCCTGCCTCGGCTCATGTGAGCATCTTTCATCCCTGCACCGAACGTGCTCACATTTAAGGAGTAATTACTGCGTGGTGACTCAGCCGTTCTGGCAAACACCCGATGGCTCCGTCCCCGTGCACTCCCCTTCCTCCTGCAGCTCCCCCCGTCACCCCCGGCCCTGCTCAGGGCATCCCCTGAGCTTTTGAGGGGAGCAGGGTGGGGGATGCAGCGCAGAGCATCCCTTCTGAGACGTTCAAGCCCCGGGGACAGCGATGTTCTCCAAGGGGCTGTGCTCCAGCATCCACCCGGCACATCCCGGGCTGGGGCTGCCAGCGAGCGCCCGGGAGCAGGGGAGGGCTGGGCGGCTGCGATTATTCAATCTGGAGCAACCCTGACCTGCTGACAAAGGCAAAGTTATTTTTAAAAAACAACCACTCAGCGAAATTCGCCTCCGCCGCTCGTCCTGCTGCTGCTGCTGCTGCCCGCCGGGGAGAGATCCGTCCCGGGAAACGCTGCCCTGGGATGCCAGCACCGGGGTAGGAGCGTGGGCTCTGCTCCACACCCTCCAGGCTCCCTCCCCCGGCCCCGCTGGCTTTTTTGGGCTATCGAATCTTCCACAGAGCCACGGGAGCATCACAAACTGCTTCCCGGCATTGTTTATAGCCCCACGTGCATGGCGAGCCCGGGGCACCCCGAATGCACCCCCCGGGGCTCCCAGAGCATCTCCCCGCTCCCTCTGCAAGCAGCAGAACAGATTCTGGAGGGCGCAGGGACATTTTGATGTCAGGGTGGTGCTCACTGCAGCAATGGCCGCGGTGCAGGGACTGAAGCAGCGTGGCAGGGGAATCAGCAGGATTTGCAGGGTGGGAGCGTGGGGCTCCCCCATCCTCACTGCCCCCTCTCATTTTGGGGATCAGCAGCAGCCTCGGACTCAGCCCGTGCTGTGGGGTTGCCCTCTCCGTGCCAAGGCTGGTTGGCATCAGGGAGGGATGCAGCCAGAGGAGGGCTTGCTGTTTGCAAGGGAAGAGCTGGACCTGCTCCAAATTTCCAGGGTGAGAAAATCTCCCCAAGTCAACGCTCCAGCTCCAAACAAACGCTCGGCTCCAGGGGCCGCCGATGATTCACCCGGGTGAGACCTCCGTGCTCCCACCTTGCAGCCGCCCCCTTTCCATCTGAGAGCACTCAGGGAGGGTTAATTCCCAATTAAGGGGGGATGGCTCCAAGATTGCCTGGCTGTTGCCCAGGGCTGCGATCCCAGCCCCACTCGCCCTCACTTCCCCCGAGGTGGCCGCGCTGCCCGGGAGCCCTCCTTCCCTTTTATTGCCACGAGGTGAATTAATACCCATTTCCTGAAGCTTTTATAGTTTCCTCCCAAATGGCTCTTACATCAGGGGCATATTGGGTTACAGCAAATACCAGCAGCGAGGAACGAGCCCAGGCATTGCTGCTCCTAAAGCCTCCCGTGCATTTGGGGACCACCAGCCTCCGGTCCCTCTCCGCCCAGCCACTCCCTTCCCCCAGAGCCTGGTGGATGCTCCCAGCAACAAACGACTCCCTTGAGATGTTGGGAAACAACGAGGACTCTTGTGAACCTCTGCAGGAGGAGCACCGGGCTGGCTGAGCCCTTGGGGGGTGGGGGTTGGGGGTGGCCCCCGGTTTCGGGCTGGTTTCGGGGTGCCTGCTGTGGCTGCTGAGGCTCCTGTCTCCGTCTCGCTCCGAGCGCACGCACACCTCTTGGGCTGGTTACTGTAGAAACGAAATTAGCACGGGGAGGGAATGCAATCCCAGAGCTAATTAAGGTAATTACAGCTTCACACCAGCTGCTCACGAGGTCCAAGGACCTTCTGTAACTTGTGGAGGGGATCAGGCGCTCCGGGGGACTTTGAATTCCGATTTCCCGGGACCACGCGGCTTCCGTGGTGGCACTTGTGTCACTCACCAGTGTGTGACATTGAGCTGGGGGGATGCACGGTGCCAGATGTTCCTCCCAGATGTGCTGGCCCCATTGCAGCAGTGGGTTTCAGGCTGTGACTGGGGCCTGGGGTGTGTTTGGTGTCCCTGGGGTGTGTTTGGTGTCCCTGGGGAGCTGCTTTGGTGGGGGGTCAGTGCTGGGGGGGTGGCAGGAGGTGCTCCGTGAGCCCAGGGCATCCTGCTGGGGGTTTTACTTTACAGATGTGTCACTTCGGCTCTTCAGCTGGGGACAGGCACACCTGGCAGGGAGGGAAATTAGAGCTGGCTTGGAGTCCCCCTCCACCCCGTGGGGACTGTTTGGCTGGGGCCAAAGGCTGCAGGATGGGTGCAGGCAGCAGGGAGGTGGCAGCACCCGGAGCTGGTGGGTGTCAGGGGTGTTTGGGTGGGGTGCTGGAAAATGAGACTTCTGCTCCAGGCTTAGATGAGCCCCCTGGAACCAGTTAGACACACTGGGGATGGGGTGAACGACCCTGGGGTCTGGCACAGGATCACCCCCAGCATCCAGGGTGGCAGGAGCATCCTCAGAGCTCCCCAGCCTCCTTTCAGCTGGCAAAATGTTACCCCCCAGCGGTGCCTCCCCAAAACCCATGGATTTGGAGCTGATTCCTGGCACCGGTCGAGACGGGAGCCAGGAGAATGCGGCCAAACGTGTTTGTGCCGAAAGTGCTCGGTGGCCCGGCTGCCGGAGGGGCTGGGACCGCGGGGGCTCCGCTGCCCGGGGACCCGGGGGCTGGCGGGGGCCAGCGCTGGGGACAGAAGCGCCGAGTGCCGCGGTGTGTCAGCAGCAGCGTCGGGAGCGGGCGGTGATTCACCGCTTCCCAGCAGCTGATATTTATTACTCAGCCTCGCTGCGGGGCCGACATGAAATGTGGTACAGGGAGGGGGAACAAACACCGAGCGGAGCGGGGGGCGGCAGCGTCGCCCGTGAAACCTGATGGGTTTCCCCATCCTCCCCCTCCCGCTGCTCTCTCCGGCTGGTGGATTTTGATGGAGGAAAATAAAGGCTCACAAAAATCACTCTCTCTCTCCCGGCTTGTCCCCGTTTGCCCTGTGCTTTGGCAGCTCCGCCGGGGTGGGCCGGGACGTGGCGGGAATGGGAGCGAGGAGGGAGGGACGGCTGGAAGGGGCTCCCCTGGGAGGCTTGGCCCCAGCAGGGCGATGGGACTGAACTGAGACCCTCCTCCTGAATGGGATCCCCCTCCTGCAGCCTGTTCTCCGTGGCTTTGGAGAAAGCCAGTCATGATGTAGAACTGCCCGAGGTACGGGGGCATGAGAACTGCCCAGGTTGGTCCACGGATGAGAGGCAGGGATGGGGTCCCATGGGATGAAGAGGTGGGGGAGAAGGGGGCAGATCCCCGAGCTGGTCCCCAAAGCTCGTCCTGTACCCTGAGGAGGGCGGTGTGGGGAGAGTGAGTTTGGGTCTGGGGCTGGATCCTCAGCAGCAGGGTGGATCCACAGGAGTGGGATGGATCCATGGCAGCAGGGTGGATCCACGGCAGCAGAATGGACCCATGGCAGCAGGGTGGATGTGGTGCAAAGCAAAGGAGCCAAAGCAGAATGATGCAGCTGCTGCAAGGGGACAGATCCAGCACAGAGGGATGGGTCGGGTGTGGGCAGCTGGTTGTGCTGCAGGGGATGGAGCTGCTGCAAAGGGACGGCTCTGATGCAGAGGGATGTGACTCAGAGTGACACGAATGCCAGGCTTTGTGTATCCCCCCCAGCCCTGCTGATCCCCTCTCCCGCCCCGGCATCGCAGGCAAACGGGTCCATCACCTCCCCTCGCCCCCCCAGCAGAGCCCCACCTGTGCCTCAGTTTCCCTGTGCAGCCAAGGGGCAGAGGCTGCTCCGTCCCCGTTTCCCCGTGTGCCTCCATGTGTCCATCCACCCTCCAGCGGCACGGCGAGGACGAGGGCTCCGACCTCCTCCCGCAGCAGCCGGGAAGGGCCGGTGTGAGCTTCCCCCGGGTTATTTATCACCAGCTCCAAGTGCCGGTGTGCGGCGGCAGCTCCCGGGGATATTTTTAGCCCGCTGCGGGGAATCACGGCGGTGAGGGCTCGGGAGCAGCAGGAGGGAGGCAGAGAGGGAGAGGTGCCGCAGCACGAAACCCTGCCAGCATTCCTGCTCCAAAAACCCTTTCCAGGGAGGATCCCCGCTCCAGGATGGCTGCGGGGTCACGCCCGGGCTTGGCACCGTCGCATCCCTTCACGGCCTGCTGGGACACGAGGGACCGGGTCCCTGTGACACCGAACAGCGGGGGCTGCAGGCTGGGCTGGGGCAGCACCGAGGAGCCGAGGGCGGCTGCAGCACAGGAGCTGAGCAGGCTGCTGCTGTCTGCTCGAGACAGGAAGACATTAGAGAGCAGCACTGTCTGCATCCCTAATCGGCCTCGCTCCACCGCTGCCGCCCGCTCCCCCTCCCAGCGCTGCGCCGGGGGCTGAGGGAACGCCGGGCCAGGGAGCCCCGGGAAATTCGGGCTGGGCACCGCCGGGAAAGCCGGACCAGGGAGCTCCGGGATAGTCAGGCTAGGGACCCCGGGAAAGCCAGGCTAGGGAGCCCCAGGAAAGAAGGGCCAGGGACCCCGGGAAAGCCAGGCTAGGGAGCCCCAGTAAAACAGGGAGGGGCTTTCCTGGGGGAAAAAATTTGGGGCCAAGGACCCCCGGAAAAGCCACGGTAGGGACCCCTGGGTGCTCCATCCCTCCAGTGGGTGCTGCTGCCTGCCCTGCTGCCACTGCCAGCCCTGTCCCCGTGGGTGGGTGCTCTGCAGCACCGGTGTGGCACTGCCACACCCCCCCATGTGCACATGTACACACACACTCACACACACACACACACACACACATGTGCATCACTGGCAGGGAAAGAGCACCCACCCTGCTCACCCACCCAGGCCTTGCTGAGCAGGGAGGGACCCCGTGTGCCAGCCCCCCAAAATCCTCTGTTGTTTTATTCTCCTGTGACCCTCTTACCCCCAACACTCC
Organism: Fringilla coelebs; assembly: GCF_963513975.1. Lineage (NCBI taxonomy): Eukaryota > Metazoa > Chordata > Aves > Passeriformes > Fringillidae > Fringilla > Fringilla coelebs. Next base: position 4,422,069 of record NC_140049.1, read on the forward strand.
CCATTTCCCACACCCCAAAGTCCCTTACAGCCTGCAGCAGCTGCAGAGAACTCGGTGGCTGCTTCCCAGACACGCCAGGATCTGGGCACATGAGGATCTGGGCATGCAGGACCGGGGCTGGGTACACCAGGGTGCAGGGCTGGGCACCCAGGACTAGAGCTGGGCATCCCAGGGTGCAGGGCTCAGCATCCAGGATCAGAGCTGGGCACCCTGGGATGCAGGGCAGGATTCCCAGGGTGGGACAGACACCCTGGGGACAGGGACAGACAGACATTCACCCCTGGCAGTGCTAGCAGGGCATGGGGCTGATGTGTGAGGCACCGCCCTCCTGTTCCAGGCAGTTTCCCAGTTTATTTTCTCCCCTATTAGATTCCAGCTGGCAGGATGGTTCCTATAAATATACATAAGGGCTCATTTCCATGACAGTTTATTCGGGAGCAAATTCCACAGCTGCCTGGCAGACGATGCTGCAGTGGGTGAGAGTCCTGCCCGAAACCAACCCTGCCTCAGTTTCCCCATCTGCAGCCCGGGAGACAGAGAATGGCTTTCCCCACATTTTTGACAATCCGTTCCTGGAAAACCCAGGGTGTTATTATCAAGGCTATTTATAGCCTGGTAAATGTGTTATTAATATGATTATTTGCCGTGTGGCAATGGGTAATTGCCCTGGGTGGGGACAACACCAGTGTGTGTGAGGTGCTGCATGGGGACAGTGTCAGACCCAATCTGCCTCCAGCTGAGGGGGAAACTCACCCCAAAGCCCCAGGAGGGCACTGGGGTGTGTCTGGTGGGTGATGGGGTCCCAGGGCAGGTTAGGGGGTTTGGTGTCTCCGTGCTCCAGCGCTGGAGTCCAGCTCTCGTTTCGATCATGATGATTAGCTGAGTCACAGCTGGGGTGCTGCTAATTAAATGTATTTCTTAATTAACAAGATCACAGAGAAGGCCTGCCAGCCCGGCTTGGTTTTCAATCACGGCTGACAGAGGCAGCTGCGGCCACGGGGCACGGCGGGCCCGAGGAGCGGCGAGCACCCCACCCCGGTGCTCAGCGCTGCCCCGGGGCCGGTCCGGGGATGCTCCGCTGCCCTCCTGCTCCACAGGGCCGTTCCCACAAGCAGCAGGAGCGTGAGGATGAGGACGGCTCGTGCCGGCATCAGCCAGCCCTGGCTGTCCCACTCTGGGGTGCAGTGAGTGTGTCAGGGCTCAGGGCAGGGCCACCCCCCGCTCCTGCCCTGTGACTCAGGGCTGCTTCATCCCTCCTTCATCCCTCCCTGCCACCTGAGCCCTGACTGAGCCCGGCTATTAATTAATATTAATAATAACCCCTTGCAGCTGCTATTCACTGGCCTCAAAGCGCAACCTGAAGTAACCCCTGTCCCGATGGGGAAATCTCCACTCCCCACCGGATGGGGAAACTGAGGCACGGGAACTGGGGCAGGAACCGTGCCAGAAGCTTTCCCTGCTCATCCACAGAGCCTGGAAAATGAGGAAGCAAAACCCCAGGGACTGCCCCCAGCCCCACAGCGATGCATGGGCGGGTGAGCCAGAGTGGGTGGAGAGGGTTTTCCTAGCTGGGGAAAAAATAAATAAATAAATAAATAAATAAATAAATAAATAAATAAATAAATAAGCCCGTTGTGCCCCCCATGCCGAGCTCTGCCCCGCGGTAAGGTGCTGCCGGCTCCCTGGGAAGTGGGAGGCTGAGCTCCCCGAGGGGATTTCGCGTGTCCTCGCCCGCCGGCGCGGGCGGGAATCGGAGCTGGGGCTTCTCCCGCTTTTTGGCAGTCTGGTCATGTCCTGCCGGCAGAGCAGCAGGACTGAGTCACGTTCCAGCGGCAGCAGTGACTCACGGCCACCCCAGCCTCCCGGGGAGCAGCCGGCACATTGCAGAGATTCCTGGATGGAGGAAGGAAAATAAAATTAAATAATAACAACTGCCAGCTTCCCCCCACCACCTCCGCCCCTTCTTCCTTCCCCCAACCTCCTGCAACACAGGCGCAAACAGCAAATTCCTGCGGCACCGGGAAACACCTCCCGCCTCGCCAGACGCCGGGATGCACGACCTGCTTCCCAACTGCACGAAATGCCCTTTGCCGGCACCTGCGGGGGCCACCGAGGAGCAGGTGGAAGCTTCCTCCCCCTCAAACGCTGCCCCAAGCATGGGGACACCCCCACAGCGAGGTCCTGCCCGTACACTGCAAAAACGGGGTGCAGCTGGGTGGATCCTGGGATCCCCCCACGAATCTGAGTTGTTCCCTGAGGGACTTGGGGGGTGAAGAGCAGGGTGGGGTACCCCGCTCCTAAGGTTACACAATCCTGGCTGTGGGGTTTTTTTTTGGGGAGGGGGGCCGGGGGGGGATATCAGCAATATTTTCCATCATTTAGCATCATCTCACATCTGTAAATCCCTGCATGCAGGGGGTGCCCCCAGACCCAGGGGACACAGGGCTCCCACGTGTCCCCGCAGCCCTGGCACGGCGGGAGCGATGCCCTGGGGCAGGGCTCTGCTGTGGCTGCCTCTGAACTCAATTTATTTATTATTTAAAGCGCTTGGCGGGAGCAGCGGAAGCGCCGGTGGGGCTGAGAGGCTGCAGAGGCTGAGCTGCTGCAGCTCCGGCACCGCGGCGCTGCGGAGAGCTGCCCAAAAATGCCTCGGCGAGGAGGGAGTGCCCCCTGCCCCACAGCGAGGGGGGTGCCACCCAAAATCTCACAGCGAGGGGTGTGCTGCCCCAAGAGCCCCACGGCAAGCGTTGTCCTGTCCAGTGCCCCGCAGTGAGGGATGTGCTGTGCCCGAGAAGGGACTCTGTGGGTCACAGCCCTCCAGGGAACACCCCTAGGGATGTCAACACCTACGAGCACGGTGTGAGGCTGGCCCCCATGGAGCCAGAACCCTTACAACCAAATGCCAGGGGTTATAGAGCAGAATCTGCTGCCCCAGCAGAGCAGACACCTAAAGAACAGTCCCTAGAGAGCACAAACCCCATCCCATGCAGTGCAGAGGGATCTGCAATCAATGAGAGAGGGAACGTGCCCAAAAGGACAGTCCCCGAAGAGGGGGACTGCCAAGCATGTAGAGAACCCCCCTGCAGAGCCTGTCCCTATGGATCAAGAGCCCAGACCCCACAGAGCAGCTCCCAGAGCAGCCCTGCAGGCTGGGGCTGTGGGGTAACACAGCCCCACACTCCAGGTGTGTTTCATCCCACCCCACACCTGGAGCGGCACCAGCCCATGCCCTGCTGAGCCCCTTCCTGGGGATCAGGGGGAGATTGCACCCCCTGCAAGGGGGGACCACAGCCGTGCCCCTGCCACCTCCTCTGCTCGCTCGTGCCCTCACACCTCTCCACATGCCCCGGAGGTGGGGACCACATGGAAGTGTGCATGACATTCATGGACTGTATTAATCTACTTCCAGCGATTGCACTGGAGAATCTGAAGGGTTAATGGCATGCAATTAATAGTAGTGTGCTTATTTTGCTGTTTAACATATTGTTCATCTGTCTTTATAGTACAGAGGCATACAAACAATGCCAGTGGCTGCTCATCCCGTCCCTGAATTTAAGAGATTCTCTGGAATTACAGCAGATAACACACGGCACCAATTGTATGTCTGGTTCTGTACTCAGCAGAGCAATATACCCAGCTGGGCTTTGGGATGAGCATGGACAGTGGAGCCTCTGCAGGGCAGCAGCTCAGGGACACAGGTTCCCCTGGGCCCAGGCTGGGTGCTCTCTGTGCTGGGTGTCCCAGCCCAGCACAGGCCCTGTGGGTTTCACAGGGTATTTTGGTCAGTGCTTACGGGAAGAGGCGTGGGGGGGCCCGCGGGGGGGATGCCAGTAAATGGCCTCTGAGCCTTCCCCATTCTCGAGAATAGGAAACTGTGGCTTCTGCACGGGGGTTTCACTTTCTGTTCTGGGGGCGGGAGGCCAAACTGCTCTGCTGGACCACTGCTGTGGCACTGCCTGGGGATTGAGACAGGACAGGCAGGGAAAATTCATCAGTGTATTCTCTGCACCTGTAAAAATCTTTTTTTTTCTTTTTTTTTTGGGTGGGGGAATTATGCAAACCCCTTAAAGTTTGGTCTCCCACCCTCCTGTTTGGGGATGCTCAGGGCAGTGATGCTGTCTCCCTCTCTTTGAAGGTGGCACAATGCCAAAGCCACACCCATGGCCTGCCCTGGTGCCCTGCCACTCCCTCCCTCCCTGGGCCACCTCTTCTCTGTGGCAGCCCCCTTCCAAGGCACTCGTGGGTGCTGCAGTGGTCCCGAGGGTGCTGGGGGTCAGGAGGGAGGAGAGCAGGAGCTGGTAAAAATAGCCCCAGGTGCCCTCTGCCCCGGGAGCGATTCCTCACTGGGTAAACAGGAAATTTATTCTTAGGTCATTCATGAGCTGAGCTGAGGGCAGCTCCCTGCTCGGGGCTTGTTTTGTTCCTCGCTGACACAGCGGTGACACAGCCGAGGTGGAAGGGCCACCAGGCAGAACCTTCCAGCCCCGCGGGCTTCCCCTTGCTCACTCTTTCCTCCCGCAGCGCCCTGCGCTCCCCAGCTTTGCCAGGGCTGCTGGCAGGGGTTTCCCCTTCCCACGGGGTGGCACTGGGAGGTGAGGGCTGTTTTGGGGTGTCTCTGGAAAGCCCTGCTTGTGCTGTTTGCATCTGGGCTCAGGTGGCACCCTGAGGGGCAGAGCTCTCACCCTGACATCCAGCACCTCCTCTCCCCTTCCTTGACAGGATCTCTTGAGTTGGAGGAGACAAAGCCACCACCGTTTTCCCTTTCCCAGCATGAGCAGAGTAGACTGAGGAAGGACATTGCTCACAGCTTTTTCCTGTCTCTCCAAAGCCCCCCAGAGCGGTGACAGCTGCGGTTCACCTTCACCCCCCATCCTTTCCCCAGGTGTTGCTCCCATTTGCAGTACCCTGCTCCACCTCCCTTCCCAGTCTGCAGGGATCTGTTCAGCCTGCACAGCCCAAGGCTGCCCTGCTGGAGCTGCTGCATGGTCCAGGCAGCAAGCCCTGCCTGCCAGGGATGGTTGGCTCCTCCAGCTCTGGGCATGAGGCCCCTGGCAGGCTCAGAAGTGGCAACTTCTGCCTGGGCAACATTTTTGGGGAGCGAAAGAGGACACAGAGAGAAAATTGTGGGGCTGCAGCCTAAAGCACTGACTGAAATGAACAGGGGTGTTTGTTATGCTGATGGTGGAGAGGGGGATCCCCCGTGTCTCCCCAGCATCACCTGTTGGACACAACGTTGTCCCAGAGTGTTTTCCCCCTGGAAATGTAACTGAGGGAGGTACAAGGGTGGAAGGTGCTTGTGGCAGGAGAGTGCAGGGGAAGTCTGGGATGGGCAGGAGTGTGGGCTGGCTCAGTGAGGCAGGTGAGGGCTGTCTGTGATTAAGGGTACCCCCACACCACGGGACTGCAGTGTCAGGCCAGGAGTGGTGACAAACTGGAAAAGGGACATCCTGAATCCAGCACTGGCGTCCCTGTGCTGTGAGGCTGAGCTACAAGCTGGATCCCTGATATATTTGTAACATATACGACAACGCGGAGCCACGAGGACAATCCCACGGCTCTCTCTGTAACCCAGACGCCCAAGGAAGGCTGCACGGAGCGCAGAGAGGGGCGGCAGGCGGGGTTTATCCGAGCAGCCCCAGTCCCGGGGGCTCGCCCGGCTCGGGCATCCCCGCCCGGCGGCCGAAGGACGGGGCGCTGCTGCCCTCGCGTGGCCGCCGGTGGCACCGCACCGCGCCGGGGTCTGCGGGGCGCGGGCTCCCCCAAATGCCCGCTCCCCCAAAAGCCCACTCCACCAAATGCCTGCTCCCCAAATTCCCGCTACCCCAAATCCCCTGTTCCCCAAATCCCCGCTCCCCCAATTCGCGTTCCCCCAAATCCCCCGCTCCCCAAATGAACCCGCTCCCCCAAATCCCCCGCTCCCCCAAATCCCCCGCTCCCCCAAATGCCCCGCTCCCCCAAATGCCCCGCTCCCCCAAATCCCCCGCTCCCCCAAATCCCCGCTCCCCCAAATCCCCGCTCCCCAAATCCCCGCTCCCCCAAATTCCCCGTTCCCCCAAATCCCCGCTCCCCAAATCCCCGCTCCCCGAATCCCCCTCTCCCGCCGCTGCCAGCGGCTCTGTCCAGCGCGGAGAGCGAGCAGGGAGCGAAAGGGGATCCAGCTTGTCCATGTGCTGGCAAACACGTCCCCATCTTGCCCCTGTCACGATGGAAAATCAGAACGCAGCGATGTCGGGGGTCTGCCCAAAGCCAGCAGTGGGAGCAGGCAGGGGAGGTGTGACCCCCCCTCAGGCAGCGCAGGGGTGGGAATGGCTTCATTCTGCTTCATCTGCATCCTCCTCCTCCTCCGGGTGCGTGATCCCCGCAGCAGAACGTGCCATGGCCTTCATCCAGCGCTGTTTCAGCTCCTCAGTGTCGGCCACGAAGGTGAACACCTGCCGGGACTGCACCAGCTGGAAGAGGTGCCGGGACTCGCTCTGGGGCATGTCCCGCACCTGGTAGCCCAGCAGGGGGATGGAGGTGTGGGCTCGGACGTCCTGCCAAGAACAGAGACAGTGATGGGAGGCAGGGGATGGGCACGGCAGGATGTCCCTTGGGCACAGCGGGATGGGATCTCCCTTGGGCACACCGGGATGTCTCCTGGGGATGCATTCGAGCCGGCCTCACCTGGGGGGCTGCATAGATGTAGAGCACGAGGGGATCATCCTGTGGGATCACGAACCAGCCCCGCGTGCTCCCCTTGCCGTTCTTGTCCAGCAGCTGCAGGGAGCTGCAGAGCAAACTCCTGCTTGATACCTCTGCAGCTCCTTTCTGCCAAAATAACCAACAAATCCCTCAATGCTCACTGCAGATGGTAGAAAGGGCACTGAGCTGAGAGATTTCCGGGGGAATTCCCTGCCCACTCCAGGAAACCCCCAAAGCAGGGGCAGGTGAGGGGCTGTCCTGGCTGTGACGGTGCTGCTGACATCCTGTGGTGAAGGGAGCCCTGGCTGCTTGGTCCCAAGGCTTGGAGCACAAGGGAGGGAGATCTACTCATGCACCTTCTGACTGCCGCGGGAGTGACTCCCACCCCTCCTGCTGCGGCTGCAGGGCCAGGCTGGGACAGCGAGGCTGGAGACCGGGGTGGGTGGCAGCGCTCAGATGGCAGAGGGGGTGGACTCACCTCCAGGATGCCTTTGTGCTTCCCCTCGCGGTCCTCGAGCACCGTGTGGCCGGTCAGGAAGATGAAGCACTCCTGGCAGACGCGGTTGGGGCGGTTCCCATCGTACTGCAGCTCGGCCTTGTAGTCAGAGCAGCGAGCACACACCACCTGCAGCCACAGACGGGGACACTGGTGACACTGGGGCAGGGCTAGGGGACACAGCGACAGCTCCACGAGGAGCTGAGGGGCAGGAGCAGCCCCAAGCCTAGGAAAGGGGTACAAGGTGTAGGAGAGGTGCACTCCTGGCCCAGCAGCCAGCTGAGCAGGCCAGGAGGGAGGGAGGGAGGGAGGGGGGCACTCACGTATCCACAGGCTCGGCAGTGGTGCCTCCGGCGGGTGATGGCGTTGAAGGGCTCCCTGCAGCGCATGCACATGGTCACCAGATTGTCCCTCACCCACTGTGGGGCTCGGCGGCCCAGCTCCTCTGTCTGGGGGTGGGAGACCATAGTCTGGGTGTCCTCAGCCTCCCCCCAGGTCGGTTTAGCTTGGGAAACTGAGGCACAGCAAGGTGCGTTCTCCCAGGGAGAGCAGGAGGGTTACCTTCAGTGCAGGGGTGTCTGTCTCCAGTCCATGGACTGCTGTCTTAAAGGTCTCACTCCTCTTCTCCTTCCTGTCAATGGCATCTTGGAAGGCCTAGAGGGGAAGGCAGGGCTGGAGGGGCACTGGGGGTCCCCTGACCCAGGGCATCCAGCTGGGATGGGGGGATGTGCTCCCTCTCCCAGCACTCGGTGGTACCTTGATCCAGTCGTTCATCTCCTCCTCAGACCTGGGTACAAAAAGGACCTGGATGAGCTGTTGTCCCTCCTCCCTGAGGGTCTGCATGATGTCACCCTTCCCCTTACCTGGCTTGGAGCTCCAGCGTCCGCTGCTTTCCCGACACCAGGAAGGTGTGAGGGAACTCAGAGTCCTTCAGCTCCCGCACCTGGGGGAGACCAGAGGAAGGATGTGGAGCTGAACCCACTTCCAGCAGCCCTGAATCTTTCTCCATGACATGGGGCACAGGGATGTCCCTCTGGCACAAGCCCTTCAGCCCCTCAGATCCCACAAGATTTCACTGGCATTTCCCAGGATCAGAGTACCAACCCCACTCACAAAGCCCTCCCCGGCTCCAGCTCCTCCCTCCCTCCCGAGGAAATTCGGGCAGCAGCCACACCCCAGAGCAGAGGCTTTTGGAGCAGGCAGGAGCTGGGGGAAGCACAAAGACAAGGTGTCTGTCTGACCTTCATGCCCCCCACATCCATGCGCAGGTGGACCTGGAACTCGGCGCCCACCTGGATGACCTTGGGCACGCAGTAGAGCAGCATGTTGTTGAACTGGGAGGGGAGAAGAGGGAGGGTTGGGGCCAAGCACTGCCTGCTCTGAGCTGTGGGTTTCCCTGGGGTCTGGAGTCCTACACTTCCCAGAGCTGAGCTGGTCCTTGGGAAGAATCCCACCTAAAACTTGTCTGTTTCTGCCACCCTGCAAAGGTGAAGCATCTCCCAGGGCTGCCACGCCCAGGGACCAGCAGATTCCCAACTGTGCCCTGCACAGGGTGCCCTGCACTGACTTGGGTCAAACCCCCCTGTGCTGCCCCTCTCCCCACTCCCATCTCATCTGCTCCCTGCCCCAGGCACCCAGCTCCCACCAGGAACAGGTACTTCTCCGACGTGCTGTTGTTGCGGGTAGAGATTTTTTGGATTGGCCCCTCCTTGATCAGCTCATTGGAGGGATCCACGATGTCATCCTCGAGGCCCAGCCTCTGATAGACCACCCAGAGGTTCTGCAGCCGTTCCTGGGGGAGGCACAGGAGGCCACAGTTCTTGTGGGAGGCTGAGCAGCCACAACCCTGTCGCACCTGGGTCCCCTCCATGCCCACCTCCCAGCCTGTTGCTGAGTACTGGGAGAGGCAGCACAGCTCTCCCAGCCCAGACTGGTCTTTGGGAGCAGCTCCCAGCCTTGACCAGCTGGTCACACCCCAGCTGATGCTACAGATGTGACTTCCCCAGGCTTGGGGTGGTGAGGTTGGGCATTAAGAGCAGGGTCTAAGCTCCACAGCTGAACCCACGGGGCTCTTGTGCCCTTCAGGGAGACTGTGCAGTGAGCTGCAAAGCATTTCCAGCTAGGACAGGGCCTCACCATCTCGGCAATAGCTGCATTGGAGTGCTTGGCCACCATAAAAATCATCTCCAGGGCCTCTGCAATGAGAAGAGACAGGAGGTGAAACACCTGCTCTGGAGCTGTGGGAGGAAGCTTCTAGCTCTGTCCCTCATGGATGCACATGAGTAGCAGCTGCTGCCCTTCCATGAACACAACCAAAGTGGCCCTGAAATGCTGTGCAGGAGTCTGGATACAGCTGGACTGCACATGGAGGGACAGACAGCCCGCTCCTGTATCCCTCCATCCCAGCAGGACTGGGAACTGCGTTATCCACAGGGGTCTGAAAGCTCCCCCAGCTGCTCCAGATCTCCTTAGGGGATACTGTGGACACCTGACACATCACCCTTCCCCTCCCCAGCCCCTGAAAAGGAAGATTAATCCCTCTCCCCGCTAGAAAAGGATCAGACTGAGAGGTTTATCCAAAGGCACAGGGCAGCTGGTGAGTGAATCCAGGTTTTCTGGTGCCCATGTACAACACCAGGGGTGGTTATTTCCCCACAAACCCACCGTGGAGAGGCAGAGCCCTTACTCTCGGCATCGCCCCTGTCGGGGGACTGGGGCGGGAGTTTCCGGACGTAATCCTTCAGGAGGAGCTCGTAGCGCGGGATCCTCTGCACAGGCTCCAGCATGTGGTGCTGCAGCGTCAGGTTAGCACAGACCTTCCTCTTCTGGGCAGGGACGGCAGGCACGGAGAGAGCAACAGTGACCAAGGCAGCTCCCACCCTCTGTTGTTTCCCCATTCCCTGGAGATTTTGGGAGCTCTGCTGCGATTCCCCTGCCCTGCCCTTACCTGGATGTCAGCAATGAGCTCCTGGAAGGGGGGTGATTTCTCTGACCAGGCAGTGATGAGCTCCACGGCCTTGTCGAAGTTCTTCACGTACTCCCCATACATCTTGAGGAAGGGTGCAAGCTTCTGGATGACATCCCCAATGCGGGGGTTGCGGTTCCTGCAGGAGGGAACCACAGACCAGCAGCTTCCTCAGGACACACAGACAGTGAGGGATGAACTGAAGGACCACGGTGGAGGACTGAGGTTTTCCCTGCTGCAGGCTGCTATATCCCCACACTGTTTCCTGCTCTCCAGAACAGGAATGTCCCCACCTCGCAGCCAGCCTGGGCTGTTCATACCCAGGCACACCCTCAAACCTCCTGAGATGTCACTCAACTTTCCCTATTCTGATCTGAGCATTTTAAGGAAGTGTTTTCCAGCACAAGACACTTGGAGCAAAACAGGCTGAGCTCTGGTCCTGGTGGGAACCTGAACTCAGTGCTGGTCTCCCATTGTGGCCAAGCCACCCAGGTGTGCTGCCCTCCCCTCCTGCAGCTCACCAATCCTCCATGCGCTTCTGCAGCTCTGGCAGGAAGAACTCAGCATGGAACTGGTAGATGGAGGAGATGTTGGAAAAGATCATCTTCACCACCTCCTCTGGGACCGTCTTCCCAGTTTTGGCTTCTTTCATCAGCTCTGTATAGAACACCTGGAAGAAATAAAGGTGAACAAAAAGGGACAGGGAGATGCTTGAGGATCCCATTCCCTCTCTGAGACTGGCACATCACCCAGTGAAAGGCCTGACTGTACAGGAGGAAAATCACAAACTCCAAGAGGAGAGGGGGCTTGAAGGCTTTGCTGGGACCAGGGTGCTTCCCAAAGGTGTGGGGTGTAGAAAAGGCAAAGGCCTGACCCAATCTCTGGCTGTAAAGACCAGCAGCCCACATGTTTCTCATTTTTACAGCTTCAGTCCCTCCAAAACCCCCTTGCACTGGTCCCTCCACTCCCCAGTTCACCTGGTCAAGGAGGTGGAGGCGGTTGACATAAGCCTGCTCTGTCTCCAGCAGCTCCAGGGCGATTTTCTTTTCCTCTGGTTCCTGCATGGGGAGCAGGGTTCAGTCTCATGGGCAGAGATGAGACCTGAGCCAGCCCTGCCTGAGTGTGGGCACCCACCAACCTCTGGAGCTCACCTGGTTGCCAGGTTCCAGGCCTGGGCCCCGTGGCCTCCTCCAGTCGTCCTCACGGATTCTGCATCGCAGAGAACGGAGGCATTTGAAGCTGAGTCCCCGCTGACCTTGCTGAGCCTCCTCATCCTCTTTTCTGGTCAGGGAGTGGCTCTGGCTGGCAGGGAATGCTGGAAGCTGCTGGGGCTGCCTGCCTGCCTGCTTGTCCCTCTGGGCAGATGTGCTGTCCCTGCTGCAAAGGGATGTGATCAGCTCAGCCATGCCCCCAGCACAGCCCCCAGGTCCAGCTCAAAGACACCAAAAGGAACAAGAGCAGCAGCTGCCCAGTGCTGACACTGCTCTGCTCCACTCCAGCCCTGCAGTGCAAATCTTCAGCATCCTCCACGGGGTCAAGATCCAGCTTCTCTTCTCCCAGAGCCCCTTGCTGCTGTGCCCAGTCCCTCTCCTGCTGTAGAAAAGCAGGATCCTGCTGTTTATCCCACCCACAGCTCTGGATTTCTGCCTGCTGCCACCACAGAGAAAAGCAGGGAGAAGCCCAATAGCCAAGAGTGTTGAGCCAAGAGCAGGCCATGTGTGGGTGGTTTTGCAGACAGGTTGTTTTTGGTGGTGTTCTCTCTTCCCTTTTCTGGCAAAGACAATGAGAGCAGGTCCAGAGCAGGCATGAGGGAGAAGCCAGGCCATGAAGGTGACAGCAAGTGACTTGTCTGTCATCCAAGAGCTGGTCACTGCAGGAAACTGCTCTGGGCAGAAACTGGAAAGACGTCCACTGTTGGCCTGCAGACAGGAGTGGGATGGATGGGATGGGAAAGACATGAAGAATTTGGACATCAAACTGCAAAGCTAAGGATAGGAAGTGGCTTGAGGGGCAGAGACTCATCTGAAGAGGATGCCAGCTCCATCCCATGCTCAGGTTGTGTGTGAGCTCGGGAGTGCATCCACAGCCATGCACAAATCCCCTCCTATCCAGAGGGGCTGGCACAACCCTTCAGAGACAAAGAGGCTTTTCCCATCTCTCCTGCTGCCTCCCAAACCTGTATCAGCCTGAAGCCACAGCTGAGACCCAACAGGGAACTTCTCTCTTTCTATTTATGCTGACTTAGGCCCAACCATTGTCTGTTCCAAAATGCTCTGCTCATTCCCAGGTTCCCCAGCTTCCTCTGAAAGTCTCAAGTTACTTTTATTTCCTCTAAATCAAACTCTCACTCCACGGCAAACAACAAACACACTGCAGCAGTGACATGGGGGCAGATCAAACACTGCAGTGGTTCCAACACAACATCACTGGGGGGTCATGGGGACAACCCCAAAGCCTGGGGAAAGCACACAGCAGAGATGCAGGAGTTCCTGGAATGAAAGGAAATCTCATGCCTGAGCATCTTCATGACTTGTTGCAAAACTCACCTGCCCAACCACCCAGCCCCTCCAAGGCTCACTGAGAGCATCTCACGGGTACAAGGAATGGCAGGATTCCATATTTTGATGCATCAGACAGAGAAAGTGAGAAATAACTCACCTGAAGCCTCAGAATTACTTTTACACCAGAGCTAGGGCAGATCCCCTCGCTCAGACCCCAGCACACGCTGTCTGAGGGTCCCAGCTCACACTCCAAAGGAAAGAGCTTCCAAACTTCCAAAGGAAGGAGCTGTTTTATGAAAGGAATTCTCTCTCTCCCTTACCATAATGCTTTCTGTTTCCTTTCATAGGAGCCACATCTCTGCAAACAACTGGACAGTCTGAGGCTGGGACCCTCCCAGACACCCAGGCAGTAAATTCCCAGTGACAACCCCTGCCTACATATTTGCAAACCACAATTCCTTTCCACAGCAGCAGCAGCAGGATGCACCAGCCAGGCTGAGTGGGAAGATGCTGGCTGTGGGGGAATGGGCTGCCACAGCCTAACCCTGAGCCAGGCAGAACCACTCACACACCACTGAGGTTTTCAGATTCTGCTCATGACCCACAGCAGGAGGAAGACACTGAGGCAGACGTGAGTTGTGAAGAATTGCAAATCACCTTGTCAGCTCCTCCACAGGCTCCAAACCACCTCCACAGTGGGTTTCTTCCTTCCTAAACCCACTCCATGTGGAGCCCTAACACACCCTGAGCACCCAGAGCCCTCCTGCCTTACCAGTGCTCTTCAAATGCAGCCACCAGCTTCACCACGCTCTGCTGATTGTCTGCCTTTCCCTCCATGGCACGGGCTGGGAGCAGCTCCTGCGTGTCCAGGAGCTGCAGGAGCAGCTGCTGGGAGCTGCAGCTCTTTCCTCTGTCCCCCTCTCTGCTCTGAAGTGTTTCTGGCTGCAGTTTGGGAACGAGGATTTGCACGAGGCAAAGCCCACCCGCTGCCCTCTCTGCGGCAGCAGAGCTTGTCACTGGGTTGGCCTCAAAAGGGAAGGGAAAGAGGAACCACAGCACTTTGTGGGTAGGAGAAATGCTGAGAAAACACTGGGAATTGCTTCAGTTTGGGAGGGACCCAAGTGGTGGCACAGCCAAGGCCAGAGCAGCAGCAGGGATGGCACAGGGCAGGTGTGACCTGGGACACCTCCTGGCTGTGCAGCACAGGTGGGGTGGGCTGTGTCCTCTCAGGACTCTAGCTGCTCACAGTGACCCTGAGATCCTTTAGAAAGCCTCTTTTCCCAGCCTGGCAATGGAAGGAGTCAGAGCTCTTCTGTTCTCGGCCTCAAGGTTGTTTATTGTTTCTTATCTATAAAATTATTTCTCCCGTCCAGCCAAGGTCTGCTCAGCAAGACGGTCAGAGGCACTCTGCCTGCCCCCAGGGTGGTGTTATCTTCTTGTACTAAAAACTACATGTACTTTATTT